>NC_090438.1:91124391-91769206 GCF_031143425.1 Pleurodeles waltl
CCTCGGACAAGGCGACCTTTGCTAATATGTCTCTAGGGCGAGTGCCTGGATGCATGCGTTCTGGACCAACGCTATGAGCTCTTATGATTGCCATGTCATTTGATGCCTTGTTTCCCAGGTTGGAGGTGAAGAGCTTAGTAAAGAAGGTAATGACATTTGTGCCCTCCATGGTATCTCTGGCATTACGGATGATAATGTTGTACCTGCGTAAATGGTCTTCAAGTTCCAACTCTTCCACCATCATCCATGTTGTCACATGGGTATGAAGAACATTGGTTTGTGAGACTGAATCTTTGTCATGGCTCACTCATTCGCCCAATGATTGGATGTCTTTCGTGAGTTCTGCCAGAGCTGCATGTATTTCCAATTTCACAGATTGAATTTGCTCTGAAAGGACTTTCTTAGTTTCGACTGTAGATTCACCAGGCATGCCATCAAGGCCTGCTTTCTTAAGGTCTGTTGATCTTCCCATGTGCTGCACCCATGACAATGTTGTCAAGTTGAGTGCCTTGATTACCAATAGGTTAATATGGTGGAATTAGGTGTCTGCCAGAACAACACGATATAAGATCATGCTGGGTCCCTGGTGTATCTGTCCATTTCCTAGGCCATTGCTTGTATTCAGGGCCACTCTGTATAGGTTGTTGTAAGACTGCTGGCTCAAAGGAACTCTATTCAGACATCAAAGGAGCATCCCTGGGTTTGCCATCCCTTAAAACCATCCCTTGACTCCCTAATACTTTACTTCTTACCTATGATTACCAGAACACGCCATGTCATCAGGGACACCAAGTTCCATTCCTGGGTTTGATTTGACAACCCAGTCTATTTTAAGGGTTTCTGTCCTGATTCATGACCAGCTTGACCTAAGCTTCCTGATTATATTGGGAGTGAGGGGGAGGTAATATTGGAGGGGAGCACAGGGCCCCTCGTCAGGGGGACCACGCCCTCACTCCCAATATAATCAGGAAGCTTAGGTCAAGCTGGTCATGAATCAGGACAGAAACCCTTAAAATAGACTGGGTTGTCAAATCAAACCCAGGAATGGAACTTGGTGTCCCTGATGACATGGCGTGTTCTGGTAATCATAGGCCTGTGACAGTACCAACACAACTACTAAATTTCACACAGTTACAAGAGTGGCAATTTACACTATTTCAAGCCCCCAGAGCATTAGCAATGGCTTGGGTGGCAGGTGTTAGTCATTTTTACTGTAGTTAGAATTAATAAAGAACCATTGGTGTGCTCCTCTATAGATCAAACAGCGCCACCATGTGTCAGACTGTCATGAGTGCTGGTGTTGACAATTAATTTCCGGTCCTGAGCACTGGGTCAAATTAAGCACTGGCTCTACGATGGCCATACAGTGACAACGCCGATAGTGGCCTTTGTGACGGGGAAAGGACCCATATGTGTCCAGTCATTGCCCAGGGACTAGAGAGAAGGAAGCTTTAAGCTGGTGAAGGATTCCCATGACTATCAAAGTCGGACTGACTTGTACCAGGGGTCGCGATCGAAGACAGAGAAGTTCTGTGAACCCCCCCCCCCCCCTCCCCCTTCCCCAAGGAGCCACCAATTCTACCAAAGAGTATAAAAACGGCACAACGTGTGCAGTCTTTTCTACACATGTGTTTTTTAGGACATCCTTGCATTAACTGTTTGGGCAACATTATATTTTAACAATGTTTTATCTCTTTTTTTGTCAAGAAATATGGGGGAAATCTATTGTGTCGCGCCGACAAAGCCATCACAGCTGAAGAATTAAGGTTTTGAAAAGCCAGCCCGCGCCGCTGTCCTCCTCGGCGCTACAGATAACAGGCAGAGATGTCATCTCAGCCGCCTCTGAGCTGCTCAGCCCGGGCAGCAGCAGTCAGGCGGAGGCTGAAGGAAGACGCGGGGTCCCTCGTCGGGAGGGGAATGACAGAGCTAACGAGATCCGGGGAGCAGAGGTCGTGGTCGAGGCTGAGAGATGTCTTGTCTGAGTCGTCAGTGCTGACAGGGTGAGCCGCGCGCATGGCGGGCCTGCAGCTGAGACGAGCAGGAGGATGAGACATAATTACTCTGCCGGCCCCACCCTCTTCTTTGAGCAAGATGCGGATGCTGAGCTGCAGTTTTTTCAATGCACACTTTTGCGAAGGATTGATTTTCAACTATTGCACTGGATAATTTTGATGACTTCTGAGCAGGTAGTGTCTGGTGGACACTTTCACAAAAGTTTTTAATTTTAACTGAAACCTAAGTGCGCTAGAGTTACACTTTCAAAATTAACTTGCCCGTTCTGATTCTTAGAATCAGGATTGGTTTAATTTTACATTCGACGGGTGCAATCGTGAATGCTGAAATTACTACATTTTTATGTTAAGTGGTATGAGAAGGCATGTTTTTTTATTGTATTTCTGGATGTGCCCCCCTTCTTCATCCCCCCCCCCCGCATACGTGCTGGACACCATCAAATCTGCATCTTTGTAGGTATTCAAAAGACCTCTACTTAAGTGTCTGGCAAAAGAAACACGCCTAAAACTCGTCAACGGCAGAAGTAAGTGCCATTCCAGGACAGTAAAGGGACAGTTTCATTTAACTGATTCTAATATATTTTTGTAACAAATTACTAACTGGTTTTGGCGTGTTTAATTTAGCAGTAGAAATTCTATTTTTATTCTTCATGATTGCAGCCATCCTCGCTCTTTGGTATAAAGAACAGCACACCAAGAATTTACCGATTTGTGGGAAGGGCAATGTTGTGACCACGTATTATAAGGAATAAAATACCCTCTGCCATACATTATAAGGATATTGCAAGTGACCTTATGGTCTTATAAAGAAGTTAATCTTTTGGCCTCATTCCTCTATGCTGTCACAGAATTCCTTGGTGATTTGCAATATCCTTTTAATGTACTGCAGGGATAGTATATCCCATGTATATTGGCTTGAATGTTTTGTAAATTATTAATAGGCTTTTGTGCCCATGTGGACAATGCTAGCAGTCACTTCTTGGTCCTATTGTCAGAAGAAGGTGAAATAACTTTGGTGACACACTTGAAACTATCTCAACCCTAGCACAACAAAGGCTTTATAATCTGTAAATACCATATTTGGTTGTCAGTCTAAAGATCTGGGATCTGATTGAAACAAATCTTGAGGGAGTTTTGGTGGTAAAAGTGATGTTTAGTGCAAAGGGCATCTTTGAGAGCCTCAATGCCGCTACGCAGCTCAAGGAAGCAGGGATGTTACCAATGCTTCCGGGAACACAGAATAATGTGACCGTTTATGTCCACAAAGGGTGATCATTGCTTGCAAATTTGGTAAGCAAACGAAAGGTGGTGGTATGTCACTTTAAGAGCAACAACATTCTGTGCATTGGTGCAGCAAAGATGCACCTAATACAAGGAAGGGAAATGGCCTCGCCTTCTCGGAGATAACAGCAAAAGAGAGCCAGGTTGAGATGTAATGGGACTCCTAAACACCAGAGCCCTGTGTCACTGCACCTGCTGCACTAATGATATTTACAACCTTGGTTCTAAGCCTTAGATGTTCCAATCTGGGGAGAGTGTAAGGGGACCTGACCTTTGCCCTTCTTTTTCTTCACTAGGTTTGTTGAATTTTTCCATCACCAAAAGTCCAGTATCCTGAATATTTCACAGGAGTCACAGCCCCTGGGCAGTGGCAGCTCTTGTCTTGTCTTGTGGTGTTAAACTCTTATTTGCAAGATCCACAATGTTTTGTGTTATTGATGATATAATCAGGACTTTTTCAACAGTGTCCCTTCATTCAAACCACAGAAAGAGGGGTATTCCCAGTAAAGCACAGAAGTGTGCATAATAGCTAATGTACACAACACAATAATGTTTATCTCCATCCTTTCTTCAGGGCTCAGAATGGCTGCTGAAAACAGCATTCAGAAATAGACTATTATGCAGTGTGCGTATTTATTTCAACTACGAGTTACTGTCACGTTTCTTGTCTGCAACTAGCACAACACCAAATACTTGCATCAGAACGTGCACACAGCACACTCTTCTCCAGTCAGAAGCAGCGTCTGTGTAAACACTGCTTAATTTGTAAACGAATAGGTGCCGGGGCCCAAAGTTTTACTTAGAAGCACGTGGCCGGCGTTGTCAAAGGTGGGTAGCTGAATATTAGGGTCCAAAGATGTACTTCCTCCTCGTGCCTTTTTAATCCACCACCGGTCACTCCCTGCCCCTTTAGTACACTCTTGCAGATTCTTTTTCATCGCTGCTCCCCCTCCCTTTATCTTTTTCCACCATCTCTCTCTTCTGTCTTCTTTTCCTCTTTTATGGTTTTCCCTCTCTTGACCAAAATCTATTGAAGAAACATAAGTGCGGGTCCCCAAAGATGAGTGCTGGTGGGCGCCAACTGCAACCACCGGCTCAAATTAAGCACTGTCTGTAAGTTATGCAATATCTGGGGATGGGACTCGTGATAACGCGTCCAGCCCTTATAAATTACCTGTACCTGGACACGTTGGAGGATCTTTTAACCGAGTCGGGCTCTCCTCATCCTAAAATAGCTGAGTCATTCAGATCAATAATCAATAACTATTGTAGGCAGTAATCAATACTCAATTAATAGATCATTCTAGCACATCAGAAATCAATAACAGTTGGTATTTCGGCGCACCATGACCTTTCAGTCATGAATAACCACACCAGTTTATTAGAAGTTAGTGAATTTATTTCCCTATATTAACAAAGCTAGCACGATATATATATGTCTCAAGACCAATTGATATATGTATATGAACATTACTAGCTGTCCATAACGGCGGAAGAAACGCAATCTACGCAAAATCTGAATAATGATACACTCTGTTATAGCAATGCAAATCACCAATGTGACTAACTGTATTTGACTAATTGCATACTTTCGGTCAGCATAACAAGATTTCAATTCGGCATGGTACATTGGATGTATACCTCGACTAACCTCTAATTAGCATCGGCATGTGGGACTTCATGCAAAACGAATTTAGTCAACACAAATTTGGAAAAACTTCTAGCTAGGGCCCTGTCAAAATAGCAGTTGGTACCTAAAAGGAAAAACACAATGCATAATATATTTATCCTTTCATATTTACCAAATACAATCAGCATTCAAGAAAGTCTTCGTCCTTCAGGTACTGGTTCGATCAGCATGGGGCAAGTTTCAAAGGGGCAAAGTTAAGGGCAAGCTTCCTTGCAGCGGCAAGGAGAATGGGGCAAAGTTACTGCATAGGCAAGACGGGGCAAATCAAAGTTAAAGTCTCTAGGGTGAGAATTCTCAAAGTCTCTTTCTCTCAAATAGAGAAAAGGGTATCAGGGTGTCGTCCAAAATGGAGTCTGGCATCAGGCTTCAAACTGGCATCGAGGAAAATGGCTGACTTCTCTTTGTTCGGTGGGTTTAAGTAAGAAACATTCCAAATCTTGCAGGGTCTTCCATTGGAGGGTTCATAGGTTGGCTTCAAATTGTCCAATGAAAATTGCCTTTTACTAGAACTTATTTGTGCATACATTAGCCTTGGAGCCTTGGAACACAAGTTGTATCATGGTTTGCCAATTATTTTTGGTATCTGTACCTTCATTGTCCGCACCTGCAGAGACTGACCTTGTATCAAAGGGGATGAAACCGGCCTAGTACGAAACCTTGGAGATAAGTGTATTAGTCATCTCTGCTGGAAAAATACAACTTCAAGCAAGAATATGTGTTTCATTAGTTCAAGGAAAAAAAGCCACGCAGTTAGAATTTGAGACCAGGCAACTAGGCCAAAGCCTGCACTAAATTTAAGCTAAGCAAAACAGTTTTCAAGCAAGAAATCATGGCATACATTTGCAATTATGACGGATTACTACATTTTCAATACTTCATGATTAATAAAGCTCGTTTACAATGATGGCGAACTACCCCGAGGGCACATTTTCCCTCGTATATTATTTCTTTTACTAACATCACTCTATATTATATGTTTGATTATGCACTATGTATGAATATATGTAGGACCCTCTTTTTCTGCGTCATCAATCCCTCCTCTGATGACTAATTATGTCATCACATCAAATCTACCCACAAATTTTATTCCATTAAAATTCTGTATAGTAATTTGGCACTTCGGTCAATTCCCTTTTTCTTTTAGTCCCTTTTGATTTTTCTCTATAAATTTCCACCATTTTGTTCTCTATTGTCTCCTCTCTTTTCCTTTTGTTCCTTGCTTTTAATATTTTAATAACTTTCCATATTCCCCAAGGACCTAATAAACAAATTAATACTATTAATATTCCCTTTACTATCTTTAATAATAATCCGTTCCAAACGTTGCTGAGCCAATTTCCCACAGAAGCAAATCCCTTTCCAACCTTCTCCCAAACTCCGGGCTCTTTCAGTTCCTTCAAATCTACGCTTTCTTTGGTTAAGTTCGTAAGCATTGTTCTAATTTTTCCACTACTGTCTGGTATATAGGTACAGCAGTGACGTGTACCAAGCATTTTGCAAACGCCGCCATCCTTTGCTAAAAGAATGTCTAAGGCAAGCCGATTTTGAAGAGTCATAGCTCTTTCTGCAGCAAGTTCAGCATCCATCAGGATTATAGCTCCTGAAAACTTTGTCAGCATGTTATCCACAATAGTAGACAACTTTCGTATTTTGATTGAATTCAATATGACTCCTACTGAAGGAATCAATGCTCCAAATATATCTCCTACCACACCAGAAGCTGTCTCTCTTTTCTGAACACGATGTGATTCAGACAGCTTTGGAAATTTCTTTAAATCGTCTAGTTGGTAAACTTTTGGGAACACTATTCCCAAATAACACCTCCCACACCATCCTTTAGGAAGACGATAATAGGCGTTGAGTCCACAAATATAATATACTCCAGGAATAACTGGATCTTGTCCATTCAGCATGAACGTCCACTTAGATTGAAATGCGTACGTATGTTTGCATTCACTCGTTCCCACAAAAACTGTGTCATAATATGATTGAAATCTATGTATACAAAATCTTCCCACATGCAATGTATCTAAAGCTATTTTCCCTTGTGTCTTTATTGCAGCTAAAGCATAATTATCTACAGATGTTCTTTCATGTAATTCCCTTTCTAATTTCTCCTTCATTTCATTCTTCCGGTCATCAGTGCGGTCTAAAAATTCTATTTCTACTGGTGAAAGCAAGCATTTAAGGTTCTCTCTATGTGCGTGAGCTGTGTGAAAAGGTGACATTGGTTCAAAGAATTCCCTCATTAATTTGGCATACCAATCTCTAGCTATTTTACTCAAATGCCCTATTATGGGGACATATGCAAAAGTAACATCATAATTAGTGTAGAAATAATGAATATCCTTTTGACCATAAAATCTGGAAGCTATAATACTACATGTAATTCCATATGTAAGAGGCATGCTGTGATATGTTACCCCTTCCACTGCTGAGGTAGGTATTTGCGTACACACATAACAATCTTTCGCATCCATGGTCTCAACATACTCACTCAGCAAGCGATAGAAAACGTTAGATGAAAGTTCCTTTTTATCATGCAAGTGTCTCTCGTCTTGTTCGAGTCTTTTCAGAGCGGTTAGTTCAGTAACGATAGTAGGTTTAGAAGTAGTAGCATCATTCGTCTCTTTCTCATTCTTCCCATGCATTCCAAGAACTATTACTACGATGATTAGTACGCATGCAGTTAATAAACCTATACACATGTATTTACAATACTTCATTTTACGCCCCTGTGTAGTGAAACTAGTCATGATCTGTATAGAATCAGAGAGTTGAGGACACCTTATCAAAGCGGTTTTGCAGGTATTTACAAAGCTGAACGAGTTCAATGTTCACACAGTTTTCTTTAGCAGCTTAGTCTCTTATCGGTTAGCAGCGTTGTCTCAAGATCGGTTTCAAAGTCAATCAAGTTAGCAATGTCTTAGCCGGTTGAAAGTCATTCAGGTGACCAATGTCTTCAATCAACAGAGTCCATAGAACTTTTGTTTCCAAAGTGTAGTTCTGCTTCTTCGTTCTTGAGACTGAGGGATACGAATTCGTCTGACCAATCGTTATTGGCTACATATGCCCACTCCGGACCGGAATACCTTCTGCTCGGTATCCTTTTTCTTTTTAATTTTGCATCTCTCTTTGATTCTTTCTCACTGGTACTTTCCTCTTTGGCCAAGTCCTTTTCTTCACTTGGTGCCGGTACTACGACAGACACTTCCTTTCTTTTCTCTTTCACCTTTGGCCCTTCTCTGTCATTTGACGTTTCTCTTATTCTTAGTTTTACTGGTGATATGCTTTGTCTACGTTTTGCACTGGGTCCACTTGACGGACCCGCAACCCCTTCCGAAGGAGAGGTACTGGTTTCACTCTGTATTGTTTCGTCTTCTCCCTCTGGGAAATCAATCAGGTTTTCCTGTTCCTTTCCTGTATCGTCTGTTTCTGGGAAAGCCCTCCTCTGATCAGGCTCTCCTGCTTCTTCACCCGTTTCGAGCCCTTTGTCACCGTTACTTTCTTCAGGCTCTTTGTCACTTTCAGCTGCTTCGGGCTCTTTGTTACCTTCAGCTGCTTTGTCGCTTTCTGAGGCTCCTCCTTGGTCTTCCCCAAGTGAATCAGTTGCTTCGTCCTCAGAGAATATTTTTCCCTCCTCTATTTCTGCCTGTTCGCTTCTAGTTCTTTTTCGCTCTGTCTCAGCGCTTGGCACTTTGTTATCAGGTACTGGTAACTTCAGCGCTTCAACTTCCTCGTCTGTGGGACACAGTACCCTCTTTGTGTGACTGGCGTGAATCCAGTTGGGAACTCCCGCACACTTCACAGCGGTGGTAGTCGTCAGAATCACTTGAAAAGGTCCTTTCCAACGGGGTTCCAAACACGACTTCCTCACGTGTTTCTTTATCACGACCCAGTCACCTGCTTTCAGGGCGTGTCCTGGACCTTGGATCGGTGGCAAGGTGGTTGCCTCCACCTGGTGAGAGAAAGAGCGAACCACATCAGCTAGACCTTTGCAGTAGTCTAACACCATATCATCTGTAATATTCAAAAGCGCATTTGCAGGGACTGCTGGAAGTCTCATAGCTCTGCCCATGAGGATCTCATGTGGGGACAGTCCAGTTTTTCTGTCAGGGGTGTTTCTCATTGACATTAGCACCAAAGGCAACGCGTCAGGCCATTTCAGATTTGTTGATGCGCATATTTTCGCCATTCTTGATTTCAATGTGGCATTCATTTGCTCTACCAGACCTGATGCTTCAGGGCGGTAGCTACAATGCAGCTTTTGCTCAATGTTCAGTGCTGCACAAAGCAATTTTATTACTTCATTATTGAAGTGACTTCCCCTATCTGATTCTAAAGAGATCGGGAATCCAAAACGTGGTATTAACTCTCTCAAGAGTAGTTTTGCAACTGTGAGACTGTCATTTCTGCGTGTAGGGTATGCTTCAATCCAGTGACTAAAAATGCACACAACCACCAACACATACTTCAAACCTCCATGCACAGGCATTTCAATGAAGTCAATTTGCATCCTGCTGAATGGACCCCCTGCTCTTCCAATGTGGCTCAAATTTACTACGGTTCCCTTCCCTGCGTTCATCTGTTGGCAAATGACGCAACGGTGGCAAACTGCTTCAGCAACTTGACGGAATTTGGGGTTAAACCAATCAGTTTTAAACAACCTAATCATGGCATCCCTCCCAAGATGAGCTTGTCCATGGTAAAATCTAGCTATCTGTGTCAAAAGACTGTTTGGAAGAACAAATTTCCCTTCACTTGAAACCCACAAATCATCCAACCTCTTGACACATTGTGATTTGGTCCATGAGAGTTTCTCATCCTCACTGACATCATTCTGTAAGGATTTAAATTCGTCCATTGTATCTATAACCTTTAAAGCAAAGATTTCGCTTTGTTCAAGTTCTGGTTCACTTATCAAATTCCATTCATCCCTGAGCAATATACAGTTCAATGCGCAAAACCTTGCGACTTGATCCGCATATCCATTTCCCAGGGAAACATAGTCTTGTCCCTTCGAGTGTGCACTGCATTTTACCACTGCTACTTCCCCTGGCAATTGAATGGCATTTAACAATTCTCTTATCCTTTCACCATTTTTCACTGGTGATCCTGGAGAGGTCATGAATCCTCTCTGTGACCACAATTGTCCAAAATCATGCACTATTCCGAATCCGTACTGGCTGTCAGTGTAAATGGTAACTTTCATTAATGCAGAAAGTTGGCAAGCTCTAGTAAGGGCTACCAATTCTGCTACTTGTGCAGAGTAAACTCCTTGAAGCCAAGAGGCTTCCAGAACACCTGTTACAGTACATACAGCATACCCTGCTTTCAATATTCCCAATGCATCTCTTAAACATGAACCATCAACAAAAATAATTTGATCATTTTCTTCCAATCGGGTATCTTTGATATCAGGTCTTGGTTTGGTGCAAAATTCAGTCACCTGAAGACAGTCATGCTCGATGTCTTCAGCGTTCTCAATTTCAGCATTCTCACTGGGAAACAAGGTTGCTGGATTCAACGAAGTGCACCTTTTCAGCTGCACATTAGGTGATCCCAGAATTATTGTTTCGTACCTTGTGAGTCTAGCACCAGTCATGTGCTGTGTTCGGGAACGTGTCAAAAGTATCTCAACTGAGTGAGGGACCATGACTGTTAAAGGGTGTCCCATCACTATTCCTTCACTCTGAGTGAGGCTGATACCAACTGCTGCTACTGCGCGCAAACACCCTGGCAGTGCTGCTGCGACCGGATCCAAAGTAGCTGAAAAATATGCTACTGGTCTGTTTACGCCACCATGGGCTTGGGTCAAGACAGACAAGGAACATGCATCACGTTCATGACAAAACAATGTGAAAGGTTTTGTGTAGTCAGGCATACCTAAAGCTGGAGCCCTGCACATGCATTCTTTCAATTCAATAAAAGCATCCATCTCCTCTCCTTTCAGTTCAATTTCATCCAATGCATCCTTCTGGGTCAATTTCAGTAAAGGTTTTGCTAGAGTTGAGAAGTTGGGGATCCATTGGCGACAGTAGCTCACCATTCCCAAAAACTTCCTCACCTCCCTCCTCGTCTTTGGGGGACTCATTTGAAGTACACTTGTTATTCTTTCCTTCATTATTCTCCATGACCCTTTCTCTATTTGGTGACCCAAATATTTCACTTTCTTCTGACAGAACTGTAATTTTGAAGGAGACACCTTGTGTCCATTCCTTCCCAAATGGTTCAATAGGGCAATGGTGTCGGCTGTGCAGTCACTTTCTGTCTTGGATGCAATCAGTAAGTCGTCAATGTACTGTACTAGGGTTGACTCGAATGGCAATTCCAACGCTTCCAAATCTTTCTTTAGAATCTGATTGAATATTGACGGTGACTCTGAAAACCCTTAAGGGATTCGACACCAACTGTAAACTCTGTCTAGGAATTTGAAACAAAAGAGAAATTGGCTGTCCTCATGAAGAGGCACAGAAAAGAATGCTTGCGATAAGTCGATAACTGAGAACCATTCAGCATCACAGGGAATTTGAAACATTATCACAGCTGGATTTGGTACTACGGGACAACATTTTACTATTATGTCATTTATTTTCCTCAAATCCTGAACAATTCGGACCTTTCCACTGGGTTTTATTAGTCCCATTATTGGTGAATTACATGGACTGCTCAACACTTCCTTCAGTACTCCCTGTTTCACAAACTCATCAATGAGTTGGGCAACTTTTATGAGGGTGTCTTGTGCCATGTGGTACTGTGGGGTCTGGGGAAAGGTTACATTGGGTTTTACAGTCACTTTCACTGGTTCCACTCCTTTCACCAGTCCCACCTCTTTCCCTGTCATGTCCCACACTTCCTTTCCGACTGTTTCTTGTAACTCAGCAGGAATGTCTGCCTCAGTGACCATTGGATAAAGGGTAATCAGGGGATACTCTTCATCAACAGTTTCCACTTCATCCCCTCTTACACTGTCCTCTTCTTCCCCATCGCTGCTCGTCTGAATTTTAATCCCATCATTCGAACACATAATTGAACATCCCAATTTGCACAATAGGTCTCTCCCTAACAGTGATATCGGGCTTGAATCACACACCACAAATTTATGTGACCCTCGGTAGTTGCCAATTCTGACTTGTACTGGGTCTGTGATTGGGTTCGTCAAGTACCTATTTGCCACTCCCACTACCTGTACTGTTCTTCCTGAAAGTGGCAAGTTTGGTACTTCAATGCTCCTAACAGTGGAACGTGTAGCTCCTGTGTCAACCAAGAATGAGACGCGATGACCCATAACTGTTCCCTCCACATACGGACCCTTTTGATCAACTTCCAAAGATGCTGCAAGCACACAATTTCCCTCCTCATCTGAACTTTCACTCTCCCATACATCGTTTATTCCATTCTCGCTGTGTAATGGGAACTGGTGTACTGTGTCATTTTGACTCATTCCCTGACCCGCAACCTGTTGAGGAAGCATTGCTTGCTGCTGATTCATTGGTGCTAAGGGTATTTGCATTTGCGGATTAGGTACCATGGGAAACTGCTGTTGCATTGGCTGCAATTGTGTCATTTGCACACGGGGCATTTGCACCTGTTGCGGTTGCATGGGTTGTAAACCCTGCAGCTGGTTTATATTGTTTTGGAAATTTGGATTTGGACCTCTCTGTTTTGGTCCTCTCATAGTCGGAAATGCATTGACATCATTGTTTTGCTGACCTACACCTTCCTGCACCATCATTGGGCACTCCCGTTTCCAATGCCCGACGATTCCGCACGTGTGACATGGCATCACCTTCTTCATTGCCTGTATACCATTTGGAATCATAACGGTATTCAAATCAGGGCCATTATTCACAAAACCCCCTCGGCCTCTGCCTCTCATCTGCGGCTGAAACATAGCATTTCCCTGCTGCTGCGGCATCTGTTGTTGAAAACCTTGTAAACCTTGTAAACCTGTCTGAGCTGCTCTGAGCTGCATCACCATCACCTTTTCCTTCAATCTTTTCTGTTTGGTCTCAATCTCATCACTGCAGTGTTTTGCATAATTCAACACTTCATCGATCGACTTTGACTGCCAACAAATCAAATGCGATTTAATCATCTGGCTGATTTCGGGTCTCAGCCCTTCCACAAACCTGAACACAAAATGGAGCATGTCCTTTGGCTCAATCGTTTCCGTGCCACTGTAATTTTTAAATGCTTTCAACAACCTCTCATAATACGCGTGTATAGATTCTTTAACCTCTTGGGCGGTCCTGTCAATCCTTTGCCAATCCACATTTTTCGACGCAACCTTGGTTTTCAAGTGCTCGATCACCTTGTGGTACAAACTCATTACCGTAGGTGATGGCGCACCTGTGTCCCTATCTCTCTCTGGTTCACTCGTCGGCCAACCTACAGCCCTTTTACAATCTTCCCACAAATCTGCCGGAACCACAATCTCAAACAATGTATTCAAGTCTTCCCAGAGACATTTCGCGAGTTTCACAAATCTATCTGTTTGTTGATACCACTCAATCGGCTTCTCTCTCAATTTGGGAAAATCATCCGTAAAGGATTGAATATCGCACCTGTGCCACGGTACATGTACAAGTTTTCCCCCTGCTGTCTCTCTCATTGTTAACATAGTTATCAAATCGTCATTCTGTTGTTTTTTCTCATTTCGCTCTAGAGTATTTTCTTTCTTTTTATCCTTTTTCTTAACCCATCTGCTTTCCCATTTGTCCAAACATCTCCATACCTGTGCACTCTGCAGTATCTCCTTAAGGTGTGTTTTCATCCCTGCGGATCTCATGTGTTCAAAGTCTTTTGTCTCAAAGTCTAACCTGTAACTTCTGCTCAGGTGTTTGGTCTTACCTATATCGATCTCATTTCTGTCTGCAATTTCTTGTAACTTTTTATGTATGTTGCTCACTTCTCTTGTAATCCTAGGGCACATGTATCTTAGTTCTTCCTCTGTGTATGATTCTAATCCGTTCAAACCCATTGTTCCCTCTACCAGTTCATCTGCCTCCATGCCCAACCTTATTTTATTCAGGTATTCTTCTCTCTTCCCGCTAGATGCGCTCTGTGGGGAGTTCAAGCTGTTGAACCATTGTGTTAGCTGTTGCGCGTTCAGTCCCATCAGTGTAGCAGTTACATCAACTGCCACTGACAGTTTCTGTAATGTTTCAGTCTGTGAGGTTAACGGTACTAATAGTGGTGGATGTGACCTTACCACGGTTGACGGAGCACAAATTGGAATTGGACTAAATTCCGACAAGGACCCAGATCCATTTGGCATTGCCGCTATCGGAGTTGTCTCTGGAGTGGTTTCTATGCATCTCCTCCCTGTCCCATTCTGTATCATTGACCCTTGGTCGCTTGTGCTTGAATTTGCCTGTATGTACAGTGGTACTGGTGGGCCTACAGTGATAGGTAGAGATATTGCGTCTGGATTCTGTCTGTTCCCCGAATTCTGTGGCATGTTAATCCCCACATTGTGGTTCATCATTGCTGGCATACCTAACTGGCTTTCTATTACTCGCACTTCTTGTGTCTGCTTTTGGGGCATCGAGAACTGTGTTGATTCAGCTTGAATCAATGTCGGTCTCTGATAGTTTTGTCTTTCCTGCGCCATTGAATCGGAAGTCATTCCCATGTTATGCTCATTACAACAGTGCCTCTGAACCTTTGGCTGATAGTTATCAGCAGGTTTCAATGTAGGCACTTCTGGGTACATTCTTTGAACCTGTGGTATTTGTGGGAAAAAGGCATGTTGGAGCTGCTCGGTCTCTGAGATTTTCTCAAATTAGGTGTTACATTACCCTGTGTTGGTTCTGGAGGGGCAGTACTGATACTTGAACCTTGTTCGTTTTCCACATACGGTGGCGGGCCATCATTCAACAATTGTATAATGAACTCCTCATCGTCTGACTCATCTCCCCTTTTTGAGTTTCTATTGCTCTCTCTCTCTCTGGACTGACTCCTGTTTGTCTTATAGGTAGCTTTCCTTCCTTCCGTTTCCCCTTCATCAGTAATTGCTGGAAACAATTTAATCCCCTGCAATACGTCTGATCTCCAAACCTTTTGTGTGGTGTCCCATCTAGCATCCGCTAGTGTCTTTTCTACCTTTCTTATTCTGGTCTCGAACTTCTTTTGTTGTTGGTATCTAGCTATCAGCTCCCAAATTGCCAGTGCCTCAAATTGTGCTGGTCTTGGAGGTACTTTCATGTCGTATAACGCAAACCTCAGATTTTCTAAAACCCTCAGATTAAACGACCCGTGGATAGGGAACGCTACACTCCCATGTTTTTCCGTTAATTTGCACCATTGTTTTAACCATAAACATGGCGCTACACCCTTTTCTTCAATGACAATGTAAGGCTGGTGTACCCTCAGGCGGTGTTTCTTCTCCTACGTTTGCTTTAATATAAGCATCTCCCCTCATGGCACTCTTAAATGCTTTGAAAAATTTCATCTTTCCGTCTCTTATTTTTCTTAATATGTGTAATCAATAAGTGACTTTAATTCCCGGGATACTCTTCGCTTGCCTTTCCTCTTCTAATTGCGCTTCACGGACTGTGTCCAATCTGTGCGCGACCCTTCTCACCAACCGACCTATCCCAGCGCGGCTCCTAGTGACGTCACACTCACACACTGCGGCTGACAAAGTCCTGCGGCTTGTCTTCTTTCACTCGTCTTTCACTCTCAAACTAATTTCTGCAATATAATGCGAGCACTATACCAAAAGAATAAAACAGATCTGTCGGTTTACTACAGGAAAGGTAATACAATCGCTTCAGAAACCTTAGGGATTTTTCACTAGCCTCGGCAGTTATTCCATCTTTCTCGGTTTCCCACTTTCGCAAGCAAAATTTGACCCGCAAACTTTACTCTCAACTGATCAATGAACTATTCTAGTGCACTTTAGAATTCTTCAAATCTCAAAGTCGAAGTTTTCTTTCACTCTGCAACATTCATACCGACTTGTTGACCTGCCCAATCAACCTATTAAACCTGACCAGATCACAACATCAAGCAAGTGTCATATACACTTTTCAACATACTCCGGAGTCTCTTGACCTCGCAGGGCCCGTCTCAACATCAACAACCACGTGGACAATTTTTTTCTGCTCAAAGCGCTACACACACGTGAAGTTCGACGACTTCCCTACTCTCACACCTTTGGAGTAACACTCCTGTAATATCTTTTAACCCCCCTAAAATCCTCACAAACTTCTCAATTAATCTGCGGCGATAAGCTATGCAAGCGCAAAAACCCTAACTTCACTCATACCGTCACTAGAAACGCCGAGACCATTCTCACACCTCCATGTCCTCCATTCGCAAGCTCCGAGATCCCGGGAAAGTCATTGGGGACTTAGGGCATCATCATCCCTCCAACTTCTTTTATCAAAGAAAATTCTAACTTGACTCTGTCTATTGTTCGGATGGGGTCCCAAAGGGCAAAACCATCAATCTCTGCTACCATCTACTGATAACGCGTCCAGCCCTTATAAATTACCTGTACCTGGACACGTTGGAGGTTGGTGGATCTTTTAACCGAGTCGGGCTCTCCTCATCCGAAAATAGCTGAGTCATTCAGATCAATAATCAATAACTATTGTAGGCAGTAATCAATACTCAATTAATAGATCATTCTAGCACATCAGAAATCAATAACAGTTGGTATTTCGGCGCACCATGACCTTTCAGTCATGAATAACCACACCAGTTTATTAGAAGTTAGTGAATTTATTTCCCTATATTAACAAAGCTAGCACGATATATATATGTCTCAAGACCAATTGATATATGTATATGAACATTACTAGCTGTCCATAACGGCGGAAGAAACGCAATCTACGCAAAATCTGAATGATGATACACTCTGTTATAGCAATGCAAATCACCAATGTGACTAACTGTATTTGACTAATTGCATACATTCGGTCAGCATAACAAGATTTCAATTCGGCATGGTACATTGGATGTATACCTCGACTAACCTCTAATTAGCATCGGCATGTGGGACTTCATGCAAAACGAATTTAGTCAACACAAATTTGGAAAAACTTCTAGCTAGGGCCCTGTCAAAATAGCAGTTGGTACCTAAAAGGAAAAACACAATGCATAATACATTTATCCTTTCATATTTACCAAATACAATCAGCATTCAAGAAAGTCTTCGTCCTTCAGGTACTGGTTCGATCAGCATGGGGCAAGTTTCAAAGGGGCAAAGTTAAGGGCAAGCTTCCTTGCAGCGGCAAGGAGAATGGGGCAAAGTTACTGCATAGGCAAGACGGGGCAAATCAAAGTTAAAGTCTCTAGGGTGAGAATTCTCAAAGTCTCTTTCTCTCAAATAGAGAAAAGGGTATCAGGGTGTCGTCCAAAATGGAGTCTGGCATCAGGCTTCAAACTGGCATCGAGGAAAATGGCTGACTTCTCTTTGTTCGGTGGGTTTAAGTAAGAAACATTCCAAATCTTGCAGGGTCTTCCATTGGAGGGTTCATAGGTTGGCTTCAAATTGTCCAATGAAAATTGCCTTTTACTAGAACTTATTTGTGCATACATTAGCCTTGGAGCCTTGGAGCCTTGGAACACAAGTTGTATCATGGTTTGCCAATTATTTTTGGTATCTGTACCTTCATTGTCCGCACCTGCAGAGACTGACCTTGTATCAAAGGGGATGAAACCGGCCTAGTACGAAACCTTGGAGATAAGTGTATTAGTCATCTCTGCTGGAAAAATACAACTTCAAGCAAGAATATGTGTTTCATTAGTTCAAGGAAAAAAAGCCACGCAGTTAGAATTTGAGACCAGGCAACTAGGCCAAAGCCTGCACTAAATTTAAGCTAAGCAAAACAGTTTTCAAGCAAGAAATCATGGCATACATTTGCAATTATGACGGATTACTACATTTTCAATACTTCATGATTAATAAAGCTCGTTTACAATGATGGCGAACTACCCCGAGGGCACATTTTCCCTCGTATATTATTTCTTTTACTAACATCACTCTATATTATATGTTTGATTATGCAATATGTATGAATATATGTAGGACCCTCTTTTTCTGCGTCATCACTCGTCCGGCCGTGGACCCCAATTGCCTAAAATATGTGTCGAAGTGGTTTTAAGTTATCACACTAGAAAAAAAGAACGCAGGATTCAAAAGTCTGTCCTATCTCTTAGGATAACTATAAGCTAAACAGAGGCTCCCTTATGGGACTGCAGCCATTGGCTCAAAACGTCAAGCACTAACCTGCTGAGCTGTCTCACCAACTCATGGAATTAACTGTAGGACACAGCGTGATCACTTTTTGGGGAAAATTCCAGTCTTTCCATCCCCTTCTTTTTGGTGAAGGACAGGTGCATCCCTTGTCCATCTCCAGACGTGGGCTGAAACTCATGCTGTGCTGAAAGAGTAGTAGGATGCAACACTGGGGTGTAATGCGGTCCCCTGCAGCCCTTGCGGTGTGGAGCGTGGGAGTGGTCAACTGTTTAGGGTTCTCGCAACCATTCAGGGGGTCCCCATTCGGTAAAAGGCTAGTGAACGTCTGGGAGCTATGGGAGAACCAAGGGGCCCTCCTTCACATTCTGCAGGGGGCCCCATCTTTAAGTGTTATGCCACTGGAGCTCCAGCGAATCACCAAGTGACTTCATGTGTGGCGACGACAGTGATAATAAATATTGACACTATATTCACAGAGCAAGAAAAGAGAAGGTTCTCTGGAAGAGCAGCAGAGTTGCTTACCATAGGTCTGGTGACCAGGGCTGGGGTCTCCTCCTGGTTTACGGGTAAATGGGGCCCTTATTTACTGAAGGTTGGGCCACGCAACAGAAGTCCATCCAGGGGATCTTGAAATGGTTAGTAAATTGACACTCTGTTTTTCATCGAACAAGCACCCAGAAAGAACTTCAGTAAATAAGACCCAATTTTCTAAAACAATCAGGAAGTAAGCAGAAAGTTATGGCTGCCTTGTTAGTGAGAGATTAAGTCGATTGATGTATAATTACCACAGATTAATACAGATCTTGCATATAAAACAGTTCCTGAGCTTAGAAGATGGTGATAATTTTAGGTGGGCCTTACCCCCTCCCCCCACCCACAGGGGTATACGTAAAAAAGATAACGATTTATTAAAAGCCTTTGTGCAATGACTGACCTGGTGTCTTCAAGTCACACCTCACCTCCCTGTAGATCTGGATGGGTGATGCACTGTGTGAGACTAAGGACATGTGAATCCTTTCTCCTCAAGTGCTCTGGTAGTAAACAGGAGAACTGCTGTCACTCACACTGCCTGACATCCCAGATACCAAATTGCTGCCCAGTGGGCTGACCTAAAAAGTGAATTACACCGCAAGAAAGGCAAGGGCTGAGGAGGCCTGGTTCATGACCCACAGCATGCATGTTGTCTATTGAGATGAGCCAACATTTGAATGACTCTAGAACACAACTGTGGCAGAAGGAGGCTGACCCAAAGTCCCTTTCTGTATTTAATATTACAAATAATATAATGTATTCTCAACCTTACAGTAGGCTGGAGAAAATGCTGAAGCTACATTCATTTTCATGATTACCTGAAAGACCGATTTCAACTCTACCATCCAACCAGACAGCTACGTTCAGCCTCACTCGCCCTTGCACATGTCCACCGTATCCACAGAAGCAAGTCAGGAGGGTGTTCCTTCTCCTACCTCACCGCCAAGACCACCGGCGTAACAATAGCCCCCGTATCCCCCTCCTCCAGGAAGCCCCTTCAGTACAGTAAATGGTTCACTGGCTGCAGGCCCTGCCTGAGAGCTTCTGACTGGGTCGGGGGGAAAGGTGGTGGCCTTGATGTATTTTGCAGGGGGGGACCTCTAACTTCATTACGCCACTGGCCAAGACCTGGAACAAACCCCCCTAACACATCAGGTCCTCCCCATCTCTACTCAACATTCGGAAGAAATTGAAGATCTGGCTTTTCAACTAGGAGCTCCACCCGACCTACGTTCCTGCTCTAGCGCGGGTATACCCTGACACGTCATAAATCATGCCATACAAATCAAACTAACATAGCATAACATTAGAATAGTTTGTCAAATAGCTAAAGCTGCCACTATTTCCAATGCATAAGTGGTTTGATACAAACTAAATCTAGTTGGGCTTTGCACTTGTTGCTCTCCCTCCTACAGAGGGCCTTCTATGTCATACTTCCCTCTAGTCAGTGCAGCACACCCAGCACTTCTTTCCATGTTTGCTGCACTGGACATATTTGCATGATCGTGAAAATTGCATTGGTGGAAAAAGTTGTAAAGTTAAAAGCTTTAAAACGTAATGTACTAAAACTGTCTTTCAACCTCTACAGCTATCTTTTTTTTCAAAAGGGGAGACATAAAGTGCACCTCTCAGCAGCTGCCTACTAGTCCTATGAGCTTTGGCCCCGAACCACGAACATCCCATTGCCAAGTGCTGGAAGTTTAACAGCAGACAGAAGAGAATGGGAAGTAGATGAGGCCAGCAGTCGTTGTGCTTCCCGACTGTCACTTTGGGCTTGGGGCAGCACTGAGTCTCAACTTGGAAAACAAGCTGAGACTCAGGCAGACTGACCTGAAAATATGTCCAGGCAAACCTCCAGGCACCTAGGGCACAATCAGCAGGAGCAGGCGAGTGGTAGGACTATTCTGAAACTTGGTAAACAAAGCTTCCTTTTCGCAGTTGTTGCAGGCCTGGTCTTCAATAACCCCGACCACTTACTGGGGGTGTCCATGGTCCCACAGGACTAGTCCTCACTACAATCAGTGGTTTCCTGCTCGAGCACAGGACACTCCTCAACCCCATACTTTCCATGAATTAAAGGCAGTCCAGCAAAATAATATTTCGTCTCAATACACTTCAAGACTATTTCAAGAATGTGCCAAAAATATGATCCTGATTAAAATATTATTGCAACAGAATAATCCAGGAGCATGCTTTGAGCAGCTAATGGTGCAAACCTTTCAACCATATCTATGCAGCCACGC
The DNA here is from genome assembly GCF_031143425.1 of Pleurodeles waltl. NCBI lineage: Eukaryota > Metazoa > Chordata > Amphibia > Caudata > Salamandridae > Pleurodeles > Pleurodeles waltl. The sequence continues at coordinate 91,145,362 of NC_090438.1, forward strand.
AAAGCCACTTTATGTGGATTTGTATGGCCTCATAGATATGGAGTAAGGAGAGGCAGCGCAAATTGCTGCATTGCCTTACTCTGCCTTAGGGAAGCATTCCATGGGTGTTGTGGTGGTTGTTTCCACACAACACCCATTGATTTTGACGCATTCCCAGATTTTACAAGGCCATGTAAACCTGGGGATGCGTCAAAAACTTATGCATCCCAGGGGAGATGCAATCACAATAAATAACTTTATTTCTCCTCGTCTTTAACTATTTCTATGTGTTATGATTTCTGCAGTACACATAGAAAGAGGAAAAAGCCTCCCAGGATTGTTTTGGTGCAGGAAGGTCTCCTTTCCTGCACAAAAACAATCCTGCAGAAAGTCTCCCTGCACAAAAACAATACTGCCCACAACGCAGGCACCCTTGTACCATGGTGAAAGGGTGCCTGCGTTGGCAGAAGGCAGCAAAACGGTGCCAGCGCAGTGGGAAAGGAAAGGAATGCACTGTATTGCATAGATACGTAGCAATTCTGCCCTTTCCCTTTGACCCAGGGCAGCGCAGCAAGTTAACTTGCTGCACTGCCCCATGTCAAAAACCCATAAATCTGGGCCATAGTACATAACATTCTGTGATTTCTAAATGGCAAATTGGTATTATTGGCTATTTCAGAATCGAAAATGTACTTTTTGTAAATGAGGTACACTGTATTGTTTGATCTCATGAGTATTGAAAACTAAATGATAACTTGATTTTCTTTAAAACTGAGGGCTCAGTCTGTGTATGGAATGTCTAAGCCTGTTCTGACTGTGGATGTTGCATTTGTCTAGGAGCTGCACCTGATCAAGGTCAGTAGACTAGGGGTACCTTTACTCATCAAACTAGAAAGTGACTATTGTCCCGCCCCCCACCGGAACTGACGTCACATCCGTTACCGGGACTTTGGGGGCCCCTGAGAGCCCACCCCAGAACTGACATAGGTGTAGGGGTGTCACGTGGGTTGTGACATCATGGGGTCACGTGTTAGTCATGTGCCAGGGTCCTAGCCCATGTGTCTAGGTCTATGGGTTGTGTAAAATGGGGGCCCTGCCGGTGTGCACTCTGTTTCTGCGCCTAAGAGGACAAGTCTGGACATGTCAGACAGTCAGGATTCTGTGGCTGCTGGGGTGCCTCCTCACAGGGCGGAGCATTGGAAATGTAAGGCCAAGCCTCCACACTGTTGGCTGATCCCAAAAAAAGGGCGGGGCAAATGTTGCAAAGGTCATGACACATGGTTAGCGTTACGTGTAACCCCTCAACGTATCAGAGCCATCAAGGAGAGCATGTGACCGCTATGTGTTGTAGAGGAGTACGCCCTTTTTGAACCATAGAATACATATAAGGAGAGGGCTAGAGCTGCGTGCCAAACCGTGAGCCATAGCTGAAATAGGTTGTCAGGGCATTATGAAGAGATACAATCCTCTCACCAGAAAACCCACCTCCTCAGGGGCCTTGAACACTATCAATAGATATTATCGTACCCTAACACCTTCGGTGTTGGATGAGAATGCACAGCCGGCTGCCCCTAAAGATGGGGGTTCCGACGTTACCGGATTTCAGGAACTTTGTCATCGGCTTGAAAAGCTCAGCCTCATTTTTAATCAGCAGCCAAGACACACATTAACAAAAAATAAAAAATAAAAAAAATGTTAAAATATGACAAAATAATGATGAAACGGTTAAAACGTGTTTATACACATAATTTTAGTACAAGCAATAAGTATCCAAACATACTAATGAAAATAAATGCTGAAAGAAAAGTAATCTGTATATTAACTGTTGTAAAACTATACACAGAGATATTGTAAAACAAAATACATCGGATCACAAGTATCACACATTTAACCATGGTTTCCTTTTTGACAACAACGTTTTAGCCGCCGAAGGTAAGGGTGCGGTGATCCTCTAGGGGGATAGTTGGGGGGTAGACAGTGGTTTCAAAATAAACGCTGATGGTGTACTTGGAGGGTAGGATCTTTCAAACTTTCAAGCAGCCTACGGTGTACGGTATTACCAACAAGCGTAGAAGGAACGTTGAGTTCTTCAGAGGCCTGTAGAAACTGGTCCCATCCTGTAGGTACTTTCTGCAGCGGTAGGGCTTTGGGGTGTGTGAAACCTTTGATGAGAGCGTACATATGAGACCCAACAACTGGTTGCCCTTTGTAGAGGAATTCACCCCGTTCATTCCAAGAGGTTAGATCTTTAGAAGCAGCCATGATGCTTAGTAACATTTGCGCTGCACCTCTGTACCTCTGACTTACATTTTTTAAAAGTTCTTCACCAAAGACATCTGAGGACGTTGATGCTTGGACCAGCGGCTGTTGGGGCTGTTGATCCTGAAGCGTTGTATGAGGTGGTGGCGGCGGATCAGAGTCTTCGGAATATAGACTCAATGTTTTTTTTTTCAGAAGTCCATTGCTTATAGGTTTGTAGGAAGTTTTGAAGAGCTCTGGAGTAAAGATCAGCTTTGTCATGAGGTTTCAAATCAGTCCTTTTTAAAATGTTTTTAATTTCAGCATCGAGGTGTAGTGTTTCATTTTTTCGTGTATCCCAAGCATTGCTCGTAGAAGGGCACAAATGCTCTAGTTGTTGATGTAGCACCATGTACATCTTTTGGGCATAATCCATCAGTTCCCGGTTAGGAGGTTTGTAATTAAAGGTAGCGCTATGCCCAGGAGCGCTCCTATAAAGCCGCCCAACTGTTTTACAAGTTCCTTACTAGAAACGAGGGACGCCCTTTTATTACTAAGCTTTTTGATAAGGGCACGCCTCTTCTTCAGCATGCGGAACTGACTCTCTGATATAGGGATGCTGCTTATTAGGGTGTTTAGGGAGATTTCTGAAGGGTCTGACATGAAGTCGTCCGAAGCCGAGCAAAGGGTGGCTTTTCTTTTTTGGGGGCTAGCTGTGACTACTATTTTAGGAGTGCTAAATTACGGCGTACAAGTGAAGACATGGTCAATACCTTATATTATAAGGTTTAGAAAGTAAATGTTACAAAAGCCTTTTTAGCGATTCTTTTTATATGCCTGGGGTCTGGTTTTAGGGGTGTAAGCTACAGGGAGAGCTGATGGGAAAATATCAGCACGTAGCCTGTAGTCTTCTAGAATCTTGGGTTTTAAGTCTACCTACAGGTACCCGTGAGGTTTAGCGGTGGCATCTAAGAAAATCAGAGTGTTTCCAGGGTACATCTGCTTAGCGATGATCAATATTTGTTGTTTGTCCCTGGTTTTTTAAAATAAAACAAGGTATGAGGCGTTCAGAGGTATAGAACGACCGATCTTACCCTTGTAAATAAAGTTCTGCACAATGTAGCATTTGCTTAGGTTACGATGGTGTTAATATTGGGTAAAAGCTTTTTCTATCTCTGGATGATGCCCACCCTCACGCATGAAATTGTCTACAATCACCATGTTTACAAGGTGTGTAGGTAACAGTGCATCATCGTTGAGATTACCAGGTATGCATTCTATAAATTTGTTGTGTGGGAACCTTAGGGATAGTTTTGTATAAAGATCTTGCCAGCATGAATAAAGCCATACAATATTGTTTGGGTTTTGGGATAGAACATGGGGTGCATTGTCTAATAACTTTTGATAAAATAACTTTTACTGCAATTTGAGGGCCCTGCTAGAATGCAGGAGAACGGATGCTGCAAGCGGGTGTCCATAGTCTTGGGGATTCGAAAGTCTAATGACCTTTTAAATACCATATGGTAGGGTTTTGTAGTCCTCAGTCAGGACCCTTTTATCAAACACTACACGTAATGTTTTATGTAAAGGCTGGGTTGTGATTTTCTACTGCTTTTTGGACCACACGATGCTAGGCTGATTGTTTTATTATTTTCATGGGTGTAGTACATAGCGTATTCGCTCACCAGGGCCTTAAGTCTGTCAAAATTGATTGTTACTGTATTGTTAACATTCAAGGTGATACCTTTGACTTTCATACACACAGTATTGTTAGAGGTTTTATACAAATAGGTTTTAGGACCTGATGAGGTGAACTCCACTATGTGTTCGCTCTTTTGTAGTTCGCTGGTAAAATCCCCTAGATAATCGCCTAATGGAGGGTCTTCACCACCTACTTTACTCACAAATATAACAGAGACTGTATCATGAGACAGACACCTGTCCTGCAGTTTATCTAGCACTTCGTAAAGCTCTAAACGGCCGTGAGGGGTTGTGAAACATGCTATGAAGATGTTTATATTGTTACACGTTGTGGGGTACTCTTTAGCGCACTTCCAACACAGAGCAGCTGTCTCATCATCAATAAACTCACAACTGGAAACCTCATAACCTGGGGCAAAAGGTACTTAAACAACTCGTCAGGATCTGTCATTATGGTCGTGTTTGACAAGTTTGTACGCTGTGCGAATTTCCCCCATAAGGAGTTTAGGAATAGTTTGGCTAACTGGCAGCGGGCAGGGTTAACCTCAATCAATTCGGGTCTCAAGCGTATACCCTCGTGAATGTAGTAGTCATCTATGCACTTTTGTTTAGAGGCCTCATCAACACATCACTCTGGAAACCCGGAAGCCTCCTGTTTGTCTCTTAGAAACAGGTTGATATAGTTAGAAAAGAGTCATGTTGTCGTTCTTTCAAAGTGCCATATTTCCACTATTTTACCCAGCTTGTATCCTTTCTCTAGAGCCTTTTGTACCTTAGTGCTGCACCACATACCGGTTAGCATCCTTTTCTCTTCAGCCCAAAGTACTTGCCAATGGGCTTAAAGTCCCTGTATATGATGGTTGGGTGACCTACAGGGTATAACTTCTGCTTGTTCACAAACAGATACAGACTTGTGAAGTCGTAATAGTGTATTTTCTCACCATCGCCCACAGCCCTGTACAGCTGTATAGCGTTTGTACGCCCACCAAATAAGGCATCGCAGGGCTCCATAGGCTCTGGTAACTGGCGACTCTTAATGAAAGACACAAGCTCAACATTTGTTGTTAACATATCTAACCATTCATGCTCCCAAAAGGGTTCTCATGACAAAGCTGCAGTTTTTAACACATTGCGCCTTCATCAGAGTGTGACAGTGTAGATGCTCAAACTTGGTGCCCAACAGCCCGATAAACTCATGGGGTTTATAACAACAAGGACAACTGTGGTAAAAGCACCCGTTGTATTCAAAGGCAGTTGGCACACCATTAATTATGGCATACCTGTCAAGATAATAAGGCCCCAAGTGGTATTCACCACTCTGTAACACGTGTTGAATGGCTATGTTTTCTGTGTCCGAGATATACATGAGCCATTGGATCGACGGGGTTGAATAACGCTTCTGTTTACCATTATACAGGTCTGGCGGTACTAGGGTGATGCTGTACGGTTTCAAAAACATGTGTTTGTAGGTAGACACACACATGGAAGCCAGCATGATATTCTGAAAGGGGTCTATTTATTCTACAGTCTTTGTCATCTGGGGCGTGTTGGGCTATAAAACCTTCACCTTTTTGGTCATCTCCACCACTACATCTCTGAAAAGGTTGCAGGCTTTTCACAAGATCATTACATCGGCCTGTACGCTTTCAACTCAGTTTAAAAATAAAAGTTATTTTCACAGTTTTCACCGTACCATTGTAGAAAGCTCTCTTTCTCAGCAGGTATCATATACTCAACACCGTAGCTGGAGGGTGGAGGCATGGGCCCCTCATAATTCTGGTTGGCCCATGTGTTAAAAAAGTGGGGGAAATAACCTTTGCAGCCTGGGAAACCAAAGGCTTTGGGTAATTTACTCAATTTCATAGGTAGAAAATTTAGGGTATCGATGAACCTTATTTGAAAAGGCACCACCGTTAACAACAGCAATTTGGAGCCCTGGGTTATGAGTTCTACAGCCATCTTTTCACTAATCATGGAATGTAACATAAAGGAGTGATACGCTTCAGAGTTATGAGCCATCATAGTATACCCTGTAAATTTAGGCTGCATGAAAGTGGTGAGGAAGTCGTTCACACATGTACGCCCTTCAAAATCCCAGTTGTCATCGGAAGTTAGATGATGAGCATAAATATAATTAGGCTGGTGTACACCTGTCTCCTGTGTACACTCTATATCAAACACTATGTAGTCTTCACTTTTGGTCTGAGGTCGCCCTTTACTCCATGTACCACTTGTGCTCTGTCCCAGCCTGAAAATTCTCCTTACACCTGGGACATTTCATGCCTTTCCATTTATGCTGACAGAGGACGTAACGCCCGCAAGCCCTACGGTCTATTTTAGTTAGGCAACGCGCAAGTCTGGTGTGTATGCTCAAGCAGTTTTGCGAGTGGCAAAACAGATTACACATGCGACAATGGACCTTCTGCTAGGTGACCTCAATACAACCATCCCTCTGACACATTTTACAGTGCATTTTACACTGATGAGTTGTCTGTGTGTTGTAGATATGGTTGCAGTGGGGGCATACGTACTTGACTCCTAGAAAACCCTTTAGGTTCAAAATACCATTAAAGTAGTTTTCATGATGGAGAAAATAAATGGTCTTGTTTTTCGCATGCTCCCCTGTAGTAAAGTACTTCCAGGAACCATTGTGGTAAAGAACTTTCACCGTAACGGCAAAATAGTTCTCAAAAAAGCCCTAGGTCCCCGAAACTGACCATTCAGTTGTGTGGTATTTCAAGAACCCTGTGGGCTTCAACAGCTCTTGACATAATATGAGCATCGGGCATCGTGTGATCCATCAATAACCCCACTATGCTGGCAGTGAGACAGGTGTTGGTTGCTCCTGTGTTAAAACTGACTAACCAGTGTTGTTTCTTACCAATGATCTGACTATACAAGATACTCTTTAAAAGTCTGGAAACATCACCCTCACAGCCCTGGACAGGGAGGGCTATAACCCTAAACGTATTGTATGCAACTATTTCTGCCTTACTTTGCAACAGGTTACAGAGATTCTCTAGAAATTCACATTGTCAAACACATCCCTGGGGGTTCTACGTGTGTACAAAGGACTGTCAATACCCTACCCCTGAATCGCAGTTGGAAGTAATCATTAGGACTCACCTAGTGTAACAATATTTCTATTAGTATTTGTACAGCTTGGTGGATGGCTAAAACACCGTGATCAGAGGAATTTATATGGTCTAGGTTAACAAACTGGAATTCCTCGTAGTGTTCTGTAGCGCTAAACCATTCTATAGTACGACTGTACCTTCAAACACTTTCTAAAAACACAGGTTCTGAATCCTCAGCTTGAGGATCGTGCTGTCTGGTGGGATCCTTTGAGTGTCATTCTGGGGTAGCGGACTAAGGCTGTGTGTTGATGTGTTTTTAAGCCTCCTTGTAACATATAGGCCCACATTCTAACATTGGCGGGCACCGCCATTTGGCCGCCCCGCGGTCAAAAGACCGCTGGGGCCATTCTAACTTTCCCGCTGGGCCGGCGGGCGCTACCTAAGGTAGCGCCTGCCGGCCCAGCGGGAAAGGGGCCTGCAACACAGAAGCCGGCTCCGAATGGAGCCGGCGGTGTTGCAGGTGTGCGACGGGTGCAGTTGCACCCATCGCGCTTTTCACTGTCTGCATAGCAGACAGTGAAAAGCAGGCTGGGGCCCTGTTAGGGGGCCCCTGCACTGCCCATGCCAGTGGCATGGGCAGTGCAGGGGCCCCCAGGGCCCCCAGGACACCCGTTCCCGCCATCCTGTTCCTGGCGGTAAAAACCGCCAGAAACAGGGTGGAGGAAAGGGGGTCAGAATCCCCATGGCGGCGCTGCTTGCAGCGCCGCCATGGCAGATTTGGGCAACCGTGGTTAATCCGGCGGGAAACCGCCGGACCCGGTTTTCTGACCGCAGCTTTACCGCCGCGGTCAGAATGGCCCAGGAAGCACCGCCAGCCTGTTGGCAGTGCTTCCGTCGTCCCCGGCCCTGGCGGTCTTTGACCGCCAGGGTCGGAATGAGAGCCATAGTTTGGCTTTCTTTAATTTCCTTAGCAGGCATCTACGCCGTCTAGCGCTACTAGCCCACTTCTGCTTGTGACAAGACACCCTATTTTTAGGTAAGCGCCTATTTGAACACCAAGTGTTGTATTTATGGGTTGTGTGCCAGAAACTTTACCTATGGCAATCACAGCTGAGGATTCATCAGGGTGCTGGGGTACTACAGGGCTCTGAACACCGGCCCTTGAGGTCCTAAAACACCCTATGTTTTCGGTGTTCCCTACCGACTTTATGTCTTGAAGCCTAGCAGGGGTCGTTTTATATGTCAAGGGTAATGGATTTTGGGGCTTTTAAGGATTTGTTGGGGGATTCCACAGGCCTTTTGTTTTTGAGCACACGTAAGAACCGTAGAGCCTTAGTGAGTATGTCTAGTGTTTTGTTTGTACATTTGGACCTATGGATGCCCTTATTACAAAAAGAGGATCTTACACTCCTTAGGGGGACATGTCACCCTAGTCACGTCAGTATGTTGTCTATGTCAAGTGTGGCTGATTCACAAGCATGAACCAACCTCCCTTCTACACCTTGCTAGCCGCATGATTAACACTCTCTGGGAGAGTCTGGAGGGCCCTGTATTGCACCCCACCTTCCCCAGTTTTGAGGTCTTGAGGTTCAGGCATGATTTTAGTTTCCGAACGGCCTGCTGTATTTCTTTCAGATATGTTTCCAAAACCCTGTTGGGGTCATTGCGCCATATATTGATCTGCTATGTGTGTCATTAGCTGTGTGGTGCATATTACCCCTAGCCACCCCTATGGCAGGACAGCTGTTAACATCTACAAGCCCTTTCCGAATGGGGGTTTCGGGCGGGTCAAGAAAACAGGGTCCCAATGTGAACACCCTGGTGCTTCGGAGGCCTGATCCTCGCTAGATGGAGTTCCAAAACTCTGATTTTGTGAACCACTACCGCATGTACTGCTGCCAGAGTATGTTGAGGAGGAGGGTGAAGACCAATGCGCTCAGGCACTTGATGTCGGGCTGGTGGGGTTGTACGCCTCAGAGGGTATAATCGGTGACATCAGATATTGGGAAGGTACATGTTGGTCTTAATAACTCAAGGCCTCTGATGCGTAGGAAGCTCTGTGGCTATGTGTGGGTGATTGAGGTCCGGGTGCTTGCAGCCCTTCGATGTTTGCATTAGAAGGTTCACTGGGCGTTGCAGAGGCTGTTGGTTCAGAACTCTCTACCAAACCCGCTAGTGCCCTGAGAAGTACAATACACCCAGAATAAGGATCCTCTATGGGATGATCATTTTCCAATTGTGTGTCCCAAAGACTAGGAGGGATTAGTTATACAGGTTATTGGTGCTAGGTCGCCAACAGGCCCCTCTATATTAGACACCTCAACATGTGGAACAGGCTGAGACATAACTGTAGTTTTAAAAGACAGGTCTAATGCCATTGATTGTAGCTCAGGGGGTGCCAGCTTCTTCTTGCGGTTCTTTAAGGACAACTGATTTATTTTAGGCTTGTTGCACTGGTTAGTGTCCCAACCATTGGTTCTACACGGTACCATGTGTTGTGTGTCTGAGGTTGTAAGCGCACCACTGTCAGTGTGTCCAAACCCCTGCAAGTAGGGAGTTCCTGTAGAAGTGTTCACGGTACTGGACATAGCCTTTATTACTTCAGGTGTGGTCTAGTTAAGGGCTGTACCTGTTCTATGACAGCTGTCTGCAGAACCACTGCAAGGTTTGTCCTGGGGCCCCGTGTTGATCAAGGATGTTGCTGGAGCCTTGGTGTTTTGAAGGGTCACGGTGTTGTCCTTTAAAAGCGCGGCCGTCCGTTTAGCCTTAAGGGTGACTCCTCCAGAGCTCTTTTGGGATGACTCTATGATGTAAAGATAAAAAATACATATTAGGTATTGCTATAGCCACGATATCCTAGAGGTGAAAGAGGTTTGAGAGACACTAAGGACTGAATTCACATGGCTCTACAGTTTCTAAAAACTCACCTGCTGTGTTCCGATGTGAGGGGACTTTCTTTATAGGTGGACCTTCCTTAGACGCTGGGGACTTCCTCTTGTAAACCGCCTTTTGAGCGGCCCCTAATACATTCTGGATCGTTACCATGGGAGCCTCATGTCACATTTACAACAGAATACACATACTATACATGCTATCTGAGGGTGCCCTCTATGCTGTTTTTATTATTGTTTTTCTTTCACATAATTTACACAGGGACTCATTTTTTATTTACCAGCAATAGCTGTATCCTGAGACAGTGTGCCGGGGCCGTGTTGAGCCATGAGGATTTATTGTAGAGCTCCAACTGCCAGCTGCAGTTCAGCATCATAGCCTGTAAAAGCACACAAACACAGGATAACATTAATGGAAAAATAAAGAAAAACAATAAATCGTGCCAACTTTGTTTAGGATGGATGTTGACAGGGTTCTCTAAACTATAAATCTCTAGATACATAAACCTTGTTGCAGGGCATCCATTTCCTCGAGGGATATCGTTAGATCTAGGGGATCCTACGTACAGAACGGACAAAAAGGACTTTTAAACCCTAATGCTTTTTTTAAGCTATATACATAATTGCAAGGTAGCCATACAGATAAATATTAGTTGAAGCGTTACCACTCCTAACAACTGTATGTCTTATTAATTACCAGGGTGTACGCACACTTTTAGAGGTATATACGAACACATACGTCACATTCAAGATTTTTTACATACATACCTAAGAAATAATATATTTTTTTAAAACAATTTTTAAACAATGTTAAGTATCCTTGCAATCCATACAAATTTGAGCCACTACACAGTTCGGAAAGTACAATCCAGAAAAAACCTCTTGTTCATATTTCTCAAAAACCATGAGCTGTTTATTAAAAAGTCCATATGGTGGTGCCAATGCATAACCTAAGATCTAGGGCTCTTTCAATAGGACAATATTTATATGGCTCCAGAACCTTCGAAACATTATTTACATATATTACGGCATCATTTATAGTACCTGTAATACTCCCTCATAATTATAAAACACTATAACACATACCACATAACAATTTGAAAAAAAAGAAAATACAGCTAATTTATATATTTATATATATATGTACAGTCGATGGGCTACTAGATCCTGGAATCCATTTCAGGTTTTTACTCTAACTCTCCATGCTCTTAACCCTGTGAGGGACGGGCCTATGGGTGCGGCCTTGCTAGGAAGAAGGGTGGAGCCAGCTGGGTCACAGCCTGGTGTTCCTGCCAAGGACATGGAGTTAATACAGGCCTCCCCCAGCCCCATGGAGAACGCTAGGGCCCCCACGTTTGGAGGCTCTGCTTTTGCAGTCCTGCACCATAGGTATGTAAAGGGCCCCCCATTTCATGGGCCACCGACTATGGATAAATTTTCTTTTTTAAACGCCTACTCACGAGGGTTGGGGGGGCAAACAAAACAGCGCTTCCGGCCCTGTTCCGGACACTCCTGGTGGGCTGCAGGGGTGATTGTGGGGGGCAGGGACCCGACCGATCGATGCTGAGGTCCCTGTCCACCATTACAAACGATCTGTTAGGGCCGGTCGGAGTCTCCGACTGACCATAACAGTTCATATATAATGGAAAGCGGGGAACCAGATAACGCGCGGCCCTATTCCTCGCTCCGGCCCTTACACACAGGCCTATTAGGGCCTGGATCTCCAGCCACGGCCCTAACTGTGTATTTTGTAATGACGGCCTAGGGACCAGGGACACGTGCACCCCTAGTCCCCGGACTGTCATTACAAAATACACAGTTGGGTCGTGGCTGGATATCATGGCCCTAACAACACTTTGTAATGGCTGCTTGGGGTCCCCAGCCTCTATTACAAAAGTATTGTTAGGGCCATGATCTCCAGCCACGACCATAACAACACTTTTGTAATGGAGGCCTGGGGACCCGGACCGCGCACAGCCCGGGTCCCCTCAGAGCATCACCCGGTGCCTCAACACCTGTCGCCCATGCCTAAAGACAACCCTGCTAACACCCTTTTAAAAACATACAGGGTTTATAAACCTATTTTATAAAACATCAGTGTAATAAAATTGTGTGGGCCTAAACTACATAACTAGGGATTACAATATTTAAAAAACATTTAATTATTATGTATACTGGACTATAGGTTTAGACCTTCTATTTATAACAGCCTCTTGTTTTTTACTTTTTAAAACGTACACCTCTACAAATTAAACAACGGTTTCAACACAATATAAACGTATATCTCTGATAACTCTGTGCTAAAACATAGGCATCACGCTCTCATGGGGCATAGTTGGAATGGCGGTGGGTGTAACGTCTAGGTTAAACTACAATAGAACATATATATGCAACACATAGTTACAGACCTTAAGTAGAAGAGGTGTAGCATCACCAGTCTGTGCTCGGCCCTTCATGTTTTCAGCCTTGAGGTCCTGATACTACCTGCTCTCCGCAAACTTCAAATAAGTACTTCAGAAAAAAAAGAGGGCTGTAAATGTGGGGGCTTTTATACCAGCCTCATTGTGTTAATTATGCCTAGGCTTTGTGGTGGGTGGGGACTAGAAATAGACATTTGTTTTAGGTGAGCATTGGCTAGCCACTGCTAGTGTCAAACTTTTAATTGCATGGTCAGCTTATAATTTGACCTCTACTGAGCCCCTTTGATGCCTGTCATGAAAAAGTCCTGTGGGGTATACATCTGTTTTCAGGTTTGCATTACTGGTCCTCTGTTTTGTTTCAATCTTTTAATTGCATAGTCAGTTTATAATTTACCCTCTACTGAGCCCCTTTGATGCATGTCCTGGAAAGGTCCTGTGGTGTATACATCTGTTTTAGATTTGCAATGCCTGTCATACTTTGAGTCCAGTCCTAGGAAGTCCTGGGGGCATACATCTGTTTTAGATTTCCAATGCCTGTCATCCTTTGAGTCCTGTCATGGGGGCATACATCTGTTTTAGGTTTGCATCACTGGTCCATTGTTTTGTTTCAAAATTGTAATTGCATGGCCAGTGTTAGAAATGGGGTTTCTGGTTGGCTAGGGTATGCACCTCAGCCAGGCAGAACTTACCCACTCTAGTCAGGGCAAGGGAGTTACACGTCCAAGATAACCCCTGCTCACCCCATTGGTAGCTTGGCACGAGCAGTCAGGCTTAACCCGGAGGCAATATGTAAAGCGTCTGCACAACACACACAACACATGTGACGCAATATCCCCACCACAAAGGAAACACAACACCAGATTATATGAAAATATACTGTATTGTACACAACGTAATTATCAGACCAAACATCACATATCAGTACTATCCTGCTACCTTAGCAGTTGTCAGAACGTTACACATTAGTTACTCTGCAAACTAGCAGTAGTCACACATAACACACAGGTTACTTAGTATTCTGCAACATAAGCAGTAGTCAGGAAACACGTTATCACATTAGAACACTTGTCATAAGAATATCATAAAACGCCCATAGCAGGAACATTAGAAAACATATGGCAAGTTAGGGAAACATATTAGCAAGTCATGCCCATAAAAGGAACATTTGCATATGAAACACCATCAAAAACAGGTAGGCAACATATAAATCAGGAGAAGTCTCTAGTAACAACTTAGGTTCTATATACTGGTCCTTTAGGGAATACCTGTGAGGGTGGTAAAGGCACCTCCAGTGCCTGAGGAACGGAACAGGTGCAAAATGGGGCCCCCGGCGCTCCTGTGCGCGAAACGGGGGCCTCCTCTATTTTTTAGACCTGAGGAGGGCTGCACGCCTCTCCTCTCCTTTGTGTGCGGGCCCCTCTGGGGACCTGTGATTATTAGGGGCCCCCCCAGGCCTCAACCAGCCCTCACGAGGGGGGCCAACATCCTCTCAATAAGGGGGAGAAGGGGGGCATCACGCACCCCCTCCAACTTTGTTGCGGGCCTCTCCAGGGGCCCGTGATCCCTGCGGGTCTCCCCCGGGCCTGTCCTGGCCCTCCGCTATGGGGGGAAGGCCTCGACTGTAAGGGACGGCCCTCGCGGGGGCCCTGAAGGTTCCGGGGCGCGGCGAGCCTCCGATGAGGCTGCTGCCGCCCCGGCGGACAACTGAAGCCTTCCGCGGCTTTGCCAGGCGAGGGAGAGGCGTCCTCCTCTCCCCTCGTCTCTCCGACGATTCTCCGGCCCAAGGCAGGGCCTTCCAGTGCCCCGGGGGAGCTCTAACGAGCGGACCTCGCCCCGGGGGCACCCATAGGAGCGCGTTTGCTCCGTGTTGATTTGCAGCAGGATTCTCTCCGGGCCCTGGGGGCACCAGTAAGCGTGCTCCACTCGCACTCAAACAAAACAGCTTCCCCGGGCTGCGGCGGTGATTCCCAGCACTACAGCAGAGCGCTAAGCAAGCGCTAAGGACATCCCCAAAGAGGTGCTTTCCAAAGCGCCTAATTCAGTGAAGCAAAGCACCTCTCGTGGTTTAAGCATGGATGCGGGGGTCAGGGGCCACAGCACCCTGCCCCTGGGGAGCAGAGTTCAAGCAAAAGGCCCACAGGGGGACAGGGTCCAACAACAAGCCAGCGCCAGGAAGATGCCGGCAAATGGTAGTCCTTTACAGTGACCAGGCAGGTCACAGGTCAGCACAGCAGCAGCAGTCCATGGCGGTTCCTGTGGAGTCCTTCCAGCAGTCTGTGTCCAGTTCCAGGTAAGTTCAAAGAGTCTCCAAATTGTGGGGAAAATTCCCCTGTACTTATAGTCAGTTCTTACAGTGTTTTACAATGGTAGGGAGAGGAGGTTCCAGCCAGTTACAACTGGTTCTGGGAGTGCCCCCTTCTCCTTTCAGCACAGGCTCCAAACATCAGTGGGGGGTTAACGACCCTATTGTGTGAGGCCAGGGCACAGCCTTTACAAATGTAGGTGTGCCCCGCCTCTCCCTTCTCTCAGCCCAAGAAGACTATTCAGTATGCAGATGCACCTCTGTGACACCTCCACCCTCCCTGTGTACAGGCTGTCTGAAAAGTATGCACAAAGCCCCAACTGTCACTCTGCCTAGACGTGGATTGGAGTCAAGCTACAAAACACCAGAGTCATAAGCACAGATAAATGTGCACTTTCTAGAAGTGGCATTTCTGTGATAGTAATAAAAAACACACCCACACCAGTAAGCAGTATTTATCATTACCATCACAACCATACCAAACACGCCTACGCTACCCCTCATAAATCAGACAATACCCTTTACACATAAGGCAGGGCATTTCGAATGCGATCCTATGAGAAGGCAGCACTCACAGCAGTAAGATACCAAGTTAGGCTGTTTGTCACTACCAGGACAGGCCATGCAATATGGCACATGTCCTGCCTTTCTACATACATGGCACCCTGCCCATAGGGCTAGCTAGGGCGTACCTTAGGGGTGACTTACATGTAGTAAAAGGGGAGTTCTGGGCCTGGCAAGTAAGTTTAGATGCCAGGTCCCTGTGGCAGAAAACTGCACACACAGGCCCTGCGCTAGCAAGCCTGAGACAGGTTTTGAAAGTCTACTTCAGTGGGTGGCGCAAGCAGCGCTGCAGGCCCACTAGTAGTATTTAATTTACAGGCCCTGGGTATAGAGATACCACTGTACAAGGGACTTATAGGTAAATTAAATATGCCAATTAGGTATAAGCCAATCATACCAACTTTAGATGGGAGAGCACCTGCACTTTAGCACTGGTCAGCAGCGATAAAGTGCTCAGAGTCATAGAGCCAACAGCGAGAGGTCAGAAAAACCAGGAGGAAGTAGGCAAAAAGACTGGGGATGACCCTGCGTAAGGCAAAAAGTCCAACACAACCCCCTACCAGCCAAAAGCCAGGGGAGAACAATCAATACCTTGATGTACTTCCCTGATTGGGGCGATAGAACAAAGACCCAGGCCCACAACAGCAGGGGCATGTTCCAGTTCTACGCCTTCCTGACTCCACTTGGATCTCTTTGTCAATGCTTCCCAGGCAGCCTAGACCAACCCACGGGGGTTCTCTAGCTGCAAATGGCCAGAACCAGGCCCCAGGCCATCTAGGAGCCTCTGGTCTCTGAAACCATAACGAGTGGGGGGCGGTAGCCCCAGGTGCAAAGCAACCTGTCTCCACTCCACTTCCAATCAGTTCAGGGGCTCTACCCTGCCACTGATCCACCAACCTAGGTCCGCACCGATAGGTTCTACAGGGGCTATAGGCGAGGCTCTCCTCCCTCTACCCCTCCGTCTAGGATCCTGCCCTCCTCTCCTAGGAGGGGTATCACCAGAATCCACACTTGCCAGGGTGCTGGGTACAGCAGCCCTGCACACCTCTCTCGCCAGCCCAGGATCACTACCTGGCGACTGACCACCCAACCTAGGGACGACACCCTTGGGTTGCACCGGGGTCCGGAGCGGGCTTCCCCCTCCCTGAACCCCACTTCCAGAGTCCTGCGTCTCCCCACCTCGGGAGAAGCCACCAGAAGTTTCACACGGGGGTGAGCACACTAACCTGCCCCCCAACCAGGTCAGAGTTTACTCCCTGAACCTGTCTATCTAGTCCAGGGACAACACCCTTAGACTGGACCATTGCCCAGCGAACCAGGACTTCCTTGGGAGCACACCTACCCCCTACCAGATCAGAGCTTACCCCCTGAATCTGGCAATCCGACCCAGAGTCACTACCCTGCGGTTGAACCACTGCCTGGCGCACCAGGACTTCCTTGGAAGCACACCTACTCCCCATTAGGTCAGAGTTTACCCCCTGAACCTGATCATTCAACCCAGAGTCACCACCCTGCGGTTGAATCATTGCCTGGCGCACCAGGACTTCCTGGGGGGCACACCTACCCCCCACCAGGGAAACACCTTCCCCAAGGGCCACACAAGAGTCTGGCTGGCGCAGGTCTCCTGACCTCTGCCCATCTGACAGAGTCTGGATCCCCCCCAGCCCAGAAATGGTCTCACCAAGGTCATTCCTGGGGGGCTCTTCTCTCAGAGCTGACCCCTGACCCTCCAGGTTCTCCACTGGGGCCCGCAGCCCCCTCTCAACCCTATGCTTGGATTTCTGCCTCCTCCGCTGTAGAGCGAGACTACCAGACACCAGGACCGGCGGAACGCTATCACCAGCCACCCGCCCAAGTCTTAATGACAAAATGGGATCCTTCTGAACAGCTGGCCCTACGGCACAGGCTAGGCTCACCTCCTGGCGTTCACTCATGGAACCCTCCAGGACCTCGGACTGGAGCTTGGGTACCCTGGGCCTCAGCCCAACCCCATTCCCTCTCCTCTGATACTGGACATGGGGTGCCTTACCCGCCCCAATACACTGGGACCTACCTGGGACACAAGCCTTTCCCACCACACCTGGTTGGGAAACACCTAGACCACTCTCATTAGGAACACCCCCTAATGCCACACCAGACCCTCTGGTACGCAACCAGAAGTCTGCCTCCTTTGCAAGCTCCCTGGGGTCAGAGAGCTCACACACTGACAAGTGTTGGCGTAACTCTGAAAAACAACAACGAAGCAGGTGCTCTCTGACAATTAGATTAAACAGCCCTTCAAAATTGTTTACTGTGCTACCCTTCACCCATCCATCTAGTGCAATGCAGCAATCCTCCACAAACTCCTCCCAAGACTGGTGGGACAGTTTCTTACCACCCCTAAACCTTTTTCTGTATTCCTCAGGGGAAAAACCATACTTCACAATCAGCGTGTTTTTCACAGTGGAGTACCCCTCCCTGTTACTCTCTTCTAGAGTCAGTAGGGCATCCCTCCCCTCCTCAGGAATAAAGCTCCCTAGGCCAGTTCCCCAATCCTTCTCAGGGATCCTGCGTTCTACCAGAGCCCTCTCATATTCCTTTAACCACTGACGTATGTCACCCCCATCTTGGAACCTAGGTACCAGATCTATGGGTATGTGAGGAACATCTTTGCTACAGCACTATACATTGCTGCCACCACTGGACTCCACCTGCAGCGCTGGCGAGTCCAGAACCTTCAGACTGCGCTCTAGAGCGAGTCTTTCTCTGGCAAAGGCCCTCTCTGCCATCCTCTCCTGTACTAAGGCCTTCTCTACCTCTGCCCTTCTCTCCTCAACAGCTAGGCGCGCTAACTGCAACTTCAGGTCCCTCTCTTCCCGCCTATCTCTTAGCTCATCAGGCGTCAAGGAATGAGAGGTAGCCCTGCTTCTTACACTGGACCCAGCAAGGGACTCCCTATCACTGGGGCCTTCCCTGTCAACTGGCGTAACCAACCGGTCATTCTCACCCTCCTGATCAGTCTCTCTACCACTCTCTAGGGATGAGGTCTGGGAGCCCTCCCATTGGGAACCCTCGCTACACTCAGGATCCTCTGGGTACCCCCTAAGCACACTCCCTCCCTGGGTATATGTCACAAACCTTTCAAAGAAATTCAGAGATCTCCTGAGGTCCCCTTCTACAGGCAGCCCTCTCTCTCTACAGAACCCCTCTAATTCCTCCTGCGTGTAAAACGGCAAGTCCTCTAAATCAAAGGTAAGCCCCATCTTGAAAAGGTACAAATAACTCAACTGTGACAACCACACTACCCAAGCGTGAGAACTGAAAACAGGAAAAATGACCAAAGAGAGAAAGTTAAGATAAGCCAAACATGTGATGGTCTAAACGCAATCCTTGTAGTGAAATAATGAGTCACAATGGTATTGTGCAAGCGCAAGTCCTATCCTCACCGCTGACGACCAATGTTAGAAATGGGGTTTCTGGTTGGGTAGGGTATGCACCTCAGCCAGGCAGAACTTACCCACTCTAGTCAGGGCAAGGGAGTTACACGTCCAAGATAAACCCTGCTCACCCCCTTGGTAGCTTGGCACGAGCAGTCAGGCTTAACCCGGAGGCAATGTGTAAAGCGTCTGCACAACACACACAACACATGTGACGCAATATCCCCACCACAAAGGAAACACAACACCAGATTATATGAAAATATACTGTATTGTACACAACATAATTATCAGACCAAACATCACATATCAGTACTATCCTGCTACCTTAGCAGTTGTCAGAACGTTACACATTAGTTACTCTGCAAACTAGCCGTAGTCACACATAACACACAGGTTACTTAGTATTCTGCAACATAAGCAGTAGTCAGGAAACACTTTATCACATTAGAACACTTGTCATAAGAATATCATAAAACGCCCATAGTAGGAACATTAGAAAACATATGGCAAGTTAGGGAAACATATTAGCAAGTCATGCCCATAAAAGGAACATTTGCATATGTATATGAAACACCATCAAAAACAGGTAGGCAACATATAAATCAGGAGAAGTCTCTAGTAAGAACTTAGGTTCTATATACTGGTCCTTTAGGGAATACCTGTGAGGGTGGTAAAGGCACCTCCAGTGCCTGAGGAACGGAACAGGTGCAAAATGGGGCCCCCGGCACTCCTGTGCGCGAAGCGGGGGCCTCCTCTATTTTTTAGACCTGAGGAGGGCTGCACGCCTCTCCTCTCCTTTGTGTGTGGGCCCCTCTGGGGACCTGTGATTATTAGGGGCCCCCCCAGGCCTCAACCGGCCCTCACGAGGGGGGGCCAACGTCCTCTCAATAAGGGGGAGAAGGAGGGCGTCACGCACCCCCTCCAACTTTGTTGCAGGCCTCTCCAGGGGCCCGTGATCCCTGCGGGTCTCCCCCGGGCCTGTCCTGGCCCTCCGCTATGGGGGGAAGACCTCGACTATAAGGGCCGGCCCTCGCGGGGGCCCTGAAGGTTCCGGGGCGCGGCGAGCCTCCGATGAGGCTGCTGCCGCCCCGGGGGACAACTGAAGCCTTCCGCGGTTTTGCCAGGCGAGGGAGAGGCGTCCTCCTCTCCCCTCGTCTCTCCGACGATTCTCCGGCACAAGGCAGGGCCTTCCGGAGCCCCGGGGGAGCTCTAACGAGCGGACCTCGCCCCAGGGGCACCCATAGGAGCGCGTTTACTCCGTGTTGATGTGCAGCAGGATTCCACTCCCGCTCGAACAAAACAGCTTCCCCGGGCTGCGGCGGTGATTCCCAGCACTACAGCAGAGCGCTAAACAAGCGCTAAGGACATCCCCAAAGAGGCGCTTTCCAAAGCGCCTAATTCAGTGAAGCAAAGCACCTCTCGTGGTTTAAGCATGGATGCAGGGGTCAGGGGCCACAGCACCCTGCCCCTGGGGAGCAGAGGTCAAGGAAAAGGCCCACAGGGGGACAGGGTCCAACAACAGGCCAGCGCAACGAAGATGCCAGCAAATGGTAGTCCCTTACAGTGACCAGGCAGGTCACAGGTCAGCACAGCAGCAGCAGTCCATGGCGGATCCTGTGGACTCCTTCCAGCAGTCTGTGTCCAATTCCAGGTAAGTTCAAAGAGTCTCCAAATTGTGGGGAAAATTCCCCTGTACTTATAGTCAGTTCTTACAGTGTTTTACCATGGTAGGGAGAGGAGGTTCCAGCCAGTTACAACTGGTTCTGGGAGTGCCCCCTCTCTCCTTTCAGCACAGGCTCCAAACATCAGTGGGGGGGTTAACGACTCTATTGTGTGAGGCCAGGGCACAGTCTTTACAAATGCAGGTGTGCCCCGCCTCTCCCTTCTCTCAGCCCAGGAAGACTATTCAGTATGCAGATGCACCTCTGTGACACCTCCACCCTCCCTGTGTACAGGCTGTCTGAAAAGTATGCACAAAGCCCCAACTGTCACTCTGCCTAGACGTGGATTGGAGTCAAGCTGCAAAACACCAGAATCATAAGCACAGATAAATGCGCACTTTCTAGAAGTGGCATTTCTGTGATAGTAATAAAAAACACACCCACACCAGTAAGCAGTATTTGTCATTACCATCGCAACCATACCAAACACGCCTACGCTACCCCTCATAAATCAGACAATACCCTTTACACATAAGGCAGGGCATTTCTAATGCGATCCTATGAGAAGGCAGCACTCACAGCAGTGAGACACCAAGTTAGGCTGTTTGTCACTACCAGGACAGGCCATGCAATATGGCACATGTCCTGCCTTTCTACATACATGGCACCCTGCCCATAGGGCTAGCTAGGGCGTATCTTAGGGGTGACTTACATGTAGTAAAAGGGGAGTTCTGGGCCTGGCAAGTAAGTTTAGATGCCAGGTCCCTGTGGCAGAAAACTGCGCACACAGGCCCTGCGCTAGCAAGCCTGAGACAGGTTTTGAAAGTCTACTTCAGTGGGTGGCACAAGCAGCGCTGCAGGCCCACTAGTAGTATTTAATTTACAGGCCCTGGGTATAGAGATACCACTGTACAAGGGACTTATAGGTAAATTAAATATGCCAATTAGGTATAAGCCAATCATACCAACTTTAGATGGGAGAGCACCTGCACTTTAGCACTGGTCAGCAGTGATAAAGTGCTCAGAGTCCTAGAGCCAACAGCGAGAGGTCAGAAAAACCAGGAGGAAGGAGGCAAAAAGACTGGGGATGACCCTGCGTAAGGCAAAAAGTCCAACAGACAGTTTATAATTTAACCTCTACGGAGCCCCTTTTGATGGCTGTCCTGGAAAGTCCTTGGGGTATACATCTGTTTTAGACTTGATATGCCTGTCATCCCTTGAGTCCTGTCCTGGGAACTCTAGGGGCATACATCTGTTTAAGGTTTGCATTACTGGTCCATTGTTTTGTTTCAAACTTTTAATTGCATGGTCAATTTATAATTTAACCTCTACTGAGCCCCCTTTGATGGCTGTCCTGGAAAGTCCTGGGGTATACATCTATTTTAGGTTTACATTTCTAAAACTGACTGACTGGCTCTAACAAAAGCAACATTTGCCCAGCCCCATTTTGTGGATTAGCCAACAGTGTGAAGGTTTGGCCTTACATTTCCAATGCTCCGCCCTGTGAGGAGGCACCCCATCAGCCATAGGATCCTGACTGTCTGACGTGTCCAGACTTGTCATCTTAGGGGCAGAAACAGGGTGCACACTAGCACTAGCAGGGCCCCCATTTTACACAACCCATAGACCTAGACACAGGGGCTAGGACCCTGGCACATGACTAACACATGACCCCATGATGTCACAACCCATGTGACACCCCTACACCTACGTCAGTTCCGGGGCAAGCTCTCAGGGGCACCGGAAGTCCCGGTAATGCATGTGACGTCAGTTCCAGGGGGTGAGACAACCGTCACTTTCGAGTTTGATGATTAAAGGTATCCCCCTATTCTACTAAGGTCAGGTCACTAAATATATACCAGTCAAACAACTTTTCCTTAAGGATTGGTAATTTCACTAACATTTTGTTGAATTTGTTTTCCAACACAGAAAAACCAATAGAGAATTCTGGGAACAAATGCATATGGCGTAAGATTATAGTCTTCGGTCCCAAAAGCAGCTGATAGAGCCATCAGCGTTGCAAGTAGTGACAGTACATTGAAGAACCAGAATCTCAATGCTGCACAGAAACGTGGGTGTGACTAGCAGGTTCTGGCTGGCTGACTGTTAGATCTTAAAAAAGGTACATATCTGATATGTGTTTCAGAGAGATTGTTTGGGGTAAGCCACAAATGGCTTTAGATACTAGAATCAGCAGGATGTATATGGTTCTCACTTTGTCAGCTGCATTGGAAGCAATAATATGAGGTAAGAGAGGGCACGGTTAAGTCATACAGGGTCTTCATGGTCTACCTCATGGTGCCCTATATAATGGTAACAACTAGTAATACAGTGTCAAGTTGCACTAACTTTGTGCTTAGGATTAAAAAAAAGCGATGATCTTTCCATTTATGACTAACCTCGCGACCATATATACAGGAAATGAGTGCCAGCAGGGCTGGCTCCTCCTCAGGGGCTTCAGGGAGTAGCCCTGCCACTGAGCCTCTGCCCATATATGTAATAATTCATCTACAATCCCCTAATACAGGAACAATACTTTTTATTTAGCAGACATACAGTACAGGCAGCACAGTATGGCCCTCATTACAACCCTTGCGGTCGGTGATAAAGCGGCGGTAATACCGCCAACAGGCCGGCGGTAACAAAAATGGAATTATGACCACAGCGGAATGTACCGCCCACAGCATTACAACAGGCCTATCCGCCACCTTTTCTGGGGCGGTACCAACGCCATCAAAAGCATGGCGGAAACAGTACACTGAAGGGAAACGACTCACCTCTCGACACTCAAGGAAGAACCACAACGCCACAGAGCCCGAGCTGCACATTTTTCCAATGCTGGTGTACCTCCTCATACACCTGGAACACGAACGCCGGCGAAGACGACCGCAGTGAGTACTGCACCTAGCACAAAAGGGAGGGGGGAAGAAAAAGAGAGTGACACACACAGGCAACACACAACTACTCCACCCCCACCCTCACCCCCAACACCAAACACACAAACAGATGCAACAACATTACATAGACACGCTGTAACCCTCAGGAATAATGCAAGGACAAAAGGAATGGATTAAAATGAGTGTAATAGTACAGTTTTAGATAAGTATGTCCTTAAATCAATAAACAGTATGTACAATATATACAAAAGGAGGGACAATGCCCACTCCAAAATGTCCGTTGCCCACGGGGCCATAACACGTAGGCCAAGGCCACACTTGACTCCTGCCTCAATACGGAGAGAACACTGCAGGGGCATCAGGTCGAAAAAACACAGGCACCTCAGGGGGACGGGGAATGGGGGGGGCACCTCAGCCGGAAGATGGTACAACGCCACTGGCCTGGAAGGGCCTCCATGCCCACTGCTTGGTCCTGGGGAGTACAGAGCCACAGTCTCTCATGTGGGTGGTTTGCCCACTGCTTGGTCCTGGGGAGTGCAATGCCACAGTCTCTCAAGTGTGTGGTTTGCCCACTGCTTGGTCCTGGGGAGTGCAAAGCCACAGTCTCTCAAGTAGGTGGTTTGCCCATTGCTTGGTCCTGGGGAGTGCAAAGCCACAGTCTCTCTAGTGGGTGGTTTGCCCACTGCTTGCTCCTGGGGAGTGCAAAGCCACAGTCTCTCAAGTGGGTGTTTTGCCCACTGCTTGGTCCTGGGGAGTGCAAAGCCACAGTCTCTCAAGTGGGTGGCTTCGCCACTGGTTCTGGAGAGGGCTTTGTGCCCAGTGTGCTTCATCCTGCCAAGGAGGGGGTGAGTGGATACCTTCTTCCACTGGTTCTGGAGGGGGCTTTGTGCCCAGTGTGCTTCATCCTGCCCAGGAAGGGGTGAGTGAATGCCTTCTTCCACTGCTTCTGGAGGGGGCTTTGTGCCCAGTGTGCTTCATCCTGCCAAGGAGGGGGTGAGTGTATGCTTTCTTCCACTGGTTCTGGAGGGGGCTTTGTGCCCACTGTGCTTCATCCTGCCAAAGAGGGTGTGAGTGGATGTAGGAAAGTACCATCTTACCTGGCAGGTTACCCCATTTTTTAGTTGTGTGTCAGTTTGTTTTTGCCTGTCTCACTGGGATCCTGCTAGCCAGGACCCCAGTTCTCATAGTTTGAGGCCTGAATGTATTCCCTGTGTGGTGCCTAACTGTGTCACTGAGGCTCTACTAACCAGAACCTCAGTGCTAATGCTCTCTCTGTCTTTAAAATTGTCACTGCAGGCTAGTGACCATTTTTACCAATTCTGATTGGCACACTGGAACACCCTTATAATTCCCTGGTATATGGTGCCTAGGTACCCAGGGTATGGGGGTTCCAGGAGATCCCTATGGGCTGCAACATTTCTTTTGCTACCCATAGGGAGCTCAGACAATTCTTACACAGGACTGCCACTGCAGCCTGAGTGAAATAACGTCCATGTTATTTCACAGCCATTTTACACTGCACTTAAGTAACTTATAAGTCACCTATATGTCTAACCCTCACTTAGTGAAGGTTAGGTGCAAAGGTACTAAGTGTGAGGGCACCCTGGCACTAGCCAAGGTGCCCCCACATTGTTCAGGGCAATTTCCTCGGACTTTGTGAGTGCGAGGACACCATTACACGCGTGCACTACATATAGGTCAATACCTATATGTGGCTTCACAATGGTAACTCCGAATATGGCCATGTAACATGTCTAAGATCATGGAATTGTCCCCCCATGCCACATCTGGTATTGGGGTGCCAATCCCATGCATGCCCGGGGCTCCAGCATAGAGCCCGGGTACTACCAAACTAGCTCTCTGGGGTTTTCACTGCAGCTACCGCTGCTGCCAACCCACAGACAGGCTTCTGCCCTCCTGGGGTCTGGGCAGCCCAGTTCCAGGAAGGCAGAACAAAGAATTTCCTCTGAGAGAGGGTGTTACATCCTCTCCCTCTGGAAATAGGTGTTTAGGGATGGGGAGGAGTAGCCTCCCCCAGCCTCTGGAAATGCTTTGAAGGGCGCAGATGGTGCCCTACATGCATAAGCCAGTCTACACCGGTTCAGGGATCCCCGCCCCTGTTCTGGGGCGAAATTGGACAAAGGAAAGGGGAGTGACCACTCCCCTGTCCATCACCACCCCAGGGGTAGTGCCCAGAGCTCCTCCAGTGTGTCCCAGACCTCTGCCATCTTGAATGCAGAGGTGTGAGGGCACAATGGAGGCCTCTGAGTGGCCAGTACCAGCAGGTGACGTCAGAGACCCCTCCTGATAGGTGCTTACCTGGTTAGGTGGCCAATTCTCCTCTGAGGGCTATTTAGGGTCTCTCCTGTGGGTTTCTCTTCAGATAACAAATGCAAGAGCTCACCAGAGTTCCTCTGCATCTCTCTCTATGACTTCTGCCAAGGATCGACCGCTGACTGATCCAGGACGCCTGCAAAACCGCACCAAATTAGCAACACGACTACCAGCAACATTGTAGCGCCTAATCCTGCCAGCTTTCTCGACTGTTTCCTGGTGGTGCATGCTCCGAGGGCTGTCTGCCTTCACCCTGCACTGGAAGCCAAGAAGAAATCTCCTGTGGGTCGACGGAATCTTCCCCCTACTAATGCAGGCACCAAACTTCTGCTTCACCGGTCCTCTGGGTCCCCTCTCATCTCGATGAGCGTGGTCCCTGGAACACAGGAGCTGGATCCAAGTGACCCCGACAGTCCAGTGGTCCTTCTGTCTAAATTTGGTGGAGGTAAGTCCTTGCCTCCCCACGCCAGACTAATCCTGTGTACTGCATGAACTGCAGCTTCTAGGGCTTCTGTGCACTTTTGCAAGGAATCCTTCGTGCGCAGCACAGCCCAGGTCCCCAGCACTCCGTCCTGCATTGCTCAACTCGCTGAGTTGACCACCGACTTCGTGGGACTCTCCTTTGTAGTGTTGAGACTACCACCGTGCTCAGATTTCTTGAACGCCTATTCAAGTGCTTCTGCGGGTGCTGCCTGCTTCTGGTGGGCTCTCTGTGCTGCTGAGCACCCCCTCTGTCTCCTCCTCCAAGGGACGACGTCCTGGTCCTTCCTGGGCCCGGGCAGCACCAATTTTCTTTAACTGTGACCTTTGCAGCTAGCAAGGCTTGTTTGCGGTCTTTCTGCGTGGAAACAACTCTGCATCCTCCAGCATGCTGTGGACATCTTCTGTACAAAGGAGAAGTTTCTGGCATCTTCCGTTGTTGCAGAATCTCCAGCTTCTTCCACCCGAAGGCAGCCATTTCCTTCATCCGGGGTTTAGTGGGCTCTTGTCCCCCTGGACACTTTCATGACTCTTGGACTTGGTCCCCTTCCTTTGCAGGTCCTCAGGTCCAGGAATCCATCTTCAGTGCTTTTCAGTCAGTTGTTGTCTTTGCAGAATCTCCTATCACGACTTTAGTGTGTTTCTGGGGAAGTAGGGTAACGTTACTCCTACTTTTCACGGTCTTGGGGTGGGGTATCTTGGACACCTTTAGTGTTTTCTTACACTCCCAGCGACCCTCTACACACTACACTAGGCCTGGGGTCCCTAAGTGGTTCGCATTCCACTTTCTTAGTATATGGTTTGTGTTGCCCCTAGGCCTATTGCATCCTATTGTATTCTACAGTGTTTGCACTACTTTTCTAACAGTTTACTTACCTGATTTTGGTTTGTGTGTATATTTTGTGTATTTTACTCACCTCCTAAGGGAGTATATTCTCTGAGATATTTTTGGCACATTGTCACTAAAATAAAGTACCTTTATTTTTAGTAACTCTGAGTATTGTGATTCTTATGATATAGTGCTATATGATATAAGTGGTATGGTAGCAGCTTTGCATGTCTTCAAGTTCAGCTCAAGCTGCTCTGATATAGCTACCTCTATCAGCCTAAGCTGCCAGAACACTACTAATCTACTAATAAGGGATAACTGGACCTTGCACAAGGTGTAAGTACCATCAGGTACCCACTATTAGCCAGGTCAGCCTCCTACAGTGGATGCCTTTGTCCACTTGTTCTGGAGGGGGTTTTGTGCCCACTGTGCTTCATCCTGGATGGGGCAAGGTCAAAGTCTCTCACCTGGGTGTTACACCGACAGATGTTGCAGGGGCCAGGACGCACTGCAGCCCATGTAGTCACTACTACACACTGCTCGCCGGCGGTGACGGCTGCTCAGTGGATGCCAGTTGCGCTGCAGGTGGCGGTGCTGTCAGTGGTGGAGGGAGGCTCCAGCCCTTCACCTACAGCCTCGGACGGCTGCCCACTGGGGCTGCTGCTGCTGGCAGCAGGGCAGGTGGTGGTGCTGGCCGCGGTGCAGGTGGCGGTGCTGGCCGCAGTGCAGGTGGTGGTGCTGTCAGTGGTGGTGGGAGGCTCCAGCCCTTCACCTGCATCCTCGGACAGCTGCCCACTGGGGCTGCTGCTGCTGGCAGTGGTGCTGCTGGCGGCGGGGCAGGTGGTGGTGCTGGCCGCGGTGGTGGTGCTGCCCGTGGTGCAGGTGGCAGTGCTGTCAGTGGTGGTGGGAGGCTCCAGCCCTTCATCTGCAGCCTCAGACGGCTGCCCACTGGGGCTGCTGCTGCTGGCAGTGGTGCTGTTGGTGGCGGGGCAGGTGGCGGTGCTGGCGGCGGTGCAGGTGGTGGTGCTGTGAGTGGTGGGGAAAGGCTCCAGCCCTTCCCCTGCAGCCTCGGAGGGCTGAAGTGCCACGGCTGGTGTTGTGTGCCCCTTCCTGCCCTTGGCAGATGGTAATGTAATGTAATGTAATTCGAGATTTATAAATCGCGTTCCTACTCAGAGAGCATCGAAGCGCTGGGAAGAAAGCACGTAGTAAAAAATAGACAGAGGATAAGAAAAATAACAGAAATAATGAAGATAGAAAAACATCCAATAGAAGAAACTGAAACAAACTAAATCAAAGACCCTGATCTTGGTGGTGCCTCCTTGCTTCTGCCAGCTGGTGTTTTTTTTCTTGCCCTTGCTGGCTGGTGGTGCCTCCTTCCCCTTGCTGGCTGGTGTCCCCTTCTTGCCCTTGCTAGGTGGCGGCCCCTTCTTGACCTTGGCAGGTGGTGCTGGCACACTGGCTGTGCTGACGGGTGCCTCCTTGGAGCATCTCACACCTGCAGTAGCTGCAGAAACCACAGTGGCTGTGGACTGGGGGGCTGAAGTGCTGGGCTGGGTTCTGGCCACCCTGGCCTGAAGTGAAGGATGGGGGGGAGGGGGAGGGAATAGGTCAATGGTGTCGAGGAAAAGCTTCTTAGGGACACTGGGGCGGGAAGGGGTGAAGGTTTGGGAGTGGAGGAAGAGGGAGTGGTTGTAGGAGGTGTCAGTCTGGTGTGTTTGGGTGCAGGTGCATGGGCTGGATGCTGTTGTGAGGTGGATGGCTGTTAGGTGTCTGTGTGCTTGCATTTGTGTACTTTGGGAGGAGGGGTCACAGACACAGTGGGAGAGGACACAGGGGACGTGTGCATGGATGTGGGGGTGGTGACTGCCAGTGAGGGGCATGTAGTGATAGGCGTGCTGTGATGGAGGTAGTGGATGAGGATGTAGTGCATGCAGGTGTGAGTGGAGACGCTACTGGGAGGGAGGTGGATGACGAGAAGGAGGGGGACATAGTGGAGGCAGTGGATGTTGGTGTGTCTGCATCTGGATGGTGTTTGTGTGTGTGCCGGTGGGATGAAGTGTGGAGCTTGTGTTTGCCTGAGCCACTTCTGTGTGTTGATTTCAATCAATCAATCAAACAATCAATCAAATAAATTTCTTAAGCGCACTACTCACCCAGTAGGGTCTCAAGGCACTGGGGGGGGGGGGTTACTGCTCAAAAAGCCATGTTTTGAGGTGCTTTCTGAAGGTTAGGAGGTCCTGGGTCTTGTGTGGGTTGGTGGGGAGTGAGTTCCAGGTTTTGGCGGCGAGGTGGGAGAAGGATCTGCCGCCGGAGGTAGTGCGTTGGATGCGGGGGAGTGTAGCAAGGGCGAGGTCGGCGGAGCTGAGCTGTCGAGTTTGTTTGTGGAAGTTGATTCGTTCGGTGAGGTAGGCCGGTCCGGTGTCGTGGAGGGCTTCGTGAGCGTGAACAAGGATTTTGAAAATTATCCTTTTGTTGATGGGCAGCCAGTGCAGGGATCTGAGGTGGGCGGAGATGTGTTAGTGGCGAGGGAGGCTGAGGATGAGACGTGCGGCTGCGTTCTGGATGCGCTGGAGTTTTCTCTGAAGCTTGGCTGTGGTCCCTGCGTAGAGGGTGTTGCCATAGTCCAGTCTGCTGCTTATGAGGGCGTGGGTGACCGTTCTTGTTTCTAAAGGAATCCATTTGAAAGTCTTGCGTAGCATGCGAAGAGTGTTGAAGCAGGAGGATGATATGGCATTGCTTTGCTGAGTCATGGAGAGAGATGAGTCCAGTATGATGCCGAGATTGCGTGCGTGGGTGTTGGGTGTTTGGGCGTGGTCTGAGTGTGGTGGGCCACCAAGAGTCTTCCATGCTGTCTTGTTGGGACCGAAGATGATGATCTCGTTTTTTTCTGAGTTCAATTTGAGGTGGCTTGCTGTGATCCAGTTAGCGATGGCAAGGAGTTCGGCGTGTAGGTTATTCTCGGCGGTAAGTGGGTTCCTCGTGAGGGAGATGATGAGCTGGGTGTCGTCAGCGTATGAAATAATGGTGAGGCCGTGGGGGTGGATGATGTTAGCGAGTGGAGCCATGTAGATATTGAAAAGGGTGGGGCTGAGGGAGGATCCTTGGGGGACCCCACAGATGGTCTTGGTGGCTGTAGACCAGAAAGGAGGGAGGCGAACTCTTTGGGTTCTTTCAGAGAGGAAGGAGGTGAGCCAGTCCAGGGCTGTGTGGCGAATTCCGGCGTCGAAGAGGCGTGTGCAAAGGGTTTGGTGGCATAGGCTGAGGTTGAGGGGATTGGCTCTGGGTAGAGGAAGTTGGAGGGGGAGGCTGGAGAAAGGGACAATGGCTGCCATCAGTGAGTTGGCCAGAGCCTGGAATGCTCTCTGTTGGGCCGCCACGCCAGAATGAATGCCCTCCAGGTATGCATTTGTTTGTTGCAAATGCCCTGCTAGATTGAGTATGGTTGACTGCCCAACGGAGAGGGATCTTAGGAGGTCAATAGCCTCCTCACTGAGGGCAGCAGGGCTGCCTGGGGCAGGGCCTGAGGTGCCTGGGGCGAACGAGATGCCCACCCTCTTGGGTGAGCAGGCACGGGAAACTGTCTGAGGGGCTGCTGGGAGGGCGGTGCTGGTACGGGGGGGCTGTACCTGTAGTTGGGGTGGGTAAAGAGGTGTCCGCCAGGGAGCTTCCATCGGAGGAGGAGTCGCTGTCGGTACTGTCCCCTCCTGTCTTCGACGTGGTGCTCCCCTCGCCCTCCGTCCCAATGGTGCCCTCACCGTCGGTGGATTCGGCCTCCAGGCCCATGTGGGATGCAGCTCCCTCCGTCACTGGTGCCTCTGCTCCTCCGCCAGATGATGCTAATGCACACAAGAACAGGGTGACAAAACAAAAAGGGGGGGGGAGAGACAGAGGATACACTTGGTCAATGCCAGCAACAACACTACCGTTGGCGTACACAACTCACAGGGAATAGGGAATAGCCCTATGCACTAGGCCATGCACTACCAATTACAATGCTAGTCACCAGCCCATGGGGTACAATGCCTAGCGCCATTAGCTGAACACCTGAAACCCACAGGACCCTGCTCAGTAGTAGATGCCCACCAACATTATTGTGGTTCGAGTGCATCTGAGCTTGCCCATCATGGAACCTACCCTGCCATGTTCGCCCTGGCCTAGGGGCACCCACAGCCCACATCCCCCACCCAGGTAACACCGTAACGTGCGCAAAGTCAAGAATCTGAATCTGTACTCACCCCCTTGTGGCTGCTGTGATGCCTTCAAGAGCCCATCCAACTTCGGCTAGGCCACCACCAGGATGCAGAACATCAGGGGGGTCAGGGTACGACGGGCACCCCTTCCTCGTTGGGATGCCAGCCCCAGCTGGGCCTCCGCCGTCTTCCTTGCCCAGCGGTGCAGGTCCTCCCACCGTTTGCTGCAGTGGGTGCGTCGCCTGTAAAAGTGCCACAGGGTCCACACCTGCTTGGCGATGGCAACCAAATACCCTTTTTCTGATGGGCGCTGACCTGCAGGAATAATACAGCAGAAAAGGTATTAGTCATACTGTCTGGACTGTCATACTCATGGCCCACCATATCCCTCCCATCCCCTTACGCACAGACATTGACCACCATACATGCAGCACTCTGCCCAGGACCCCACATGCCATGGCACCTAACTGTGTCACATCAGACATAGGCACATCAACTGACTTACAAGTTCACATACTGTTTCTGTAAAACAAAAATTGCATATTAATCTGAGTATATGTTTGAATATGACCTTCTGCTCACAGATTTTCACTCTAGAGTTCAACCACTGAGGATGAATAGGAGATGGAGATATCCCCCCGTGAACAGACCCATGGTGCACTTGGCGACAATGGAGGACAGGCACATTATCCTAACCTACAGACTTGATAGGGCCACAATCCAAGAGCTGTGAGCCCAATTGGAGCCAGACCTGATTTCAGCTATCCGCCACCCCACAGGTATCCCCCCTCTGGTGCAGGTCCTGTCAGTGCTCCATTTCTTGGCAAGTGGTTCCTTCCAAGCGACAGTGGCCATGACATCACTGATGTTACAGCCTATGTTCTCAAACGTGCTGACTTGAGTGTTGTCTGCCCTGCTGAAACACATGGGCAGCTACATCGTATTCCCTCAGGTGGAGGATTTGGCCACAGTGAAGGCTAAGCACTGGGACATATCCCCAGCATCATTGGTGCCATTGATGGTACACATATTGCCTTTGACCCCCCCCCCCCCCCCGGAGAAATGAACAGGTGTTGAGAAATTGAAAGAGCTTTCACTCTCTGAATGTGCAGATGGTGTGTTTGGCGGATCAGTACATCTCCCATGTCAATGCAAAGTATCCTGGCTCTGTGCATGATGCCTTTATCTTGAGGAATAACAGCATCCCATATGTGATAGCTCAACTCCTGAGGCACCGGGTGTGGCTAATAAGTGAGCCCATGGTCCCCACCCAGTTGATGTAGGTATATGGGTGTGGGGTTGTCCCTAAGGGTGAGTGTGTGGCTAACAGGTATCCATTGATATTTACAGGTGACTCTGGTTACCCAACCTCTCATGGCTACTGACCCCAGTGAGGAATGCCAGGGTAAGGGCAGAGGAACGTTACAATGAGGCACGTGGGCGAACAAGGAGGATCACTGAGCGCACCTTTGGCCTCCTGAAGGCCAGATTCCGGTGCCTCCATCTGACAGGTGGATCCCTGTACTACTCACCCAAGAAGTACAGGGTGTTGCATGTTGCATGTTGCAAAACCTGGCCTTGAGAAACCAGGTGCCTTTTCTGCAGGAGGATGAGCCTGGGGATGGTTGTGTGGCAGCGGTGGAGCCTGTGGACAGTGACGAAGAGGAGGCAGAGGAAGAGGATGTGGACAACAGAACTACCATAATCCAACAGTACTTCCAGTGACAGACAGGTAAGACACTATAACGTCACCTTCCATTGCAGTTTTGTGTTGGACATTGTACATGGCAGCCTGATTTCCCTATTTCTTTGGCCACTTACTGTACCCTTTGGCATCTATAATTTCAGATATATGTGCCCCACTCTGGCTCCTGGTGTGTTTACTGCTGCCCACTACAGGTCATACCTATGTAAATATAACTGTACATTTGAAATGCAATGTTTACAGCTTGTTTAAGTAATACATATTTCAATCAATTGACAGACTCCATACTTGTATTTGTTCCAAGGGTGTTTATTTCTGTGATAATATGTGTAGGGGGTATTGCAATGGGCTGGGTTGATGGTGGAGAAATGTCCAGGATAGAGTCCAGTCTATTGATATCACAGGTGCATTGTCCAAGGGGGCACAGGAAGTGGAGCAATGTCAGTTAAAGGTGGACAGGGTGACAGAGTGGGACACAAGGGTGACAATCAGGTGAGTTCTATTTCCTGGCGGGGTCTTGGCAATGTTCTCTGGCTTCTGCCTGGATCGCAGGGACCTTTTGCATGGTGGTCCTCCTTCTGCAGGGGGTGGGGTGCTGGTGGCCTGTTGTTCCAGTGGCAGGGCCTCCTGTCCACTAGCGTTGGCGGAGGTGGAGGGCTGTCCTTCGGTGTGGCTAGTGTCAGGGTCCCGTTGGTGTGCCACTGCCTCCCTCATGGTGTTGGCCATGTCTGTCAACACCCCTGCAAAGGTGACCAGGGTGGTGTGGATGTCCCTCAAGTCCTCCCTGATCCCCAGGTACTGTCCCTCCTGCAGCCGCTGGGGCTCCTGCAACTTGGCCAGTATCTGGCCCATGGTCTCCTGGGAATGGTGGTATGCTCCTGTTGGTGAGGATGTTGGTGAGTGCCTCGTGGAGAGTCGGTTCCCTAGACCTGTCCTCCCCCTGTCGCACAGCAGTTGTCCCAGCTTCCCTGTTGTCCTGTGCCTCTGTACCCTGAGCAATGTGCCCACTGCCACTGACCCCAGGTCCCTGATCATCATGTGTTTGTGGGGTTGCCTGGGGTCCCTGTAGTGGTGGACACACTGCTGATCGATGTATCCTGGGGACAGAGGGATGTGCCCACTGGGGGGGGGGGGGGGGGGTGTTGTGCTGGTGTTTCCTGAGGGGGGAGGCTCTGTGGTGGTTTGGGACTGTGGCTGGGTCACCGACTGTCCAGAGGTCCCTGATGGGCCAGGTTGGTCATCCTGATCCAGGCGTGCAGAGCTGCTGTCATCACTGTGGGCCTCTTCTGGGGGGGGACTGGATGTTGCTG
This sequence comes from Pleurodeles waltl, assembly GCF_031143425.1. Taxonomy (NCBI): domain Eukaryota; kingdom Metazoa; phylum Chordata; class Amphibia; order Caudata; family Salamandridae; genus Pleurodeles; species Pleurodeles waltl. The sequence goes on from NC_090438.1 coordinate 91,179,362, forward strand.
GCACTTCCTCTCTGGTGAAGTTGTGTGGGGGTCCTGTGGGGATGTAAATGCAGTGCTATTGTTTCTGCGTGTGACATCTTGTGCATGGGTATGGTGGAGTAAATCATCCGGATAGAGCCACAGCTATTTGGAACACAGGTGCAGCAGACATCCATTGCTTGGAAGATGGAGCTATGGCAGAGAATCTGGGGTGTCGTTGTGGTGCCATGGGTGTAGTGTGAGTGGTGTGTGTGAGGGTGTGTAGGGTGATGTGTTGGGGTGTGTGCTGTGAGGTGCGTGGATGGTGTATGGGTGATGGTGTTTTGTGGCTCAGATTCAGTGGGTATTCCTGGCTCTTCTCTCTCTCATGTGTCAAATTTTTTGGGCCGTAAAGGGTTGTGGGTAGTGTGTGTGTGTGTGTTTTATACTGGTGTGGGTGTGGTGTGTGTATGGGTGTCAGATGTGTGTAGTTTGAATTGTCCAATGTGGTGTAGCTTTGTTTGTGTGTGTATTTTGAGCATGGCGGTCTGTACCGCCAATGGTTTACAGCGGTTGAATGACTGCCGCTGTGATTCATGGGTCATGATTCTGTGGGCGTATTTCCTTTGCCGTAACGGTGTGGGTTTTGGTACCACCAGTTTATCACTGACCTTTGGGCTGGCGGACTTATGTGTGTGTCTGTATAGTGGCGGATTTCTATGTGTGGGTCATAATACCCGTAGCGGTATACCGCCGCGGTCGCGGTATGTTGACAGCAGTCAGCACGGCGGTAAGCGGCACTTACCGCCAATGTCATAATGAGGGCCTATATCTGCTAAAATGGGCCGTCAGGGCACACATCAGTGTATCTCTGAGGCCAATGAGGAGCCAGACAGAGCAACAGGGGCAGGATCCCAAGCAGTGTCTCAGCTTCCGATAGGGCTGTGCTTCCTGTCCTAACAAGAAGCTAAGAGATGGCTTGAGGTGGGTCTTTATCTTAAACATGGGCCTGCTGCTCTGTCTGACTCCTCATTGGAAATCTTGGCTTGCACATTCTAGAATCCACTGCTCTGCTGCTGCCATGGAGCCTCTGAGTTGACAGCAAAGGAAGAAAGATATGATCAGTAAGAAAACAATTCAGTGTTGTTTCTCTGTGCATGTGAGAATGAAAGTGCATTTGTGGATGGTTGAAAGAGAATGAGATTGAATGTGAGTGTATGTTAGCTTAGTGTGTTTGAGGAAGTCAATGAGAGTGAAAGAGTATCAATCAGTGAGTGAGTACGAATAAGCGAAAGTGATGGTGAAGGAGTGACTAAAGCAGTGTGAGTGAGTTAGAATGAGTGAGTGAGGGGGAGATTAAAAGAGGGAGTTGGATTTAGTCAGGGGTGCCTCTATCAATTTTGCAATGGCTTCAGCACCATTAAAGACCCATTACTGAACCCCAAGGGTTCAGATCGGAAACTCTGTAGAACCCAGCCCAGGAGCTGCAGAGAGGTCCTTGGAGTTGTGCAGATGATGTCCCATGTCGGTCGCCAGGTCACAGGTGGGTAGTGGTCAGGAGGACCACCAACAAGCCTTGGCAAATGCAAGTTGGAGCAAAGGAAGATTTTCAGAGGAGAAGATGATCAGCAAGGTCTAGGGGACTCGACCCGTGGAGAGGAGTCCGGGCTGACCCTCAGCAGTTGGGAGAGCCAGCAGAAGCAGTCATAGCACCCACAGGCAACTCACTGCAGCAGGCACAGTAAGTTGTAGTGAGGTACATTCAGCACCACCTGGAGAGGAGTCCCATGTTGCTGGAGCAACAGAGGAGAGACTGTCCTTGCAAGGATGAAGTGCTGGAGGCTGGTGCTTCTTGGAGCCTGAAGATCCCTTGGAGGAAAGAGTCAACAAGCCTTCACTGCTGCAAGAGTTGTGGTGCACAGGGATACTGTCCTGCAAGGAGAAACAAGAGCTCACCATCACCCAAGTTGGACAGCAGGTAGAGAGGAGCAAGGGGACCACTCCGACCCAACACCTGTGTTGGAGATTCCTCCTGTAGCCGGATGGCAGAAGACCCCAGCAGCCAGTTGCCGAAGATTTGGATTCTTGCAGACGCAGGGGAGTGACTCCTTCACTCCAAGGAAGATTCCTTCTTGCTTCTTTGGTGCAACTGAAGTCTTGCCGACCCCAGAGAATGTGCAGCCATGGTAATGTTGCAAATGCTGGAAGGAGCCGGTGAAACAATGTTGCAAGGCGAGGTCGACTCAGGAGTTGCAGGCTTGTTTGGTTCCTGTGAAGTCCCGCAGCAGTTCTGGTGGCCAGGAGCAAAAGAGATCATTGCAGAGGAGTCCTGGTAGAGTCTTGCATGCCGAATCTGGGGACCCACCTGTAAAGGGAGTCCCTAAATAGCTCTACCAGGGGGATTGGTCACTCTGCAGGGTGACCACCTATCACAGTGGGTCACTGACGTCAGTTATCTGTCCTGACCAATCAGATGCTCCCAGGGGCCTCTGCACATCTTGTTTTCAAGATGGCAGAATCAAGTGGCCAATGGGAGGAGCTCTGGGCACCACCCCTGGGGTGGTGATAGACAGGGGATTGTTTACTCCCCTTTTCTTTGTGTGCTTTTGCGCCAGAGCAGGGACCAGGGGTGCAAACCGGATTATGCAAGGAGGGCACCAAATGTGCCTTACAAAGCAAGCCGGTGGCATGGGGAGGCTACCCCTCCCCAGCCTTCTAACACCTATTTCCAAGGGAGAGGGTGCTGCCTCCCTCTCCCACAGGAAATCCTTTTTTCTGCCTTCTCTTGCTTGTGCAGGCCAAGTAGCAGGAGGGCAGAAACCTGTCTGAGGGACTGCAGCAGCGTAGGCTGCCTGCAAACCATTAAAAACTGGCAGAAGCAATACTGGGAGGTCCTCTAAGCAGCCCCCAGAGTGCATGGAATCACACCACCAATACTGGCATTAGTATTGGGGTTTGATTCCGACATGATTGATATCAAACATGCCCATGTTCGGAGTTACCATTATGTAGCTGGACCACAGATAAGTGACTTGTGGCCAGTACACGGGTAGAATGGCTTCCCCACACTTACAAAGTTCAGTGCATTGGAACTGGAGTTTGTAGGGGCACCTCTGCTCATGCAGGGTTGCCCTCACACACAGGAACCTGCACCCTGTCCTCTGGGCTAGGAGGGCCTACCATAGGGGTGACTTACAGTGACCTGGTGCAGTGACCAACAGTAAAACGCTGGCAATGGCAGGCCTGCAGACACAGTTTGCATGGGTTCCCATGAGTGGCATAATACATCCTGCAACACAAAAGGATGATGGATGGAGTGCTGAAACGTTTCAACCACTCACCCCCAGTCACAGATCTGGGTTTAATCCATCAGTTTTTGTGCTTGTCATGCCATTCCAGTTTGGACCCAGCCATATGCAAATCAGTCTTGACCCCGTTCCCCAGGTGAACAGTCTAGCCCGAACTGCCAGGTCTGGTTCTCCCTGGACCAGAAATAAGCATCCTGGGACCGGTTTCAGGATTTCACCCTTCATCAGCCAGGCCAGCTTGATTCTGGTGGCATTTTCAGAATTTTGACCTAAATTCCAACTTTACCATTAAAGCGGGTTTTAAATTATAATTCCTCAGGAACTAAACATGACATTCCTACCAGCTCCCAAAACATAAATGATCACTTATTAAATGTAATGAGGTTACCCAATGTTATCCTATGAGAGAGGTAGGCCTTGCAATATGAAAAATGAATGGAAGGGTTCAAATGTTTATTTTGCCTTGTCAAAATGGCAGTTTAAAACTGCACCCACATCCTGCTTTGGTTGCCCGATACATATTTAATAAGGGTAGTTAAGTGGGTGGCATGATAAGTGCAAAAGACCCACTGGTAGCATAATGGCACTGGGTACGTGTACTACCCTTTACCAGCGACTTATATGTTAATTAAATGTGCTAATTGGGTGTAAACCACTTTTACAGTGTTTAAAGGAGAGAGCACAATCACTTTAGCAGTGGATAATAGTGGTAAAGTGTTCAGAGTACTAAACCCAACAGAAACTAATTCAGAAAATTGGGAGGGGTGAGGGCAAAGATTTTTGGATGGGGGACTCTGTAGAGAGTGGCAGGTACAACCACCCTTTTGCAGGAGATGAGTTATAGTTTTTACTTGACTTCCACAAAACATCCTGTTGTTCCCTAAGCTTATTAAATGTGCCTACTAAAATTCAAATACCTTGTACATGACAATCATAAATACATATGCAATGGTCCTCTTTATGAGTTCTCCCTATTTCATTGTAGGTTAACCTTAGTAGAATATAACCCCAGTCTTACCAGCTCGGATAACTTTCCAAATTAACAGTTCAAAGTTTGTTTGCATCATCCTTGAGGTTCAATTGTCAATTCAAAGCAACCCCCAAGGAAGCAATGGGTCTTTCAAGGAAAACAGGAAACCATGTAGTGAGTTCCTGGCTGCAGCAACATTGTGGCACAATTGCTTAGAAAAGGATGCTGTGAACCACAAGGCAAATTATACAAAATGCAGTATTTCTAGATTGTGTCAAGGGGGGAATCATAGTTCATTGTCAACACGCAGCCACACGGTGCATCCTCTGTGCTTGTGTATTGCGTTGTTCAAAACAGCACCTGAACTCCATGATGACAACCAGCCTATCCTTCACTGAGAGAAGTCTAGAGTGAGTAGATTAGAACTACCATCTCTACACACGAGCCACATTTAACAGTAAGCAGTACCACTAGCCTCACTTACTGGCATATCTGATGCTAAGCAGTAAAATATTGACACTTTAAAGTTGCTGAGGAGTAGGGCTTCAGCATGGCCTTGGCTGTTTGGAAGTGAACATTTGTGTATCTTTTGCACGTGTTTAGTACTTGATGCCAAAGGCCTGATGCATTTATTCAAGATTCCATTTGGATCATGTGGTTAAATTACATTCTAAGGCGTATAGCCAATTGTCCTGGGGTTAGAGTGTCAGTGAAAAAGGCTAGAGTATAGAAGAGAGAGATGGCAAAGAGGCAGGGAAGAAGAGAGCCAGGCAGTGTTGGTTTTCGGTAAGACAATTAGAGATCCATGACTGAAGGTAGAAAGTAAAAAATGAGCAGAGATATGGTTATCATACAAGTAGAGCTGTTAGCTGAATGCTAAAGAAGAGATGCTTTTTCACTAAGAGATCTAGGGGCATATTTATGAACCCCGTGCAAGAGCGATGCAAATGAGAAACAAGCATTTGCAATGTAATAGGTCTCGCATTTGCGAGAGTTAAAACTATTGGCATTGTAAATGACAATGTTTTTACTTATGTGTAATAATAAAATTAATAAGTAAAGTAAAGTTTGATGTTACGCAAAATGTCAACTTTTTATTTTTATTTATGTCAACCTAGCAAATCATGTAGACGGGCCTCCAAGAAGCACAGAGCTTCCTTGTATTTGGGGAAGACTTGTGATCAGATCATGAGTCATGTGATCATTGATGATCAATAGCATGACTCACTTCCCACATCTCATATGAAAAAGTATTTGGAAGAGCTGCAAGGGCATCTTCGCTATTTGGCTGCCATTGTCTTCACCCTCCCTAAGCTCAGCAGGCAGAATGAGTCATTGCTGCAGTGCCGGACTCCTATTTTAGGTGATGTCACCCAGTAATGGAAGCTTACATCCTCATCAAGATGACAGCATTTTTGATTTCTCTAACAATTTAAACATTGTAGGATGTCTTAAACATTGTTTGGGAGAGATTGTGACATAATGGCCACAACTGCTGACTTTGGAGCTGGGAAACCAGGTTTGAGTCTCGGCGTCAGCTCAACACCCTGTGTTTCGGGGCAAATGTCTTAATCTCTCTGTGCCTACCATAATGAATGTGTCCTTCTGTAACGTAATTAGTGCACGTGTAAACCACTCCAAAACCCTCAGGTCGAGTTCACGCTATATAAAACAGCAAAACAAAAGTCTGTTTGCACTGATAGGAAGCTAGTGGAAGTGATCGGACACTTGATTTCAGGAAGCTCGTCATCGGTGGTCGCTGCAGTGCGACTGCAAAGAAAAATAAAGACGCTTGATTTCACAAAGAAAGCTAGTCATCTGTGATCACTGCAGTGCCACTGCAAACACACAAAAAAAGTTCCACAAAACACATAATAAACAAAAGCAGTGGAAGATGATTGTACTTGGTCGCTGCACTCGGGGAGGGATAAATACGAAAGGAGGCATGAGAAATGCATGCTAGAGACAAATAGAAACAAAGATTCTAAGAGTGACAGAGGAACTAGCAAATCACAAGCGTATGGCCGGGCATAAAGCCCACTGACTGATTACAGCATAAAGAGAGACAGTGCATACGCGCCGACAAGGCTCGACCTAATGAGATTTACGAAGCCATGCAAGGCCACCTTACATGGCCCTGGGTGGTTTCATAAATCTTAAGTAATGTAACATAGCACAAATCGCTGAGTTACATTATTCTGCACCAGGGAGGCGTTTCCATACAACATTCATGGATTTTGATGCATTCCCAGATTTACAAGAACTTGAAAACCTAGGAAGGCTAAAAAAACATATGCCTCCCAGGTCAGGCATAGCAAGGAAAAATATCTTTATTTCTACTTGTGTTTTCTTCTTTCTGTGTGTGCTGCATTTTGCAGCACACATAGAAAGAGGAAAAGCCTCAAGGGGTTCTTTTGTGCAGGAAGGTGCCCCTTCCTGTACAAAAACAAGCCTACAGTGAACGCATGGACCTTTGCACCATGGTGCAAGGGTCCATGCGTAGGCAGCCCATTGTGCGCCATTGCAGGGGAAAGGACAGGAATGTGCCATATTGCCTTAAATAGGGTGCATTCCTGTCCTTTCCCTGACACACAGCACAACAAGGTGACTTGCTGCTCGGCACTGAGTGACTTGGTCATAAATATGGCCCCTAGTATATAGTTAGAAAAGGAGAGGACTCAAAACTGGATCCTGTGAAATTATGACAGGTTGTGAAACAAAGAGCTGAGGGACAGAAGAAACGCAGTCCTAACAATACGATGTGCAGTTATGGTAACTATCCAAGCAGAGTTACCTACAGTGTCAGCACTGCAAAAAGGTCAATGGAGTACGAGGTCAGATGAGAGGTGGTTGTGGTGGGCAAGCACAGTAAAGTTGGCTGATTTGGAGGGAACATTTTGGTAGAGCTCAGCACCTAGAAAGCGAATTTTATGGAATTGTGAGCGGTTAAAAGAGGGGAATAGATGCAATTACCAGACATACAGAACTTTTGGAAAATAACAAGCATTGGGTGATGTGTTGCTAGACTGTCGGAGAGGGGCGGTCAGCAGTGGATACTTTTAGTAGCTCAAGACTACTGTAGACAAAGCACAATGGATATGTTTGTGAATTAAGAGAGTAATTAAAGAGCAAGGTCAGGAAGCATGAGAGGAAAAGGTCAGGTGTTTAGTGGTTTGGAGGCTGAATGGGTCAGACAGACAATTAGTTCTGCTGGAGATGTAGGGCTGATAACAGAAAGTGTGGCAGAGTCAGAGGGGAGTAGAGTGGGGCGGATGGTGGCTAACGGTAAGGTGGAGCTATGAAGAGTGTAACAAGGGGAGTTATGATGCCAGCAATTTTTGCTGAGAAGTATGAGGTAAATCTTGCAGCAGAGAGACAGAATGAGTGAGAGATGTACCAGAATGGGAGAGTGGCAGTGCTTAATTTGAGCCAATGTTTGCCAGTGCTCGATTCAAGTACTTGGGGCCTCATTACGAGTTTGGCGGAGGGGATTACTCCATCACAAACATAACGGATATCCTGCCTGCCATGTTACAACTTCCATTATATCCTATGGAACTTGTAATAGGGCGGAGAGGATACCCGTCACTTTTCTGACGGAGTAACCCCCTCCGCCAAACTCGTAATGAGGCCCTTAGTTCTCAACACTGGTATGACAGCCCATCACATCGGAGGTGATTTTTAATAGGTTTGTTGATTGTTATAATATAGCCTTAGAACCCGCCGTAGAGGGCTCTACCAGCTATTAAAGTCCCTCTCCCTTGTTAAATGCCCGAGCCTTTAATTTTGGTATCAGACTTATGGCAGACTCAGGAAAGGGAGCCAGTTGTGGTGGCAGGGCCCCAGCACCTAGGCTCTGCCTTGAAATAAGAAGCAGATGCAAGGACTCAGGTCTTTTTTCTTACAACTTGTTGTGATCTTTTTAACATGACGGGAATCAAAAAGTACGCGCATCTCTAATATCGACATCAGAAGAAAACTGAGCAGATGACACATGGTTGAAACCAATGGAGTTTGGGAGACACGGTCTTGGCAGCCAATTGGAATAATCAGTTTCCAAAGAACTTTGAAAGTACTCCCACTAAAGACATCGAATTTTTCTGTGTTGATGTAGATACCGTAGAAAGTGGTAGATGGGTACTTCTAGCAGCAAACATCCACCCACACCCCAAAGGCAATCTGCCAGATTGGCCACCGCTGCTACCTTCATGTGTCATTCAATATGCTTTGTAGCTAACACATAATAAATATGGCATCTCAAGCATTTCCCAATTCCACCTCCAAGCACACTAGTACAATCTTAGGGGACAGCTCAACAGACCAGCCCAGTACAGCTGGAAGCACCTGGGCCACCGAACACAGAACCCCTGAAAACACAGAGTCGTAAGCAATTCATATAAAAGAAAGCTCCAGGATGAATGTGACATCTGTGGCAGGTTGACTACAGCCCTTAGCCACACGCTACATGGGTGTGTAACAAATTCTGGAGAAATACATAAATAGTACATAGCACAGCATCCCTTGAAACAAATGTGCAACCCGCCATTCTTCATCAAATAATGACCCCAAAACATCTCCCCAGAGCCCACCCACGGCAACAAACAAGTCAGGCAAGTTCACAATTAAGGTTCGATAAACTGCTGTGGAGCTCCTTTCCTTTCCAGGTCACCCACTCTACGCCTGGCCTCCAGTAGGCTGAGTTAGGGTCAGATATCAGAGTGTGGTAGAATTAAGATTTCTGTAGCATATAGGCAGCACTGAGCTCAATGAAGGGTTTCATGTGACAAGACCAACTCCAGTGAGGGTTAGTGGGCCACCTCCCCATCCCCTCCAGGCAGCAACTCAAGCCTTCCCACTGAAGAATTGGACTTGATCTGTGATGCTATCTGAAGGGTGTGCTGGGAACGCTATTCCTTTGGGGGACCCTACGCCCATGCTACCTCTGCCGGAGCCAACCCTGTGGTGTGGTCTCCCAACAAGACATCCCTAAACCTTAAAAGACCTATCAGGTCTCAGGGAGAAAGCAACCACAGAAGCCATTGTTTGGGCCAACCAGGAAGCAGGCCACAGAAAAGTCTCCCTTGATACGTTCCCTTCCTCGTCAATCTGTTTCAGGGTGGCCCTCAGCATCCAAACACAACCTTAGTAGCAGCAAGATAATCTTGGGGAGCCAGGTCATCATCCAACACCCTCAGAAGACTTCTTGGGTGAACAGGCCATGGTTCAACCCAGTGGCGGGACCTTTCCTCAAAGAATCAATCCTGCGCCACAATAAGATAAACTTCCAATTGCATGATTGGGCCTCATCACTCCACGGCCCTCACCATAATCTGATTGGACAAATTTGTCCAGGGCTTGTCAACAGCTTAGAGGGACACATGGCCATCCCTTTCGACTCCCTGAATATTCGCGCCTCAAGCAGATCGAAGGTAAGAGTACAAGGCAACGTTGAGTGGAGCAATACTTATGTGTGCCCCTCTTAATGGGGAATGGGTGAAGAAAAGCCCTGTTGACCCCGTCTATGGGATGTGCTTTTCTTCATAAGCAGAAAAAGTTGAAGAATTAATACCTTAGTTCAATAGTCAGCGTGAGAAACAAATTTTACAAATGGATTATAAAACATAATAGTAATTTGTATCTTATACAGCACTACATGTCCCAGTCTGTGGTTCTAAGCGCTGTAAATAATACATGGCATAATTACCCACTTTCTCTGTACTCAATTTACCAACTGAAAGGCTGGGAGTAGCTGAGAATGGCCAAGATGAGATTTGAATTAATGACCTGCAGATCACTGCTTCCCTCAGCCATTCTTTTAAAATAAGGGTCACTGAGGAAGACGGTAAGGCGCTCACAACTTTTTCAAAACAAAACAAAACAAAAAGAACCTAATAGCAAAGTGCAAGTTTAGTTTTTAAATGTCCTGGAGAGTGCGAAGGTGAGTTGGAGAGGGGTGGGCGCGTCACCGCCATGCCTCCGGGTTGGGCCATAAGGTCGCCCTTCGTTGTGAAAGTTCCATCCTGAGCCCGGGCGAGCAGCAGATAGGCGCTAATAGGCCCCTGCGAGGAGAGGGCAGGCAGCCCCATCAAAAGACGCGTGTTCTCCTCAGAGCGCAGGGCCAGCCTGCCAATCATCCCAGCTGCAGCCCTGCACCGAGCACCCCTCAGAAGAACAGGGCCCAGCCGGATGTAAAGCCGGGGCGCGGAGACGTTCCGCATCCCCGGGGCTATTTTAGCCTCAAAGCATCTCCCGAACCCCCATCTCCCTTAAAAGTCTTACTCATTGTTCTGCTCAGTTTCAGTGGAAGGAGGAAGAAGAGAGGGCGTTCTCGGGCAGCCTTTTTTAGCAACTCGAGGAACAGCGCGTGCTATCAAAGGTTTCGCCCAATGGGGGCCTTGATGTGAGTTCAGAGGAAGAGGCGCAGACGGGACATTGTGTTTCCTTTTGTTCTGTGTTTTATTTTAATCCTGCTAACAAGCAGCGCTGCTGTCGGTCACCAGCAGCAGAGGAGGCGGTGTGCTGTGATCAAGGCAGCGTCTTCCTTGATGTGAGAGCTGCAGGTCTCTCACAGAAAACTTCCAGCTCCAAAGTAGGCCACGCGCGCCCTGATCCAGCGCGCCATCTCTTGTGAGATCTCACTTTCATGAAGTTTTAACTTGTCTGCAGCAGATCTCTCTTCTTATTTCTCCCTCAAATCCCTTTTTCACTTTCCCCTCGTTTTCCCACCCAATTCATCTGTCTCTTCCTCTCTCTCTAGCGTCTACAGCCCTGATTGTTGGAGGGGGAATGGATTTCCAAATATTGATGGGACAGAATATCTTTACCACAGTACGGATGAACAAAATAATAAATACAGAGTGGTATGTGCTCAGAGGGAGGTGTGGATTTACTATTCATAACAGTAGGGGTGAAGTTAAACGTTTGGGGGTGATCCTGTGTAGAGGGCCAAATCCTACAACTTTCTTGCATACGATGAGTTATCCTTTCTATGTGACTTCTACAGAAATTCCTGTTGTTCCCTAAACTTAGGGGGTCATAATGATCCCCGGCGGTTAAGACCGACATGCCATCGGCTGGTGCAAAGACCGCCACCGGCACAGCAGTCTGAACTGCCATATGGTGGCCCTCCTCCACCGCTAGGCTGGCGCTGACAGGCAGCCTGATGATGGAGGGAATAATTTTCCGACAGGGCAGCGCTGCTCCTCGGATAATGATCCCTTCTGCCACTAGACGAAAGGCTGGCGGAAAGGGTGCTCTGGGGGCCCCTGCACTACCCATGCACTTGGCATGGGCAATGCAGGGGCCCCTGTGCAGTGCCCCGGTTTACGGGCAGTGATCTGCACGACGGGTGCTGCTGCACCCCCCACACACCAATATTGGTGGCGGCTCCATTTGGAGCAGCTGTCAATGTTATGGCCCAGCGGGGTAAAAATTATGCGGCCAGCAGGGGTAGTCACGCTGGCGGTCTTCTATCGACCGCCAGCGCAGATCTCGGCGGTTAAAACCCCCGAAGATCATAATGAGGGCCTTAGTATTATATGTGCTTACTGGAACTCCAATACCTTGTCCATAACTATCAATTCATGAATCCACTTTCCTAAAGATTAATCTTTCCCTTTCTTGTATCACCTCAAAGATTCGAAGAGCATCTAAGAAGAAAAGTGCAACCGCAAAATGTGCACAAAAAACAGATACTATGCAATATGCACCAGTGCAGGTAGGAATATCAATTATGAATGTTGGGAAAGTAGCACATTTTCAGTACAACTGATGTACTTAAATCAAAAATAGCAGGAGAAAAGATGTGCAATGAAAGAAATGATGACAGACATAGAATCGAAAGAAAACGCGTTCAAGATCATGTGTATCATCAAATGTCATATGCAAATTAGTGACACTGCACAGCATTCTCTTGGGAGAAGTAACGGAGCCATAATAGATCTGTGTATGCAGTGTCCTCACGAATCATATGTGCCTACACCTTCTTACAAACATGGTGAGAACTCCTAGGAGAAAGAGCACAACAGCACTTCCTGGTGGTGCTCAGCTCAACAGGTGAGTGGATACAGGGTACCATGTGGAAAAAGCACCACATTAGTGCATTGTTCACGGCTCTGAAAGAGGTGTAGTCTAAAGGCATGAACTGTTGAATACAACAAAGCTGTTTTGAAATAGTTAAGTTGTCCATTCTTGAAGGTAGAGTAGTCTTGAATGTCTCTTGATGTAGAAAGGTCTTCCAGCTTTAGGCTCCAATGAGACAGCTCAGAACAATTTCTTTTTGAGTGAACAGCTGAACATTATTGGCTTGATCTCAAGCTTAATTCAGGAACATATTTGATGATTATGTTCTGCAAATTTCAAGGGCTGCTGCCCTATCATCTGTGATTTACTAGGACAGTGTCTTGAATAGAATTCTTGCTCACCCAGCAACTGTTTGCAATGCAAGGTCTTGATCAGATATTCAGTGGTCTTGCTTTACAAGGTTTAGTGTCGGTCTAGTCATCATGTTTTCAATATAGTATATACTATTAATAATTCTGGTGAGAGGGATCAAATGGAAATGTTGTTCATGTGTTACAGGTGGAGCATATGTTTCGCTGTAAGGAGGTTTTACTTTCTGGGTAAATGTTTAAGGGTTATGTCATGCACTCCTTTAAGATGACAATGATGTTGAGCTTTACTTAATTTGTCCATTCTTTACTCAAGAAAGGGAGAAAGTGTGCCAAAATAGGGGCTCCCTTGCTTTGTCTTATCAATAGTTTTACGGGGGCTTGAACCATGTCATTCGTACGTGGCCCCACGTGGCCCCAGATCAGTGTGTTCATGAAGAAGCATTCCTGTGGGCCACTCAGGTAGTGGGAGGCCTCTGGCAAACTTCAGAAAGCAGCCAAAGGATTGGTTCCTTGGGCACGCTGAGACTCTTAGGTTATCTGAAGGCCTATGTGGCATTCAATTAGGTTATCAGTACATTTGATTCACAGATAGACAGATGTTTGGGATGGTGCACCTATTGGTTTAGCTGAGAGCCTCTCTGGCATGTAAGCTGGGCACTAGTGTGCTTGAACCATAGGTAGGGAGGTGGATCACCTCTTCTAGTAGTTATTTGCATTGTTCCTAAAATGTCACTTGGCTACATACTGTTCTGTAGAGTTGCTACGGCCTGGCTGGTTCGTTGGCAGTGGCCATTCTCAAAGGGACTGAGGCATCACCTGCAGCCAACTGGAAGATGCTGTCACTTTGTTTTCTACAATGACCCCATGGTAGTTACAAAACATCTGCAGGGCTCAAAGGCCATTCCCACGACCTGATCCCAAGTACTGACCCTTTAAGGGACCTTGACCCCTGCATGGTACATCACACTTGGCGGGTGTTCTTGTCACAACCCTGAGTCCCTGAACAATATTTATGCCTTAGGTACTCACCTTCTGTTTTTCACCCAAGGCCTCTAGTGCTCTCTCAGTGCCACTGGGTCTTATCCTGTACCCTTAATGCTTGCTTTGAGTTAACTTTTTTCCTTCATAAGAATGTGGGCATATCCTGAAAAAGTTAAAGCACATTTTAATACTTTTAAGGTCAAAGGAATTTCACAACCTTATTTATTTTTTCAACTTAGTGGATAGCCCTATTTGGCGGCTGATTTACCAATTCATGTGCAAGACTGATCATGGCCAGGACCTGATAAAAGAGCTTTGTCACTGGATAGGCATGAGAAGGGATGTCTATCCAAAGACTCTAATGTCTTGTCTGGCATCCAAGATACATTTCTACTCGCATCTTTTCCCATTATTGGGTAATGTTAAGAAGGTACATGGGCCGCTAACCATTACATCTAGATTTTAACATCAAGAGTTATTAAGCAATAGGAGTAACACAAGGAGTGTTTACTCAGCAGGTAAGTTTTCAGTGATTGAAGTTTAAGACAATATATGGATATACATATGTCTGTATATAATGGCAGAAGCCACTCTGTAGCTATTTTAGGATTCTGAGACATAGGAATGTCTCACATTTTTGATTGGTAATAACTTTACCACCGTTTGATAAAATTCCACTCACCTTTGCAGGCCTATTCTTTTTTCCACATTAGCTGAGGGTTTAAAGTTTTGTGGTGATTAGTTAATGGGGCGCAAATAAAAAAGTGGAGTGCTTGACCCCACCTGATGCGTCTTTTCACAGAGGTGGAAAAAAATGGATCCTTCCCCCAAGAACTAGACACTGCCATGATTGTAGTGCTCCCCAAAACCCAACCTCCCTCACAACACTGTGCGGACTACAGACCAATATCACTGATTAATACCGAAATTAAAATCTTTGCCTCCATCCTCGCCACTCGTCTCAAAAGGGTCTTACTGCAACTAATCCACCCAGATCAATGTGGGTTCATGGCAACCCGCAGTACACAACACTGTATCTGTCGATTACATGAGGCTCTAGCGGAGAGACACAGGGGGTCATTCCGACTCTGGCGGTCATGGACCGCCAGGGCCGGGGTTGGAGGATGCACCGCCAACAGGCTGGCGGTGCATCAAGGGCAATTCTGACCGCGGCGGTAAAGCCGTGGTCAGAAAAGGGAAACCGGCGGTTTCCCCCCGGTTTTCCCCTGCCCCTGTGAATCCTCCACGGCGGCGCTGCAAGCAGCGCCGCCATGGGGATTCCGACCCCCTTCCCGCCAGCCTGGTTCTGGCGGTTTTCACCGCCAGAACCAGGCTGGCGGGAACGGGTGTCGTGGGGCCCCTGGCATGGGCACTGCAGGGGCCCCCTAACAGGGCCCCAACAAGATTTTCAGTGTCTGCATAGCAGACACTGAAAATCGCGACGGGTGCAACTGCACCCGTCGCACCCCAGCAAATCCGCCGGCTCCATTCGGAGCCGGCTTCATCTTTGCTGGGGCTTTCCCGCTGGGCCGGCGGGTGATCTTTTGAAGATCGCCCGCCGGCCCAGCGGGAAAGTTAAAATGCTCCCCGCGGTCATTTGACCGCGGGGCGGTGTTTGGGCGGTTTCCGCCTGGCGGGCGGTGCCCGCCGCCCACCGGGGTCGGAATGACCCCCACAGACTGCCCTGAAATCTCACCCTTTTACTTATCGACTTCGAAAAAGCCTTCGACTCAGTTGATTGGGGCTTTCTTCTCCTAGTGCTCCGGCGCGCAGGTTTGGGAATACGATTCTGTCGCCTGATCCAAGAGTTATACACTAACCCTACAGCCGGTGTACAGGTCAATGGGACCTTGTCCTCCGCATTTGAGATTCGTAGAGGCACACAGCAGGGATGCCCCCTATCCCCTCTTCTATTCACCCTGGCCATTGAGCCCTTGGCTCAGATGATCAGGACAGACCCAATATACCGAGGATGGAAATGGTGTCCCTCCCGAGAAGACAGGATAGCACTATATGCAGATGACGTCCTGCTACATATAGAGGAACCTAGTATAACTGGTCCAAGAAGTCTCTGCCTTTTACGGCAATATGAACAAATATCAGGACTCAAGATGAACTCCACCAAATCAATTCTGATCTCACTAGCGAAATCGTGAGACTGCTTTGATTGGCAGGATACCATACCCCTACACAGGATTAGCTTTAAGTATTTGGGCATCTGGGTATCCCTTCTTCCTGAAATGACATGGGCCAAAAACCTATCTCCTTTACTAATACGAGTCAAAACAGATCTGCAGGGATGGCAAACCCTACCACTAAATGTGCTGGGCCGAGTGGCCTTATATAAAATGAGGATCCTACCGAGGCTCTTATATATATTTCAGAACTTCCCTCTCCCCATTCCTCGCTCCTGGTTCAAAAACCTCGAAGGTATCACAGGGAGATTTCTCTGGCAGGGCGCCAGGCACCGAGTAGCGATATAACACTGCCGAAAAGGGGTAAATGACGGGGGCCTGGGGGCCTCAGACCCCTATTTATATTACTTAGTGTAGGAGGCTGGACTGGCTTGTAGTGAGTACCAAGGGGTACTTACACCTTGCACCAGGCCCAGGTATCCCTTATTAGTGTATAGGGTGTCTAGCAGCTTAGGCTGATAGATAATGGTAGCTTAGCAGAGCTTAGCAGAGCAGCTTAGGCTGAACTAGGAGACGAGTGAAGCTCCTACAGTACCACTAGTGTCATATGCACAATACCATAAGAAAACACAATACACAGATATACTAAAAATAAAGGTACTTTATTTTTATGACAATATGCCAAAAGTTTCTCAGTGAGTACCCTCAGTATGAGGATAGCAAATATACACAAGATATATGTACACAATACCAAAAATATGCAGTATAGTATTAGAAAACAGTGCAAACAATGTATAGTTACAATAGGATGCAATGGGGACACATAGGGATAGGGGCAACACAAACCATATACTCCAAAAGTGGAATGCGAACCACGAATGGACCCCAAACCTATGTGACCTTGTAGAGGGTCGCTGGGACTGTAAGAAAACAGTGAGGGTTAGAAAAATAGCCCACCCCAAGACCCTGAAAAGTGAGTGCAAAGTGCACTAAAGTTCCCCATAGAGCACAGAAGTCGTGATAGGGGAATTCTGCAGGAAAGACACAAATCAGCAATGCAACAACGATGGATTTCCAAACGAGGGTACCTGTGGAACAAGGGGACCAAGTCCAAAAGTCACAAGCAAGTCGGAGATGGGCAGATGCCCAGGAAATGCCAGCTGTGGGTGCAAAGAAGCTGCTACTGGACAGTAGAAGCTGAAGATTCTGCAGGAACGACAAGGGCTAGAAACTTCCCCTTTGGAGGATGGATGCCCCATGCCGTGGAGGGTCGTGCAGAAGTGTTTTCCTGAAGAAAGACCGCAAACAAGCCTTGCTAGCTGCAAGTCGTGCGGTTAGGGTTTTTGGATGCTGCTGTGGCCCAGGAGGGACCAGGATGTCGCCAATTGCGTCAGGAGACAGAGGGGGCACCCAGCAGGACGAGGAGCCCTCTCAGAAGCAGGCAGCACCCGCAGAAGTGCTGGAACAGGCACTACGAAGATGAGTGAAATGGTGCTCACCCGAAGTTACACAAAGGAGTTCCATGTCGCCGGAGGACAACTCAGGAGGTCGTGCAATGCAGGTTAGAGTGCCGTGGACCCAGGCTTGGCTGTGCACAAAGGATTTCCGCCGGAAGTGCACAGAGGCCGGAGTAGCTGCAAAAGTCGCGATTCCCAGCAATGCAGTCTGGCGTGGGGAGGCAAGGACTTACCTTCACCAAACTTGGACTGAAGAGTCACTGGACTGTGGGAGTCACTTGGACAGAGTTGCTGGATTCAAGGGACCTCGCTTGTTGTGCTGAGAGGAGACCCAGGGTACCGGTGATGCAGTTCTTTGGTGCCTGCGATTGCAGGGCGACTATTCCGTCGAGCCACGGGAGATTTCTTCGGAGCTTCTAGTGCAGAGAGGAGGCAGACTACCCCCACAGCATGCACCACCAGGGAAGCAGTCGAGAAGGCGGCAGGATCAGCGTTACAGAGTTGCAGTAGTCGTCTTCGCTACTTTGTTGCAGTTTTGCAGGCTTCCAGCACGGTCAGCAGTCGATTCCTTGGCAGAAGGTGAAGAGATAGATGCAGAGGAACTCTGATGAGCTCTTGCATTCGTTATCTAATGAATTCCCCAAAGCAGAGACCCTAAATAGCCAGAAAAGAGGGTTTGGCTTCTTAGGAGAGAAGATAGGCTAGCAACACCTGAAGGAGCCTATCAGAAGGAGTCTCTGACGTCACCTGCTGGCACTGGCCACTCAGAGCAGTCCAGTGTGCCAGCAGCACCTCTGTTTCCAAGATGGCAGAGGTCTGGAGCACACTGGAGGAGCTCTGGGCACCTCCCAGGGGAGGTGCAGGTCAGGGGAGTAGTCACTCCCCTTTCCTTTGTCCAGTTTCGCGCCAGAGCAGGGCTGAGGGGTCCCTGAACCGTGTAGACTGGCTTATGCAGAAATGGGCACCATGTGTGCCCATGAAAGCATTTCCAGAGGCTGGGGGAGGCTACTCCTCCCCTGCCTTCACACCATTTTCTGGTTAGCAGAGCCTCAGTGAGACAGTTAGGCATCACACAGGGAACACATACCTATAGGCCACAAACTTATGAGCACTGGGGTCCTGGCTAGCAGGGTCCCAGTGACACATAACAAACATACTGAAAACATAGGGTTTTCACTTTGAGCACTGGGCCCTGGCTAGCAGGATCCCAGTGAGACAGTGAAAACACCCTGACATACACTCACAAACAGGCCAAAAGTGGGGGTAACAAGGCTAGAAAGAGGCTACTTTCTCACACATAGCCACCCAACTAATTGTGATCCATGATTGGTTCACTGGAGGATGGGATGACCCGGCCTATCGGACGGAACTGGCAATCCTGGGTTTCCCACATATCCTTGACATACTATACGGATCACCACTTCCCTGTGATATGGAAGAAGTAACCAAGGTGGTATTCTTGGCATGGCGCGCCACACTGCGATACACCCACTGGAGTGCCGTTGTCACCCTCCAGACCCCGTTATGGAGAGGCAGATGGCTAAACGCTTCGGCTGCGCTGGAAGGTTTTGCAGACTGGGACCTAATAGGCATTTCCCTGGTGGGTGACATATGGAAGGGAAGAACCATGAACCATGAAAACATTTCAAGACCTGCAGACAGAATTTCAACTAAATCAGACACAATTCTTTAGATACCTCCAACTAAGACATGCCCTGAAGGCCCACTTGCCCACCACAGACGCCATACCGGAATTTAATCCACTCGAAGCCAAATTGCTCATGGGAAATCTAGAGGGGAAAGGCATTTCTCAAATGTATAAAGCACTAATTAACAATGCCTCGATATCTTAAATATAATTAAGAGCAAATGGGAGTCCTGGGTTGGTGCTCTGGAGGAAACGGAATGGAGGGAGGCCCTGATGTCACCCAAGATACTGGCGGTGTCGGCTAGGCTCCGCGTGGTACAATTCTACTATCTATGCGTACCTGGCGCCGTCCAGACAATACAGAATGGGAACCCGCCCCTCTGCCAAATGTCCAAGATGCTCAAGTGACCCAGCAGATTTCTTCCATATGGTATGGACCTGACAAATAATACAGAAATATTGGGATGGGTGGCCCGGGAACTGGAAAAGGCCATCGGACAAGAATTACAAAAATCAGCTAAATTAATCCTAATGGGAGTGATGGAAGAAATGGGAGGAACACGCGCAAAGCGCGCCCTAACGTCCACGGCGCTGTTGGTCGCCAAAAGAGATATTGCCGCCGCTTGGAACTCCCCCGAAGGCTCATCACTCTGGAAATGGAGAAAAGGGGTGGACTGGTGTGCAAACCAGAAGAAATTGGTATTTGAATCTAGGGGGTGCCCACAAAAATTTGAGAAGATATGGGGACGATGGCTAGAACTTCTGACATAATTCAGGAAGACCACACAGCTAATACTGTTGTAATGAGACATAAACTGTTACTAGAACTACTGCCAGCCTCACAACCAATATTGTTGTTGACTGTGACTATGGATGTTGAGATGATAACGGAACTTCATAAGATACATGTGTCTTTTGCTTTGTACTTTTCTCCCATTCCCCCTTTCCTTTTGAAAATAATAAAAATTGTTTATAAAAAAAAAGGGGAGTGCTAAAACATGTTTTTGCCCTAATGCATTTTCCATAGACTTTTTACTCAGAAGTATCAGCAAAATGGCTGAATGGATTTTCATGCAATTTGGCAGAAATACAGATTATAGTATGGAAAGGATCCTTTTTGTTGTTTGATCTAAATTGGTTTAGTAGTTTGTAAGTTACAAGGGTCAAAAACTTAGTGGTATATTGGGCGGCAGTCTACCATACTACCTTTGTTATATCCGCAGTACATGGTGATGATGAAACACAATGCTATTAGTTAAAGAAAATCTGGTCTGGTATCAGTAATTGTCTTAAATTGTCTTCTTCCTTACAAAGTCCGTCGCTCAACTATATTAAACAAATCTGCCTCGATATGGGACATGCTGAATATTTTTACCACCCTGACTCACTACAGTGTACCAATAGGAAAGAACTAAGAAATATATGTTTATCTATGTTTGAGAATCAAAGATTGACGACAGAACTTGTAAAACCGAGTGTTGTTAAGAACCAAATAATCATTGTCACTTATGACATTCAACCATATCTCACAATTGTACAAATGTGTGCATAACTGTTGTCAAAGGTTTGGGCTGACTTGTTTCAGACTCAATATTTTTCACCATTTGACAACATTGCCATAAATGATTGGTCTGAAGTTCTAATTAAATGCCTTTGCAAAAGTGTGTCTAACCAAATCACCTTGCACATACCTTTTTCTGTAAATTCTACAAAGACATGAGGAAATGTTAATATTGCCCATCTTACAAGAACTAAAATTTGCCCTGTGTTGCTCTGCCTATCTGTTTTTGCAATCCCTCCCTACTTTATCTATTTGCTGTACTTTTTCAAGGTATTTCTGGGCAGTGATTCAGCTTAGGAAATCATTTGGTGTTTCAGAATGACTGCACTGTGGTAAGCTGAATTCCCCAGTACTGCGTTATTTCCACCATATGTCACATTACAATTTTAGCAGATTTTTATTGTTGTTTTAACTTACTTATCTATACTTGTTCTTAACAGTGACAAGATACAATGTATTTTTGTATGCTTTTATGATTTCTTAACATGAAAATTGAATAAAGCTGACTTTGACTTTTGTTAATGAAAGCCCTTACACAATAAAATGACAGCAGTATTGTTTAGACCACACTTTGTGTTTGTTGTGGGTTTTACTGTGAAATTTAGATTATTAGTGTTTTAGAAATGAACAGGAAGACATGAGGCAGTTTACCAAACTCTGTAGAGATAGAAAAATAATTTTTATTGATTTATATATTTTGTAAACGGTTTACGGAGTACTGAGGTACGCTCTTAAAAGTAACAAGTAAATACTGCAGTATTTTTGATTTGTAAACAAAAATATTCAAAGAGGCGAGTACAAGGACAAGTTATACTACACACTATTCTACTCTTTGCCACTGCACTATACGCCACTGCACTCTATGCCACTCAACTCTGTGACATGTCACTCTGCTCCACGATACTCTACTCTACGCCCCTCCACTCTAAGACACGCCTGTCTGTGACTCGCCATTCCACTCTATTCTACTACTCGCAGCTCCACTCTACACCCCTCCACTTTACAACACTCTTCTGTGCAATATGCCCCCACTCTAAGCCACTTTCTCCACTTCACAACATGCCACTCCAGTCTATGACACAACACTTCACTACACGATATGGCACTCTACTGTATGACATCCCATTCCACTCTACAACACGCAACTTAACTCTAGGACACTCCATGCCACTGCACTCTATGACATGCCACTCCACTCTACAACATGCCGCACCACTCTTTGACATGTCACTCCACTATATAACACACCTCTCCTCTCTGTGTCATGCCACTACATACAGTGCCGCTCCACTCTACCCCCTCTGCTCCAAGACATTGTAAGGCAGGCCACTCTATGACACAGCGCTCCAGTCTATTCTATGACATGCCGCTCTACCTTATACCACTCCACTCTATCACACTGCACTGAAAGACCCTCTACAAAACACCTGTCTACAACACATCACTCAACTCTAATCCATTCTGCTCTACAATGCTCTACTCCACTCTGTGTGCCACCACTCTACGCCATTCTACCCTAATCTGTTACATTCTATGCCATGCCACTCTATGACACGCAATTCCAGTCTACTCTATGACACACACTCCAGTCCACTGTACAACAGTCCACTGTAAGAAACTGCATAATACACCAGTCCATGGCATGCCACTCCACTTAGCGTCACTCCACTCTACAAACTCAACTCCACACTATGCCCTTCCACTCAATGCTACTGTACTCCACTCCACAACACTCTATGACATGCCATTCCACTCTTTGACATGCCACTCCAGTCTATGATACGCCATTCCCCTATATGAAACTCCCCTCCACTGTATGACATTCATTGCCACTCACTCTACGCCACACTAGTCCACTGTGTGACATGCCACTCCACTCTCTGATAACCCATTCCCTTCTATGAAACTCCACTCCAGTTCACTGTATAACACTCATCGCCACTCCACTCTACAACGTGCCACTCCACTCTCTGGCATGACACTACATTCTATACCACACCACTGTATGCCCTTCCACTATAAGACACTCTACAACACATCGTTATATGAGACCCGACTCCACTCTACTCTATGACACATCACCCCACTCCATTCTATGTCACTCCACTCTACGACATGCCACTCCACTTTACAACATTCTAGTCTTCGCCACTCAACTCTACTCTATGGCATGCCACCCCATTCAATGCAACTCCATTCTATGCTACTCCACCCTCAGGATTGTGAAATTTAATACAATATCTACTTGTCCATGGGACAGGTTGCTTCTTAAATCTACTTGTCCTGTAAAAAAATCTACTTGTCTGTTTGGCGCCATGTAGTTAGGCAACAAATTATGGCAGCAATCCCATTATGTAAGAGCTCTGATAATACCCTCTCTGATAATGCCAGGGCTACTATTATAGTAAGGCTTGAATACTTGCAATTTCAATCCCTACTATAGCAACTGCCTTATTTTGCCATCTTTTCTCAGTTCTATATTCTGGGGCTGGAGGAAGCAATGAGCAATAGTTCCAGGTCTGGAATATTAAACTTCTATTTCTCTCTTTGTCTATGGGTTGGCTTTACTTTGAGTGATCACATACTGCTCTGCCACAAGGAGCATATTTGACACACTGTCAGAGTCACCAGATCCTCGGGGTCTGTGCACGTTCCCAGCACTTCCACCACAAGACAGCTCCAGTACTCTGATTAGAATTATCACAGAGTCTAAGAGAGTCCAAGTGGGGAAAAGTGGATTAGGAAGGGAACAGCTGGGAAGGAGACCTGTAGGAAGCAAAAGGTTAAAACACACAATATCAAGATTATATCATATGAATCAGTACTAGATTATAACTCTAAGCATTGACGTTCTGAAATCATAGATAACCTATGAATGGACTTAAACAGCTAGGCTTCAAGATTACTGGACACCTGAGAGGAAATCAAGAAATGGTTTTGCAATGTTCAGATTCAAACATTATCTTTTGCATGAGGATCAAGGAAAGAAAAACATTATTATATACACACTACATCACATCTAGAACTCTAGCATTTTGTTCTCTCAAAAACTGTAGGAAACATGAATTGTGCCCATTGTATACTTTCACAAAGGTTGTAAATACCATAGAATGATTGTGCATCATGAATAACATAAGCTAGGCTCGGGAAATAAATCACGCGTCTTGCTGGCTAGAAAACCACCTCGTAAATGCCATGAAGAGGTAGCACATTGTGAACACCGTGATATTAAACACAAGAAAAGAATCGCGCTTCCTGCCGATTCAGATGTCACCATGAAAATGCCAGTAAAATTTAGTGCACAATGAGTAACATGAATTACACACGAGAATGAAATTGCGCATCTCGCCGATTTAAATGCCACCATGTAAATGCCAGGAAATGGTAGCGTACAATGAACTGCATGAATTACACACGAGAAATGAATCGCGCGTCTTGCCGATTCGAATGCCACCATGTAAATGCTAGGAAATGGTAGCGCACAATGAACTGCATGAATTACACACGAGAAATGAATCGCGTGTCTTGACGATTCGAATGCCACCATGTAAATGCCAGGAAATGGTAGCGCACAATGAACTGCATGAGTTACACACGAGAAATGAATCGCGCGTCTCACTGATTCGAATGCCACCATGTAAATGCCAGGAAATGGTAGCGCACAATGAATATCAAGGGTTAAAGCACGAGGAAAGAATCGCGCGTCTTGCCGATTCGAATGCAACCATATGAATGCCTGGAAATGGTAACGCACAATGAATATCAAGGGTTAAAGCATGAGGAAAGAATTGCGCATCTTGCCGATTCGAATGTCACCATATGAATGCCTGGAAATGGTAAAGCACATTGAATATCAAGGGTTAAAGCACGAGGAAAGAATTGCGCGTCTTGCCGATTCGAATGTTACCATATGAATGCCTGGAAATGGTAACGCACACTGAGTATCAAGGGTTAAAGCACGAGGAAAGAATTACGCGTCTTGCCGATTTGAATGTTACCATATGAATGCCTGGAAATGGTAACGCACATTGAATAACATGAATTAAAACACGAGTAAGGAATCGTGCGTTTTGCCGATTCGAATGTCAGCATGTAAATGCCCAATAAACATCAAGCACACTTTCACACGCACGAGAGTCAAAAGATTTTATCATGATAATCAGGCCCAAGAACTCAAACTCCTTCGAGAACGGGAATCGGGGGCCCAGCCCGACCTCCGTCTTACCGCCCTGATCAAGAATCACCAAGCGCAGTGAAAGGGCGAGGGCTGGAAGATCCAAGTAGGCCTCCGGAACAGGAGCTCAGGAAGTTGCTGCTGCTCTGCACCGGGACCTCTGGATAGTGAGGACGTGGAGCTGGGCTGGCTCCCTTTTATAGAGTTTTAGCCCAGCCCACCAACCACATCTAGGCATGCTGCAGGGAAGCTTCTAGAAGGCCCTGGAAAGGGACCACACCCTGACACAGTCTGAAAGCCTGCAACAGTACATTACATATGGACAATATTTAAATGCATGCTGAACATAAGTCTTCAGAATGAAACTGCAATGAAAAAGGTTAAACAACATTATATCAGCACAATGCATAAATTATGTTAGCTGGAAATCATTAGGTTTTTGCATTCTAGTCGCCCGTAGAGCGCGCACTGCCCTGATGTTGACAGTACTCCCATCTCCCAGACCCGCTCTAGGTCCTGGTTTGTCTGGACTGAGACAATGAAAACACCTCACAAGTCCTGGAGCATGTATATCAGATGCGGAGACCCATTAGTTACTTTCAGGGCCATAACCTTTCCATAAGATTAAGTACCATAGGTTACGCCCTCTCAATTTCGAATCCAACACTTTCTTGACTTCGTATTCTACTTCCCCTTGTACTAGAACTGGAGCTGGATGAGGACGGACCTTCTGGACTGCTTTTTTCAAGAGGGAAGTGTGGAACACTGGATGAATCCGTAATGACCTTGGCAATTGCAGTTTATAGGCCACAGGATGAATTTGCTGAAGAACAGTGTAAGGACCTATGAATTTGGGGTTGAACATGTGCTTCTTCTTGAAGTCTATATGTTTTGTGGAAAGCCACACTTTATCACCTGGTTGATACTGCGGTCCCTCACAATGTTTCTTGTCATAATGCTTTTTGTATTTTTGTTTGGCTTTTTCTAAATGCTGTTGAATCAATTTCTGGGTTTGATGCAGATGTTGAATGGTTTCTGACACAGCTGGAGTAAGGGAACTTTCTTGAGGGATAGTGATGGGCAAGGTGTCAGGATGATAGCCGAACAAGCCAAAAAAAGGTGTGACCCCAGTAGAAGTGTGGAAAGAGTTACTGTAGGCTAGTTCAGCTAACCATAGCATTGATGTCCAAGAATGAAGTGCTTTTTCAGCATAAGCACGCAGGTACTGCTTCAAAGTCTGATTTAATCTCTCGGTTTGACCATCTGTTTGAGGATGGTGGCTAGTAGAAAGTGTTGATGTCACTTGAAGTGTTTTACACCATGTCTTCCAGAAATTGGAGGCAAATTGCGACCCTCGATCGGAGAGGATCATTTTAGGCAGTCCATGATAACGAACCACCCTATTCAATAAAATAGTTGCCAGTTCACTGGAAGTGGGCAATTTCTTACAGGCAATGAAAAGTCCATATTTCGTGGGCCTATCTACTACCACCACCATTACTGAATGTTGTTGAACCACAGGTAGACCTGTAATAAAGTCTAAGGAAATGTGCTCCCTAGGACGACTTGGAGTTAGGAGTGGATGCAACAACCCTTTCGGTTTTGAATGACTTGTTTTCGTGCAAGCACAGACTTTGCAGTTGTTTACCATCGCTTTTACATCTTTTGTTAAGGTAGGCCACCAAAAATAGCGTTGGATTAATTCAAGAGTTTTAGGAGTACCTGGATGACCTGCCGTAGGTATAACATGCAGCCAATGAAACACTATCTTGCGAAGTTTGGAAGTGGGCACAAACAAACGAGCGTCATGAAAAGGTAATCCTTGCTTGTTTGACCTTTTGGGATTTGCTTGGGCCCATGTTTGCCATTTCTCAACAGTGAAAGAATTGCGGATGTCTTCAAAGAAATCTTAAATTCTTATGATACATAGGACTTTGTCTGGAGCAATGATAGCTCTGGAGGTTTGAACGGTAGGCAACGTGGTAGACTCTTGGCGGGACAAGGCATCAGCTTTGCGATTGTCTTTACCAGGCCGGAAAGTTACCACAAAATCAAATTCGGCAAAAAACAGCATACAGCGTAATTGCCGAGGAGTCAAAAGTCTGGCGGAACTCATGAACTGAAGATTGCGATGATCAGTATATACTGTGACTGTGTATTTGGCACCCAACAAATGATTTCTCCATTCTTTAAAGGCATCACAAATCACCAGAGGCTCCTTTTCAGCAATGACATAGTTCTGTTCGGCTCCATTCAACTTCTGAGACATGTAAGCTACAGGGTGAAGTCGACCAGTGTCCTTGTTTCGTTGCGACAAGACTGCCCCTATTGCCACATCTGAAGCATCAGCTTCTACTATGAAGGGTCGATCCGCGTCAGGATGAGTCAAGACTGGGGCAGTGGAGAAAGCTTCTTTCAAAGTTGAAAAAGCTTGGTCAGCTTCCGGGGACCACACAAATTTCTCCTTCTGTCTTAATAACTTAGTGATTGGAGCCACTGTCTGGGAGAAATGATTTATGAACCTCCGGTAAAAATTTGCAAACCCCAGGAAACATTGTACATCACGAACAGTCTTAGGGGTGGGCCAATCGGACACAGCCTTTACTTTCTTTTCTGCCATTACCATACCTTGAGGGGTAAGGATAACCCCCAAAAACTCAACTGTGGTAACATGAAACTCACAATTGGTTAGTTTGCAATATAAATGGTGCTTTTGAAGGGCTGTAAGGATTTTCTTGAAATGTTGGACATGTTCATTTTCATTGTTTGAGTAGATCAAAATGTCATCGATGTAGACTATGGCAAATATGTCTAGGTACTCTCTAAGAACGTCATTCAAGAAAAATTGAAATGCTGCTGGAGCATTACACAGGCCAAAAGGCATGACAGTGTATTCAAAAAGGCCATATCTTATCTTGAACGCTGTCTTCCATTCGTCACCCTCTCTAATTCTGACCAAATGATAGGCACCTCGGAGATCAAGCTTCGTGTAGATTTTTGCTTTCTTTACTTGCTCCAGTAAGACCGGAATCAGAGGCAAAGTATATTTATTCTTGATGGTGACTTTGTTCAGTCCTCTATAGTCGATACAAGTTCGAAGTTCTCCATTCGCCTTCGGAACAAAAAACAAAGGAGAAGCTGCAGGAGACTTAGTGGAGCGAATGAAACCATTCTGCAAGAATTGATCTAGATATTTTCATAAATGTTGATTTTCATGTTCTGACAGGGCATATACACGACAATTGGGAAGTATCGCACCTGAGACTAAATCAATTTGACAGTCATACGATCTATGAGGAGGTAGGTTCTCTGCTTCTTTTTCATCAAATACATCCTCGTAAGATGAATACTGTTTGGGCAGTTGAATTTCTTTCTCCGCTGCAGTAGCTATGTAAGAGTTGCAAACTTTTGATACTGGAATCTTTTGGAGGCATTGTTCTTTGCATAGCGCAGATGAGAACATGATGTTTCGTTTTGCCCAATTAATTTCTGGATCGTGATGAGTTAACCATAGTAAGCCAAGGATTATTCCATATTGAGGAGCATGGATAACGTTAAGGATAAGTTTTTCTTTATGTTTCTTTCTTTGATTCTTATCCTCACAAATCACCAACAAGGGGACAGTCTGAAGAGTTACTGGACCTCCAGTCAAGAGTTTCCATCGACTGCCTGGATGATTTCTGGGGTCTTCTTTTCAATACATGGGATCCTCCATGCACGAACCAATTGGGCGTCAACAAAGTTCCAGGTAGCCCCAGAATCGACTAGAGCCTTCTTGAAATAGGTATTTTTCTTAACCTGAACTCTTATTCCCAGTTTGAGATGTCTAGATTGTGAAGGGTCCACAGTGACACCCAAGAGCAACCCTTCTCTGCCTCTTGGGTGCTTTAGTTTTCCGACTTGACTGGTGCATTAGCTGCTACCTTCTGAACTGGGCCTCGTTTGCTCTTTGGTTTGATTGGACAATCTTTGGCAAAATGGCCCTTGCAGCCACAATAGAGACATTGTCCATTCTTCCTATGTAAGTCTTTTTCATCTTTGGTCAACGGTCTCCGGATGGTTCCAATTTCCATTGGTTCCGGCATTCTCCGCGTCTCCGCGATGTCTCCGCGACCAGCCGATTAAAGTTGGCTAAATATGACACTAAGGCAGTCACCGCCATTTGGCCGCTCCGCGGTCAAAAGACCGCGGAGGCCATTCTGGCTTTCCCGCTGGGTGCCCGCCAAAGGAGCGCCCGCCGGCCCGCCAAAGGAGCGCCCGCCGGCCCAGCGGGAAAGGCCCTGCAACATAGAAGCCGGCTCCGAATGGAGCCGGCGGTGTTGCAGGGGTGCGACGGGTGCAGTTGCACCCGTCGCGATTTTCACTGTCTGCTATGCAGACAGTGAAAATCATGCTGGGGCCCTGTTAGGGGGCCCCTGCACTGCCCATGCCAGTGGCATGGGCAGTGCAGGGGCCCCCAGGGGCCCCACGACACCCGTTCCTGCCATCCTGTTCCTGGCGGTAAAAACCGCCAGAAACAGGGTGGCGGGAAGGGGGTCGGAATCGCCGCCATGGAGATTCGGCCCAGACAGGGGAAATCCGGCGGGAAACCGCCGGATCCCCTTTTCTGACCGCGGCTTTACCGCCGTGGTCAGAATGGGCAGGGAAGCACCGCCAGCCTGTTGGCGGTGCTTCCGTGGTCATCCACCCTGGCGGTCGATGACCGCCAGGGTTGGAATGACCCCCTAAGTCCCTTGGCGTAAGTCTAATAATTCACAATCTGCTGACAGTGTTACAGTTCTACGATCAAAAACTCACTCAAACTCTTGAACAAAATGTCTCCAGTTGTACAACAGAGGACTATCTTTACGCACAAGAGGAATAGCCCAGGTGGCTGCATCTCCAGTCAGATATGATAACAAGAAAGCTACTTTGGACTGGGCATCAGGGAAAGTCTGTGGTCTGCAGGTAAAGTGTAGTTCCACTTGAACCAGGAAGGATTGCGCTTTCAAGGGGTTGCCTGAGAAACGTTCGGGGGGAGCTAAAGGAATGGCTGAAGGGACATTGAGGGAAATGTTTGTCGGATTACCTCCAGAACTTTGAGAAGAAGGACCTGGCCAAGACACACCTGTGGGATGTTGTTCCTTCTTCTCTACCGTATCCTGTAACTGATTCACTCTCTCAGCTAGGCTAGATGCCAAATCTTTTGATGATACCACCTCGGCTTGGAGCTGAGTGATAGTCTTGACTAGCTCGTCCAGTGTGGCCATGCTGAGAACATACACAAACCAGGAGGATAATAATTTATGGGCTCACTATTCTGTCAGAGTCACCAGATGCTCAGGGTCTGTGCATGTTCCCAGCACTTCCACCACAAGACAGATCCAATACTCTGATTAGAATTATCACAGAGTCTAAGAGAGTCCAAGTGGGGAAAAGGAGATTAGGAAGGGAACAGCTGGGAAGGAGACCTGTAGGAAGCAAAAGGTTAAAACAGACAATATCAAGATTATATCATATGAATCAGTACTAGATTATAACTCTAAGCATTGTCGTTCTGAAATCATAGATAACCTATGAATGGACTGAAACAACTAGGCTTCAGGATTACTGGACACCTGAGAGGAAATCAAGAAATGGTTAAATGCAATGTTCAGATTCAAACATTATCTTTTGCATGAGGATCAAGGAAAGAAAAACATTATTATATACACACTACATCACATCTAGAACTCTAGCATTTTGTTCTCTTAAAAACTGTAGGAAACATGAATTGTGCCCATTGTATACTTTTACAAAGGTTGTAAATACCATAGAATGATTGTGCACCATGAATAACATAAGCTAGGCTCGAGAAATAAATCACGCGTCTTGCTGGCTAGAAAACCACCTTGTAAATGCCATGAAGAGGTAGCACATTATGAACACCGTGATATTAAACACAAGAAAAGAATTGCGTTCCTGCCGATTCAGATGTCTCCATGAAAATGCCAGAAAAAGTTAGCGCACAATGAGTAACATGAATTACACACGAGAATGAAATTGCGCGTCTCGCTGATTCAAATGCCACCATGTAAATGCCAGGAAATGGTAGTGCACAATGAACTGCATGAATTACACACGAGAAATGAATCGTACCTTTCGCCGATTCGAATGCCACCATGTAAATGCCAGGAAATGGTAGCGCACAATGAACTGCATGAATTACACAGAGAAATGAATTGCGCGTTTCGCCGATTCGAATGCCACCATGTAAATGCCAGGAAATGGTAGCGCGCAATGAACTGCATGAGTTACACAGGAGAAATGAATTGCGCGTCTCGCCGATTCGAATGCCACCATGTAAATGCCAGGAAATGGTAGCGCACAATGAACTGCAGGAGTTACACAGGAGAAATGAATTGCGCATCTCGCCGATTCGAATGCCACCATGTAAATGCCTGGAAATGGTAACGCACAATGAATATCAAGGGTTAAAGCACGAGGAAAGAATTGCGCGTCTTGCCGATTCGAATGTCACCGTATGAAGGCCTGGAAATGGTAATGCACAATGAATATCAAGGGTTAAAGCACGAGGAAAGAATTGCGCGTCTTGCCGATACAAATGTCACCATATGAATGCCTGGAAGTGGTAACGCACATTGAATATCAAGTGTTAAAGCACGAGGAAAGAATTGCACGTCTTGCCGATTCGAATGTTACCATATGAATGCCTGGAAATGGTAACACACATTGAATATCAAGGGTTAAAGCACGAGGAAAGAATTGCGCGTCTTGCCGATTCGAATGTTACCATATGAATGCCTGGAAATGGTAACGCACATTGAATAACATGAATAAAAACATGAGTAAGGAATTGCGCGTCTTGCCAATTCGAATGTCAGCATGTAAATGCCCAATAAACATTAAGCACACTTTCACACGCACGAGAGTCAAAAGATTTTATCATGATAATTAGGCCCAAGAACTCGAACTCCTTCCAGAACGGGAATCGGGGGCCCAGCCTGACCTCCATCTTACCGCCCTGATCAAGAATCACCAAGCGCCGTGAAAGGGCGAGGGCTGGAAGATCCAAGTAGGCCTCCAGAACAGGAGCTCAACAAGTTGCTGCTGCTCTGCACCGGTACCTCTGAATAGTGAGGACGTGGAGCTGGGCTGGCTCCCTTTTATAGAGTTTTAGCCCAGCCCACCAACCACACCTAGGCATGCTGCAGGGAAGCTTCTAGAAGGCCCTGGAAAGGGACCACACCCTGACACAGTCTGAAAGCCTGCAGCAGTACATTACATATGGACAATATTTATATGCATGCTGAACATAAGTCTTCAGGATGAAACCCTGCAATGCAAAAGGTTAAACAACATTATATCAGCACAATGCATAAATTATGTTAGCTGGAAATCATTTGGTTTTTGCCTTCTGGTCGCCCGTAGAGCGCACACTACCCTGATGTTGACACACACAGTCGTTTTGTTCAGTAACAGGAACTACTGTGGCAATCAGTGGTGTAATTAAACTGATGGGGGCCCGATGCAAAGGACATGGAGGCCCCCCTCCAGACTCCCTCAGGGCAGGTGCTGTGCTGAGAGGCCCCGTGGAGGGGTTCCCCAGCACCACAGGGGCCATGGGGTCATTGTTATGCCATTGGTGGCAATGTGTGCTTTTTGAGACAAAAAGACAACTTTTTTTTGCTTTTTGCCAGTGTTTGTTACATGGGTGAGGGCCTGGGAGCTCCCACAACAATAAAGTGTTTCAAAAGCCATGTCAAAACAAGACACACATTGACAAAACCAAAAAGACTCACAACAAATGTCGGATCGGTTGGCTTTGCCAGTGCTTGTTTATTTTCATGCGTCCCATAATCTTAATAGTTACACTGATTATTTATTAGGAATATTTTTGGGAAATACTAGCATGCATCAACACATTTTACTAAATTATGCTTCAAAAGATTGACCCTAAAATTTCATAGTAGCAAAATGTTTTTTCCCTACTTGCATTTTTTTCGTAACATTTTCTTTTGAAAGCAAAGAATTGTCTTTCTTGCTTACCAGCTTCTGCAAAAATTTGCATCTAATCAGATAGCATTCTGAGAGCATTATGCTTAGCCTCATATTGTTAAACTTTTCAAACAACTGTGTATACTTTTTTATTTTATTTGAACTGTTGTCAGTAGTGCAGTGTGACCTTAAAACGTTTATTCACAGCGCTCACCCTAATAATAAAGGCTTTTTATTAAAGAACCATAAATACAAGCTGGAACAGCATTAAAATACGCAGACACATATTACTTCAACTGAAAACCATTCCCTTCTCTGTAAACTCTCAGCCAAAGGGTCTGTGCTGTAGGGGGTTGGGCCTACTTGTCCCAGAGACAAAATAAACATGAAAACTTGTTGCCCTTGATCCCAAACAATATGTCCTGGGCGTTGGGCTATAGGAACTCCACATCCCTGACCCTACTTAATGACACACCACTCCACTCTATGACTCCCCACTCAACTGTACAACACTTCACTCTAATCTACGACATGCCAATACACTCAACACAACTTCAGTCTACGCTCCTCCAGTCTAAAACACTCCTAGATACACTACTCTATGACATTCCACTCCGATCTATGACACGATATGCCACACCAATTCACTCTACCACACACTACTCCACTGTATGATACATCACTCCACTGTATGACATGCCACTCCACACTGACAGTGTATGGCATGCCACTCCACTCAACTCTGACATGCCATTCCAATCTACGCCACACCACTCTATTCTGTGACATGCCACTTAATTGTACAATATGCCACTCCACTCCACTGTACAACACTCCATGGCACTCCTCTGTACGATACTCCACTCTTCACTCTATGATATGCCATGCCACTCTATGCCACTCTAATAATCTGTACAACATGTCACTCTATACTACACCACTACTCTCTACACCACACCACTCTACAAACACTTCACTTCACTCTATGCCCCTTCACTCTGTGCCACTCTACTCCACTCTACAACATGTCACTCTAAGAGATGCCACTCTGCTCTACTCTACGACATGCCATTCCAGTCAGCGCCACTCAACTGTACTGTGTGAACCGCAACTCGACACTATGGAACTCTACTCTACTCTGACATGCTACTCCACTGTATGACTCTCCACTCCATTGTATGCCACTCCACTCTGACATGCTACTACACTCAACACCACTCCAATCTATGCCCCTCCTTTCTAAAACACACTACAACACACCTGTCCACTCATTGACATACCACTCCAATGTACCACACTACACACCAGTCCATTCCATGACATGCCGCTCCCCTCTGTGACACTCTAAACCAATGTATGACATACCACTCTAATGTGTGACATGCCGCTCCACTGTATGCCACTCAACTCTATTCTCCTCCACTCCAAGTCAATGTACAGCATGCCACTCTATAACATGCCACTCCACTCTGTGCTACAACTCGCCACTCCACTCTAAGCCACTCCACTCTGCTTTATGACATGACACTGCACGGTACATTATGCCACTCCACAATATGGCACTTCTCTCCAATATTTGAGACTTCATGCTTCTCCATATATGACACTCCACTCCAATTTGCAACACACCTTCCACTCTGTGACATATCACTCCCTCCACTCTAACACACTCTACAACATGTCACTCTATAACACACAACACCACTCCACTCTACGACACGCCCCTTTACAGCCCTGTACTCCACTCTTTGCCCCTCTACTCTATGCCACTCTACTCCACTGTATGACAACCCACTCCACTCCAGTCTGTGGCATGCTATTTCATTCTATGTCACGCCACTCCACTCTATAATACTCCACTCCACGACACTCCACTCTGCGACACTCCCACACCACTGCACTCTATGACATGCCTTTCCATGCTATGACACGTCACTCTACTTTACAACACTCCACTCCATGATATTCCACTTCACTCAATGACACTTCATGCCACTGCAGTCTACAGCACACCACTCCAGTATACTCCAATCCACTCTACTCTACGACACGCCACTCCACTCAACTCTACTCTACTCTGTGCCTCTCAACATTATGCCACTCCACTTTATGCCATTCCACTACTCTGTCACTCTGATCTACACCACAAAACTCTAGACCATTACACTTTAAGCCATGACACTGTATGCCACAACACTCTGTGCCACAACACTCTATGACACCACACTCTATGACACTCCTCTCTATGCCACTCTATGATACTCTACTTCACTCTACACCACATCACTCCACTCCACTGTACGACCCACCACTTCACTCTACGACACGCTACTTAACTCTACGACACTCCACTCCACTCCACACCGCTCCCCTGTATGACATGCCACTCCACTGTACGACATGCCACTCCAATTTATGACATGACACTCCACTCACTGACACTCCACTCTACGCCACTCCATTCTATGTAACTCTACTGTTAGATACTTTGACACGTCACTGTATCACACACCACTCCACTCCTCTCTATGTCATGCCACTCCACTTTATGCAACTGCACTCTAGAACACTCTAATCCACTCTATGCCCCTCCACCCTATTCCATGCTACTCCACTGTATGATACTCTACGAGATACCTCTCCACTCCACCCTCTGACACTCAACTCCACTCTATGACACACCACTCCATTCTACAACACTGCACTCTACTGTACGACACTCCACCCCACTCATCTTTACGACCTGCCATTTCACACTATGACATGCCACTCTATGACATGCCATGCCACTCTATGCCACTGCACTCTAACACACTCTCCAACATGCCACTTCACTCTACGACATGCCACTCTATGATAAATGACAATCCCCTCCAATGTATGACACTCCACACCATTCCTTTCTACATGCCACTTCATTCTACTACTTGTCACTCCACAGTACGACATAGCACACCATGTCACGCTACTGTAGCACATGCTTACTACACTGTACCCCCTTCCACTCTACACCCCTCCACTCTAACACACTCTACGACAAACCACTCTACAACACTACTTCACCTCACTCTACACCAGTCCACTCTGCAACACTCTACAGCACTCCACTCTACGTAACTCTATGCAACTTGCTGTACTCTAATGCACCCCACTCTAAGCCACTCCACTCTATAACACTCTACTCCACTCAACACCACTCCACTTTACGCTACTCCACTCTATGCCACTCCACTACATGCTAGGATATTCTTCATAATGAACTTTGAATTTCTGTGAAAGTACAGTGGTACCACTAAAAAATCTAAGACAATTATCACCATAATAAGCAACATTATATGATTTCAAACACATTTTTATAAACTAAAAAAACATAGGAATTCAATTAAAGAAGCAAAGGTTCAGGATAAGTTATAGTAAGGAAAACTTTATTAATTATTTATATACAAAGCAAACTTAAACTACACGAGCATTTGAAATTCTAAAGTCATAGGTAGAACCTATAGTTATAATCTGCATCTGACCTAAAACCTACTATGACTTGCGCACCTCTATACACAGTGTTGTGAACTTGCTAGCCAGACCACATGAACTATAACTTGCCTCTCTACCATTCACACTTTTCTCATAAAAGCGTATTACCTGTGCATGAATAAGGTGCAAGTTATAGTTCATGTAGTCTGTATGTGTATGTATATATTTATCTATGTTGTATTTGTATAGCAAAATTTTAGCTAAAAGGCAGCAGAGCATGAGAGTCAAAGGAAAGGATACAGTCAAAAAGTGATTGGAGAGTCACTTGGTTTGCAGATTGTTACTCCATCATGATGTAGTGTTCTTTAAAGAGATGCATCTTCAACTCTTTCTTGAATTGGAACCAGTTTATAGTGGCCATTATGCATTGCTGGATGTTGTTTCAGACCATAAGTGTATGTATGTATGTATGTCTGTATATGATATTTCTACAGCACCAACCTAGCGAAAAGTAATCAGAGCTTTGTACGTGGTGAAATGCAAGCTTAAAGTCAGCAAGTAGTATGAAGGGAAGTTAAGCTGTGGATGGTTAACGGATTGTGATGTATTGTTCTTTAAATTGGTGAGTCTTTAATTCCTTCTTAAATTGGAGCAGCATCGGGGTGGCCCTGAGTCATGCATCATGGTGCATAAATGAAAAAGCCTGTTGCCTTGCTTTCACTTTTTTACACTTCTTTATCGCTAGTCTGATTGTGTCCTAGGTAGGGCTGTTCCAAAAGCCACCAGAGATGGTGCTCTAGTAAGAGAGATAAGGAAAGAGGGGTTCACGTTGTGTTGGTGTTGTAAATAATGCAGTTAGTGTTTAATATGATGTTGTTGTGTAGCCATTTCAATTACAGCTCCATGCACGTTATTTTAGCATACTAGTCCTGCCGCTGTGCACTTTAACCTAGATATATTTTATTCAACTTTGTTTATTATTCTTAGAATAGCCACTTTTGCGGTCTTGTTTTATTTATTTCTATCTAGCTGTTTTTTGCTTAGGCCACACTATAACGGTCATTCCAACCTCGGCGGTAAAAGGCGCTTACCGCCAGACAGAAGACCGCCATAACACCGCCGCGGTCGCGGTAAACCGCCACGGTCATTCTGACCCACAACAGGCAAACCGCCAAAATACCGACATCCACAAAAGTCCGCCACACCAAAGGTCAGCGATAAACTGGCGATGACCAAACCTCCACCGTCACACCAAAAGAAATACGCCCATGCCATTACGACCCACGAATCCACGCGGTGGTCTTTCAACCGCGGTATTCTATTGGCGGTACACACCGCCGCGGTCGAAATACACATACTCGTACAAAACTCTACCACATTGGACTATTTGAAATACACACACCTGATACACATACACACACCACTCCCACACACCCAATACAATATAAAACACACACCCACATCACCCACAAACCCCTACGACCAGAAATTCTGAGAGAAGGCGAGAGAGAGACACCACAGTCAACTACCAAGCATCCACAGGCACACAATACCAATACCCACAGAACTTCCACGCACCTCACACAACACACCACTAAATAGCACCCCACCTATCACTACACACTCCACCCCACACATCATCCACACCACCCCATGGCACCTCAAAGACACCCCAGGTTCTCAGATGCTGAACTCAGGATCATGGTGGAGGAAATCGTACGAGTAGAGCCCCAGCTGTTCGGGACACAGGTGCAGCACACCACCATTGCCAGGAAGATGGAGCTATGGAGCAGAATAGTCGACAGGGTCAATGCTGTGGGACAGCACCCAAGAAATCGGGACGACATCAGGAAGCGGTGGAACGACCTACGGGGGAAGGTGCGTTCCATGGTATCAAGGCACAACATCGCGGTACAGCGGACTGGCGGCGGACCCCCACCTCCTCCCCCAGATTTTACAACATGGGAGGAGCAAGTCTTGAACATCCTGCATCCTGAGGGCCTCGCAGGAGTCGGTGGAGGAATGGACTCTGGTAAGTCTCATCTTCACTACTTCATCCCCCACACCCCACCTGCATGCCAACTCATACCCTCACCCTCACCCTCACCCCCATCACAACTACCCCTTGCAAATGTCTCACCATCACAACCCACCCATCCCAAAACTTAGCCCTGCATGCGGCCCCAGAGCATGGACACCCATCACCAAAGCATGCCCAATGCACATACCCATCACCCCCACCCCCCAAAACACCGTCACAACAGCCCCCACAAAGGAATGCCAGCACTGGGGTACACGGGCACCCACACATTGCACGCCATTGGCACACACAGAAGCAATAACCATACTTTTATACCCCTGCAGGACCCGAACGCCAGGTCACCGCGCAGGAGGGTCCACAAATGTCCCCTCCACCCCCAGAAGAGGCCCACAGTGATGACAGCAGCTCTGTCTCCCTGGATCTAGATGACCAGCCCGGTCCATCGGGGACCTCTGGACAGTCGGTTCCCCTCAGACAGGCACAGGCCATAGCAGACCTTCCCCCCTCTGGGAAAACCAGCACAGCACCCACCCAGCGGGCCCATACCTCTGTCCCCAGGACACGTCAATCAGCGGTGTGTCCACCACTACAGGGAACCCAGGCTAACCCACCACCCCAACAACAACAGGGACCTGGGGGCAGTGGTAGTGGGCACACGGTCCAGGGGACGGAGGCCCAAGGAAACAGGGGAACTGGGAGGGCAGCTGTGCGACAGGGGGGGGACAGGCCAGTGAATCCACTCTCCACGAGGCCCTCTCCTCCATCATGGGAGCATACCACCGCTCCCAGGAGACGATGGCGATGGTCCTGGCCAGGTTTCAGGAAATCCAGCTTCTGCAGGAGCAACAGTATATGAGGTTCAGGGAGGAACTGAGAAAAATCAGTACTGCCATGGGTACCATCGTAGTGGCCCTGAATGAGTTAATCACCACATTGCGGACCACTGTGGCACCTCAAAGGGCCCCTGACACTAGCATGGACCAAGAACTGGCTACCACCTCCGCCGGCGCTAGTGGACAGGAGGCCCCGACAGAAGACCAACAGGCCACCAGAACCCCACCCCCTGCAGAAGGAGAACCACCCCGCAAGCGGGCCCTGAGATCCAGGAAGAAGACAGAGTAACATGTCAAGACCCCCGCCAGCAAAGGATACCGCCCTGATTGTCATCCCACTGTCCCACATTGTCACCCTGTCCAACCTTAAACTGCCCCTGCTCCACTTCCCACAGGCATTTGGACAATGCACCTGTGAACCTGATAGTCTGGACTCTGCCATGGACAATCCTCCACCATCACCCCTCACCGATTTGCAACCACCCATCCAAATTAGAGCACTTGAATAAACACACTTATTGCAAATAAACAATCTGGAGTCTGTCTGTGATTTTAACAAATGTATTAGACATGACAGTGCCAAAATTGTTATTCACATTGTGATGCCAACAAACCGCTGTCACACAGCTGTAGTCCATGGGGAAACAAAGCAGATGTCACGCAGTGGGGCCCACAGCTCTGAAAACGGAAGGGAAAGTCACAACGCAGTTACCATACACTGGGGGAAAAAGTCAGACAGTAGAGAGGTAGGAGTCTTTAAGTAAATGTAATATGCCGGTGTGTACTCTTACCTGTGTGTCACTGAAAATATTGCTCTATTACTGTGTTCCTGTTGTCTATGTCGTCCTCTCCGGCTTCCTCTTCTTCACTCTCCACAGTCTCCACAGCTGCTACACCACTATCTGGACCATCCTCCTGCAAAAAAGGCACCTGGTGGCGCAAAGCCAGGTTGTGAAGCATACAGCAGGCCACGATGATCTGGCACACCTTCTTTGGTGAGTACATTAGGGATCCCCCTGTCATATGGAGGCACCTGAACCTGGCCTTCAGGAGGCCAAAGGTGCGTTCGATCACCCTCCTAGTCCGTCCATGGGCCTCATTGTAGCGTTCCTCTGCCCTGGTCCTGGGATTCCTCACTGGGGTCAGTAGCCAGGACAGGTTGGGGTAACCAGAGTCCCCTAATAGCCACACCCGGTGCCTCTGGAGTTGACCCATCACATACGGGATGCTGCTATTCCGCAGGATGTAGGCGTCATGCACTGACCCAGGGAACTTGGCATTAACATGGGAGATGTACTGGTCTGCCAAACAGACCATCTGTACATTCATCGAATTATAA
Source organism: Pleurodeles waltl (assembly GCF_031143425.1). Lineage (NCBI taxonomy): Eukaryota > Metazoa > Chordata > Amphibia > Caudata > Salamandridae > Pleurodeles > Pleurodeles waltl. The sequence goes on from NC_090438.1 coordinate 91,219,608, forward strand.
CTTTTCCTGTTCCTGTACACCTGTTTACTCCTGCTGGGGGGTACCAAAGCCACATGTGTCCCATCAATGGCACCTATGATGTTGGAGATATGTCCAAGGGCATAGAAATCACCCTTCACTGTAGGCAAATCCCCCACCTCAGGGAAAATGATGTAGCTCCTCATGTGTTTCAGCAGGGCAGACATCACTCTGGACAACACCTTGGAAAACATAGGTTGAGACATCCCTGATGATATGGCCACTGTTGTTTGAAATAACCCACTTGCTAAGAAATGGAGTACTGACAGCACCTGCACTAGAGGGGGGATCCCTGTGGGTTGGCGGATGGGTGACATCAGGTCTGCCGCCAGCTGGGCACACAGACGCGGTACGCACCACCGCGGGCGTGACCGCCATTTTCTATCTACTTAATCACTCGATACCTGATCTTCCACAGGAGAGGACCTACACTGCAAGTGTTGCTGTGACCTCGGTCTGGAAGAGACAATGGCTGCTGCGACTGGGGAAAGGGCCCCTGCCTTCACTTCTGAAGAATTGGAGAAACTCGTGGATGGGGTCCTCCCCCAGTATGCGCTACTCTACGGTCCTCCAGACCAACAGGTAAGTACACTGGGACCATGCTTTGTGGGCAATGCCTGGGTTGAGTCGGGTGGATGAAAGATGGTGGGGAGGGGAGCGATTGAGGCATGCATCAGACGACAGATGAGAGCATTGGCCACATGGCAAGGGTGGGGATGGGGGGCCACTCACATCAAGCATGCAGAAGGTGATGATTTTTTTTCTCCCCCTGTACATGTCACATAGGTCAGCGCCCACCAGAAAATCGCTATTTGGCGTGCCATCGCCAAGGACGTCCGGACCCTGGGGGTCCAAAACAGACGGGGCACCCACTGCCGGAAGAGGTGGGAGGACATCCGACGCGGGAGCAGGAAGACGGCGGAGGCTCTGCTGGGGATGGCCTCCCAACGTAGGAGGGGTGCCAGTCGTCAATTGACCCCCCTGATGTCCCAGATCCTGGCGGTGGCCTACCCCGATTTGGATGGGCGCATGACGACATCACAGCAGACACAAGGGGGTGAGTACACTCTCATTCTGGTGACTTTGCGCGCAGTGGAGGTGTCTGGGTGGGGGAGGTGGGCTGTGGGTATCTCTAGGCCAGGGCGATTTCTGTAGGCTAGGCCCCTCCGTAAGGCATGGCCCTGTGCCCCCGCCCCCCACCTCTGTAGGGTGCCAAGTACAGATATTCATGGCCCTGTGTCATCTATGTGTGCAGTTGTCGTCCATAGGCTTGTAGGCCATGTCCCACTGATTGAGTAGTGGACCCCAAGTGCGCAGCGTAGTGCAGGGGGCTTCTGTGTCTGTCCTCTCCGCCAACGGTAGTGGTAATCCATGCACTCAACATGTATTTCTTTCTCCCCCCCCTTTTTTGTGGTCTTCCTGTTCATGTGTGCATTAGCATCATCAGGCGGAGGAGAAGTGGCATCGGAGCACGAGGGAGCTGCATCCCACATGGCCCTGGAGGGCCATGCAACGGACTCTGAGTACACCAGTGGGACGGAGGGCGAGGGGAGCTCCACAGCGGGGACTCGTGCTGATGTCAGTGGCAGCGACTTGTCCTCTGAAGGGAGCTCCCTTGTGGTGGCGGCAACATCCGTGCCCCCGCAACAACAGGTACAGCCGCCACCCAGCGCACCAGCACCGCCCTCCCAGCAGCCCCTCAGCGTTTGCCCCGTGCCCGCTCACCCAGGAAGGGGGGCATCTCCTTCGCCCCAGGCACATCAGGCCCTGCCCCTGTCACCCCTGCTGCCCTCAGTGAGGAGGTCATTGACCTCCTGAGGACCATCATTGTTGGGCAGTCTACCCTTTTGAATGCCATCCAGGGTGTAGAAAGGGAGGTGCACCGGAGTAATGCATACCTGGAGGGCATTCATTCGGGTCAGGCTGCCCATCAGCGATCGTTCAACGCTCTGGCCTCTGCACTGACGGCAGCAATTGTCCCTGTCTCTAGCCTCCAACTTCCTCCACCCAGACCCAATCCCCTGTACCTCTGCCTATCCCAGACACACCTACAGACCAGCCTGCACACACCTCAACACCCAAGGGAAGCTCATCCAGACATAAGCACCACACATCACACAAGCATTCACACAAGCAACATCCACATGCAGACACACCAACACCCACTGCCTCCACTGTGTCCCCCTCCTCCTCGTCTCCCTCCTCCCTCCCTGTGACGTCTCCACTCACACTTGCATGCACAACATCTTCAGCTACTACGTCCATCACCAGCACACCCACCAGAACACTCCGCACACGTGCAGTCACCACCCCCACTACCATTTACACGTCCCCTGTGTCCTCTCCCAGTGTGTCTGTCACCTCCTCTTCCAAACCACACAAACGCAGGCAGCCACCCACCCAACAGCCATCCACCTCACGACAGCCTCCAGCCCAAGCACCTGCACCCAAAGACACCAGACTTCACACTCCTACAACCACATCCTCTTCCTCCACTCCCATACCCACTACACCTAGCCGTCCCTCTCTTTCCAAATTGATTTTCCTTTCCAAACTTGACCTCTTTCCAACAACTCCCCCACCCCGTCCATCGAATAAGACTGCAATCAGCACCTCAGCCACCACCAAACCAGGACCTATCAAGACTGTTGTCCAAGGACCGTGGAGTCCCCCACCCTCAAGGGCAACTAGTTCTGCTAGGAGCCAAGGCACGGCCAGCCCACCCCCGGAAAAACACCCAAAGATCACCAGTGCCCGGCGCGAGCGGCCAAGGACACCAGGGACCAAAATCCCTACCCTGGCTCCGTCTGGAAGTGGGGTGCCACCTGGCACACCGCCAAAGGTGGGAAAGGGCCACAGACGACCAGGGAAGGGTGGGAAGGGCAGCACGCCCAACAAGTCCGGCAGCAGGCCAGCTTCCCAGGAGGGCCCCACCAGCCCCATCCCAGGTGTGCAGGAGGACACTCAGAGGCCAAGTACGGCAGCCCAGGAGGGCCCCGCCAGCCACAGCCCAGCTGCCCAGGAGGGCCCCGCCAGACACAGCCCAGCTGCCCAGGAGGGCCCCGCCAGCCACAGCCCAGCTGGGCAATGAAGGAGCGCCAGCCACAGCCCAGCTGGGCAATGAAGGAGCGCCAACTCAAGCACCGCTGAACAGGGCAAGGACCGCTGAACAGGGCAAGGACCGCCAAGGCAAGCACCGCTGAACAGGGCAAGGACCGCCAAGGCAAGCACTGCTGAACAGGGCAAGGACCGCTGAACAGGGCAAGGACCGCGAAGGCAAGCACCGCTGAACAGGGCAAGGACCGCCAAGGCAAGCACCGCTGAACAGGGCAAGGACCGCTGAACAGGGCAAGGACCGCTGAACAGGGCAAGGACCGCCAAGGAAAGCACCGCTGAACAGGGCAAGCACCGCTGAACAGGGCAAGCACCGCTGCACTGGGCCCTTCATCTCAAGCACCTCTCCGCTGGGCCCTTCATCTCAAGCACCGCTCCGCTGGGCATCGCCGTCTCAAGCACAGGTGAACTGGGCCCTTCATCTCAAGCACCGCTCCGCTGGGCCCTTCATCTCAAGCACCGCTCCGCTGGGCACCGCCGTCTCAAGCACCGCTGAACTGGGCCCTTCATCTCAAGCACCGCTCCGTTGGGCCCTTCATCTCAAGCACCGCTGAACTGGGCCCTTCATCTCAAGCACCGCTCCGTTGGGCCCTTCATCTCAAGCACCGCTGCACTGGGCCCTTCATCTCAAGCACCGCTCCGCTGAGCACCGCCGTCTCAAGCACCGCTGAACTGGGCCCTTCATCTCAAGCACCGCTCCGCTGGGCCCTTCATCTCAAGCACCGCTCCGCTGGGCACCGCCGTCTCAAGCACTGCTGAACTGGGCCTTTCATCTCAAGCACTGCTCCGCTGGGCACTTCATCTCAAGCACCGCTGCACTGGGCCCTTCATCTCAAGCACCGCTCCGCTGGGCACCGCCGTCTCAAGCACCGCTGAACTGGGCCGTTCATCTCAAGCACCGCTGCACTGGGCCCTTCAGCTCAAGCACCGCTCCGCTGGGCACCGTCGTCTCAAGCACCGCTCCGCTGGGCACCGCCGTCTCAAGCACCGCTGCACTGGGCCCTTCATCTCAAGCACCGCTGCACTGGGCCCTTCATCTCAAGCACCGCTCCGCTGGGCCCTTCATCTCAAGCACCGCTCCGCTGGGCACCGCCGTCTCAAGCACCGCTGCACTGGGCCCTTCATCTCAAGCACCGCTGCACTGGGCCCTTCATCTCAAGAACCACTCCGCTGGGCCCTTCATCTCAAGCACCACTCCGCTGGGCACCACTGTCTCAAGCACAGCTGAACTGGGCCCTTCATCTCAAGCACCGCTCCGCTGGGCCCTTCATCTCATGCACCGGTCCGCTGGGCACCGCCGTCTCAAGCACCGCTGAACTGGACCCTTCATCTCAAGCACCGCTCCGCTGGGCCCTTCATCTCAAGCACCGCTGCACTGGGCCCTTCATCTCAAGCACCGCTCCGCTGGGCACCGCCGTCTCAAGCACCGCTGAACTGGGCCCTTCATCTCAAGCACCGCTGCACTGGGCCATTCATCTCAAGCACCGCTCCGCTGGGCACCGCTGTCTCAAGCACCGCTGAACTGGGCCCTTCATCTCAAGCACCGCTGCACTGGGCCCTTCATCTCAAGCACCGCTCCGCTGGGCCCTTCATCTCAAGCATCGCTCCGCTGGGCACCGCCGTCTCAAGCACCGCTGAACTGGGCCCTTCATCTCAAGCACCGCTGGCCCATTGGCGGAAGGGGCAGTGCCGCATCTGTGTCGGGCAGGGCTGCACGAAGCACTCTGGGCACCAGTCCCCCTCCAGAACCAGTGGACACTGTCATCCACTTGAGAGACTGTGGCTTTGCACTCCCCAGGATGTAACAGTGGGCAAACCCCCCACTGTAGAGACTTGAGAGACGGTGGCTTTGCACTCCCCAGGATGGTACAGTGGGCAAGCCACCCACTGTATGGACTTGAGAGACTGTGGCTTTGGACTCCCCAGGATGGTACAGTGGGCAAGCCACCCACTGTATGGACTTGAGAGACTGTGGCTTTGCACTCCCCAGGATGGTACAGTGGGCAAACCACCCACTGTATGGACTTGAGAGACTGTGGCTTTGCACTCCCCAGGATGGGACAGTGGCCATGGAGGCCCCTCGTGGATTTGGCGTTGTGTACTCATGTGGCTGAGGTGCCCCCCCTTCCCTTCCCCCTGAAGTGCCTGTAGTTTTTCTATCTGATGCCCCTGCAGTATTCTCTCCGTTGGTGTCAGGTATCCTGTGTGGGCCTTGCCCATGTGACTTGGGCCCAGTGGTCCACGGACAATGACTGCTAAAATTATCGGACTTTTAATATTTATGTATATATTAGTTTTAAATGTGTGATATTTTTATATGCCGATAATACAATATATTCGACTGTTTATGATCATTTCATTTTGTCTTTGCATTCTTCCGGGGGGTTTGGGGGTTGTAACAGTGATGTATTGCTATGCATTGATGTGTGTGTTGTAGTGGGTGAGGGTGGTGGTGGGTGTGTAGCGTATGTGAGCCCGTAATATTTTCTCCTCCCCCCTCCCCTGTGTCGTAGGTGCAGTACTCACCGTAGTCTTCTGCGCCGGCGTTCGTGCTCCTGGTAGAGGAGCAGGAACACAATAGCTGGTAGGATGTGTAGTTCGGGTTCCATGGTGTCCAGATTCCTCGTGGGGTGTATGGAGGTGAGCGTTTTCCGTTTGAAATGTCTGTTTCTGCCATGTTTTTATCGGCGGGGCTACCGCCCCGGAAAAGGTGGCAGATTGGTGGGTTGTGATAGGGTGGGCGGTACATTGTCTCCCGCCTGTCTGTTGGCGGTGACCACCGCACTGTTTGTTTGTCCCGCTGTGGCGGTCGGAGTGTTAATGTGGCGGTCTCTGTTGGCGGTTTCCGCCAGGGTCAGAATTCCATTTTTTAAACCGCCAGCCTGTTGGCGGGTTAGCCGCCGCTTTAACACCGACCGCCAGGGTTGGAATGACCCCCTATGTTCTTAAACAAGACATTCTTGTTCACTCTGTGATTCTTTCAAGGCTGCAGTAAGATAGGTTGCCGGTGAACGTGGTAAAAGTTTTGTCTCTAACATTCATAGAAAAACACACATCCTTGCGTAGGGACATTTTCTTAGAACATCAGCTGTTTTATTATAAAATCGCTTCCTTGCCCCTTACACGTTAGAGGGAGATTCCAGCCTGTGAACCACGACCGCATGCTGATTGCTGAATGCTTTGCTTCAGCTGCTTATGCAGACTTCAGGCCTTTGCTCAGGTATGGGGGATGATGTCTTCCCAGGGGAACCTGAGGGGCAGAATTAGAGCTTAACATGCTGTTCTCTGTTATAGCCAAGGTAGGAATTAGTCTATTGACTCCAGTGACAATATGGTAGCGTTATTTCTATGCTTCACTCTCCTTGTCACAATTCTAATCTTGTCATGCTGTTTCGACTTGGTTATTGTAGTACATGCTTTGCTATCTAAGATGCAGTTGCTTCATTAAAACCTTATTGAAACATATACTGCCTCTGTTTGTCATTGTGTATGTGAGACTAATGTAACTGAGACAAACGGATGAGACCTGAGCGACCACGATTTCCCTGAGAAATCAACTTTGCCATGCGCTTGGCTGCCCAATCATCTCTGCTCTTGGGTAGAGAGGAGGCACTGCTAGTTAGCCGGATCCAAACTTTCGGGAGACAGCCGTCACCTGTAGTGGGTTAAGACCGCCATGCGGTCACCGCCATTTGGCCGCTCCGCGGTCAAAAGACCGCGGAGGCCATTCTGGCTTTCCTGCTGGGCCAGCGGCCGCCCGCCAAAGGAGCGCCCGTCGGCCCAGCGGGAAAGGCCCTGCAACATAGAAGCCAGCTCCGAATGGAGCCGGCGGTGTTGCAGGGGTGCGACGGGTGCAGTTGCACCCGTCGCGATTTTCACTGTCTGCTATGCAGACAGTGAAAATCATGCTGGGGCCCTGTTAGGGGGCCCCTGCACTGCCCATGCCAGTGGCATGGGTAGTGCAGGGGCCCCCAGGGGCCCCACGACACCCGTTCCCACCATCCTGTTCCTGGCGGTAAAAAACGCCAGAAACAGGGTGGCGGGAAGGGGGTCGGAATCTCCATGGCGGCGCTGCTTGCAGCGCAGCCATGGAGATTCAGCCCAGACAGGGGAAATCCGGCGGGAAACCGCTGGATCCCCTTTTCTGACCGCGGCTTTACCACCGCGGTCAGAATGGGCAGGGAAGCACCGCCAGCCTGTTGGCGGTGCTTCCGTGGTCATCCACCCTGGCGGTCGATGACCACCAGGGTTGGAATGACCCCCTCAGTCTCCCACACCGCAGGCGATTCTGCCGCTCAAAATCCAATAGTCTCATTAGAATAATGAGAGCCTACGCGACAAGGTGGGCCAGCAAGGATAGCCAGTAGAGTTTCACCAGGAGCTTCTTAAGGCCCTGGTTGAAAAATGAAGTTTGCCAAATGTGTAGTGCAGGCAGGACATTACGCACAGCTCTTATGCCATTCAGATGCAAGAGTTTGAGAAACTAAGCAGCAGTTCTGTGGCTGCTTTTTTTGTGGAACGGTTGAGAGAGCTGTTACCAGGCCGACTTCGTTTTCTTGGCAGTTTGTGAATTGAGGTTCAGATTGGAACGGTAAGTGAAGAACCAGAGAAGCATGCTGCCAGTGAATCTCATTCAAGACTTTGGGGTGTGAATAAGGGCAGAATGATCAATGGTGTTGAATGCTGTTTAGAGACTTAGAAAGATCAGGAGGGAGAGGTCGTCTTTATCTGTGGTCAGGAGGGTCTTGTCTACGAGGTGTAAGGTAGCTGCCCCCTACTGAACTGCGGTGTGAAGCCAGACTGGTAGTCGTACTGGAGATGATTAATGTGATCTTGGAGCTGACCATAGATTGTTTTCTCATTGATCTTGCTGATGAATGGTAGGGGAGTGATGGCTGGTAGTTGGGGAGGTTATCACGGTTTAGTGTGAGTTTCTTTGGGAGTGGGAGGATCTAGTTTGTCTTGAGGCTTTATGAGAAGATCCCTTGACAGAGAGATAGAGGCATTGACAATGGTTTGTAGGGATGAGAGAGCTTCTCCAGAGAGAGCTTTGATGAAGGATGAGGGTAAGACATCATCTTCATACATGGTGGCATTGAGGGAGCAGAGTATACTTGCAAGATCTGTGATAGATATAGCTTTGAAGGATGACCGTTGGAGGATGCTATGAGAAAGGGTTTGTCTAAGAGAACAAGGAAACTTGGTGTTGTCGATGTGCTTATGGATCGTAGTTTTTCCCTCAACAAGAGGTTTATGTCATTGCACTTTTCTTTGGAGAATCAGGCAGAGGATTGATGCAGTGCTTGATATGATAGTTCTGTTTTTTTATATTCTGTGTATTTGTGAGCACATGTTAGCATTGCCATAGGGAACCTAATTAACATATTGATGTATTCAAAAACTATCTTTATGTTTATGCAGTAATTCTCGGCTTACTAATTTGATTTCTATCAAAGCTCTAAATTTAGTCTGCTCTAGTTTTATAACTCTTGTGGTGATTCTAGGTGACTTGAGGTTAAAATATTAAATTAGCCCTTGAATTAAGTCAATGAGAGGACTTCACAGTGAATTATGTACATGTTTGTGCGTGCATGTGTCTGTGGCACATGTGCATGCACATCTTCACAGGTGCGCGCATCCAAGGGTTGTCCCTTACAAAGCGATGAAGGAAGAAGTGGTTAAAACCCAAAATATATAATGTAAACATGGCAAGACAATGAGTTAAGCAAACACACTGTTATGAAACAGATACATGTAGGACTTACCAAGAAGCTTTGTGATTCCTACACCAACATCCACTGCAAACTGCTTATTTTCCAACACAGATCCATTCTGAAATATAATTTTCTATAAAGACCATGTAGAAGTCTCTTTTTAATTGCAGATGTTTTTAGCTGTGGTGACTTACAACTGGTACATGTACGAGTGCTCATTAACAAAATAACAATAAGAAGGTATTTTAATGTGCCAGAATGCTAGATCCATTAGGTTATGAGTTGTACCAGTGTTGCTATCGCTTCCTAAATTAAATGTATTTGCAAAATTAACTTCTAAATAGTTCACTCAATATAATATTATGTTTATATAGTGTTTATAGTATCATTATTCCAGAATGCAGTGTACCGCTGAGGAGAAAATTAAAGATAACAACACCCATTACTGTGAGAAAATGAAATGTGCATTATATTGTGCCTTTTAGTATTATTGCCTCGAGGAAAGAGGAAAGAAAGGAAAAGATGGTAGGTAGCCACAGATTTAAATACAGCACAACTTGTTCCATCAGATTATCATCTTCCTTAGTGATGACAACAGTAAAGAAAATCTAATTTGTCAGTAGGTTGAATTTTCTTCAAAGCTTATTATGTTACATAGAAATTAAATTCCCGGTCTCATGTAACTAACCTGCAAAACCAAGAATCATCGTTTTATCCATTAGTTAATGTACAACTTAGAAGTTCATAGTTTGCTGCCATACTTTAGTGATCACATCTGATGCTGCAGAATCTATTGACTTGTGACCTGGCATCCTGGAGGGTTCATGCCTTGCAAATTTACAGAGGACACAATATAAATGAGGTGAAATCATATCTTAATCTCTTTGAAAAGGCACTCCTGGAAAACTGGCATGACTGCAAGACTGTTCAGGCAACTCCATCTCCTGTTGTAGACTACATGTTTTTAGAACCCATCAAAAGACCATTGACTTAAGCTTAGACAACCGCCGGCACACGAGATTAGCTTTTGAGAAGGCAGAGAGCGAGTTCTCAGACTAGTCCCATGAAATAAGTTAAACTGAGACATTTAAATCCATCTAATGACACCACAAACTGATCTAGGAAAATCTCACTCATCTAGCAACTCTTACTGACCACTGACATGAGGTCTTTGCTATGGTCATTCACTCCAGGAGGTGTGTCTTTCACTCATGCACTAATTGACACAATCACCAAGGGATACATTCTGCAGAATAATTTACCACATACATCTCACCAGGCCTTCAGTTGCTCTCCAGCCTCTTTAAGAGAGCAGCCATGATGGTGAGAGAAACAATGCAAGCAGGAACGGACTGGGAACCCAAAGCAGCACTGGCTATTTTCTTGGACCAGCCCATTTTTCCCCATGGGGGGAGCAGAGAGGTGGGGGGCAGAACTGCCTGGCCCCTGGGGAAGCACTGCCTGGCCCCGGGAGGCTGGAAATGCTTGCTTACTGCTTCTATTGGTGAGGGCCGATATTGCAGCACCGCTACAAAACTGCCCACAGGTAACAAAACCGGGCCCCACCATTGCAAAACTAGCCCCACTCTTCCAGCCTCCAGGGGAAAAGCCCAATGACGTCACAACCAGTCCGGCCTTGGATGCAAGCAGGGGCTGGCCTCCTCCTCGCTAATGTATCATGCCCTACCCCCAGACTTCAGCTCTTCTTTCAGTCTCAATCATTCTAAAACTGAGATAGACATCAGTCACCATCTTCCTGAAGCACACACAAAAAGAGGCAAAAGCCTCAGGGGATTGTTTTTGTGCAGGAAGGTAACGCTTCCAGCACAAAAACAACCCTACATGCTACGCAGCCACCCTGCACCATGGTGCAAGGGTGCCTGCATTGGCGGTAGGCAGCCCATTGTGTGCCAGCGCAGGGGGAAGGACAGTAATGCGCCATTTTGCCCTAAATACGGAACGTTCCTGCCCTTTCTCTATCATGCAGCATAACAAGGTGACCTGCTGCTCTGCACTGTGTGATTTGGCCATAAATACGGCCCTCAGTTCTTATTAAGATTAGAATTTGCATTAGGTTAAAATTCAGCTTAGGGTTGGGGTAAGGCTATTGCAAGGTTTAGGCTAGGCTTAGGGTTATGTTTGGTGTTGGAATAACAACTAGGGATAGGCTGAAACTTAGGGTGAGGGTTAATCTTAAAATACTAATGTTAGTGTTAGGTGAAGGGCAGGGATCAGTGTTAAGTTTAGGTTTTATCGCTAGTACAGATAGATGTATTGTTCCAAGATCTGGAACAACATCCTCGTATCCATCAGGACAGATATAACTCTACTCGAGTTTAGGAAGGAGTTGAAGACTGGCCTCTTTAAAGAACACTACATCACAATGCATTAACCATCTACAACTCAGGTACCTCCCCTATTCCTCACCATCTTTACTCTCACCGTTGACCATGTACAGAGCTCTGCTGCTTTCTGGCTAGGTTTGTGCTATAGAAATACCACGTACATACAGACATCCTGTCGGTGTTGCGGTGTTTCATGCAGCAACGTATTATATCCACACCTGGTTGATGTAGAGATAGTTTGATATTGTGCTTCGATGTAGTGGCAGCTCAATGTAGGGATACTCCTTGTCGTGACATAAGCTTGCCACCAGTGTTCCCAGCACAGCTGCCTTACTCCAAGTCCTACTGATGCCAAGGTCCAGAGATCATGTTAGTCTCAATAATTTATATGAATATATTTAAATGGAGTGAAATATTCCTGCGTTGACACAAATGTAAGTTCTATGGACTCTAATGTCAATTGTATTCTTTCCCGAGTAACCAGTATGTACTTATCTTGCAAAGTACCCCATGTACCCTGTAAATAACATAATATAATATGAAGCAGCTTTTTCACGACAGCCTTGTTCGTTTATTAATTGCAGTGTGCAAACTATGCCGGAAGATTAGCTTCTATCGGCAACAAGCAATAAGGCATGCAAAGTAAAACAAAGATTAAATCACAACAACAGGTGCCAGGGTGCTCGCAAGGAACCCACTTGAGATAATAAAACTGATGCAACTCAAGAAAGCATTCTCCATTTTAAACAGAAAGAGTTATTTACACATGAAATAAATTGGCAACACCCAGAATAAAGTTTAGCACATAAAATTTATAAATCCGGCAAAGAGCTGTAGAAAACATATTGAATAACCAAATTGTTGGTTTAATTAATTTCTGTTTTCATGCTGAAGCCACAGCTAATTGCCACATGTAAGTCTGCATTGCTGAAAACCATCATTTTCTGTTAGTGGGGACACGAAATAATGAACTCGTTACACCACAGATCGTGGACGAAAATGAAAAATAATCCGAGGCTCTTGGAATTATTTCTAACGTGCCTTTCAGCTGCCGGGAGGAAGCTGGGTGAGCCTGAACGTATGTGATCTCCGCCTCCACGGATCACCCTGCGCGCGTGTAATAGGTCACTTAGAAAGGGGTAGCTCTGTTCACCGGGTAGGAACAGCAAGGTGGGTGGAAAAGAACCAAGAAGAGAGAGAAAAGGCAATTTAAGGCCGGAGGAGCCAGGAGCATCCCTCTGACGTTCCTTCAACCTTGGTATTCTTCTTTTGATTTATCACTGTTTGTAATCCCCCCACACGCCCTTGCCTCCTTTGTCCCCTCGGATTGTGCTAAAGAGATGGCTCATCTGTGCAATAAAATGTGACATTTGCACAGGGAACTCGGGGATAAGAAGGGGTAGAGAAAGGAAAGATGGAAACTAGTGGCGCATTGTGAGTGCTCTTCCCAAAGTCGATGAGCTCGGCCAACCAGTATTAATTGTAACTTTACAGCTAGTGTACAGTGAATTACACAGTGGACTCAGTGCTTAATTTGTAAATAAACACGTGCCGGTGCCCGGAGCTCTCCTTTGAAACACGCAGATGCTTCAATTGAATGTGCGAGTACAGAATACTGAGGCAGCGTAACGTCTCGGGCCACTTTAATCCATTTACAGCCACTCCCTGCCCTTTGAGCTCACTCTTGCAGCTTTCTGCTTTCTCCCTTTGTGACCCGTTTTCATTTTTCTCTTCCTCCCTCTTTCCCATATGTGTCTTTTGCTCGCAGTAAATGCTTGAGGCAGAAAAATAAGTGCCGGCCCTCAAAAATAAGTGTTGGTGCCCCACACCAGAAACCACCGGCTCAAATTAAGCACTGAGTGGACTTCAACATTCCATCAAGGGTCGAAAAACAGTGATCATTACTACATAGAACGAGCATTCGCTCCTGTACATTGACGGTGAACACAAAGAACAGAGACTATCAAAGTTATTTCAGAAAACAGGTGCTGGTGAAGACAGTGCGCGGCGTCCAGTCCAATAGTGTCCAGTCTCACAGTCTGTCCTCGTCACTGATATTAGTCGAGGTGAGGGTGCATAGCAACTAACATTAGCTTTTGGTATAGATAACGTTTGCACCTTGTGTCAAACACTGAGGGTCAGAATTATCATTGTATTGCGTTGCCCTGGTGTCACGCATGGTGTAGCAAGGGCCATCTTATGTGGCCCTGAGTTGTTTGGTAAATCTGGAGTAAAGCAAAGCAGTGCAAGTTGTGTCCTTGCGTTACCCTGCCCCGGGAAGGAGTTACATGGGTGGAGTGTGCATTCCCAGATTTACCAAGATTCATAAACCTTGGAATGTGGCAAAATGCTATGCTTCCCCATGAAAACAATCTGCCTGTAATGCAGGCACTCTTGGTTCTTGGTGCAGGGTGCCTGAGTTGGAACTAGGCAGCACTCAGTGGACGAGGACGGAGAGAGAGCAGGAATGCAACATATATTGGTAAATATGGCACTTTCCTGCCCTCTCCCTTTCACACAGTGCAGCAAGTTGTCTTGCTGTGTGGTTTGAAATATTGATAAATCTGGCCTTGAATACCTTGCACAATATATAGAGATCAGAACATTTTAGCGCTTGGCTAGGTCTTTAGCTGATTTTATGCAAGAGCTCATGTGATCAATACAGGATCACTGCGGTTCACTGGTTACTCTGAGCTATTGACTTTGCATTATGGATTTATCAATGTGGCAAAGCAGTTCCACAGAGCCAGTGCAGATCTGTCAACAGCAGAAGAGTCTCACAGCCCTAGTACGTACATTCGCTCAGCTCTCTCCTGCTGAAAGTGGCTCTCCTTTGCTTACCCTCTGTAGAGCTCATCAGTGGCATCTTTGCATATATTTTGTAAGCACCAGAGTACTTCACTACTACCCTTACCTCAAGTTACACCCTGAACATTTAGATTTTAATTAATTTTGTATATGTGTGTAGTAACATGTTGTTTATGCATTCAAAACTGCATAGACTATTAGTCTACTGCTCTGTCTCATACTCACACTTTAAATTCTTTATATAGAAAGAAACATATATATAGAGGGTAGAAAATGAGCGCTGGACTCATCTGAGCCGCCCATCCCTCTCTGTCTTGTGTATATGGACAGACTATACTTTGGCCCTCAAAGACCGCCAGGGCTGTTTTGGAGTTTGTACCGCCAACAGGCTGGCGGTACAAACTCGGACATAACGACCGCGGTGGAAGCGCATCGGTCGCACCGCCGTGACCGCCTGTTTCCCGCCACTTTTGTCCCGGGGATTGTAATGCCCCAGGGCAGCGCTGCCCAGGGGATTACGAGTCCCCCTCCCGCCAGCCTTTTCATGGCGGTATGAACCGCCTTGAAAAGGCTGGCGGAAAGGGGAGTCGAGGGGCCCCCTGCCACGTCCCCATGGAGCTTTTCACTGTCAGCATAGCAGACAATGAAAAGCGCGACGGGTGCAACTGCACCCATCGCACCGCCGCAACAGCGCCGGCTCCATTTGGAGCCGGCTCCCGTGTTGCGGCCGAGATCCCCGCTGGGCCGGCAGACGGAAACCAGGTCCTCCAAATCCCAGCATGGATCTCCAAATAGACATCGGCGGCCGCCCAGAAGTTTCAACATGGCGGGCGGAAATGTTGAAATGAGGGCCATAGTCTCCCTATCTGTCTCTCTCTCTTTGCATCATTATAATATATGTACAGGTGCATAACTAGATATACAGCAGTCACAGGTGAGGGTCACCAAGCCCATCTAGTTTGCCCCCTTTTCAACAAGCTGTAACCTTACAGTCTCCACACCTCTATCTATACCCTGAGACTGCAATTACATTGTATATCATTTTTATATTTGTTATATACAAACTCCGCCGGCAGTCGCCAGCTCTGTCTTTGCTCTTGCATCATGATTACAAGATATAGAGGCATACTGTAATCGATATTCAAGGTCGAGATGAGGCAGGGCAGACACCTCGAGAAGTGTATAGACCCTACTTTGGGCCTGATTTAGAGTTTGGCAGAGGGATTACTCAGTCACAAACATGATGGATATCCTGTTCACCGTATTACAGTCTCCGTAGGCTATAATGGAATCATAATACGGCGGATGGGTTATCCGTCACGTTTGTGACAGAGTAACCCCCTCCGCCAATCTCTAAATCAGGCCCTTAGTTTCCACCACGTCTTTGCTCCTAGTGCTTTGAAGCTGCCAGCATGTGCTACACAGTGCTACATGAAACACCAACACATTATGTAATTGCCAACAAGGCAGAAATCATTGAAGAATAGGGCAGATTGGGAGAAAAACAGGGCTGTAGCTGCTTTACCCTTACATGTAAACCCAAGAAAATGTTGCAGTCAGCAAAACACACACTTGAATGTGCACACATGCGATTCAGAAAGCACTTCAGGGCTCAACAAATTGTATAATGCGCCAGTTCCAGCTAGGATGGTAAACCTACCAATGGAGGCCTGTATTGGGTGTCTTCTTTTCCTCACTTTGTGACTGTTGCTATTGTTTCTATTGAGAAGTGCCTGTCCTTACATTGATAAAGTCAAACTATTATTGGTGTTTCACTAGGAGACACTTTAGTCTGAACTAAAAAAGCAGCTAATCTTAAAAGATGCCAAATATTTGGGGTTCTTGATATCTCACATTGCACTGTTAAGAAAATGACTACTTTGAAAACATGATTTGAACTCATGAAAAATATATTTTTGACAATGAGAATTGCCTAATATTCTGTGTTTTCCCCTAGTCAGCAAGAGGTGTTTTAACATGTAGGTAGGGGATAAGTGAATTCACATATTAGTTTCCTTCTTGTATTTTATTTTCAGATCATAGTGTTCACGTTTTACATTTTACATGTTAATTAATGCATGTGTGGAGTAAACTTTTATTTATGTATACAAAACTTCATAGACTATTAGTCCCCCGCTCTTCATGTACTCCCAGTATCATTGTCTTATACAGAGACTTTCATAGATAGTGAGGGTCCAAAATAACCACTGTACCCATCTGATCTGGCCATCGTCTTGCGTCTTCTAACCTTACAGACTCTACAAGTCCCCCAATCTGTTTTTGTGTTGGTGTCAAGATGGTACATGTACAGGACCATGGCTAATAGGGGAGGGTGTGGTCAATGTAGCTGGGGCACCATCCTCCATGGCCCCTCAGAGCCACCAGTGCTTTCACACAGAGCAGTCCTGACACCCTATCTTTGCCCAATGTTTATGTTTATAATTTGTTCTGGTGGTTGCTCATAAAGAGCACATCCTGTGCAGAATATGATTGTACCTTGATTGCTTTATGTATCAGGCACAACCGTCGAAGAGGGTGCTGGTAGGACTCATACACAGGGACCAGGCAGGGGGAGCCTCCAGCTTGGCGGTGGTGAGAGGGCTTTCGACAGGTGTCAAGGAAGCTGGGTAAATCAGTGGGCTTCAACCATCCATCAAGGTTCGAACAACAACAACTTTGGTCCTAAGAAGTGCTAAATTGCTTTTTCATAAATACAAAGGCCAATAGGGAATCACAAAATGCGATTTCTACATAGTAGAAATCGCATTTTGTGATTCCCAAATAGGAAATCGCAAATAGGGAGTTCCTGTTTGCAATTTCCTAAGCACATGTACAAATCATTTCTAAATGTGAAATGAGCATTTAGGAAAAGCTATTACCATCAACTCCAAGTTGATGGTAACCATGTGCAAGTTTTAGAAATGCGTTCAAAATGCATTCTTTAAAGTGCCATGTGGCACACAAATGTCCCTAGGGCATTTGTACGATTTACATGTGCACCATGTTTTTTGAGGGGTACATCAAGGGGGGGGGGGCCTGTAGGCCCCTAGGCACCCTTGGGTTTGCATTTCATAATTTGTGATTTTCTATTAAAAAATCACAAAATTGGAAATGAAAAACCATTCATACCTATGGGCCTTTAGACCTATAGGAACAAATGGTGTAGCATTACTTAAATAGCAATTTCCTAATAGTGATTCCTAGTTTGTAGGAATCGCTATTAGAAAATCTCTATTTTTGTATCAATCAAACAATCATTCAATGAATCAACTGTGGATTTGTGAAGTGCGGCTAATCACTCATAGGGTCTCAAGGGGCTAAATGTATGCGTGCTGCTCAGTCGAAGAGCCAGGTCTTGAGGTTCTTCCTGAACTGCTTCAGTGATGCGGTCTGCCTGAGCATGAGGGAAAGTATGTTCCATGTCTGGGCTGCTAGGTAGGAGAAGGATCTTCCTCCTGCTGTACTTTTCCAGATCTTGGAGACGACTGCAGGGGCAAGCTGGGAGGAACGGAGACGTCTGTTGGGTACATAGAAGTTGAGGCGCTGGTTGAGGAATGCCGGTCCTATTTTGTGCAGTGCCATGTAATTTCCATTTTGCAGTTCCTAAATAGAGATTACTTAAGATTCACTATTTAGGAAATGCAAACTAGGAATTTTGTACATCTGGCCGAAAGCACAGCGAAGCAGAAGGACTGGCGCAAAATGAACCTAGAAACATGTCCACAACAGGATCACAACAACTTAGCATCGGACTGCCCAGAAAAGGACAAGCAAAGTTTGGGTGCTCTAACAAAATGTATGATGTTGAATATGGGCAATGAAAGATCTCTCATGGCGCAAGGGTGGCTAGTGGGACTCTGCCATGCATACACAAAGGTGGGCGATTTAGCAAAGAAAATGCACTGATGGGAAATGTGTGGTTGGAAATTCTCCATGTCGAATACCCCCAGAACAGTGGTTATCATTTCCTATCTGCCTACCAATCCTTTTTTAGAAGTGGCAGGTCCATAAACATTATTGCCTCTCGGAAGTCTGCCAAGGCAGACTCAATCAATAACCGAATATTATGAGTGAATGTGTCTGCACTCTATAGCAATGTCTGGGGCAGTATTGATGATTATAGCTTGGCTCAAAAAAAAGAAACAGCACAGTGGTGAAAGACACCTATAAAAGACATCCCACCCAGTGTTGCAAAAATCTTTACCTGTGGACCTCATACATGCCAGCCTTTTGAAACGGGAAAGAGGGAGATAGTAAAAAAACAAATTAGGGAATTTATTTTTCCCATTGACTAACATTGAAACAGAGGCAATTTTAAGCATGAAACAGCTCAAATAAACCCATTTTTGGCTTAATAACAGGAGTCTCTCACCCGAATCAGTCTGTTTGCATGTATGGGACCTGTAATATTTATTACATTTCAGCAGAACATTTATTGCGCTAATTCTGCACAACAAACTGACATCCTCTGCAAAACACGTTGGCAGGTCTGGTAGTGTCCCAGGTACATCCCTAGGCTTCGGAGTTTCTAGCCCATTCCATGTGCATCCCCTATGTCCAGAATACCTAGTATGAACATGACCAAAACTGAAGTGGATGTTGCTTCATGAAGCCAAATTTAAACAAAGCGCTGGCAAAGCCAGTACGTCTGGCATTTAATGGCCACAAATTGAGCTATTGCTTGCTTATATACAGGTGGTGGCCAGCTCACAGTGGGCATTTCACTGTGGGTTTTACTGTTCTTTACTATGTATGTCAAAAAAAAAACTTGAAGAAGGCAGATCTTGCTGGCAGCCATCTTGAATTCTTTTGGCTGAAATATAACCATTTTAGGAGTCTCCTGCTTGAGGGGGTCTGTAGGTATGTATGGATCTATTAAATATGTGTAGCCATAAATATGTACCAGGTTACTGCAAGCTGTGTAACCAGTCACAAGAGCAATAGCTTTGTTGTGCAAAGGTTTATCAAGAGTTGTGTAACATAAATAAGAGCTCTGATGTCTAAGGCCCCAAATGAGAGCGAAGGGAGGAGTGTTGAAGTGATTTCCTAACCCTCCCCTAAAAAGAAAAGTTCACAAAGAAACAGAAAGGTCCCTGAATTCACCTAAGGGCGACAACGGTTCATATTCTCAATCAAAAGTATGTAGTGTAATGGCCAGAGCTGCCGACCTTGGAGCTGGGTAAGCAGGTTCGAGTCTTGGTGTGGGTTCAACATCCTGTGATTCTGGGCCAATCACTTAATCTCCCCGAGCCTACCAAAAATGAGTGTTTCCTTGTGTAACGTAACTGGTGTTAGTGCGTCAGACCTTATTTTATGGAGACAAGCCATGTACCGGGCATCTATGATGGACTCTTAAGGAGACAAACCACCCTCTGCTACCATCTCTATTAGAGCGTCAGACTTTAATAAGTAAACTTACAAGGGAGACGTGAATAGGCTAATGAACCTTTTGACTCGCTTCAAGTTTTTCCCACCATATATCCCGTACCAATACAAATCAATGACAACAACAAACAATAACATCAATAATCAATAGGAGTCAGTAATTTTCACACACCATGACCTCGCGATCATGAATAACCACACCTTTATTTAAAAGTTAGAATGTTTATTTCCCTATATTAAGAGTACTAATGTCACGTAAGTCTCAAAATCAAATGTTAAACATACAAAAACAATACTGGCCGTCCAAAGCGGCGAAAGAATTACAATCTAATCAAAGCTTGAGCTACTACACATTCTAAAGTTACAGTACAAATTAATGGTAAGAATATAACATACATTTAGATTTAGCAAAAAAAGAGACATCAGCTGTTGTTACGTATAGCGATCTTCATCTGTGAGAACCCTAACTAACACCTGATTAGCATTGCATGTTTGGGCTTCATGCAAAACAATTTAGTCACACAAATTTGGAAAACATCCAGCTATGGCTCTGTCAAAATAGCTGTTGGTACCTAGGAACAAAAGCAATTAGACATGACAACCAGTAATGTCATTATATACCTGTCCTCAATATGGTTCAGTAAGCTGTGACAGTCTTCGTCACTAGGACATCCGTTAGGTCGGCAAAACATCTGGATTCAGCATCAAATTTCAGAAAAGAAAAGTCTCTTCATGTAGTTCAGAAAAGAATAGAACTAAGCTCTCCAGAAGTAAAGAGAGAATGACATATCTCCTGGACAGTTCGAAAGAATAGAGCTAATGGCCATTCTTCTCTCAATGCAATCCGGCTAAGTTAGATTTCCTAAAACTAGCTCCCACACCCTGATTGGTCAGGGGATCGCACGTTTACAATTAGGATTGCACGTTTACAATTAGTCCAATGTAACTAAACCCTCAAATCTACGATTTTACTACTACACAGTTCACACGTCAATGATTGGCTCCTCTTCTCCCGCTCTTGTCATTCGGCTTGTCAGGTATCAGTATTGTTGCAGCTTATACTCCAGTCAGTGCATCCATTGTCTTCTCTGGGGAAGGTCAGTCTTACTCTACTACATTAAACATTGTTTCACTAGCAAGTACAGCATCTTCTGGCAAGAAGTTTCTCATGAGAACTAACTTCAGCTACGAGCACATGGTCAGTACAGTGGAAAATCACAATTTAATTCTCTTAGCATCCATTTTATAAAATGCCTAAGAAATGCAACTTCACATGAGCCTGTGCAACTAGGCCAAGACCTCGCTGAGTTAAGGCCTACGATTAATAAAGCTAGTACACAAGGCATAACTCTTAATATGACATATTACTACATTAATCAAACATAAGCTCAACATTTCATATTAATACGCCATTAATAAGTACACTTTATAAAGATTGGCGGCCACTCTGGTGGGCGCTCCTTCAAATGCATGCATTAATTTTCTCTAAGTTAAAACATTATCTTATGCAAATTCAACACTCAAAATACATGAATATTAATTAATAATACTAATAAATAAGTCAGCGTTAACAATCCCTCCTCTGATGACTAAATGTGTCATCACACTAAATCCTCCCACACAAATGTTCGTTTCAGCTAAAATTCTGTCATCTACATCCCCTCATATCTTCGTCCCCTTTTTGAATTTCCCCTAAACAATTTTTCTCTTTTCAGTTCTTCCCTCCGCTGATCATTTTTAATTTTCTTCATTTTAGTCATTCTACACAATTTACATATTCCCCATGCTCCAATTATGCAAATCACAATAATCAATATCCCTTGTATTATTTTCAATTTGATCCCTTTCCCAATACCAATACCAATTTCCCATTGAAGCAAATCCTTTGCCAACTTTCTCCCAAACACCTTGTTCTTTCAGCTCTTTCAAATCAGCACTTTCATTAGTCAGATTAGTAAGTAAGCCGCTAATTTCTTTACTATTATCAGGAATTTACGAACAGCAATGCCTAAAATTAAGCAATTTGCAAAATCTGCCATCTTTTGCTAAAAGAATGTCTAACGCAAGGCGGTTTTGAAGAGTCATAGATCTCACCGCAGCCATTTCTGTATCCATTAGGATCATGACTCCTGAAAAATATGCCAGCATGTTATCCACAATAGTAGACAACTTTTGAATCTTTATAGAATTCAAAACAACTCCCACTGAAGGAATTATTGCCCCAAATATATCTCCCACTATACCAGAAAGAAACTCTCTCC
Organism: Pleurodeles waltl; assembly: GCF_031143425.1. NCBI lineage: Eukaryota > Metazoa > Chordata > Amphibia > Caudata > Salamandridae > Pleurodeles > Pleurodeles waltl. Next base: position 91,241,253 of record NC_090438.1, read on the forward strand.
TTTCTCTACTGTGATGTAATTTAGTCAAATTCAGTGATCTCTTTAAGTCATCAAGTTGGAACATCTTTGGGAAAACTATCCCCAAATAATATGTGCCATACCATCCTCTTGGAAGACGGTAATAAGCATTAGGTCCACAAATATAATATATCCCAGGAATCGCTGGATCCTGTCCATTCAACATAAATGTCCATTTACTCTGAAACAAAAACACGTCTACATTCACTCGTTCCCAAAAACAAAATGTCAGTGCGAGATTTAGGTCTATATACACAAAGCTTCCCTACGTGTTGTGCATCTAAAGCTGATTACCCCTGTGTTTTTATTTCACTAAAAGCATAATCATTTCTAAAAGTCCTGTTCTCTAAGCCCTTTTCTAACTTCTCCTTTAATTATTTTCTCCTGTCATCTGTCTGATCTAAGAAGCTATTTTTTAAAGGTGTAAGCAAGCATGTCAGGTTGTTAAGGTGCGTATAAGCTGTGCCAAAAGTTAATGTAGGCTGGAAGAAACCCCTCACTAATACTATGTCATTGTTTTTAGCTACTCAACTCAGATACCTGATTATGGAGACAAACAAAAACACCACGTCATGATTGGAGTAGAAATACTGAATGTATTCCTCATTATAGAATCTTGATAGTAACAGACTACAACTTATCCCATAAGTAAGAGGCAAACTATGACAGTTAACTCCTTATTTGACTGATGAAGGAAACTGCGTACACACAAAACAATTCCTCGCATCCATCGTCTCAACATACTCACTCAATAAGTGATAGAACACATAGGTGGTCATTATGAACACTGACCGCCAGCGACCCCGGATCCCCGCCGGCCAAATAATGATCCTTTCTGTGGGCCGGCAGGCGTAAACATTGTTTCCACCCGCCGGCACACACATGGAGCTGCCGCCAATGCCTCTGTGCGGCGGGTGCAGTGGCACCCGTTGCGCAGATCACTGCCCGAAAATCGGGCAGTGACCTGCCCGACGGGGCACTGCACCGGGGCCCCTGCACTGCCAATGCAAAGTGCATGGGCAGTGCAGGGGGCCCCCAGGGGTGCCCCGGGGCACCCCCTCCACCAGCCTTTCCCTGGCGGGATAACCCGCCACGGAAAGGCTGGTGGATCAGGAAACATTATCCGAAGGGTAGCGCAGCTACCCTGTCGGATGGTGTTTCCACTCACCGCCAGGCTGCCTGACGGTGGAAGCCTGGCGATGAGTGAGGGATGCCGATGGCGGCCCTCACCATGTACATAATGCGGTGGGTTGGCCCCCCCTGCCGGCTGGCGGCTTCAGCCACCAATGTCGGCATGGCGGGCCAAACTGCTGTGTTCATAATGACCATCATAGATAGAAGAAAGTTCCCTTTGTGCATTGGCTATGTGCAGATACTTCTCATCTAACCCAAACTTCTCTATTGGCGTTAATGCAGTAGTTGCCTCTAAAATGAAGTATGGTTGGCTTTACTCTTGTCAAGAACAGTCCTGCCCACAATCAATATCACATGCAATATCACACACACAATTGCCAAACCATCACTTATGTATTTACAGCAATTGTTCTTCCTACCCTGCTGACTAATACTACCCTTGAGATGTAAAGAATCAGAAAGTAGAGGAGAAAATTTAGAAAGTATGCAGCAAAAATCAAAAACAAAAATCTTTCAGCAGTTTTTAATAGCTTTCAGTCTCAATTCCAGGATCCTTTTCTAAAAAATCGGTAGGGTTGTCAAAAATCGGTTTAACAGGTTGTCAGCTCAGGTTATCTTGTCAAATCAGGTTATCAAAGTATTTTCCAGTTACTTTCAACCAACTCTTTTCTCTTTGTACTTTTCTCAATTTGTCTCAACAGTTCAGTTCATCAGCTTCCCTCAAGTGCCAAAATATTGACATGGAATGTCTCGATCAAAACAAAAACTCTCTCTCCATTCACTTGTCGTTGCATACGCCCATTCAGGACCTGCGCACCTTCGATTTGCTATTCTCGTCCTTTTCAACTTTTGATCTCCATTTAGTTCTCCTTCACTCATGTCTTCTTTTCTAGTCGTTTCTAGTCTTATCTACTTCTTCTTCTATTGTTGTCACAACACTTTCTTCCTTTCTCTTCGCTTGTGACTCTGGCCACTTATCTCCTTTCAGTGGACCTTTTGTCTATGCCCTTTTAGTGTCAAACTCGAAACTTCTTCTTGCTCTGCAAGATTTTCTCTTGACGGACCTGCAACTGCGTCAGGAGGATTCAGATCACATTGGCTTTGATCCGCCTCAACTCCTGTCCCCTCGGGGTCTGGCGTTTGCTCTGTTTTTCTCTCAAAATAGTCTACTTCTGGGAGAGCTCTCCTCTGACTAGACTCTCCTGCTGCCTCAATTGAGATTAGCTCACTGTCACTCTCCTGGAGGTCTTCTCTTTCGTCTCTCACAGGAGAGACTGAACTGTTTTAAACTTGCTCAGATCCTGTCTCAGTTCCTCTTTCTTCTCTTTCCGGCTCTGAGGCTTGTCTGGTCATTATTGGTACTTTCAACAACTGCGCTCCATTGCCCAAAGGACATGCCACTTTTCTTGTGTGGCTTTCGTGGATCTAGTTTGGAACTCCTGCGCACTTCACAACTGTGGTAGTAATCGAAACCACCTGGAACGGGCCTTTCCACTGAGGTTCCAAACACGTCTTCCTCACATGTTTTTGAGCCACAACCCAGTCACCGGCTCTCAGGTTGTGTCCTTGCTCTTGAGACGGTTGCAGTGTGGTTGCTTCCACCTGCTGAAAGAAAGAGCGAACCACATCAGCCAGACCTTTGCAGTAGGGCAACACCATATCATCTGTTATGTTCACAAGCGCATTCGCAGGAACCGCTGGCAACCTCATTGCTCTGCCCATGAGATTTTCGTGCGGTGACAATCCTGTCTTCATGTTGGGTGTGTTTCTCATTGTCATCAGAACTAACGGCAGTGCGTCAGGCCATTTCAGATTCGTGTACGCACACATTTTCACCATTCTTGATTTCAAGGTACCATTCATCTGTTCCACTAATCCTGATGCTTCAGGGCGGTAACTACAATCCAACTTCTGCTCAATGTTCAATGCTGCACACAGTAATTTAATTACTTCATTGTTGAAGTGACTTCCTCTATGTGATTCTAAAGAGATCAGAAATCTGAAACGTGGTATCAGTTCCCTAAGCAGAAGTTTCGCTACCGTGAGGCTGTCATTTTTCCGTGTAGGGTACGCTTCAATCCAATGACCAAAGATGCAGACAATCACCAACACATATCTCAAACCTCCACACACAGGCATCTCAATAATATCGATTTAAATTCTGCTAAATGGACCTCCTGCTCTTCCAATGTGGCTCAGATTAACCACTGTCCCGTTTCCCATGTTCATTTGCTAACAAATGACACAGCAATGGCAAACTGCTTCAGCAACTTGTCTAAACCTCGGATTGAACCAATTCTGCTTGAAGGTGCGAATCATTGCATCCCTCCCAACATGTGCTTGACCATGATAATACCTAGTCATTTGAGGCAACAGACTATTTGGCAAAACTAGTTCACCCTTCTAAAACCCACAATTCATCCGGTTGCTGTACACATTTCATTTTGCTCCATGAACGTTTTTCCTCCCTGTCAACATAATTCTGCAATGTTTTCAATTCTTCCAATGTATCTCTTACATGCAATGCAAAACTTGGACACGTTTCATTTTCTTCAGGTAACAATTCCCACTTATCCTTGAACGATATGCAGTTCAATGCACAAAACCTTGTGACTTCATCCGCATATTCATTTCCCATTGACACAAAATCTTGCGATTTTAGATGTGCACTGCATTTCACCATGGCAATCTTTTCAGGCATTTGAATAGCTTGCAACAAATCTCGAATTCTCTCACCCTTTCTCACTGGTGAACTAGAAGAGGTCATGAAACCTCTCTGTGACCACAATTAGCCGAAATCATGGACTATCCCAAATCCATACTGGTTATCCGTATAGATGGTAATTTTTAGCTAAGCAGAAACATGGCACGCTCTAGTAAGGACTATCAGTTCCACTACTTGTGCAGAATTGACTCCTCGAAGTCAAGACACTTCAAGGATACCAGCAATTGTGCACACAGCATATTCTGCTCTCAGTATTCCTGTATTGTCTCTTCAGGAACCATCAACAAAGATAATTTGGTTATTGTCTTCCAATTGGGTATCTCTAATATCAGGTCTCAGTTACTTCAAAACAATCATGCTCAATGTCTTCCAATTTTTCAACTTCAGCAATTTCATTCGGTAGCAAGGTTGCCAGGTTCAGCACTGTACATCTTTTCAATGACACATTAGGTGACCCCAAAATACTTGTTACATATCTGGTCAGTCTTCCACCTGTTAGATATTGGGTCTTGGTTCTGGTAAGTAAAACTTCAACTGAGTGAGGGACCATAACTGTCAGGGGATGTCCCATCACAATACCGTCACACTGTGTGAAGCTCTGTCCAACCGCTGCAACTGCACGCAAACAGCATGGTAAAGCTGCTGCAACTGGGTCCAAAGTAGCTGAAAAATATGCTACTGGGCGGTTTACACCTCCATGGACCTGCGTGAAGCCAGACAAAGAACATCCATCATGCTCATGGCAAAACAATGTGAAGGACTTTGTGTAGTCAGGCATACCTAAAGCCGGAGCCTTGCACAGACTCTCTCCTAATTCAGAAAATGCTTTCATGCAAGCCTGGTCTAACACTAGGGGATCAGTTACCTCTTTATGAGTCAGCTTCTGCAATCGTTTGGAAATGACTGAAAAATTGGGAATCCATTGGCGACAGTAGCCTTCCATCACTAAAAACATCCTGACATCTCTCTGTGTGGTCCGGGGACTCATCTGCAATATAGCTGTGACCCTTTCTCTGTATATTTTCCTTATTCCTTTCTCAGTCTGGTGACTCAAGTATTTCAGCTCTTCATAACAGTACTGTAATTTAAGTGGAGACACTTTGTGACCATTATTTCCCAAGTGGTTCTGCAAGGCAATCGTGTCATACTTGCACTTGTGGAGAAGTGTGGCACAATGGTTAGAGCAGCAGACCCTGATGCAGAGATCTGGCCTGGGACCAGGGTTCAATTCCCACCTTGGTAGGTCTTGGGCTCAATTCCCTTGGACCAGATAATTCTCACCCCCATGCCTAATCTAATTAATGGGTGTAACTCTGGGCAATAGCTTGGTTAATTTCCCTGACAGCGCTTGGAGCCCTGGGGGTTACCCAGGAGTGGGTACCTCACAGGGAAAAGCCTGGAGGGGTTCCACAGTGGTATGCGTACAGCAACTTGAGTAAATATTTACATTTCTAGCAAAATAATCTGTTACAAGAAATTATATATACATAATTGCATTGAAGATCATTTTCCGACAAATCACAATTCATAAATTTAACTTGTTGCTGATCATCTGTGAAAATTACAACCCCTTTCGATGCTTTTTCGTGTCTGTACCTATCCACTTTAGGGGAGCCTAAACCCGCTAAAGCCCACTTTCACAATTAAATCAACAGCCCATGACCAGAAGTGGTCTGCAGTACTTCTTGGGGATGCAAAGAAAAGCAGACAACCCAATGGCTTCCGGACATCCTGTGTTGGAGGTATGCGTACAGCGTCTTGAGACCCTAACGGGTGAGTAGTGCGCTATACAAGTGCGAAGTTTACGTCCCTTGTTTTGGATGCAATTAGTAAGTCATCAATTTACTGTACCAAGGTCAATTGGAAAGGCAATTCCAATGACTCCAAATTATTTTTCAAGATCTGATTGAATATAGAAGGTGACTCTGAAAACCCTTGAGGAATTCGACACCAACAGTAAACTCGGCCCAAAATTTTGAAACAAAAGAGAAATTGGCTGTCCTCAGGAAGAGGCACACAAAAGAACGCTTGTGACAAGTCTATGATAGTGAACCAATCAGCATCACATGGAATCTGAAACAAAATCACGGCTGGATTTGGCACCACAGGGCAACATTTGACCACAATGTAATTTATTTTCCTCAGGTCGTGGACAATTCGAACTTTCCCACAGGGCTTTTTCAATCCCATTATCAGTAAATTACATGGGCTGCTCAATACCTCTTTCAAGACCCCTTGTTTCACAAATTCTGCAATTATGTGAGCACCTTTCATAAGGATATCCTGTGGAATGTGATACTGGGGAATCTGAGGAAAAACTGTGCTGGTTTTACAGGAAGCTTAACTGACTCAACTCCCTTTATCAGGCCAATCTCTTTCCCTGTCAGATCCCACACTTTCTCTTTAACTGTTCCTTGCAAATCAGGAGGAACTCCTTCACAGAGAACACTGGAAAGAAATTAATCAGGGGGTACTCCTCATTTATTGTCTCACATTCGGTCTCAGGAGCTGGGGCCTCCTCATCATCACTATTTGTCTGTATCTCGATTCCATTGTTTGAGCAAGTAATCAAGCACCTGGTTTTACACAGCAAGTCTCTTCCCAGTAGGGATACCGGACTTGAATCATAGACTACGAATATGTGCGATCCTTTAAAGTTGCCAATCTTAACCTGAACTGGTTCTGTAATTGGGTAGGTCAAATACAGATTTGCTACTCCTACAATCTGAACTGTCTTTCCCGAAAGGGGCAAATTCAGAACATCTGCAGTTCTTACTGTAGAGCGTGTAGCTCCTGTGTCAACCAAAAATGAGACCTTGTGACCCATTACCTTTCCCTTCACATATGGACCTTTCTGATCTACTTCTAAAGAAGCTGCAAGCACACATTCATTATCATCTGAACTCTCGCTCACCCAATCATCGTTCATTCCACTCTCACTGTGTAACGGGAATCGGTGAACTGTGTTATTACTTTGGTTGGACCTCTGACCTGTGACCTGTTGAGGGAGCATCACCTACTGCTGTTCCGTTGGGGCTTGAGGTATTTGAATTTGCTGTCTAGGCACCATTGGAACCTGCTGTTGCATTGGCTGCAACTGTGTTCTCTGTACATGTAGCATTTGCACTTTCTGCATGGCATGGAAAGTTTGCACTTGATTCACATTACTATGAAAATTCAGATTATGACCTCTCATTTTCGGTCCTGTTATGTTTTGAAATGAGTTGATGTCACTTATTTGCTGAACAACACCTTCCTGCACCATCATCGGACACTCCCGCTTCCAATGTCTGACGGCTCCGCAAGCGTGTCAAGGCAACACTTTCTTCATTCCCTGCACATCATTCTGGACCACTATAGTATTCAGATCAGGACTACGATTTCCATTACCTATTCCTCCGCAACCTCTGCCTCTCATCTGATTTTGAAACACTACATTTCCGCGCTGCTGCTGTTGTTGTGGAAAATTTCCATGCATCCCTGTCTGTGCCACTTTAACCTGCATCGCCTTTTCCTTCAACATTCTCTGCTTGAACTCAGTCTCATCACTACAGTACTTTGCATACTGCAACACCTCATTAATCGACTTTGCCTGTCAGCAAGTCAAATGATTCTTAACCATCCGGCTAATTTCAGGTCTCAATCCTTCCACAAATCTGAACACAAAATGAATCATGTCTTTCGGCTCGATCATTTCTGTACCACTGTAATGCTTAAATGCCTGCAACGATCTCTCATAATACGCATGTATGGACTCTTCAGCTTCCTGAGCTGTCCTGTCTATTCTCTGCCAGTCAATGTTTTGGGGCGAAATGCTCGTTTTAAAAAATTCAAGCGCCTTATAGTAATATTTCATTACTTCAAGAGATTGCGCACCTGTAACCTGATCTCTCACTGGTTCTTTTGTCGGCCAATCTATACTCCTCTTACATTCCATCCACAGATCAGCTGGAACTACTATCTCTAATAGAGTGTTCAAGTCTTCCCACAGGCATTCTGCAAGTTTCACAAATCTGTCTATCTGCTGGTACCACTCTACTGGCTTCTCTCTCAACCTGGGATAGTCATTTGTAAAAGATAGAGGGGGCCATTACGACCGTGGCGGTTACTAGACCGACAGGGTCACGGTCGGACCGCTGCCACAGTGGCGGTCCGATCTCGACATTATGACTGTGGTGGAGCTGCCACGGTCAAACCGCCGACACCACCAGGCTGCTGCCAGCCTGCAGCCTGGCGGTTCCGGCGGTTGTAATCTGCCAGGGCAGTGCTGCATGCAGCGCTGCCCTGGGGATTACGAGTCCCCATCCGCCAGCCTGCCCATGGCGGTAAACACCACCATGGAAAGGCTGGCGGTATGGGGGCCTCGGGGGGCCTTGGCATGGGCACTGCAGGGGCCCCCATGCACAGCCCCATCGCGCATTCCACTGCCCGAATTACAGGCAGTGGATTGCGCAACAGGTGCTGCTGCACCCGCTTTACCACCACATTGCCGCCGGCTCCATTAGGAGCCGGCTACAATGTTAAGGCTCTGATCCTCGCTGGGCCAGCCTGTTGGCGGGATGGCACTGGCGGGTGGCCTCTGCCGCCCACCGAGGCTGCCCGCCAATGTCATAACGAGGGCCAGAATGTCAGTTCTGCTCCAAGGGACATGAACAAATTTCCCTCCTGGAATCTCTCTCATTGGTAACATTTTCATTGGATCCTTACCTTGCTGCACATTTGCAGTCAGCTTCGCAGAATCCCTTTTTCTTTTACCTCTTTTCTTTGCCCATCTGCCTTCCCACTTGTCTGAGGCTCCCCATGTTTGGACACTCTGAAGTAACTCCCTAAGGTGTGCCTTAATTCCTGCAGATCTCATGAGCACGAAGTCTTTTGTGTCAAAATCTAACCTGTAACTCCTTTTCAAATGCTTTGTCTTCTCTATTTCTATGCTGTACTTCTCTGCCAGGTCTGCTAACCTCAGATGCACATTGCTCACTTCCCTCGTAATTTTCGGGCACAGATATGTCAACTCTGCTTCTGTGTAGGACTCTAATCTGTTCATACCCATAGCTCCTTTAATGAGCTCAACTGCTTCCATTCCGAGTCTTGCGTAGTTCAAGTACTCCTCTCCCCTAGGAGCACTCTGTGGGGTATTCTGCTTGTCTAACCATTCAGTCAATTGTTGGGCCATCAAACCTTGCAGCCTGGGCATGTGACACTTGTTGTACCACTGTAATCGGGGACTGCGGTGTCAGTACTTTCAGACTCTGACACAACATTCAACCGTATGACAGTATGCAGAGGAAATCCGAAGGGACTAAGGTCTAGCAATGATCTCGATCCGTCAAAGGTCTGTCCACACAGGAGAGACTACTCAGATATGCTCATTAAGTCCTCCCCTCATTGAATTCTGATTCAGGACTCCCTTTGCACTGGTTTTCTTTTGGGCAAACAAAGGTACAACTGGACCAATGGTGACAGGTACAGATACAGCATCTGGGTTTGGTCTTACTGTTGGTGCACAGTTCCCGTATTCTGACTTATTAATACAGGCGTCTCGGTTTGTGTCCCTGTTATCATAGTGTACTTTGGCATCACTTGTGACTGAACTTGCGGCAGCAAAAGTGGAGTTGGCTCTGTCTGAACCAACATCGGTTTCAGGAAAACCTGTCCTGTAGGCACTATTAAGATTGTGGCTGTTTCCACTATGGGTACATCAGGGTAGATTCTTGAGACACTCAACTGTGGAACCTGATCTGGTGCTACCGGAGTGATAGGTGCATTAAGACTGCTCTGCATGGGGCACTGTGTCATACTCAGATTAACCTGCACTGGACTCATTGTTGCGTTAACCTGTGCTGGTGCTGAAGGATTTATACTGATACTTGGATTGTTCTCTTGTGCTGCATATGGTGGGGGATGATTTCTCAATAACTGTAAAATAAACTCATCGTCGTCTGATTCTTCCTCAAATGTCAAAGATCTCCTAGACTCCTTTGGTCTCTGCTCCCTACTCTCGGAAGGGCTCCTGTTTGTTTTTCTGGTAGCTTTTCTCCCTTCTATCTCACTGTCGTTTGTAATCAATGGAAACATTTTAATTCCCTGTAAAGTCTCGGCTCGCCACATTTTCTGAGCACTGTCCAAACTAGCTTCTGCTAGTGTCTTTTCTGCCTTTTCACCCTCCTCTCATATTTCTGTTGATGTTGCTGTCTGGCTACTAACTCCCAGATCGCTAATGCCTCGAACTGTGCCGGTCTCGGAGGGGTTTTTAAATCATACAGCACCCTCCTCAGGTTCTCTAGGCTCCTCAAATTAAATGTTCCGTGGGCAGGAAACGCAAAGCTGCCATCCTTCTCTGTCATGTTGCACCACTGCTTCAACCAAAGACATGGCGTGACACCCTGCTCTTCGATTACAATGTAAGCTGGTGTACCTTATGGCAGTGCGATGTCACTATACTCAATGTGATATACGTATCTCCCCTTTAAGCACTCTTTAAAGCTTTAAAAATTTTCATTTTTGCGAACTTTATGTTATTCAAATCAGATCAGTGACTTTTAATCACAGAATTTTCTTCACCCACCTTCTCGACCAATTGCCCTTCACAGACAGCTGTCAATCCGTGTGTGACAGTTCTCACTAACCAACCTATCCCAGTGCAGCTCGAATGATGTCACACTCACATGTACTGCGGCTGACAAAGTCTTGCGGCTTGTCCTCCCAAACTCAGATTCACATGAAACTAATGCAGTTTATTGTGAGCACAAAACAAAAATCAAAACCCAGGTAGGGTAACACAATCGCTTCAGAAGCTTTACGGATTTTTCACTGACGGCGTTTCGCTCTAACAGCTACTCCTTCTTTCTCAGTTTCCCTCATTCGAAAGCAAAATTTGACCTGCAAATTTCACTCTCAACTGATCAGTGGGTCTGTCCTGGTGCACATAGGACTCGCGAGATCTCAGTCGAGAATTCTTTCACTTACTTTGATTCACATTCTGACTTGTCGACCACGCCAGATCTACCTATTCAACCAGACAAATTACAACTAAAACCGAGTGTCTCATACACTTTTCAATATACTCCAGAGTCTTAGACCACTCACAGTCGCTATAACAACAACCAGGTGAAAAGTTTTGAGCACAAAGCGCCACACACATGTGAAGTTTGACGACTCCCCTACTCTCACACTCCTTCTACAACTTCATTTGGAGTACGCAAACTGCCTAAACCCTCACAAACATCACAATTCACCTGCGATTTGCATAAACTGGGCAAGTGCAAAACCTACTTCATTCACACCATCACTAGAACGCTAAGAACATTCTCAAACAACCATTGGCAAGCTCCAAGATTCTGGTAAAGTCATTTCAAGTACTTAGGGGCACATTTTCTTTCCACTTTGTATCATTGAATCTAGAAAAATCCCAAAATGTCGCCAATTTCTCCAAAAGTTCTAATTATTTTGCTCTTTCTAGGAGACCAGTACTTACCCCACTACCATCTCTGGGAACACCTGTTATTTCTCACTTACAATTTCTGGGACCAAATACTCTTCTACCTATCTCTGGAGTGTATGATTAGCTCTTAAGGAGACACACCATGTACTTTGCATCTATGATCGGCTTTTATGGAGACAAGCCATGTACCGGGCATCTATGATGGACTCTTAAGGAGACAAACCACCCTCTGCTACCATCTCTATTAGAGCGTCAGACTTTAATAAGTAGACTTACAAGGGAGACGAGAATAGGCAGATGGACCTTTTGACTCGCTTCAAGTTTTTCCCACTATATATTCCGTACCAATACAAATCAATGACAACAACAATCAATACTTCAATAATCAATAGGAATCAGTAATTTTCTCACACCATGACCTCGCAATCATTAATAACCACATCCTTATGTAAAAGTTACAATGTTTATTTCCCTATATTATTAATGCTAATGTCACGTGACTTAGGGCCACATAAACGAAGATCAGGTTTTGCAACTCGCAAAGTGCGAGACTTAGTGACTCACAATTAGCGAGTCGCAAACCCTGATGTAAAACAGTTTCAATGACACTGTTTGCGATTAGAAATGAGGGCGCAAATAACCTACCTCAAGAATATTCATGAGGTAGGTCATAATTTACGACCCCATTGGGAATGGCGGCACTCACAGGGATGGTGGCCTGCTGGGATCAGCAGACCACCGTGTCTGTGACTGCTTTGAAATAAAGCAGTGTTGTTTTTTGGAAAAGCAGCCCGTTTTCCTTAAAGGAAAATGGAATGCATTTCAAAAACAAAAATGAAAAGTTTTCTTTTCATTTTTACAGAGGCAGGCAGTGGTCTGCGGGACCATTGCCTGCTCTGAAATTTTTTTTGTTGCATGCATTCACAAAGGGGAAGGGGCCCCCTGAAGACCCCTTCCCTTTTTACGAATAGGTTAACACCAATTTGAGACTGGTGCTAACTGCGATTGTTTTGCGACTGCATTTGCAGTCACGAAACAATCATACATCGGACTGGTACTCGCAATGAGGAAGGGAACGCTCCTTCCTAATTGCGACTGGCAAACCCTTTTTGCGATTCGGTAAATAGATTACCGAATCACAAAAATGGGTCTGTACATACCAAAATGCTTTTTTTCTCTTCGCAAACGGCCCAATTATGAAAATGGGGCCGTTTGCAATGAGAAAAAAGGTACGTACACATGGCCCTTAGTCTCAAAATCAAATACAAAAACAATTGTGGCTGTCCAAAGAGGCGAAAGAAGCACAATCCAATCAAAGTTTGAGCTACTGTACATTCTAAAGTTACAGTACAAATTAATAGCAAGAATAACTGCACGAAGAATATAACATACATTTAGATTCAGAAAAAATAAGGCATCAGCTGTTATTACATGTAGCGACCTTCATCTGTGAGAACCCTAACTAGCATCAGATTAGCACTGCATGTTTGGGCTTCATGCAAAACAATTTAGTCCCACAAATTTGGAAAACATCTAGCTGTGGCTCTGTCAAAATAGCGGTTGGTGCCTAGGAACAAAAGCAAATAGACATAGCAATCAGTAACAATTTTAATATACCAGTCCTCAATATGGTTCAGCAAGCTGTGACAGTCTTCGTCAATAGGACATCAGTTAGTTCGGCAAAACATCAGGATTCAGCATCAAAGTTCAGAAAAGCAAAGGCCCTCATTATGATACTGGCGGTAAAAAACACCTACCGCCGCGGCGACGGCCGCCAAAACACTTTAGCTGCGGTACCAACCGCCCACCATATTATGACCACAGCTGGATTCCCGCCAGAAGGATGGTGGAAATCTGGCTGTGGCCATACCGGCGGATGGCGGTAAGGTGGTACCACGCCCGTAGACCACCGCCAGCCGTATTATGAGACGTATTATAGCCTGGCGGTGTTCTGCTGGCGGAAGCTGCTGCTGAACGCAGCAGCGCCCCATCCCGTCTCCTGCCAGAGGATCCTCTACACAAAGGTAAGTGGGTGCTCCGACAGGGGAGGGGATGGGAGGTGTTGTGTGTGTGTGTGTGTGCATGTCTGGAGGTGTCAATGCATGTATGTTGTGTTGTGTGAATGCGTGTCAGCGTGTATGTATGTATGTGTGGATGTGTGTGTGTATGGATGTATGCATGTGTGGATGAATGTGGGAATGGTGGTGTGTATGCGTGTGTGCGTGTATGAAGGGAGAGGCGTGTATGAAGGGGGTGTCTGGAGAGGAAAGGAGGGTGGGGGAAATCTGGGGAGGGGGGAGGCGAAGACCCCTATCAGTGACAAGGAAGGGATTCCCTGTCACTGATAGTCCCTAACGCCATGGTTTTACCAAGGCGGTAGGCGGATTCATAATCCTGCAGGCAGTACAGTGACGGCAGCCGGGCTGGAGATTAATATCTCCAGCCCGGCGACTGTTACCACCATGGTGGTCGATGTTGTACATTGGCGGTTTAGCTTCAGCCTTTTGGCAGTACTTTCCACCATATTACTGCCAACCGCCAGGGTCATAATGAGGGCCAAAGTCTCTTCGTGCAGTTCAGAAAAAAATAGAGCTAAACTCTCAAGAAGTAAAGACAGAATAGCAAATCTCCTGGGAAGTCCGAAAGAATAAAGTTAGTGGCCAGTCTTCTCTCAGTGCAGTCCGGCTAAGTTAGATTTCCTAAAACTACTTTCCACATCCTAATTGGTCAGGGGATCATATGTTTACATTTAGTCAAATGAAACTAAACCCTCAAATCTACAATTTTACTACTACACGGTTCACATGTCAAAGATTGGCTTGTCTTCTTCCGCTCTCGTCATTTGGCTTGTCAGGTATCAATATTGTTGCAGCTTATACTCCAGTCAGTGCATCCATTGTCTTCTCCTGGGAAGGTCAGTCTTACACATATTACATTAAACATTGTTTCACTAGCAAGTACAGCAGCTTCTAGTAAGCAGTTTCTCATGAGAACTAACCATCTACGAGCACATGGTCAGCACAGTGGAAAATCACAATTTAATTCTCTAAGCATCCATTTGATAAAACGCCTAAGAAATGCAACTTGACGTGAGGCAAAGTTAAGGCCTACGATAAATAAAGCTAATAGACAAGGCATAACTCTAAATATGCCATATTACTACATTAATCAAACATAAGCTCAACATTTCATATTAATTAGTACACTTCGTGAACATTGACGGCCACTCTGGTAGGCGCACCTTCAAATGTGTGCATTCATTTTCTCTTAGTTAATACAATATCTTATGCAAATTCAACACTCAGAATACATGAATATTCATGAATAATTCTAATTAATAAGTCTGAGTTAACACGGGTGCTCCTGTAAAGCACGCCAATACCATCTGGTTGAGTTTATGCTATAAAAAAACACAAAAAAACACAAAACCCCACTGACTGCAGCCGGGTGTCCCACCGAATACAGACTTGAGCAATTGCATTTCCCTGCCTTCACCTTAGTGGGGACAGGGAAATACAACAGCTGTTATTTATTTGGCCACGTCATTTTCTTCCTCCCTGCTAGAAGTTCCGCTCTGGGACTGCCAGCAGCCAGGAATGGAGTCAGTGTATTCTGCTGACGAAAAAAATATAAACCATTGCTGCTATGTGTGCTCAAGGCTGTCCTCAAAGCAGAGACACTTTTTTACCCCCAGTAACTTTTAGATTTTAATTATTGCCAGCTTTGCAGTTCCCAAACCTCAGAGTTGAGCATGGCCAACCTTAGATATAAACCCTGCCAGCTCATTGCTTGCATGTGACAAAGCCTGTGAGAGGGAATATTAGTATGGATTTTGTCCTAACAGAAGAGAAGGGGGCTTACTGAATCTTTCATCCTTCTGAACTTGATAAAATAAGTAAAATATTAATTAAGTACCAAGAGACAATTCAGCTTGAGACATGGATTATAACAATAACATACATCATGTGAGTGTCTCAGTGTGGAAGGTGACTTTGTTGGAAGGTTACTGTGTAACAAGTATTCTTTAATTATTTCACTTGGTTCAGTTTAGGCCTGATTAAGTATTCATTTGAGATATTCTAATGGCTAAAGTACACATATAATTAATTGGAAATGTAATATTCATAATTAATTTAGGAAGAAGCGCCTGCACGAAGATACTGTGCATATCATAATTCCCAGTTATTATTCTGTAATCTAAATTAATCTTCAGGGACTTCTAATTGAGTCCTCTGAAACACTGAGCCAAGAGAACAGGCCTGGATCGGAGGACTTCCTATTTTCATGTTTATTGACGAACCGCAGTTTATCCGTGGTGACCATGGATAGCAAATATTTGGCCACATTTTATTAGCTTAGAGGGACATGCTGTTCAATTATTTAAGAGAGATAAACTCTCATAGTTCAAATTTGTCTCAGCTAGATTTTCCACAGTAGAGACAGTGGGGATACTTTGAAAACAATACTTTTAAGGTTCTCAGCTCTGCTTCCTACAAAATGAAGTTGACTCCTATCTTAGCTGGTCAAAACAGGGATGAAACTTTTCTAAATGAGATAACTGATTCTACACGCTGAGGACTAGAGGACAAGCAGGCCTTAGGGGGTGTTTGTCAATCACAGTGGTGTTATGAGTATCTCTTTTAATGTTGATAGCTGAGGGCCCCATTCACAAAGATCCTCCGCTGTTGTGGCGGCGGCTCTGGAGTCGTGACGGAGTCTCCGCACTCATGGTGGAATGTCCGCACTGCAATTTCTCATTGCGAAAAGACTCGAAAGTTGAATAAAAAGGCATTCACTGAACTTGCGTGTAAGACTGGCTGGTGTTTATAGACTGTATGTGTAAGAGTGCATTAGTAGTGTGAGGATGTAGTCCATATGCTTAGGAAAGATTTTTGAACTTAAAGAAATCTTAGGTCTTTTTCAGGTGCCACTGGGAAAAAAAGGGTTTGTCAGAAGTTGCAATACTCTGCAAGAAGAGGCCTCAGTTTTTGGAGCTTACGCAGCTGAATGGCCAGTCTCTTCATAGCAACCAGTCTCAGGTATCTTGTGTTTTTTGCTACAGCTAAGAGACTTTGGTTAAGCCGCCTGACCCAGGGACATTTAGAGACATGTAGTATGTGCAAAGTGATAGATTTCACTTTCTCTTCTAAGTGGCATGATCCTAAGGCTGGTGCATTATCCTGGGTCAGCGGTCTAGCCTTGTTCTGTTAGGAGTTTGGAGACATTCTGCTTTGGAGTGTGTAGTTATAAATGCTGAATAATGTTCTGACTATTGAGGGCAGCCAAGGCCTCTGGATGGTGGTTGGAGATTCTTTATTCTGGAATAAACTTGTTCAACCCCTTTGTGTGTTGTGTCCATGATTCAACATTTTGGCAACAAGGATGGGATGGTCATATGGAGTAGGTTTCCACTGCTTAGAATTAAAGAGATTGTGAGCATGAGAACTCGTGCCAGGTGCTTCACCACCTAG
Organism: Pleurodeles waltl; assembly: GCF_031143425.1. Taxonomy (NCBI): domain Eukaryota; kingdom Metazoa; phylum Chordata; class Amphibia; order Caudata; family Salamandridae; genus Pleurodeles; species Pleurodeles waltl. Next base: position 91,258,042 of record NC_090438.1, read on the forward strand.
TGCTTAATTTGTCCTTGTTGTTTCCGGTGCTGAGCACCAGCACTAATTTTTGAGGGCCGGCGCTTAGTCTTCTGCCTCAAGCATTTGCTGCGAGCAAAGGACACGTTTGGGAAAGACGGAGGAAGAGAAAAAAGAAAAAGCATCACATTGGGAGAAAGTAGAAAGCTGCAAGAGTGAGCTGAAGGGGCAGGGAGTGGCTTTAAATGGATTGAAGAGGTCTGAGATGGACTACGCCGCCTCAGTATTCCGTGTTCACATTTATTTGCAGCAGCCACTTTGGCCTTTGGGCACTGGCACCTTTTTATTTACAAATTAAGTACTGTCACCACCATGTATTTGATGTCACCATACCATCAAGTAAAGCTAACAGTGGAGTCATTTAGTATGCCTTTTTAGCACGAAGACATTCTAAACTTTATTTTAGCAAAATCAAATATTAATAAATTATTAATTGAGGTAAAAATATGTATGGAAATGTGGTGACAGGGAAGGGGGAAGAGAGATTAGGGTGAAAAAAATGAATTGGCGGTCTCTGCCTTCTCCATGTTGCTATATTGATAACTGGGCTTTCTCTGATTACCACATTTTCTTTGTCAGACATGCACATAGCACCCTGTTGCCCCTGTACCCGGGTTGATGCTGTCTAGCTGCCAGTATGTTTTAGTACCTCTGCCCCTCTGTTATAATCTGCTATGCTTGTGATGCCTTCTGCGCACGCTTCAGTGTTCTCTGCTCTGCTCAGCCAGTGTGTGATGTCATGGATTGTTGGTGAGGGACTGGAGGAGTGTGGCAGGGAGAGTGGGCTGAGCAGAGAGGATGCTGATCCTAGTGGGATACTTTACTATGTAACCTGTAGCTTTTTCAATAAACCTACAATCTGTTATTCTGCATGAATTGGCTACTTGCCTCCTACTTGCTGACAAGGGATCTTTACAACACCCTTCCCACTCCCAGTTGGACCACCTATCACACCTTCCAGGTAAATACCTACCTGTCTCTGCTGGCTGTAGCATAATAGAAATCATGAAACATACTGGTGGACCAGCAGCGTAAATTATAACCACCAGCTAATTACAATTAACTCTTAGGTGCTTATCTTTCACACAACCTACACCATCAAATTGCTGTGTGCTGCACCCCAGGACAAAGTAAGAATACCTCGCCCAGGACACCAAAACGCTTTTCATAAAGGATCAAACCAAGTACAACACTCGGCCAACCACGCACTCCATCACAGTGTAGTGCACTATCAGTGCGACAATGTGCAATAGAATATAATAAAGTTAGAAGACTGACAACATCTAGAGTAAACATATCTGTTACCTTCAAATATCAAATTATCAAGTATGTTGTGGTGGATAGAAAAGTATTTTATATGTGTATTTATGAACCCAGCAGTAAACATAAAAGGCATAAGGTGTTATTAAATCCAATAGAGACATTTGATATGAACTCAGAATAACTTAAATCTAGGAAAATAAGAGATATGTGTTGAGAGAATTCACTATCACAAAACACAAATGCATGTTTTGTTTTTGTTTTAGGTTTAGTGGCATTAAGTAAAATGGGTAAAATAGAGTTTGGTTATCCTTATCTATGCAAACAAGTAACATCTTCTTTCATTTATTTTCAGATATTAAGCAGAATCTCATGTAAAATCTTGTATTGCATATATCAAGCCGTATACATCAACACATGCCAAAGTTCACAGTCTTAGATTAATTCTCCCCCAGGAGTGTCTGAATAGGGAAATTGTAATGCATGTTAAAGGGTGACAAGGTATGTTGTTAGTTGGGAAGAAAGATGAACTATTGGCATGCATGTGTTGAACAAAAGTTTATATTCTATTTGTGAGATGCAGGGTTCCTTATTTGGATAGACCATAAACCTGCTCACAGACGTATTCACTAGAAATACACTTGAGGCTCTCATTTTGAGTTTGGTGGATGCCTTATTCCGCCACAAACTGGACAGTGGCCCCAAAATATCTCCGCGGGCCTCTGAAATTATGTCCAGGATTGGGTCACATTATGAGGCAAAACTGTCTCGAAATAGACTGCACTTCATTGGTACTAATTCAGCACCCAAAAACAGAAATAAGCAACTCAGAGGTTACTCTTCGCAAAGGCTTTTTTACTCCGCTGCACCACATGGTGCTGCATTATTAGCAACTTTGATTGAGCTAGAGACCATTTTTTTGTGTTAAAATCTGCAGATTATGCAGCAGGGTATGGATTATGTTGCAAATGCATCAAATCTATGCACATGCAGAAAATGCTGCGGCCCCAAAACTGTATAATTTTGGTTGCATTGGAGATATCCTGCCCTTCTTGTTACAAATGCAGTGTATCCTATGACACTTTAATAAAGCAGATTTGATATCCATCATATCTGTGACAAAGTAACCCATCCATCAAACTCTAAATCAAAAACTAAGGCGGTCATTCTGACCGCGGCGGGCGGCGGTCGCCGCGCGCCATGTGGTTACCGCCGAATGACCGCACCCGGTCATTCCAACTTTCCCGCTGGGCCGGCGGGCGACCGCCAAAAGGCCGTCCGCCGGCCCAGCGGGAAAGCCCCTGCAACGAGGAAGCTGGCTCCGAATGGAGCCGGCGGAGTTGCAGGGGTGCGACGGGTGCAGTGGCACCCGTCGCGATTTTCACTGTCTGCAAAGCAGACAGTGAAAATCTTTGTGGGGCCCTGTTAGGGGGCCCCTGCACTGCCCATGCCAGTGGCATGGGCAGTGCAGGGGCCCCCAGGGGCCCCGCGGCACCCGTTCCCGCCATCCTGGTTCTGGCGGTGGACACCGCCAGAAACAGGCTGGCGGGAAGGGGGTCGGAATCCCCATGGCGGTGCTGCAAGCAGCGCCGCCATGGCGGATTCCCTGGGCCAGGGGAAAACCGGCGGGAAACCGCCGGTTCCCCTTTTCTGACCGCGGCTTTACCGCCGCGGTCAGAATAGCCCAGGAAGCACCGCCAGCCTGTTGGCGGTGCTTCCGCCGCCCTCCGCCATGGCGGTCATGGACCGCCAGGGTCGGAATGACCCCCTAAGTGTTTTAAATTACAAATCTTTAGGGACCAAACTGACCTGTCCTACCTGTTCCCAATAGAGCATTAGCACTACTTAAAAGTAATAATGTATCCCAATATTATCACATGGGAGACGCAGGCCTTGCAGTAGTGAAAAACAAATTTAAGAGTTTTTCACTACCAGGATTTGTAAAACATTTTAAATACACCATACCCTGCCCTAACTACTGTTTAGGGCGTATCTTAGTGGTGACGTCTTAAAATGTAAGGTTTGGGCCTGGTAAAAAGGGTGTTTTGCCCGGTCAAATGGCAGTGTAAAACTGCACACACAGGCTGAAATAGCAGGCCTGAGACATGTTTTAAAAGGCTACTTAAATGGGTGGCGCAATCCTTGTTACAGGCCCAGTAGTAGTATTCAATTTACAGGCCCTAGGCACATATAGTACCATGTTACTATGTGAATGCCATATTTTAACATTGCAGTTGAACAAATGCCAGGAAGTCAATGTTTCCACCTCCCAAGACTTCACGACACAGTGCACTTTCAAAGACAGCCTAATTTCTTCTCCAGTGCTCATGGACATAGTCCTACATCTCTTCAGGCTGACTTTCTTCCTGCACACAGCATTGAAACCATGATGCTATCTGTGCTTAACAGGCTGCGACGAGGACGAAGGACAAATATCAGCATTGGTTCTATTACACCTCTAGGTGGCTTTGGACATGGTCAAGTCCCAATTTATTGTCCGACTGTGTGAAAGCTACTGGCTTGCAGGGCTTCCAAGGCTCAGCTCTGGATCGTATCAAGTTTTTCTAGGACATTTGTACCTAAATTGTCCATATTGGCCCCTTTAAGGCCGCTGCAGTACAGGTGAAGTGTGGCATGCCTCAGGGTTCTTCTTGGTCTCCCCACCTTCTAAACTTATAAATCAGGCCCTTAACTAAGGAATGAGGGAGTCAATTTAGCTCTACAACTAATGCAGATGACTCCAAACTCTTGTTTCGGTTACATGGCTCTGCAGCCTTACAGGAAGACTTTCAAAATACTACGTGATTTATCTGGGAGTGGATGGGCAATAACTACTTGAAAACCTATTGCAGAAAAGAAACAAAATAGTAATTTTGAGCAACAAATCTTGTCTCTGGAATCAGCTAAACCAGCTGGCTAATATGGGTACTAAACCTACCCCCCAGAAACATGCCAAAAGTCTGGGACTCATCATAGATGGAGATTTATCCCTGGAACCCCTAATTGGAGTAGCATTCACCTCCTGCTTTTTTATGATGAGAAAGATCAAGAAGTTAGCCATGTTTCTTACTCTGGATCCTTCATTATAGTGATAATGGCCTTAATCATACCTAGACTCGACTATAGAAATTCAGAATACATCGGTCTACCATTGTCCTGTAGACTGATACTCATCCATAATCAAGCAGCCAGACTGATTTATAGTATGCCAAGGAACTGTCATGCCAATCCTCTGCTAAGGGATCTCTACTGTCTGCCACTGGAACAGATAATTACATTCATATCTGCTGAATCACTTGAGGTTCTCTATGGTGATGGCTCCCTATTCTTATCCAAAAGGATCAACAAGTATTTGCCCGGCTTAAGAGCTTCACTCCTCCTCATCCAATCTACTAATCCTTCCACAATTAAGCAATAAAGGTACGAAGGAACATTGTTTCTTGGTACCAACAGCATTCATCTGGAATTCTTTACTACATGCAAAGACGTTGCTCTTCAGATAAACCTATTAACAGTGCTAAGTGTATCTATCAGATATTACCCTGCAGCACCAAGAAATCATTTGGTGAATGTGCTCTCTATAAAGATAATTATCACATCAAAACATTACCATAATACACTCCCCCCAAACACACCCGAGCCTGTAGAGCCCAAGTTTAGTGTGATCAAAGACTTTGGCCATCTTGGAAATGCCCATGTGCATAGGGGGTTGCTTGAGGAACCCTTACCCCACTGATTATGGCACCCACTTGGGTCAATGCTATCCACTGGCTTGTGCCTGGTATAAATATGGCATCTCCAGTCATCCTCTTCAGAATATTGCTGGTTATGTGTAAAATCAGAAGAGGACTGAACCTGTTGTACAAGGCCTGAGAAAAGCCTAGAAGACTCGACCTTCTCCTTTCTGTACCCAGGGCAAAGAAGTGGACCCCAAGGGTCATAAGGCCAACCTCCTGTTAAAGCTACAGAAACACAACAAGCTACAAGAGGCCTTTTGCTGCAACTGCCTAGCTGACCAGTGGCAACTGGACCGGGACTGGATCCTCCTGTTGACCTCCGCCTGCCACCCTGTGAGGCTTTCAGTGCCTCTCACGAGGTCCAGCGGGGGAGTGGGGCTTTAGAATTGTACTCCTGTGGTAGATTGTGACTTAAAAGACTAAAGTTCGAAGGTAAACTCTTTGACCAGGATGGTTGTTATTTGGGGTGGATGATAGCCCACCACAAGTTATAATATCACTATTCTTGTTAGGTCAAGTAAAGGTTTCAGTAATTTAAACCTGAGGTCAACCCCTGATAGCTTTGACACAGAACAGACAGGCTTATCTTAAATACATGTTAGAGCATTTCGACGTACCAAAACAGTTAACATGTTAAAAGAAAATGCAATATAAATCCCACTCCAATTGATATAAATAGAGAATAATTAAAAAAACAAAGTGACACCAAAACAATAGCACCAAAAGTGCCAACATCAATCATTTGTTTGTGCTTTACTGGAATGGTTTACCTTCTGACTTAGTCTCTGAAAAGGAAGTCAAAAATCCTCAGCGGGGCAAGGAAGCTGGCTGTGGCTGAGAATGGCTTAGAAGGGTTTTCCAGGTCCTTTGGAAGTCTTTGGAGCCAAAATGTTTCTAAATTCTATGTGTTTTTTGGGAATGTTTGGCTGAGTACACTTTGACACAGCAAGGGTCCCAAGACCTCAGGAACAGCACTCACTCCAGCAGGAGCCACCCGCAGGGTCCACGGCAGGTCACGTTAAAGCTAGGCTTATGAGGAAAAAGGGCTTGTTTCAGGTTTTTGTAGCTCTGTATTGTAGCAGGAGGCCAGCCAGCCGATCCCTGGGGCCCACTTCTTTGTCCTGAGTAAAAGTGGGAGTGAGTCTAGCCGTTTAGGTACCCTCACAGGTTTCAAAAGCATGCAAATTCCTAATTCTGCGTTCCACAAGTCCAGTAGTGTTCTGGGTGCCACATTATTGCCTCGCACTAGCCTGCAGTTGCAGGTAACTCTTCTTCCCTAATTAATGGAGTAAAGTTCCCAGAGTTAACCATACCCACTTTTGTATCAGTTTGCAACAGTTTCTGTGTGCCATACTGCAAACAATCCAACAGTGCCCCTCTCTGCCCAAATCCAAGATGATGAGCCCCCTTCCCCGTTATGCAGAGCCTGTGTGCCCACCCCAGAGGAATGGCCAGGGAAATGAGGAACCCCTCCACTGTGGTCACTTCAAACCAGTTTTGGGGACACCTCCTCCCCCACTGGGATGGGTGCCTGCCTGACCAGGGGAACAAAGGAGGGCCCTGCCTAGGTGTCAGCTACCATTTGCATGTGACATGGTAGGCCTCTTTGAAGTTCAGCAAGTTTCTGGGCATAGCCCACATGGTCATCTTGCCAAAAGAAAAGAAACACCTCTCTGCATCCAAAGCCTTTGTCCTGCTCTGGGAGCAGGTTTCACACATCATCAAGGCTGGCATATTCAGCTTCTGGGTGACAGCTGGAGCTCATGCAAATGGGCTTTCAGAGGCTTTAGGCAGGTAAAAGGGTAACTTTCTAAAAGCACTGTTTTCCTTAATAGTTACTACAATTTAAATGTTATTATTGCATTGGATTTTAAATAACTATGAAAAAGACCATTTGGATTTTATTTCTAGCTGTTTCCTAAATGACATTACAATTATTGAATGTAATAATGTACCTCAGTGTTTTCCAATGGAACAGCCAGCAGTACTGCAGTGAAAATATATTTTGGGGCTATTCCTCTATAATGACATATGGATCATTAGATTTCTATACATCCTAGTTTTAAGTACCACACACCCTTCCTTTGGGTTTAGAAGGCCTACATGGGGCTGACTTTGTAATTTATTTTCTTGTTTTTTATCAATAGAATTGACAACATAGGATTAGCAATAAAAGGAAATCTTTCTCTCTTCTGTCTTGGTAACCTTAAATAAAATGAGTATGTTAAATAATTTCTATACAGTGTCCCAGACTATGGGGGTCATTCTGACCCTGGCGGTAATTACCGCCATGGCGGAGGTTGGCGGTAGCACCGCCAACAGGCTGGCGGTGCTCCGCCGGGCATTCTGACCGCGGCGGTACAGCCGCGGCCAGAAGCGGAAAGCCGGCGGTGTACCGCCGACTTTCCGCTGCCCATGGGAATCCGCCATGGCGGCGCAGCTTGCTGCGCCGCCATGGGGATTCTGACAGCCCATACCGCCATCCTGTTCCTGGCGGTTCACCCGCCAGGAACAGGATGGCGGTATGGGGTGTCGTGGGGCCCCTGGGGGCCCCTGCAGTGCCCATGCCAATGGCATGGGCACTGCAGGGGCCCCCGTAAGAGGGCCCCACAAAGAATTTCAGTGTCTGCTTTGCAGACACTGAAATTCGCGACGGGTGCAACTGCACCCGTCGCACCTTCCCACTCCGCCGGCTCCATTCTGAGCCGGCTTCCTCGTGGGAAGGGTGTTTCCCGCTGGGCTGGCGGGCGGACTTTCGGCGGTCGCCCGCCAGCCCAGTGGGAAAGCCAGAATGACCGCCGCGGTCTTTTGACCGCGGAGCGGTCTTTCGGCGGGAACCGCTTGGCGGGCGGCGACCGCCGTCCGCCGCGGTCAGAATCACCCACTATATGTAACTTCATGCCATTTATCATTCATTATTCACAATGGAAAAGGGTTATAATCATTAATTTGCATTCACAATGCCCCATTGTAGGAATGTCCCTCTTTCTAGCATGGTTACCCTCACTTTTTGCCTGTTGACAGTGTGCTTAGACTGTTTTCACTAGGATTCTGCTAATCAGGACCACAGTGATTGTGCTCTCTCCTCTACATTTGGTTGTCTTGGTACCCTTTACACCCCACAATTGGGATACTGGTTGTAACCCTGTAAGTCCATAGTATTTTGTACTGAGGTACCCAGGGCATTGGAACACTAGGGGTCCCCCATGGGCTGCAGCATGTATTATGACACCTGTTGGACATGGCCCTTTTTGCAGTGTCATCCCTCCTAATTTTTCTGACCAGTTTTTGTTGACTTTAGGACTCTGGGCACTTTACCAATGCTAACCAGTGCTAAAGTACATAGGCTGTCCATCTAAATACTTTTGGTGATTGGTTTATCCATGATTGGCATATATGATTTACTTGTAAGTCCCTAGCAAAGTGCACCAGAGGTGACCAGGACCTGTAAATCAAATGCTACTAGTGGGCCTGCAGCACTGATTGTGCCACCCACATGAGTAGCCCTGTAAACATGTCTCAGACCTGCCACTGCAGTGTCTGTGTGTACAGTCTTGCACTGCCAATTTGACCTGGCAGGTTCACGTGTACCCACTTGCCAGGCCCAAACCTTCCCCTTTACTACATATAAGTCACCCCTGATGTAGGCCCTAGGTAGCCCCATGGGCAGATTGTAGTGAATGTATAAGGGAGGACATGTACTGGTGTGTTTTGTATGTCCTGATAGTGAAATACTGCCAAATTTGTTTTTCCCTATTGCAAGGCCTATCCCTCCCATAGGTTAACATTGGGACTGCCTTTAAGTATTTTTTAAGTGGAGTTTACCTTTGGGAGCAGATAGGGATATCGAGTTGGGGGTCTCTGAACTCACAATTTAAAAATACATCTTTTGGTAAAGTTTAGAAAGTGGGCATTTTCTTGCTTAATCATTCTGTGCCTCTGCCTGCCTGTGGAATCCACGTCTGGGTCAGACTGACAGTTGGGCTGTTTGTGAATTCCCTCTAGACAGTGACACAAAGGGAGCTGAGGGTTGTCCTGCATATCCTGATGAGTCTCCTGGGCTAGAGTGGCAAGGGAGGAGCTGACACTTACACCTGAAAGGGCTGTGCCTGCCCTCACACAGTGCAGACTCTGACCCCCTGGAGTATGTCTGGGGCCAGGCCTGGGCAAGGCAGGATCGTGTGAACAACAGAGACTTTCCTTTGAAGTTTGCCTACTTCAGAGGCAGAAAGGAGTACAAGTAGTGGACCCAAATCCCCACATTTGTAAATTATTTCTGGATCAAGAGGTACCTCTGCCAAGACGAAGAGCTTGATGCTTGAGGAGGACTTGCCGCTCTGCCTGTTGCTTTGCTGTGCTGTCCTGCTGCTGCTTCTTATTCAACAGGGAAAGAACTGGACTCTGCTTTCTGAAATCCTGCTTGTGAAGTTTCTACAGGGGCTTGGATTGAGCTTGCCCCCTGTTCTGAAGTCTCAGGGACATCAAAGACTTCATCTGCCAGTGCCTGGGCTCTTCTGCTGAGAGTCCTGATTTGCTAAGTGCTGCCAACTCCAGTCTCTGGGCCCTTAGAAGTGGAAGCTGCTAACTTGCAGGGGAAAATCCACGCACTGCTTTATGCATGTCAGAAAAATTGATGCACCATTTGTGGCTGAAAATTCAATGCAGCATCTGCCTCGCGACTGGAGAAACGACGCAGCACCTATTCTCAACACAAACTCTTCTCACAGCGCAATGGAAATTTCCACGCACAGATCCTGGGCGTTAGAATCTTCAACCTCACTGTGCAGACCCGAGGCTCCGCATCCGAAATCGACGCATGGCTTCCCTTGCGAGGAAAGAATCAATGCACGGCCTCCGGTGCGAGTAAAGAATCGATAGACGGCCTCACTTGCAAGTAAGGAATCAATACATCCCTTGCTTTTCTGACACACCGTCGCCCTTGTGGCTTTACTTTTTAAACATACCAGGTACTCTCTGCTGAAACAAAGCACCAATTGATTTCTATGGATTAAGACTTTTTACTTTAAAAAATCATATCCTTGCTTGTGTATGTTATATTTTTGTTGGTTTGGTCTTGATTGATTTGGATAAATATTGGCTATTTTTCTAAACTAATGTGGAGTCCTTTGGTAGTGTTTTTCACTGTGTTACTGTGTGTTTGTGCAAATACTTTATACATTGCCTCTAAGATAAGCCTGACTGCTTGTGCAAAACTACCAAGGGAGTGAACAGAGGTTATCTGACTTGTGTAGCTCACTGACCCTGACTGAGTGAGGGTTCCTGCTTGGACAGAGTGCAAATTGACTGCCAACCAGAGACCCCATTTCTAACACACCCATGGGAGCCCACGCAAACTGTATCTGCAGGCACCCTTTCACTGCTGGTCACTACACATGGTCACTGTAGGTCACCCCTATGGTAGGCCCTTCCAGCCCTAAGGCCAGTATGAAGGTTCTTGTGTGCCTAGGCACCCCTGCAGGAGCAGAGGTGCCCCTACGAACTCCAGTTCCAATTCCCTGGACTTTGTAAGTGTGGGGAAGCTATTTTAGCTATGTACCGGCCATAGGTCACCACCCGTGGTCCAGCTACATAATGGTAACTCCGAACCTAGACAAGTTTGGTATCAAACATGTCAGAATCATACTTCAATACTGATGCCAGTATTGGTGGCATGTTTCCATGCACTCTGGGGGCTCCTTAGAGGATCCCCTAGTATTGCTCCTACGAGTCTTTCAGGGTCTGCGAGCAACCCATGCTTCTGCAGTCCCTCAGACAGGATTCTGCTGTCCTGCTGCTCGACCAGCTCAAGCAGGGGAAGGCAGAACAAAGGATTTCCTGAGAGAGAGGGGTACAACCTCTTCTCCCTTGGAAATAGGTGTTACAGGCTGAGGAGGAGTAGCCTCCCCATGCCATGGTTTGCTGTGAAGGGCACATTTGGTGTCTTCCTTTCATAATCTGGTTTGCACCAGTCCAGGAACACCTGGTCCCTGCTCTGGCATGAAACTGCACAAAGGAAAGGGGAGTGACCACTCCCCTATCCATCACCACCCCAGGGGTGGAGCTCAGAGCTCCTTCAGGTGGCCACTTGATTCTGCCATTTTGAAAACAAGATGGGCAGAGGCCCCTGGGAGCATCTGACTTGTCAGGTTAGGCAGATGACGTCAGTGACCTGCTCTGATAGGTGGTCACCATGAAAGGTAGCGACCCCCATTTTGGGCTATTTAGGGACTCCCTGGTAGGTGGGTCCCCAGAATCTGTATGCAAGACTCCACCAGGACTCCTCTGCAAGGACCTCTTCTGCTCCTGGCCACCAAAACCACTGCTGGACTTCACAGGAACCGAACAAGACTCCAACAGGAAGACTATGGGGGTCATTCTGACCCTGGCGGTCTTGGACCGCCAGGGCCACGAATGACGGAAGCACCGCCAACAGGCTGGCGGTGCTTCAATCCCCATTCCGACCGCGGCGGTAAAGCCGCGGTCGGATTGCCGGGGCCCGCGGTCATCCGCCGTTTTTTCCCCGGCTGGGAGAATCCGCCAGGGCAGCGCTGCAAGCAGCCCTGCCCTGGGGATTCTGACCCCTGTACCGCCAGCCTGTTTCTGGCGGTTTTCACCGCCAGGAAGAGGCTGGCTGTAACGGGTGTCCTGGGGCCCCCTAACAGGGCCCCGGCCTGCTTTTCACTGTCTGAATGGCAGACAGTGAAAAGCGCGACGGGTGCAACTGCACCAGTCGCACCGCCGCAACACCGCCGGCTCCATTCGGAGCCGGCTCCTGTGTTGCGGCCTCATTCCCGCTGGGCCGGCGGGCGCTAACTTGGTTATGTCGGGAATGTCAGAATGCGGGCCGCGGAATTTTGGCCGCGTGCCGGCCAAATGGCGGTTTCCGCCTGGCGGGCGGCGGTAGCCGCCCACCAGAGTTGGAATCACCCCCTATGTCTCCTTGCAACATTGTTTCTGCTGCTCTTGTCAGCAACTTGCAACATTTCCATGGCTGTGCATCCTCTGGGGTTGGCAAGACTTCATCTGCACCAAAGAAGCAATAAGGAATCTCCCTTGGAGTGAAGGAGTCACTCCTGCATCTGCAGGCACCTAAGGCAACAACATCCGGCTGCTGGGATCTGCTGTCCCCTGGATCTGCGAAGATTCTCCAACACAGATGGTAGATCTGAGGGGTCCTATGGGGCCACTCTGCCTTCTGTCCAATTTGAGTGAAGGTAAGAGCCCTTGCTTCTTCTTCCAAGACAAAACCCCTGTGCACTGCGACTGTTGCCGCAACTTACGCTTGTTGACTCCAGATCCAAGGGATCTTCAGGATCCAAGTAGCCCTGCCCCCAGCGCTCTACCTCTGCAAGGACAGTCTACTCTCTGTTGCTTCAGTGACATGGGACTCCTCTTCAGGTGTGCTGCCTGGGCCTCACTGCAACTTACTGGACTCAGCACCTGGATTTCATCCACCAACATCTACCCAAATCTTCACCCACAGAAGGGTCACCCAAAAAAGATCTGTCCCCTTCTTTTGCAGGTCCTCTTCATCCAGAACCCATTGTTGGGCTCCACTGGCCCAGTCCTGTTCTTGCAGAACTCCATTTACGAGTCCCCATGTTAGCCTATGGGGCGACCAGGTAACTTACCTCTGCTCTCCTGGTCACTGGGGGTCTTCTAGAAACTTACCCCTTGGAGTTCCACTCTCTCCCAGCCCTTGGCTAACCACTCCATATCTTCTGGTAGGGACCCATTGTCACATTCCACTTTTTAAGTATATGGTTTGGCCCCTATAGGGCCCTTGCCATTTTGTGCCTTTTACTAAAACTTACCTGTGTATATATTGTCTGTACTTACCTCCAGAAGGGGGTTTGCCCATGGCAATCTAAGGTGGTGTTCCTGTAATAAAGTACCTTTATTTTTGCAATACTGTGTGGTTCCTTTCATGCATGTTAAGTTACTGTGTGACTACTGTGGTATTGCAAGTGCTTTACACTCCTCCTAGATATGTCTTGGGTGCTCACCACAGCTACCACTAGAGAGCCCTGGCTACATAGACATGGTAACACTATCTATCTAATAAGGGTTGTCTGGACCCAATATAAGGTGTAGCACCATAGGTGTCCACCACACACTAGGCCAGCCTCCTACGCCCATTATTCAAGGTAGTTAATTATTTAGTTGGTCCAATAACCTGTTCAACTTGATCATCTATAAGCACCTCATCCCTTTGCTTGTTTCTATTATGCTGTTCATTGGCTAGTGCCAATTCCTGTAAGTCCTTTTTCCACCTAGCTTTCTCATGGGGTTTAGGAGATGCCCAATTGATTGCTGAGTCTTTTCCGTAGAAATGTCGTTAAAGTCATTATCCCTAGCCCTATTTTATGACCCTTCTTCATGTCAAAACCGTGAGTAAACACTGCTTTACAAACATATTATCCCTCCACTCAGCCATTTACAGTCTTCCAGAATTGTTCTATCTTTGGACAATTCCATGTCATATACAGGAACCTCGCTCCTCCCCTCCAACATCTATCACACGCTGATGATCTATCAGGATATATCCAAGCCAGTCTCCTAGGGTTCAGATGTCTTCTATGCTGGAAATGAAACTGGATTAATTTGAAGGAAATTGAAGGAAAAAATTTTGACCTGCTCACATGCCTTCCTCCACTCTACTTCTGTCAGCACTTCCAGGCAGTCTTCCATCCATCTCGTGTATGATTGCGCTGTATTTCCTTCCCTATCAAATAGTAATGCATAGTATACATGAGTAATAAGTCTCAAGCTTTCTTTCCTTTGCAGTAGTTGCTACATAATGATGTGCTCTGTTGAGGCCTCCAGGAATGTGACCCAGACACTTAACAGTCTGGGCTGATGTATTGTATTGTAGATAGTGCCCACATTTATCCTAAATATTTTGTGGGCCTGCTGGAAGACTATGAAAATAAAGGATATTATTATGAAATAGGCCTTCTACTGTGGATATTATGAAGGATATTTTGATTATAACGTAGATTGTAATATATTATTTTATGATTATGAAAGATATTATTAATACTTAGGTCCCTTACTGTATGAGAGCCCCTCTCCTGCCACTTCCACAATGACATATCTCTATTCATATTGCGGAACGGCCACAGAGCTCACAGTGGGATGTCCATTATACACAGGATGTCTTCAGTAGCTTTAGGGCCACCCTGTAAGTACCTCTCCCATTTTCTGGACTAAATATGGGAAGTCTTGTGGTACTCCCTGATCCAGCATAAAGCTCTCTGTTAGAGTTTTAGGGTTGGTGTGTATTTCTCCCAGTTTGGGTCTTCTGTAGACCAATGGACTGCATGTTGCAGCTGGGCCACAGCATACTACAGAAAAAGGCGAGGCAACCCCAATTCTCTCTTTGTCCATGGGAGCTTAAGTGTGACTAATTTGACTCTACCCCTTTTTCCCGCCCAGACTAAATCACAAAAGAGGCCATCAGCCTTGCAGAATGTGCTCAGCGGTACCAGGCAGATGGTATTCTACAGCACATAATACCATCTCACCAGAAACACCATTTTTGCTTGTGCTATGTATCCCATATTGGAGAGGGAAAATATTTTACAGTATATCACGACTACTGTAATCCAGCCACCACTCTACCTATATTACGAACGTATTGATCTCCCCAGTCCTAAGTACTAGGGCCCTCTTTCCTCCCACTCCAACCCTAAGTCTGGGGGTAGATCATCAAATGCCTCCCTTGATTTTTCCACTTGGAAGAGTCTTGATTTATACTGATTTGTTTCAAGTCCTGATAATTTCCCAGATGTCACCATTCCTGCATCATATAAGGAACTTATTGAGCTGGGTCTCTCAAGTAAATAAAGGCGTCACCTGCATATTGTGACACTGTATGAACTCTGTTTCCCACCTGAAGGCCCCGTGCTCGAAGCCCGGCACATAGCTTACTGGCCTGTGGCTCTAATGCCAATGCACAAAGGATAAGGGACAGTGGGCATCTCTGCTTGGTCCCCCTCTCTAACATCCTGGGTTCAGAAATCACTCCCCTAGTCTGGCACCCTGGCCATTGGGTCTGCGTATAATAGTTTTACACATCTTAAAAATTCAGAAAAAATCCCATCTGTTCTAACACTATTCAGATATATTTCCAACTCACTACGTCAAAGCTCCAACTCAAATACTGCCAGTGCACATTTTTGTTTGAACGTAGCAAAGATGTGAATGTTGGGGTGACTGATTAATATTTAAAAGGAAGCCTTATAGGTTTATTTTGACAGATCGAATTTGCCCTTTAGAGGCTAGAATGGTAAGCCTCATATCATGCTTGCACTATCACTGTAGTGGGTCACACTACAGGTGCTGCAGTCCACTAGTACCAGTTAACTGTCAGCTGCTGGGTACACTTTGTGCCATATATTAGGGACATATAGGTAAATTAAATATGCCAAGTAGGAGTATAACCAATTTCACCATGTGGTAGGGGTCAGAGCACATGCAGCATTATCAGTACACAAAACTTGACGGTAATCATGCAAAAAGAGGCACTTTCCTACAATCTCAAGTGCAAAGGCTCTTTAAATTTGGTTAATCACACCATAACCATATCAGCCTTCTAAAGATGGGTTTTAAATCCTGCCTGGTAAGTAGCCTAACATTGGCTTTGCCTCCTATTCCAGCTCTTACTGGCCATCTCCTCTCTGACTCTTCGAGGTTTTGTCCTCCCATTGTGACTCATTTGACTATGGGTCTTCTTGGCATCGGTGTGCTTGCTGACAGTTGTCTTGTACTCCACCTCTGGCTCTTGACTCATGCATTATATGTTTCTGTCATTTATTTTCTTCTCTAAACACTCTGGGGCCACTACTGGAAGGTTAATAGCACCCCCAAACAAAATAAAATGCAAATACATAAAAATGCAATTCGGTTATCCGTTGACTCAACAGCTGATCATGTTGTTAAGCAGTCTGAATTCTTCCTCTTTCACTGAAACAATAAAAAGGAAATATTAGAATAGAGCTCTACTTACAGACTTACTAATATTCAAAGCAGGTTTTGAGCCATTGAAGAAATACCTTGTAGGGCATAGAACACAGCTTCCAGGAATTTACTTATGAAATGATGAAATCACTGGTTCCTTGACCAAAATCACAAACCTCTGGGCCAACCAATCACGTTAAACTGTGTAACATCTGACTGATGACCTTAAAAAAACACACAAACTTTCGCATGGCGGCAGGCCCAGCATTCACGTTTGCATACGTCACATTTAGGAATGCACCCCTGGAAAAACATTCCCTACTGACATGGCAGCAGCACTGATGATCTGACAAGCCACCCACCCAAATGGTAAGCATACCCTTTAGCCTTCAAAGCTGACAGAAAGTCCACATGGTCTGTGATGAGGTCAAAGACAAGTCGGAGATGCACTAGAAACTTTGGCAAGGGACTACATATCCCAGAATGCTTTGTGGCCCCAGGAGGCTGCCATTTTCACCAGCACCTGCAACCACTTGACCAGATCAATAAGTGCTATAAAGCTTGTGGGGGCACTTGGCAGCGCGGGACTCGCTAGAAACTTTGGCAAGGGGCTACATATCCCAGACTGCTTTGTGACCCCAGGAGTCGGCCATTTTCACTAGCATCTTCATCCACTTGACCAGACCAACAAGCGCTATAAAGTGCGTGGGGACACTTCGCGGCGCGGGACGCGCTAGAAACTTTGGCAAGGAACTACATATCACAGTCTGCTTTGTGGCCCCCAGGAGGCAGCCATTTTCACCAGCACCTGCATCCACTTGACCAGACCAACGAGCGCTATAAAGCGGGTGGGTGAACTTCGCGGTGTGGGACACGGGTGGGCCCGTCCACGCCCGACGGAGCACGGAGGAGGCTGGGCTGGGCCACCCCCCTAGCATTTATCTCCAAGTAGGCATCGTTGACTCTCGTATTTTATTATTGTATCCTCCTGCAGGCTGTGTTATTGAACTAATTCTCTTTAGGACACCAATTACAGTCCTTTGATGGGTAAAAGGAAAGCAACAGAGGGTGGCGCAGGGGCGGTGTTAAAAACTAAGCAGAAAAGACATAAGCATGCAGCTAATAACTGTGTAATGGACAGAATTGACAACCTTCTTGGTGAATGTGAAGAAATTTTAACCTCTTCCCTGGACAATGGCCCAGTGCTTAATTTGTGCTTGTTGTTTCCAGTGCTGAGCACCGACACTTATTTGTGAGGGCCGGGGCTATTCTTATGCCTCAAGCATTTGCTGGGAGCAAAAGACACATATGGGAAAGAAGGAAGAAGGAAAAAATAAAAAGCGTCATAAAGGGAGAAAGTGGAAAGTTGCTGGATGAGCTGAAGGGGCAGGGGTGGCCATAAATGGATTGAAGAGGCCCGAGATGGCTTCAGGATTACGCTGCCTCAGTATTCAGTGCTGGCAGATTTAATTACTGCAGCCTCGTGTTTAAGAGAAGGGCTTTGAGCACCGGCACCTCTTTATTTACAAATTAAGCACTGTAATGGCCCCAACTAAACTGGGGGCGAGTGCTCCCCAGTCAGGAAGGGGGCGGGTCACAAGAAAATTGCTGACATATTTGTAAAACGCGGCCAACAGGTCATAGCCACTACAGGGCAGGGGGAGGGTAGGAATGTCATCACCCACGCTCCATCATTATCAGCGAATGAGCCACCGCCAGATCCTAGTGACTCTATTCAGTGTACCAACCGCTTTAGCCCTTTAATAAATATCTCAGACGACCCAGGCATTAGGGTGGGTGGGTCAGTAGACGTAAATGTGTATTGAGCCCAGACAAATACACAACACATCTTATGATTGACTTGAAGTACCATCTAAAACACATGTTGAATTTCCCTCTGACTTACATAAAACAACTGTCCCTGGTCTGGCTGTAGTTCCCAACATTGTCACCACAAGCACCCACGTTGCTCTTTTTAACAGATTCCACCAGACTGTCCATGACCTTTTGCACAACCATGATAGCATTGTACTTTCCCTCCCCCATGAACATCACTTACCAATCCAAGAGCAGACAGATAAACTTGAGAACACCTCACCTAGGGTTAGGCCAGCTCCCCTAGAGGGATACCACCACTCAACCCAGGACCTGCTGGGCAATAGTGATAACGACCCCTCCCCTCTCAACCAACTCCACATGCCAAACCAACCTCTGCTAACCCAATCTTCAAATATCACATCAGTGGACAGGTCGGTCCCTCCTATCCCCGGGTACGACTTGTCTCATGGAATGTGGCAGGTTTGAGATCTATCCTCCCCCTCCCGTCCTTTACCTCCTTTATTGAGGAACACGTCAAATGTCTTCTCCAGGAGACATGGTCGACCAATCCACTCTTTCAAACTGGCTACTCAAATTTTTGTATCCCTGCTTTGCCCAGTATCAGGGGCAGGCCTTACAGGGGTTTCAGCATTTGGACTAGAACATCACTAAACTGCAGCATATCACAGGTATCTATTGATTCCCCCAACCTGTTAGGTCTTTGTCTATCATTCTGGACAGACACAGTTGTGATCATTTTTAACATCTACACTAGAGGGGTTGGGGAGGGTCGGGTCTCCAAAACCCTCTGTATTGTGGAGGCATTTTTGCAAAACTGTCCCCGGCATCATAAAATCATTGTGGCAGGTGACTTCAATGCCACATTTGAACCTCTTGACTGGAATGATCTTGGGTCCACCCACAAGGAGGATCGGGCATGGTCTATCTCAGCCCTGGATATCCCACCCATTAAAAGGTGTACGCAGGTTTCTTTCCAAATAAAATTTTGACCATGGGATTTGGACTCAGGGCACTTAACAGCAGGACCAAATCAGACGCAAAGGGTTGTCACACATATAACAAAGTGAACCATACTAGTAGAATTGATTATGGCCCCTAGTTATGATGGTTATTGAGAGACCTGAAAGCGACCATAACTCTCTTTCAATCCATATGTTAGCTTTGTGTAACCACTTGTCCATGATTGACACCTCAGGAACAGCACCAGAGGGAATTAGTCTGGTTAATGACAAACGCTACCTAAAGTGGAATAAGGTTCTGGCCGAACCCACTCTCATCGATGCTGCTAACAACACCCTGAGGACCACATTGATGGGTTTAGAGGCGGGTCCTGCAATCCCCAATGAGGAAATAAGCCTAACTCACATCTCATGCTTCAAGGTTATTGCAGCCCACTTCTCAGTAGATATAGCTCCTTATAGCAAGAGGCTTAAGGACAGGCATCGCTGGTTTAACAAAGAGTGCCGATCCTCAATCAAGCATCTAATCCAAGCTATTAAATCTAAGGATGTAAACACCATTCACTCAGCTAGAAAGTCTTACAAATCAGCTATCTGCAAAGCCAATCGTGAACAAGATGACAAGTGGTGGGCAGCACTTAGTGACACTGCACAAGAGAGGAACTGTAGTGCACTGTGGTCTCTGGTAGCGCGCGGCCCAGGTAACAGCTAATTAAACATTACAACTAATATTGCTCCAAAGGACTGGATAGATCATTTTTGTGGGTTTTACCCTTATGACCATGATAGTACAACTTCTGAACATAAGGACCCTTGCTCAAACATTACTCTAACATCTACCCCTCCAGTGCTGCAATTGTTCCCCCAATCGGACATAGCATATTCCTTAGATACCCTAAAGCATGGTAGGGCACCTAGCTCAGATTGTGTTCCAGCAGACCTATTCTTAACCGATATTACAATCTGGTCAAGATATATCACTATCATAGCGAATGCAATAGCATCTGGAGCCCCAATCCCTGAGTCCTGGAAGGAGGCCATTGTTGTCCCCATTTTCAAAAAGGGTGACAGAGCCCTCCCCTGTAATTATAGGCCAATTAGCTTAATAGATTGCGTGCAGAAAGTGTTCTGTCCCTGCCTTTTGGGCAACATTCAAGACTGGATGACAGAACACGACATCCTTAGTCCCCTCCAGGCAGGTTTTCTTAAAAAATATCTACAATTGAGCAAGTCCTTTCTCTAATGGGAATCCCGAGCACATTCTTGTACTAATAATTCGGCTCCATGAGGGTAATTATGCATGTGTCAGGAGGGATGACAAGGAGCAGCTAACTGACCAGGTGTCAAGTGGTGTATGGCAAGGGTGTTTTCCTTGCCCCCACCCTGTTCTCCTTGTACATTAGTGATATTGTCCCATCTCTACTCAGAGTGGAGGCTGATGCACCATTGTTAGGCACACAGAAAATTCCGGTCTTGCTCTTTGCAGATGATACACTCCTGATATCCAAGACCCCAAGTGGATTACGGAAGCTCATCACGTGCTTTGAGGAATTTTGCTCCATGCGGGACTTGAAATCAATGCTTCTAAAACAGAACTGATGATGCTCAATCCCCACAGATCCTTCAGAGGGAAGTTTATTATTGAGGATACCCCACTTGAAAAGGTGGGCACATTTACTTACCTGGGTATAATGTTAACTGAAAAAATGTCTTGGAAATCACATATTACAAAGCAAGCACTAAAACTAAAGCAAACACAGGGGTTTTAATAAAGGATTTTAACCTCTCGCATACCAAACCAATACACCCTGCAATCCAGATATATGAAGCCAAGGCAGTAAACTCAGCCCTTTCAGGGCTGAACTGTGGGGCTATGCCAAAGCCCAAGAAATAATGATTTCTGAAAATAATTTCTTAAGAAATCTAGGCCCTCATTCCAAGTTTGGCGGGCGGCGGTTGCCGCCCGCCAAGCGGGAACTGCCAATTGGCCGCTCCGCGGTCAAAAGACCGCGGGGCCATTCTGACTTTCCCGCTGGGCCGGCGGGCGCCCGCCAAGGGAGCGCCCGCCGGCCCAGCGGGAAAGGGCCTGCAACACAGAAGCCGGCTCCGAATGGAGCCGGTGGTGTTGCAGGTGTGCGACGGGTGCAGTTGCACCCGTTGCGCTTTTCACTGTCTGCTAAGCAGACAGTGAAAAGCATACTGGGGCCCTGTTAGGGGGCCCCTGCACTGCCCATGCCAGTGGCATGGGCAGTGCAGGGGCCCCCAGTGGCCCCAGGACACCCGTTCCCGCCATCCTGTTTCTGGCGGTGAAAACCGCCAGAAACAGGCTGGCGGGAAGGGGGTCGGAATCCCCATGGCGGCGCTGCTTGCAGCGCCGCCATGGAGGATTCGCCCAGCCGGGGCTAATCTGGCGGGAAACCGCTGGACCCGGTTTTCCGACCGCGGCTTTACAGCCGCGGTCGGAATGGGCACTGAAGCACCGCCAGCCTGTTGGCGGTGCTTCCGTTGCCCGCGGCCCTGGCGGTCTTTGACCACCAGGGTCGGAATGAGGGCCCTAGTGTCCCTCCCGCCGAGTACTCCACTGTTCCCCCTTTTTAAGGACCTAGGCATGAAACGCATTGGCCACAAAGCCCGCCTGTCACGTACTGCGCTGGACTTCTCACCTCTGGATTTCGGATTGGCGAATACACCAAGTCTTCTACAGGTCCTGGATACTCCCAGATAAGAGCAACTCCTTCTAGTAGCCACGGTGCCGCTTGACAGGCTACGCCAAAGCAGACTGTACCCTCCAGAAGGAGTCCCAGAGGGAAAAAACCCCAACACTGGGGAAAAAACCTCTAACAGGAACCCCTGAAGGAAAACAAGAAAAAACAGGGCTTGACCACAGGAAACAAAAATAGGCAGTATCCAGGGTAAAGGAAGGAAAAAAGGAACAGGCAAAAATATCCTCAAGGCAAAAGCTGGAACAAAGAACAGGCAAAAAATCTCCCAAGGCAAAAGCAGGAACAAAGAACAGGCAAAAATCTCCCAAGGCAAAAAAGCAGGAACAAAGAACAGGAGCGAACAGCACAACCAGAAGGAAGTGTTTGCAACGCAAGGAAGAACAAGACTGACTGACTTATATACTGAGAAAAGGGAAGTGACATCACAGGAAAGGGAAGTAACACCATCTTGGATTGGGAAAAGCCCATAGACCAGTATAGGAAAAAGGAAGTAGTATAAAGGAAAAACAGAGCATGCTGGGACAAAACACGAAGAAGACAAGATGGACACAACATGGATAGAGACAGGCAAAAGGACCAACAAAAAACCCACCACCAACAACAAAAGAAGAAAAAAGGCTACAAGTAAGTGTAGCGCGTCCGGAAGCGAAATATATGCTTCCCAGAAAGCATAGTCAAAAAATGCGGGGAACAGCGCTCCGAATATCGGTAGCGCGTTCCACCCGCAAGGACAGAAAGAGACGCCGCGTCAGAGCGTGGCGTTACAGTAGGTCCCCTCCCCGAGGCACCAGGTTTGTCAGGATGATTGTCAAAAAACAGGCAAACCAAACGGGGAGCATGGACGGAGGAAGCATCCTCCCAAGAGCAGTCACTGAGGGGGTATCCTTTCCAATGGACCAAAAACTGTAGCTTGCGTTGAAAAATTCTCGAACCACAGATCTCCTGGACTTCATACTCAGGCTGTCCGTTGATAGACAGAGGAGGTGGACGTTGGAACTGATGATGGTAAGGATCAGGAACAAAGGGTTTTAACTGGGACACATGGAAAACAGGATGAACCCTCTAGGTATGAGGTAAGCGGAGGCGCACAACTACAGGATTCAGGATGTGCGAAATTCGAAAGGGTCCATAAAAACGTGGTTTGAACTTATTGGTGGAAAACCGGGATGGTAGAAATCTGGAAGAAAGCCATACCTTGTGGCCCACTTGATACAAAGGTGCGGCTTGCCGATAACGATCCGCCTTTCGCTTCATAGCTTGTTTCGAAGCTAGGAGAGTTGTGTGAAGTAGGCCCTGGATTCAACGGATCTGTCGTGAAAAAGAAGTGACTGCAGGCACAGAAGAGGATGTTCGAGAAACAGTAGTGAAAGTCCTCGGATGAAATCCATAAGTACAATAAAAGGGTGTGGTCTTGGTCGCACTATGTATTGTGTTGTTATATGAGAACTCGGCAAGAGCAAGATATTCCGACCAATTGCTTTGTGTGGCATTACAGTAACATCTCAGATGCTGCTGAAGTTCTTGATTCACTCGTTCAGTTTGCCCATTCGTTTGTGGATGGAAACCCGAGGATAAAGAAATCTCAATGTTAAAGAAGGCACAGAAGGCTCTCCAGAAACGTGATACATATTGAGGCCCTCTGTCCGAAATGATCTCTTGAGGAAGACCATGGAGGCGAAAAATATCCTGTAGAAAAATGCGACTAATTTCTGGGGCCGTTGGTAGTTTCTTCAAGGCTGAAAAATGGGCCATCTTGGTGAATGAATCTACGGTCACCATGATTACTTGGTTACCAGAGGAGGTAGGTAGAGAGCATATGAAATCCGTGGTTAGAGTACACCAAGGAGCGGAAGGAACCGGTAAAGGTCTTAATAAACCTGCCACCTTAGTTCGGGGTGTCTTAGTCTGGGCACAGACTGGGCATGCTGACACATAGGTTTCAGTGCCTGTCTTTAGTGAAGGCCACCAAAAAGATCGCTGAAGCAGCTCCTGGGTCTTCCTGATACCTCGATGACCGGCTATAGGAGAATCATGGCACATTTTCAGGGCTTCTGTCTGCACTTTCTTGGTAGGTAGGAAAAGAGCATGTTGATGATAGAAGTAGTTGTCCTTTTTCTGCAAAAAAGGAGTCACTTTATCCCATTCTGAAGCAGACAGAAACTGGTACTCAGATTGAATGCGTTCTTGAAAAGATTGAGTAGCTCCGATGATCCTGCTAGTCTCAATAAGATGTGGAGAGGAGTTCTGGGCTATGTCAGGATATCTTCGGGATAAGGCATCTGCCACTAAATTCTGGGAACCAGGTATGTACGTGATCACGAAATCGTACTGGCTAAAGAAGAAAGCCCAACGAGCCTGACGACTGTTGCGACACTGAAAGCTCCGAAGACACTGGAGATTACGGTGATCAGTCCTAGCTTCAAAAGGCTCTCTGGAACCCATCAGGAAATGCCTCCATTCCTTACAAGCTACTTTGAGAGCGAGTAGTTCACGTTCCAGTACAGAATAATTTCGTTCAGCCTCTGATAGAATATGAGACAGATAAAAGATAGGATGTTCCAATCTATCATTGTCTTGCTTCTGCAGCAGAA
Organism: Pleurodeles waltl; assembly: GCF_031143425.1. Lineage (NCBI taxonomy): Eukaryota > Metazoa > Chordata > Amphibia > Caudata > Salamandridae > Pleurodeles > Pleurodeles waltl. Next base: position 91,282,131 of record NC_090438.1, read on the forward strand.
CTGCTCCAATAGCTCTGTCTGAGGCATCACTCACGATGATAAATTTCTTGGTATTGTCAGGATGACGCAACACGGGTGCTTGGGTAAAGGCTGTCTTTAATTCTTGAAATGCGCGTTCAGCCTCCTTGGTCCAAATGAAACCCTTCTTCAGGTTCTCTTTCTTAATTGTTTGTGTTATGAAACTTTGTAGGTGGGCAAAGTTATGAATAAACTGACAATAAAAGTTTGATAAACCAAGAAAACATTGCGTTTCTTTAATGGACGTTGGAGAAGGCCAATCTAATATGGCACTGACCTTGTCAGGATCCATGGATATTCCGTGTTGATTAATACAAAACCCGAGATACCTTACTTCAGATTTATGGAACTCACACTTCTCAGGTTTACAAAACAATTGGTTCTTCTTGAGTCTTTCCAGGACTTGCAGGACATGATCTACATGGTGCTCAGGATCACGGGAATATATCAAGATATCATCCAAATAAATGACTACATATTGATTGAGTACATCAGAGAACACTGAATCCATAAATCGTTGAAAAACAGAAGGGGCATTGGTCAGTCCAAAGGGCATAACACGATACTCATAGTGCCCAAAAGGGGTACGGAACGCAGTCTTCCATTCATCTCCTTCTTTGATCCGAAGGAGATGATAGGCACCCCGTAAGTCTAATTTAGTAAATATCTTGGCTCCTTGAATGGCATCCAATATATCTCTGATTAAAGGCAGTGGATATCGATCCTTAATCGTTATTCTGTTGAGTTCACGAAAGTCCACACAAGGACGCAGATCCTTAGTCTTCTTTGGGACGATGAAGAGAGGAGCCCCAGCGGGGGATGTGGAAGGAGCAATCAAACCGTTGTGTAAGTTGTCATCTAAATATTCCCTTAGCACCTTCTTTTCTTGGTCTGTCAGAGAATACATTCGACCGAAGGGGACGACTTCATCAGGAATCAAAGGAATAGCACAGTCATAACTGCGATGAGGTGGCAAAATAGGATTACTAGGTTTCTGAAAAATCCTGATATATTCCTGATAACAATCTGGAACCCCCTGAATAATATTGATAGAGTTAGTGTTATCCTTAGTTGACTGACAGGACCTTTTTGGAGTCCAATAAGAAGTAGTGGAATAACAATTCTGTTGACAAAATGAAGACGTTAGGGATATAGTTTGTGTTTCCCAATTGATATAGGGGTTGTGTCGGGCTAACCAGGGAATTCCCAAAATCATGATGTGATTTGGTGAGGCTATGAGATCAAAGGCAACGTGTTCTTGATGCCCCCCAAATGTCAAACAAAGAGTAGGAGTTGAGGCCACCACAGGTCCTGAGGTTAACGGAGAGCCATCCACTGTGTGAACCTGCTCAGGAGTTTCTTTAGGAATGCAGGGAATTCTTTTACTCGTAGCTCAGGTCTCATCCAGATAGAGTCCACTGGCTCCACAGTCAAGGAGAGCCAGAAGATGTTCTTCTTGATCTTGTGAACTTTGTAACTTGACCGACAAGATAAACAGGGTGGACATGCTTTCTTTGGAGGAACATATTGATGGTACTTCAGCTCCTCCCGTCTCCTTCCTCCTTACAGGGGACGGGAGCTGGCGTTTCCCGCAGGCCTAGTGGGACGTACCGGACAACTACGGATCAGGTGGCCAGCCTTACCACAGTATAGGCAAAGTCCCCTTCGTCGTCGTTCCTCCCTTTCTGACTCCGTCAATGGCCCACGAACCAGATCTATCTGTATGGGCTCTTCATGGGGAGGTGGAGAGGCTTCAGATGGACTATCTTCCGTTCGCCTACTGCTAGCACGTAAGGTACCGGACTGGTATGGAGCTCTAGTTCTACGTCTTTCCATCTTGCGCTCTCGAAGTCTATACTCGATGTTCATAGATTGATCCATTAATTCTTTCAAAGAACAAGCTGGAGAAGAGTGTACAAGCTCATCTTTAATTTCTTCACGCAGGCCTCGGCGGAAAAGGGTTACGAAGGTGCGTTCTACCCAGGAGGTTTCAGCTGCCAGCTGTTTGAAGCAGGTTATATACTGCAGTACATCCTGATTACCCTGCTGAATGTCACATAAGGCTTCTTCAGCTGCTGCTTCTACCCCAGGTCTCTCAAACATTTGTTTGAAAACAGTCAGGAAAGCGGAATAGTTAGCCAGGACTGGGTCATCTGCAGAAACCAGAGGAGTCGCCCATGCAAGCGCTGGACCAGACAAGGCGCTGATCAGATAGCACACCTTAGCCTTATCCGAAGAAAACTGGAGTGGACGAAAAGCAAAGAAAACCGTCAGGGCGTCCAAAAATTCCTTAATCTTTAAAGGATCTCCGGAATATCGAGGAATAGTAGTAGATACAGGTGGTATGTCCATTGATCGGGAAGACAAGACCTGTCGTAGCGCAGTGTTCTCTGCCCGTAACTGTTGTAACTCTTCGGCTTGCTGTTGGACAGTCTGTAACATGGCTTGAGCATTTTCTGACGCCTCTCCCTGTGGATCTTCCATGGCGCTTTCGCAACGCAGAATCTTTTGGCGTTGCAATCTGTCACGTACTGCGCTGGACTTCTCACCTCTGGATTTCGGATTGGCGAATACACCAAGTCTTCTACAGGTCCTGGATACTCCCAGATAAGGGCGACCCCTTCTAGTAGCCACGGTGCCGCTTGACAGGCTACGCCAAAGCAGACCGTACCCTCCAGAAGGAGTCCCAGAGGGAAAAAAAAACAACACTGGGGAAAAAACCTCTAACAGGAACTCCTGAAGGAAAACCAGAAAAAACAGGGCTTGACCACAGGAAACAAAAATAGGCAGTATCCAGGGTAAAGGCAGGAAAAAAGGAACAGGCAAAAATATCCTCAAGGCAAAAGCTGGAACAAAGAACAGGCAAAAAATCTCCCAAGGCAAAAGCAGGAACAAAGAACAGGCAAAAATCTCCCAAGGCAAAAAAGCAGGAACAAAGAACAGGAGCGAACAGCACAACCAGAAGGAAGTGTTTGCAACGCAAGGAGGAACAAGACTGACTGACTTATATACTGAGAAAAGGGAAGTGACATCACAGGAAAGGGAAGTAACACCATCTTGGATTGGGAAAAGCCCATAGACCAGTATAGGAAAAAGGAAGTAGTATAAAAGAAAAACAGAGCATGCTGGGACAAAACACGAAGAAGACAAGATGGACACAACATGGATAGAGACAGGCAAAAGGACCAACAAAAAACCCACCACCAACAACAAAAGAAGAAAAAAGGCTACAAGTAAGTGTAGCGCGTCCGGAAGCGAAATATATGCTTCCCAGAAAGCATAGTAGAAAAACGCGGGGAACGGCGCTCCGAATATCGGTAGCGCGTTCCACCCGCGAGGACAGAAAGAGACTCCGCGTCAGAGCGCGGCGTTACACCGCCTATGTCCCCTTTTGTACTGGCGGTGTCTTTGGACTACCCCAGAGCTTGCCTCCTTTACTAAAGCCCTGCAGGTCATTTTAGAAGCTGACCATTCTCATAGTATCCCCTGGCTCAGACACTTCAAGGGGCTACTTTATTCGCTTGGGCTTAGAGAACTCTGGGATTCTCCAACTACTACCTCCTTTCCTTCAAAAAGTGACCTCAAAAAATTGTATTGGCATAATGCAGACTCTGAAGATCTGAGTGTAGCACTTCACTCTACACTATCATGTGATTTTGCCAACCTAAAAGAGACGTGCAAATATAAGGCTTTCTGGGACATAATCACGGTGCCAAGAGAAAGGATGTTTTACTTCCAGTTCCACATTGGCACCTTGCCACTAAGATTACTTACCAGTCGCTGGTCACAAGAAGAAACAACCATCTGCGCAGCTAGCAAAGCACCCATTGAAAACCTCCCTCATGTCCTATTCGTCTGCCCTGCATATGCTGCCTCTTGTAGGAAATGGCTGGCCCCGGCTTGTATACTGCTGGGAGTTTGCAGGTCCGACATAGCCCTCCGAATTCTCAGATCAGACACTTGCCTGATGTTAGTGATTGCTGTTGCCAAGTTCCTTGGGGCAAGTTGGATTGTCAGAGGAAAACTTTTATCTGTATAATGGATTTAGCAAGAATGTATACATTTTCTCTGGGAGTGCATTTCATTTTATTCTTATCCAATCACATGTACTGTACATATTTGTGTATTTATTTATTGCTGCTATGTGCTTTTATGGCTCTTGTAGCCAAAATAAAATTCTCTTGACTTGACTTGACAAGTCAGAGAGCATACCAAAACCATGGAGCAGCTTCAAAGAGTGATATCCTTGTACAGAATGCGACAAGGACTCATCCCATGTGGGCTGATGTTGGATTCCTCTATATCAGTTGAGTTCTTCTAAAAAACACCTATTTCTAGGCTTATGTTTCCACTTTCTCATAGGGATGATGAGAACTTCCAGCTGCATCAATTATTCCTGCGATTTTGACAAAGATTCCTTGTCTTGCACAGTTCAAAATATATTGTTAAGGGACATTCCTAGACAATGTATCTTTCAGTGTGATTTTGTTACAATAAAACAAGTTAAAAGCTAAAATGCGTCCTCATTTGAATAATGAAAACTGTACAAAATATGTTTTACAACACTGTCGCCATCCGAGTGGCAAGATCTCATGACATTATTTTTCAATCAATTGAATTTAAATATAATGAAGGCAGGTGGGCAGATAGTAAAGTGCATCGAAACTTTCTTCCGTGATTGATGAAGCACTGCAGTATGTTTTTATAGGAATTCCCAAAGTATGAAATGATAACAGATAAATTGCAGCTCTTAGTCCCTCGCTGTCTATTCAAAATGGTAATGGATGAAGAGGATCACATTTGTTATACAAAATGCTGATAAATGGATCGTGCGGACTGTGGAAGTCAGGTAGATGTTGCAGCTCGGTAAATTGATGTAGCTTCATTATCCCATGAATATCATGTGTTGTAAAGTAGGATTTATTAAAAGTGCAAACGTTGTTTTCTAATTTCGAAATATACAACAAAATCTCTTGAACTTGGATGATAGTCAAGAGATATATCCATGCTTTTTTCAGCTCAAAATACTTATAGGAATCATTCTTCTCTTCACTTTCGGATACCTAGTTTCTATGGTTACAGAGATAATTTCTCCCTGCCTCAATAATTGCAAATGCATCATCAGTGTTGGGGGCTATGGACCACCAACCTCCTCTGTAAGTTTCCAAGATGCTGCAGGCAGGCCTTTAACTTTAACAGCCCTACAGTGGGTACAGACTGTCGATATAGGGCATGGTTCCTAAATCATTTTGCACACCTAGTTATATGTGAGGACACACGATTGTCACTCCATGTATGGCAATTCCAAATCGTGGTTCAAATGAGAAAATGGCAGACTATTCTATGCATAAAATGAATTAATATATGAAGTAATTCCACTAGTTCGGTGGTATTTCAGCATATGCAAATTTAGTTGCGGGGAAGGGTTTGTGTGTATTTCCGGTTGGCTCCTCTACTACAACTTTGTGAACACCTAGCTGTATTTTCCGGAAGAAAAACATTCACATTTCTAATGGTGCTTTAGTAAAATATGTTCTTGTATGAGAAAAAATATTGTCACCATGCAAAAAAAGGACTTATGTTTAAAAATTACGTCTACTGAACTAATATTACGGCACTCCTAAAAAGTTATACATTTTCTCAAAAATGTTGAAGGAGCCCTACTGATGTAAATGTGCTTTTTGTATTCCTTTCCATTTGTGAATCGGGCCCAGAATATTTGAAAAGACATTGGCCCTCATTACAACATTGGTGGTAAACGCCGCTTACCGCTGTGCAGAAGACCGCCAACACACCGCCGCACCCGCGGAATTCAGCTATTACGACCCACAGCTCAGAATCTGCCAAAATCTAGACACCCACACAAGTCTCCCACACCAAAGGTCAGTGATAAACTGGCGATAACAAAACCTCCACCGTCACGCCAACAGGAATACGCCCACACTATCACGACCCACGAATCCGCGCTCAAAATACACACACATTTACAAAACACAACCACATTGGACAAATCGAAATAAACACACCTGATACACATACACACACCACTCCCACACACCCAATACAATATAAAACATACACCCACATTACCCACAAACCCTTACTACCAAAATTTTTGAAGAAGGCTAGAGAGACAGCAAAGCAAAGACAACGCCAGCATACAGAGGCACACAACACCATCACACATACACATCCACGTACAAAACACCACACACCCCTAAACATCACCCCTCACATCACAACACACACCACCTCACACATCACCTACACCACCCCATGCACCGCAAAGACACCCCAGGTTTTCTGAGGAAGAGCTCAGGGTCATGGTGGAGGAAATCATCCGGGTAGAGCCACAGCTATTCGGATCACAGGTGCAGCACACCACCAGGAAGATGGAGCTATGGCGCAGAATCGTTGACAGGGTTAACGCAGTGGGACAGCACCCAAGAACACGGGATGACATCAGGAAGAGGTGGAACGACCTACGGGGAAGGTGCGTTCCGTGGTCTCAAGACACCACATTCCGGTTCAGAGGACTGGCGGCGGACCCCCACCCATTGCACACCATGGCACACACTGATGCAATAATCATGCATTTACACCCCTGCACGACCCATACCCAACGTCACCGGACAGGAGGTTCCAGACATGTCCACTCCACCCACAGAAGAGGCCCACAGTGATGACAGCAGCTCTGTCCAACTGGATCTAGATGACCAGCCCGGCCCATCTGGGACCTCGGGACAGTCGGTTCCCCTGACACAGTCACAGGCCACCACAGAGCCTCCCCCCCTCAGGAGACACCAGCACAGCACCCACCCAGCGGGCCCATACCTCTGTCCCCAGGACACGTCAAGCAACAGTGTGTCCACCACTACAGGGAACCCAGGCTAACCCACCACCCAGCAGGGACCTGGGGGCAGTGGTAGTGGGTACACGGTTCAGGGGACAGAGGCCCAGGAAAACCGGAGAACTGGGAGGGCTGCTGTGCGACAGGGGGAGGACAGGCCCAGGGAACCACTCTCCACGAGGCCCTCTCCAACATCATGGGAGCCTATCATCATTCCCAGGAGACGATGGCAACGGTACTGGCCAAGTTTCAGGAGACCGAGCGGCTGCAGGAGGAACAGTATTTTGGGTTCAGGGAGGAACTCAAATCCATCAATACCACCCTGGGCACCATTGTAGGGGTGCTGAAGGACCTTGTGAACACCAGGAGGGACACTGTGGCACAACAAGGGGCCCCTGACACGAGCCTGGACGATGAACTGCCCACCACCTCTGCCGGCGCTAGTGGACAGGAGGCACCGCCACAGGACCACGACACCAGCACCCCACCCCCTGCAGATGGAGAACCACCCCGCAAGCGGTCCCTGAGATCCAGGACAAAGACAGAGAACAATGCCAAGACCCCCGCCAAGAAATGAGACCACCCTGAATGTCATCCTTCTGTCCCACTTTGTCACCCTGCCCATCCTTAAACTGCCCTAGCTCCACTTCCTATGCCCCTTTCGACAATGCACCTGTGAGACTAATAGACTGGACTCTGCCATGGACATTCCTCCAGCATCACCCCTGACCATTTTACAACCCCCTCCACTATTTAGCACTTAAATAAACACCCTTAAATCACAAAACAATCTGGAGTCAGTCTGTGCTTTCGCAATTGTGTATTTGCAATAACTGAGGGAAATAGCAATGTCCATTGTATTGTCAACATACCTATGTCACACAGCTCTAGTCCATGAGGTAACATAGCAGAGGTCACACAGTGGGGCCCACATCTGTGAAATCGAAAGGGAAAGTGACAAATCAGGGTCCATACACTGGGTGAAAGTGACAGACAGATGAGAGGTTGAACTATTTTATCAGATGTGGTAGGCATTGATGTCTTCTTACCTGTGTCTCACTGGAAGCATTGATGGATCACAGTGTTTCTATTATCTATGTCCTCTTCTTCTGCCTCCTCTTCTTCACTGTCCACAGGCTCCACAGCTGCCACAACACCTCCTTCAGGACCATCCTCCTGCTGAAAAGGCACCTGTCGTCGCAAAGCCAAGTTGTGCAGCATACAGCAGGCCACGATGATCTAGCACACCTTCTTCGGTGAGTAGTATAGGGAACCACCTGTCATATGGAGGCACCTGAACCTGGCCTTCAGGAGGCTCAAGGTCCTCTCTATAACCCTCATAGTTCGCCCATGTGGCTCATTGTAGCGTTCCTCTGCCCTTGTTCTGGGATTCCTCACTTGGGTCAGTAGCCATGACAGGTTGGGGTAGCCAGAGTCACCTGCAAATGTCGAGGGACAACTGTTAGACACACACTAACCCTTAGGGACAACCCCAGACCCAGACAACTATTCACACTGTATAGGGTCCATGTCCTCACCTAATAGCTACACAAGGTGCCTCTGGAGTTGCCCCATCACATAATGGATGCTGCTATTCCTCAGGATGTAAGCGTCATGCAGTGAGCCAGGAAACTTGGCGTTCACATGGGAGATGTACTTGTCGGCCAAACACACCATCTGCACATTCATAGAATGGTAACTCTTCCGGTTTCTGTACACCTGTTCACTCCTGAGGGGGGGGGAGCAAGGCCACATGTGTTCCATCAATGGCACCTATGATGTTGGGCATATGTCCCAGGGCATAGAAGTCACCTTTCACTGTAGGCAAATCCTCCACCTGAGGGAAAACGATGTAGCTGCGCATGTGTTTCAGCAGGGCAGACAACACTCTGGACAACACGTTAGAGAACATTGGCTGGGACATGCCTGATGCAATGGCCACTGTTGGTTGAAGAGACCCACTTGCCAGGAAATGGAGTACTGACAGTGTAGGAAGTTGGCTCTGGATGTACTGTTTCAAAGTAAGAAATAGCATGCACAGAGTCCAACCTGGCTAGCAGGAGGTCATCTTCATTCAGGCTATCCTCAGTGATTACAGAGGTGCTGGACCCTCCTGTGAGGGAAGCAGCATCTCTGACTATCACATTTGGAGTCAGGGTTGGAGGAACCCTGGTCTCCGTATCTAGGGTTGGAGGTGGGAGTTCCTCCAACTCACTAGTGTCCCCCTCTGTGAGGCCATCATCAGAGGGGTTGTTTTTAGCAAACTCTGCCAAGAGCTCCTGGAGCTGTACTTTGGTAGGGTTTGAACCAGTTTTTATCTTTTTGATTTTACAGAGAGACCTTAACTCTGACATCCTAAGATGCAGGTAAGGGGTGAGGTTGAGTTCCATCACCAACTCTTCTGTAGTAGACATTATGTTTCTAAAAGTTGGAATACTTTTTAAGAATCTTACACTATCTCTAGACCTGAATTAAAACTTTTACAAAACTTTTAAACTCTAAAAGAAATGCTAACAGGGACTAACACAAGGCCGTAGCAGGCCTTTTAAAAATTTAGAAAAATAGCTCAAATTGCAAAAATCATTTTGTAATGACATTTGTTGGAATTTAGTCGTGTGATCAGGTATTGGCTGAGTAGTCCAGCAAATGCAAAGTCTTGTACCCCGCCACTGATCCACCAATGTAGGAAGTTGGCTCTGTATGCACTATTTCAAAGTAAGAAATAGCATGCACAGAGTCCAAGGGTTCCCCTTAGAGGTAAGATAGTGGCAAAAAAGAGATCATTCTAATGCTCTATTTTGTGGTAGTGTGGTCGAGCAGTAGGCTTATCAGAGGGTAGTGTTATGCATTTGTTGTACACATACAGGCAATAAATGGGGAACACACACTCAAAGGCAATTCCAGGGCAATAGGTTTTTATATAGAAAAATATATTTTCTTAGTTTATTTTAAGAACCACAGGTTCAAGATTTACAATCAATACTTCAAATGAAAGGTACTTCACTTAGGTATCATAGGAACTTTGAATCAGCAAAATAGCATGTACAGTTTGGCAAAAATGGCAATAAGCTATTTTAAAACTAGACGCAGTGCACATTTCAACAGTTCCTGCGGGAGGTAAGTATTTGTTAGTTTTGCAGGTAAGTAAACCACCTACAGGGTTCAAAGTAGGGTCCAAGGTAGCCCACCGTTTGGGGTTCAGAGCAACCCCAAAGTTACCACACCAGCAGCTCAGGGCCTGTCAGGTGCAGAGTTCAAAGTGGTGCCCAAAACGCATCTTCAATGGAGAAGGGGGTGCCCTGGTTCCAGTCTGCCAGCAGGTAAGTACCCGTGACTTCGGAGGGCAGACCAGGGGGGTTTTGTAGGGCACCGGGGGGGACACAAGTCAGCACAAAAAGTACACCCTCAGCGGCACGTGGGCGGCCGGGTGCAGAGTGCAAACAGGCATCAGGTTTGTAATAGGTTTCAATGGGAGACCCAGGGGTCTCTTCAGCGAAGTAGGCAGGCAAGGGGGGGGGCTCCTCGGGGTAGCCACCACCTGGGCAAGGGAGAGGGCCACCTGGGGGTCGCTCCTGCACTGGAGGTCGGACCCTTCAGGTCCTGGGGGCTGCGGGTGCAGTGTCTTTACCAGGCGTCGGGTTCTTGGAAGCAGGCAGTCGCGGTCAGGGGTAGCCTCTGGATTCCCTCTGCAGGCGTCGCTGTGGGGGCTCACGGGGGTCAACTCTGGCTACTCACGGGCTCGCAGTCGCTGGGGAGTCCTCCCTGTAGTGTTGTTTCTCCGCAGGTCGAGCCGGGGGCGTCGGGTGCAGAGTGGAAAGTCTCACGCTTCCGGCGGAAAACGGGGAGTCGTTTTTAAAGTTGTTTCTTTGTTGCAAGTTTTGGTTTCTTTGGAACAGGGCCGCTGTCCTCGGGAGCTCTTGGTCCTTTTAGATGCAGGGTAGTCCTCTGAGGCTTCAGAGGTCGCTGGACCCCGGGGAGCGCGTTGCTGTTGCAGTTTTCTCTCGAAGTGGGGAGACAGGCCGGTAGGGCTGGGGCCAAAGCAGTTGGTGTCTCCGTCTTCTCTGCAGGGCTTCAGGTCAGCATTCCTTCTTCGTCTTAGGTTGCAGGAATCTATTTTCCTAGGTTCTGGGGGCCCCTAAATACTCAATTTAGGGGTGTGTTTAGGTCTGGGGGGTTAGTAGCCAATGGCTACTAGCCCTGAGGGTGGCTACACCCTCTTTGTGCCTCCTCCCTGAGGGGAGGGGGGCACATCCCTATTGGGGGAATTCTCCATCTGCAAGATGAAGGATTTCTAAAAGTCAGAGTCATCTCAGCTCAGGACACCTTAGGGGTTGTCCTGACTGGCAAGTGACTCCTCCTTGTTTTTCTCATTATCTCCTCCGGCCTTGCCGCCAAAAGTGGGGCCGTGGCCGGAGGGGGCGGGCATCTCCACTAGCTGGGATGCCCTGTGGCGCTGTAACAAAGGGGGTGAGCCTTTGAGGCTCACTGCCAGGTGTTACAGTTTCTGCAGGGGGAGGTGAGAAGCCAATTCCATGATCCCCCGAGTCTCTAGCACAGACCCGGGTACTGCCAAACTGCCTTTCCCGGGGTTTCACTGCAGCTGCTGCCAACCCCGCAGACAGGTTTCTGCCCTCCTGGGGTCCAGCCGGGCTTGGCCCAGGAAGGCAGAACAAAGGACTTCCTCAGAGAGAGGGTGTTACACCCTCTCCCTTTGGAAAAAGGTGTCAGGGCTGGGGAGGAGTAGCCTCCCCCAGCCTCTGGAAATGCTTTGATGGGCACAGATGGTGCCCATCTCTGCATAAGCCAGTCTACACTGGTTCAGGGATCCCCCAACCCTCCTCTGGCGCGAAACTGGACAAAGGAAAGGGGAGTGACCACTCCCCTGACTGCACCTCCCAGGGGAGGTGCCCAGAGCTCCTCCAGTGTGCTCCAGACCTCTGCCATCTTGGAAACAGAGGTGTTGCTGGCACACTGGACTGCTCTGAGTGGCCAGTGCCAGCAGGTGACGTCAGAGACTCCTTCTGATAGGCTCTTACCTGTGTTGCTAGCCTATCCTCCTTCCTAGGTAGCCAAACCTCCTTTTCTGGCTATTTAGGGTCTCTGCTTTGGGGAATTCTTTAGATAACGAATGCAAGAGCTCATCAGAGTTCCTCTGCATCTCTCTCTTCACCTTCTGCCAAAGGATCGACCGCTGACTGCTCAGGACGCCTGCAAAACTGCAACAAAGTAGCCAAAGACGACTACTGCAACCTTGTATCACTTCTCCTGCCGCTTTCTCGCCTGTTTCCTGGTGGTGCATGCTCTGGGGGTAGCCTGCCTCCTTTCTGCACCAGGAGCTCTGAAGAAATCTCCTGTGGGACGACGAATCTTCCCCCTGCAACCGCAGGCAACAAAAGACTGCATCACCGGTCCTCTGGGTCCCCTCTCAGCATGACGAGCGTGGTCCCTGGAACTCAGCAACTCTGTCCAAGTGACTCCCACAGTCCAGTGACTCTTCAGTCCAAGTTTGGTGGAGGTAAGTCCTTGCCTCCCCACGCTAGACTGCATTGCTGGGTACCGCGTGATTTGCAGCTGCTCCGGCTCCTGTGCACTCTTCCAGGATTTCCTTTGTGCACAGCCAAGCCTGGGTCCCCGACACTCTAACCTGCAGTGCACAACCTTCTGAGTTGTCCTCCGGCGTCGTGGGACTCCCTTTTGTGTCTTCGGGTGAGCTCCGGTTTACTCCTCTTCCAAGTACCTGTTCCGATACTTCTGCGGGTGCTGCCTGCTTCTGTGAGGGATCCCTGACTTGCTGGGCACCCCCTCTGTCTCCTCATCCAAGTGGCGACACCCTGGTCCCTTCTGGGCCACAGCAGCATCCTAAAACCCTAACCGCAACCCTTGCAGCTAGCAAGGCTTGTTTGAGGTCTTTCTGCGTGGGAGCACCTCTGCAAGCTTCTTCACGACGTGGGAAATCCATCCTCCAAAGGGGAAGTTTCTAGCCCTCTTCGTTCTTGCAGAATCCACAGCTTCTACCATCCGGTGGCAGCTTCTTTGCACCATCAGCTGGCATTTCCTGGGCATCTGCCCAATCTCGACTTTGTCGCGACTCTTGGACTTGGTCCCCTTATTCCACAGGTACTCTCGTCCGGAAATCCACTTTGGTTGCTTTGCTGGTGTTGGTCTTCCTTGCAGAATTCCCCTATCACGACTTCTGTGCTCTCTGGGGAATATAGGTGCAATTTACACCTACTTTTCAGGGTCTTCGGGTGGGCTATTTTTCTAACCCTCACTGTTTTCTTACAGTCCCAGCGACCCTCTACAAGCTCACATAGGTTTGGGGTCCATTCGTGGTTCGCATTTCACTTTTGGAGTATATGGTTTGTGTTGCCCCTATACCTATGTGCTCCTATTGCAATCTACTGTAACTTTACACTGCTTGCATTACTTACTTTTGCTATTACTGCATATTTTTGGTATTGTGTACATATATCTTGTGTATATTTGGCATCCTCATACTGAGGGTACTCACTGAGATACTTTTGGCATATTGTCATAAAAATAAAGTACCTTTATTTTTAGTATATCTGTGTATTGTGTTTTCTTATGATATTGTGCATATGACACCAGTGGTATAGTAGGAGCTTTGCATGTCTCCTAGTTCAGCCTAAGCTGCTCTGCTGTAGCTACCTTCTATCAGCCTAAGCTGCTAGAAACACCTCTTCTACACTAATAAGGGATAACTGGACCTGGTACAGAGTGTAAGTACCCCTTGGTACCCACTACAAGCCAGGCCAGCCTCCTACAGCCGCCGTCAGTCGTGCTCCTGGTAGAGGACTGGGAAGACTATCGCAGGGAGAATTTGGAGTCCCGGCTCCATGGCGTCCTGGTTCCTCATGGGGTCTGTAGAGGTGAGAGTTTTCCCTTCCAAGTCCTGTTTCCGCCGTGTTTTTGTTCGTGTTGAATCCGCCCCCGAAAAGGTATTGGATTGGCCTCTCATAATGGTGTTTGGGCAGTACATTGTCATCCGCCTGTGTGTTGGTGGTGACCGCCATGCTGTTTGTTTGTACCGCAGTGGCGGTCGGAGTGTTAAAGTGGCTGTCTATGTTGGCGGTTTCCGCCGCAGTCATAATTCCATTTTTTTTACCGCCAGCCTGTTGGGCGGTCTTACCGCCGCTTTAACACCGACCGCCAGGGTTGTAATGAGGGCCATTGTGTATAAGTGTACAGAAGTAATCTATTGGTCATTGTCCCACAGCCCTGTCACTAGAGATAAGCAGCTTCTCTCATATGTTATCCATTGGCTCACCTTTAGTAACGTGGACAGAGCAGCAAGGCTAAAAGCTAAGTGAAAGTTTTCATGTTTTGCACATCTGGAATTAGTGCTCGATATATAAAAAAAAAACAATACGTGCTGAGCCCCAAATTATTTCTTGGATGGGTGTAGTCTATTGCCAATCCTGGTGTGGCCCATCCAGCCACTGGTGCCTTCGACTGACAACTCCTTTAGGCTCATGTAGCAGTGCCAGTGCTCAGTGCATAAAGCTTACAGGAGTAGAAACCAGGCACTTACCAGTCACAGCAGTAGTGGCTGAATTATGTTTTTCCCAGTGGATACCAGCTTAGAAACCACAAGAGAGAGGAATCCTGTGTGGCCTCACTAGGGAGGACACAGAAAAGGACATAAGTTGCGAGGTTCAGTCAGGCCCATATTTAAGGAAAATGATGCACAACTGCACTTACGCAGTTGTGCATATAACATATTAATGCAAGCTAACGCCATTCCTTAGTACCATTTGTGCGCCGTATCTAAAAAAAGATGCACGATGGCGCCAAGGAATGATTAGCTTAATTGAAAATTACGCTAGCCGGTGCTGGATGTCATTATAAGAAATGGCATGCTAGTGGGCCAAGAATGACGCTTGACTGATTAGCGGCAGAAAATCTGCTGCTAGTCAGCCTAGCGTCACTTAATGTCGCACAAACAGCCAAAAAATGACTCCTGTCTGAGTATAGACAGGAGACACATTACAACAACCCCAATGTCCACCACAGGAGACGTGTCCCCAGGACAACCCCAACACAACCAGTGCGAGCCAGGGGGCCCCATGTAAGTGGCCCCCGGTGGCACACAACAGACAAGCAGGTATACTCACTTGGGATGGGCTCCTTCATCCTGTATTGTCCCTGTGGTGTGGGTGGTGGTGATGCTGGGGGTTGGGGTGGGCAACTATGTGACCAATATGGTGGCACCATGGTGTTTTCCCATGGAAATGGGTCTACCAGCACTTAAACACCTGGCCTGACCAGGCGCTAAATTTTGACACTAATTGGCATTAGTGTAATTCTTTAGGTCCGCCTCCTAGGTGCATGTTGTTTTAGCGCCGCGAGGTAAATATGGCACTGGGGGGCTAGTGTGATTTTTAGGAAGGTGGGTTGGCGCTCCCTTAAAATGGCGCTAACTTTGATATTTTGGCGCTAGGTGAATCTAGCGTCAAAATATAAATATGGAGTTAAGTTAGCGCCACTTTAGCATAAAAAAAAATGACTCTAAGGCTTGGTTTGCCAACATTCCATAAATATGGGTCTCAGTCTTTAACGTTTAAGGCAGCAGCTCTGTGTATTTTCACCCTTTAGGGCCCATGATTAGACCAAGAAAAAAAAGAGCACAAGCCCCAGAATGGAAGGTGTTGTTGCCTGAAATGCCCAGCAGCGTGTCCTCTACACAGCTATTTTAGGTATTTGATTGTGCTGCAGCTGGCAGGCTCTCTCCACACCCGCCTCCAACTGTGCCACGCCACTGCTGCCTGACAGTGGTACCTGGAGGTGCTGACCACGAGGCACCAAATACAGAGTGTCATTCCCCAAAAGGATTTTAATGCCGCCCTCCATTCTCCCCATAGCCACAGGAACCTCCAGGATGTCTTCTAGGCGCTGTACTTGCCATGTTTGCAGAAACAGTGAAGCCAGCATGAAGGTGGGCCCTGGCTGCTAATTGCTGGACTCTCAATAATTTCCCAGGTAAATGTGCAGTTTAAATAAAAATGAGTTATCAATAGTTACTAAAATAAAAGTGCTCCCTTTCACAATTGGACACACCCCGACTGTCAACATGTGGTCCCAAGGAGACACCCCTATGCCCAGTCAAGTATGGGACCATCTGGTTTGTCTCGATCTCACTCAGTGAATGAACTGAAGAGTCCTGTATCTTACTGCCTTCTGAACTGAGTCACATCAAGGTTCTCCCTCTCCCACTCTGGTTCTTTCACCCACCTCTTGTTCTCTCCCTGCCTCAGCATGTGGCATGTTTTGTCATCAAGATCTATTTCTTGTCTCTCCCTCTCACGATTAACCTCTAACTCCAGGGACAGCCCCTCCATGTGGGTGGAGGAGCATTGCCCCGCCAAAAAAATGCCCCCATAACGGAAAAATAAAATGGTAATAAACTTTGTTTATTACCATTTTATTTTTCAGCGCCCCGTCCTGAACCGAGTGTTAGGATAGGGCATGGCAATTGCTGCCGAGTGGCAGGAGGAAGCAGTGCACTCGTTTAAAGTGTACATGTCCCTTTGGCTAGCAGTCATGCGACGGCCAGCCTGTCATGCGCACTTTAAACATCTCTAACCAGACAGCTGGGTTGGAGAATGCACAGGCCTCCAGTGCTCTGGTGAGTGCTGAGAAAGCCTGCTCCCACCAATCCTGACGCTGGTTTCATGCTGCTTACCAGCATGAAACCAGTGTCAGGATTGGCTTGTGCAGTGTCCTGGGTCCCATGACCGTTGCACGTCGAAGTTGGGACGACACAACGCAAGGAAAGATCTTCGACAGATAGGTGCCTTGTTTTAAAAACATTGTTTATTGTATCCCTCCTTTCACCCCCCATTGTAAATACGAGCTGGCAGACACAGTCTAACTGCTTCTCTATCTCCTGCCTCTACTTCAATTTCTCCCTTCCCCCCCTCTGTGCTCTGTCATCATTTCTTTCTATATTTCTCTTTTCTTTGTCTACTCTCTCAACGAGTTCTTTTTTCTCTCTCTCTCTCTCCCTTTTTTCTCTTCCCTGCTTTCTGTCTCTCAGCCTGCTGTATATCCTTTCTAGACCCCCTTTCTCTCTGCTTCTGCCTCTCCTGTTCTATGCCTCTTTCTTTGTCTTGCACTCTCCCTCCTTTTCTGTTCCCTCTTTATCCCCTATCTGTTCTCCCCGTCTCTTTCTGATCCTTCTCTTTTTCTTTCTTCTCTCTTTCTCATTCCCCTCTTCCTTCTCTCTCTCTTCCTCTCTCTCTCTCTTTCTCTCTCTCTCTATCATTCACACTCTCTCTGCTCCTCTTCCTCACTCTCCCTTGCTCTCCTTTATGTCTCTTCTGCCACTCCTCTCTCACATTCTTTCTGCTCTCTCAGTATTCCCTTTATACTTTCAACTCTTTTTCTGCCCCTTCTTGTGTTCCACATTTATTCCCCTCGGTCTCTTGCATTGCACCATTAACAGCTGTTATAAAACCCAGAAGCTTATCCAAAGTTCAAAAAAAAAAGGGAGCACACTGCCTCACACTCCAGCAAAAAGTTGGCCCCAATGCATCTTGATAAATGCAGTCAGATTCATTTCACATTAACAAAAGTAATCCAAGTCTTTCACCTTAGTAGGTGCAGCAAGTGCTGTGTATCTCTGGACACGTGTTTCTGGGTTTCGCCCGTCATCAGCAGAGAGCAGCATATTTTGTGGGGTTGCTTGAAATGCCACCAAACGTCTTCTCAGGTTTATGTACCACTCTGGTGTGCAGGTGCCTCACCAAGGCTCGTCAGCCCGTTAGCTCAAGGGAGCCGTCATTCGACACAGTGCAAAAAAAAAGGGAGCACACTGCCTCACACTCCAGCAAAAAGTTGGCCCCAATGCATCTTGATAAATGCAGTCAGATTCATTTCACATTAACAAAAGTAATCCAAGTCTTTCACCTTAGTAGGTGCAGCAAGTGCTGTGTATCTCTGGACACGTGTTTCTGGGTTTCGCCCGTCATCAGCAGAGAGCAGCATATTTTGTGGGGTTGCTTGAAATGCCACCAAACGTCTTCTCAGGTTTATGTACCACTCTGGTGCTCAGGTGCCTCACCAAGGCTCGTCAGCCCGTTAGCTCAAGGGAGCCGTCATTCGACACAGTGCAAAAAAAAAGGGAGCACACTGCCTCACACTCCAGCAAAAAGTTGGCCCCAATGCATCTTGATAAATGCAGTCAGATTCATTTCACATTAACAAAAGTAATCCAAGTCTTTCACCTTAGTAGGTGCAGCAAGTGCTGTGTATCTCTGGACACGTGTTTCTGGGTTTCGCCCGTCATCAGCAGAGAGCAGCATATTTTGTGGGGTTGCTTGAAATGCCACCAAACGTCTTCTCAGGTTTATGTACCACTCTGGTGTGCAGGTGCCTCACCAAGGCTCGTCAGCCCGTTAGCTCAAGGGAGCCGTCATTCGACACAGTGCAAAAAAAAAGGGAGCACACTGCCTCACACTCCAGCAAAAAGTTGGCCCCAATGCATCTTGATAAATGCAGTCAGATTCATTTCACATTAACAAAAGTAATCCAAGTCTTTCACCTTAGTAGGTGCAGCAAGTGCTGTGTATCTCTGGACACGTGTTTCTGGGTTTCGCCCGTCATCAGCAGAGAGCAGCATATTTTGTGGGGTTGCTTGAAATGCCACCAAACGTCTTCTCAGGTTTATGTACCACTCTGGTGTGCAGGTGCCTCACCAAGGCTCGTCAGCCCGTTAGCTCAAGGGAGCCGTCATTCGACACAGTGCAAAAAAAAAGGGAGCACACTGCCTCACACTCCAGCAAAAAGTTGGCCCCAATGCATCTTGATAAATGCAGTCAGATTCATTTCACATTAACAAAAGTAATCCAAGTCTTTCACCTTAGTAGGTGCAGCAAGTGCTGTGTATCTCTGGACACGTGTTTCTGGGTTTCGCCCGTCATCAGCAGAGAGCAGCATATTTTGTGGGGTTGCTTGAAATGCCACCAAACGTCTTCTCAGGTTTATGTACCACTCTGGTGTGCAGGTGCCTCACCAAGGCTCGTCAGCCCGTTAGCTCAAGGGAGCCGTCATTCGACACAGTGCAAAAAAAAAGGGAGCACACTGCCTCACACTCCAGCAAAAAGTTGGCCCCAATGCATCTTGATAAATGCAGTCAGATTCATTTCACATTAACAAAAGTAATCCAAGTCTTTCACCTTAGTAGGTGCAGCAAGTGCTGTGTATCTCTGGACACGTGTTTCTGGGTTTCGCCCGTCATCAGCAGAGAGCAGCATATTTTGTGGGGTTGCTTGAAATGCCACCAAACGTCTTCTCAGGTTTATGTACCACTCTGGTGTGCAGGTGCCTCACCAAGGCTCGTCAGCCCGTTAGCTCAAGGGAGCCGTCATTCGACACAGTGCAAAAAAAAAGGGAGCACACTGCCTCACACTCCAGCAAAAAGTTGGCCCCAATGCATCTTGATAAATGCAGTCAGATTCATTTCACATTAACAAAAGTAATCCAAGTCTTTCACCTTAGTAGGTGCAGCAAGTGCTGTGTATCTCTGGACACGTGTTTCTGGGTTTCGCCCGTCATCAGCAGAGAGCAGCATATTTTGTGGGGTTGCTTGAAATGCCACCAAACGTCTTCTCAGGTTTATGTACCACTCTGGTGTGCAGGTGCCTCACCAAGGCTCGTCAGCCCGTTAGCTCAAGGGAGCCGTCATTCGACACAGTGCAAAAAAAAAGGGAGCACACTGCCTCACACTCCAGCAAAAAGTTGGCACCAATGCATCTTGATAAATGCAGTCAGATTCATTTCACATTAACAAAAGTAATCCAAGTCTTTCACCTTAGTAGGTGCAGCAAGTGCTGTGTATCTCTGGACACGTGTTTCTGGGTTTCGCCCGTCATCAGCAGAGAGCAGCATATTTTGTGGGGTTGCTTGAAATGCCACCAAACGTCTTCTCAGGTTTATGTACCACTCTGGTGTGCAGGTGCCTCACCAAGGCTCGTCAGCCCGTTAGCTCAAGGGAGCCGTCATTCGACACAGTGCAAAAAAAAAGGGAGCACACTGCCTCACACTCCAGCAAAAAGTTGGCCCCAATGCATCTTGATAAATGCAGTCAGATTCATTTCACATTAACAAAAGTAATCCAAGTCTTTCACCTTAGTAGGTGCAGCAAGTGCTGTGTATCTCTGGACACGTGTTTCTGGGTTTCGCCCGTCATCAGCAGAGAGCAGCATATTTTGTGGGGTTGCTTGAAATGCCACCAAACGTCTTCTCAGGTTTATGTACCACTCTGGCGTGCAGGTGCCTCACCAAGGCTCGTCAGCCCGTTAGCTCAAGGGAGCCGTCATTCGACACAGTGCAAAAAAAAAAGGGAGCACACTGCCTCACACTCCAGCAAAAAGTTGGCCCCAATGCATCTTGATAAATGCAGTCAGATTCATTTCACATTAACAAAAGTAATCCAAGTCTTTCACCTTAGTAGGTGCAGCAAGTGCTGTGTATCTCTGGACACGTGTTTCTGGGTTTTGCCCGTCATCAGCAGAGAGCAGCATATTTTGTGGGGTTGCTTGAAATGCCACCAAACGTCTTCTCAGGTTTATGTACCACTCTGGTGTGCAGGTGCCTCACCAAGGCTCGTCAGCCCGTTAGCTCAAGGGAGCCGTCATTCGACACAGTGCAAAAAAAAAGGGAGCACACTGCCTCACACTCCAGCAAAAAGTTGGCCCCAATGCATCTTGATAAATGCAGTCAGATTCATTTCACATTAACAAAAGTAATCCAAGTCTTTCACCTTAGTAGGTGCAGCAAGTGCTGTGTATCTCTGGACACGTGTTTCTGGGTTTCGCCCGTCATCAGCAGAGAGCAGCATATTTTGTGGGGTTGCTTGAAATGCCACCAAACGTCTTCTCAGGTTTATGTACCACTCTGGTGTGCAGGTGCCTCACCAAGGCTCGTCAGCCCGTTAGCTCAAGGGAGCCGTCATTCGACACAGTGCAAAAAAAAAGGGAGCACACTGCCTCACACTCCAGCAAAAAGTTGGCCCCAATGCATCTTGATAAATGCAGTCAGATTCATTTCACATTAACAAAAGTAATCCAAGTCTTTCACCTTAGTAGGTGCAGCAAGTGCTGTGTATCTCTGGACACGTGTTTCTGGGTTTCGCCCGTCATCAGCAGAGAGCAGCATATTTTGTGGGGTTGCTTGAAATGCCACCAAACGTCTTCTCAGGTTTATGTACCACTCTGGTGTGCAGGTGCCTCACCAAGGCTCGTCAGCCCGTTAGCTCAAGGGAGCCGTCATTCGACACAGTGCAAAAAAAAAGGGAGCACACTGCCTCACACTCCAGCAAAAAGTTGGCCCCAATGCATCTTGATAAATGCAGTCAGATTCATTTCACATTAACAAAAGTAATCCAAGTCTTTCACCTTAGTAGGTGCAGCAAGTGCTGTGTATCTCTGGACACGTGTTTCTGGGTTTCGCCCGTCATCAGCAGAGAGCAGCATATTTTGTGGGGTTGCTTGAAATGCCACCAAGATGCATTGGGGCCAACTTTTTGCTGGAGTGTGAGGCAGTGTGCTCCCTTTTTTTTTGCACTGTGTCGAATGACGGCTCCCTTGAGCTAACGGGCTGACGAGCCTTGGTGAGGCACCTGCACACCAAAGTGGTACATAAACCTGAGAAGACGTTTGGTGGCATTTCAAGCAACCCCACAAAATATGCTGCTCTCTGCTGATGACGGGCGAAACCCAGAAACACGTGTCCAGAGATACACAGCACTTGCTGCACCTACTAAGGTGAAAGACTTGGATTACTTTTGTTAATGTGAAATGAATCTGACTGCATTTATCAAGATGCATTGGGGCCAACTTTTTGCTGGAGTGTGAGGCAGTGTGCTCCCTTTTTTTTTGCACTGTGTCGAATGACGGCTCCCTTGAGCTAACGGGCTGACGAGCCTTGGTGAGGCACCTGCACACCAGAGTGGTACATAAACCTGAGAAGACGTTTGGTGGCATTTCAAGCAACCCCACAAAATATGCTGCTCTCTGCTGATGACGGGCGAAACCCAGAAACACGTGTCCAGAGATACACAGCACTTGCTGCACCTACTAAGGTGAAAGACTTGGATTACTTTTGTTAATGTGAAATGAATCTGACTGCATTTATCAAGATGCATTGGGGCCAACTTTTTGCTGGAGTGTGAGGCAGTGTGCTCCCTTTTTTTTTGCACTGTGTCGAATGACGGCTCCCTTGAGCTAACGGGCTGACGAGCCTTGGTGAGGCACCTGCACACCAGAGTGGTACATAAACCTGAGAAGACGTTTGGTGGCATTTCAAGCAACCCCACAAAATATGCTGCTCTCTGCTGATGACGGGCGAAACCCAGAAACACGTGTCCAGAGATACACAGCACTTGCTGCACCTACTAAGGTGAAAGACTTGGATTACTTTTGTTAATGTGAAATGAATCTGACTGCATTTATCAAGATGCATTGGGGCCAACTTTTTGCTGGAGTGTGAGGCAGTGTGCTCCCTTTTTTTTTGCACTGTGTCGAATGACGGCTCCCTTGAGCTAACGGGCTGACGAGCCTTGGTGAGGCACCTGCACACCAGAGTGGTACATAAACCTGAGAAGACGTTTGGTGGCATTTCAAGCAACCCCACAAAATATGCTGCTCTCTGCTGATGACGGGCGAAACCCAGAAACACGTGTCCAGAGATACACAGCACTTGCTGCACCTACTAAGGTGAAAGACTTGGATTACTTTTGTTAATGTGAAATGAATCTGACTGCATTTATCAAGATGCATTGGGGCCAACTTTTTGCTGGAGTGTGAGGCAGTGTGCTCCCTTTTTTTTTGCACTGTGTCGAATGACGGCTCCCTTGAGCTAACGGGCTGACGAGCCTTGGTGAGGCACCTGCACACCAGAGTGGTACATAAACCTGAGAAGACGTTTGGTGGCATTTCAAGCAACCCCACAAAATATGCTGCTCTCTGCTGATGACGGGCGAAACCCAGAAACACGTGTCCAGAGATACACAGCACTTGCTGCACCTACTAAGGTGAAAGACTTGGATTACTTTTGTTAATGTGAAATGAATCTGACTGCATTTATCAAGATGCATTGGGGCCAACTTTTTGCTGGAGTGTGAGGCAGTGTGCTCCCTTTTTTTTTTGCAGCTTATCCAAAGTTGTATGAATCTAGTGTTACCTATAAGTCACAAAAGGGGTCTTCAACAAAGAATGAAATGCACAACGTTATTCTGAGAGAAAACACTGCTGTAAATCATCAGGTACTTAACCGGACCGTCCACAAATGACACAAGACCCGGATGTGCTGCACAAGGCATTAATGAGAAAGGTTTGACATTGACATTGATATTGCACTGTCTGAAGCATCTTCACTTAATTTGAACATTCTTAGAGTCAGTGCCTGAGTTACACACAGCACATACTGGAAGCATCTCTCTCTGAGCTGTGCTGTCTGCAGCCCATGCAGTGAATTTCCAATTTAAGTATATGCACTTGAGAAAATGGTAAAACTCTGCTCTGCACCAGCGCACACAGTGGTGCTGGAACAATTTTCAGAGTGGGGGTGGTGTATCAATTCTACATCACTGAAGTCATTGTGAAAAATCAAAGTGTCACACTAAAAAACAAGTGTAGCAAATGATATAGCTGTGCCTTTTCTTTTTTCTGAGTCAAACAAATCTTTTTAGGAGTTCCAAGGGGAAAGGAGAATCAGATTCACTCTCTACATGAAATAATAGTGTAACCTTTTGGTCACACATCAAGTCTCAGAAAGAAACTTAAAGGTTAGAAAAGGATTTATTATTGACTGAGGGTCAAACTAACATAAATGAGCCTCAAACATATATTATATATGCAAAGAGTCACCAAAGGAAAATTAAAGCATCGGACAATGTTAAATTTCACCAACATATCAAAGACCATATCTCAATGGCAACAACACAGAAAATAAGGAAAACTTTATGATGCTTTGCATTCAGGCTCAGATCCTCCTGCCTAACCATTTGATTTAAGTTCCTAACTATTCTCTCTTTGCAGAACTTCTACTGATGTTTCTGTAATGGTGACACTTTTCTCTAAACTCATCCTTAATTTATTTGAATAGTTAGAAACGTTTACATGTCCTGGTAGTGAAAAAACTCTTAAATTAGTTTTTCACTAATTGCAAGACCAGCCATTCCCATGGGATAACATTGGAATACCTTATTACATTTAAGAAATGATAACTTTCAATTGGGAGTAGATAGGGATATTGGGTTTGGAGCCTAATGGATTGTACTTTAAAACTCTCTTTAAGGTAACATCAGATTTTACAAAGCTGGCATTTTCTTATCATAACCATCTTGTGCCTGCAGCCTATATTCTGGGTCACATGACTTGGTGCAGCTGGCAGTTGGTCTTTATGTACTGCACCCCGACAAATGGACAAAGGGATAATACGTTTTGGCAGAATGGGCTATCTCTGACTTGATGAGGAGGAGGAACTGTCACCTACCACACTTGCACATCACAAAGAGCACATCACAAAGGCTCTTCCTAAGCACACTCACAAAGGGTTTAACACTAGTCTGTTGGGCCCCAGACAAATTGAGGCCAAGGCAGGTAGGCAGGAAATTTCAACCACCTCTCCAGTGGAAGCCTCCAGAAGCTTCTCCTCCTTCAAAGTGAGCACCAGGTATAAATAGTGGGCCCTCAGACTCAACTCTTTAGTACTCTTGACCTGTCGAAGACTCAGAATGACTGTTGTGCTGCTCTGTAAGAAGGACTGCTACTCTGGTGCCCTGCTGCCCTGAATCCCTCCTGCCTGAGTGAGAAAGACTGGACCTGTATTTTGAACACAGGACCAGGAGTGACTCCAAGGGCTTGTTGGCTGGCCTCCTGATCAGAGCTTCAGAGACAGAAAAGGCTCCAACCATCTTAAACCTAGCACCTGGACTCTGCGTGATGTAAGTCTTGCTCCCCAAGTGGTGCCACTCTAGTCCTGGACTTCTGGAAGTGGGCCTAAAAGTGCTCTGCCAGCCCAGATATTGTCTCTTGGGCAGAACTGATGCAGCCCATGCATCTCCTTGCAGCCTCACATCGAAACTGCCACTGCACAACACATCCTCGAAGCAGGACCTCACGATTTTCTCAAGTATATGTTGATTGTCTCTAAAATGTTATGTATGGATATCTTCGCTTTTTTCTCCTCTCGACATTTGGCTGTAACCTATCCATTTGGAAAAAACATTAAAGTGTTCAGAAATAATTAGGCTTAAAAAGTATATTGTTTTTGTTGGTAGGTGGATACTGATTGGTTTTAATATTTGTAATGATTTGAAAATAATCGTACGTTGAAAATTATCACAACCTCATAACCTTTTTTTCCTTAAGATCTTTCACTGACTCATTTGTCAATTCTGACCCCTCTTCTCTTACTAAATCTAGTAATCAAAGTTAATCACTTTCAGATTTTTTATATGCAGCTCTCTCTGCATTTTTGGTAAGGCTTATAATAAGGTTTCCATTCACCTCACTCTACAGAAAGCCGTTTTGTAGCTCTCCAAAATTTACAATATCTTCTCATCATGTTGTAATTTTCACTATTCTCGTTCTTTGGGACTTTAGCTTTCATGCTACTTCTTCCTTTGGATTATCTGGACGTATCTTGGAGTATCTGGGCTAGTCTTTTTAAGTTTTTATTTCCATCTCCCTAACTACACCTAGGGCCTCATTACAACTTTGGCGGTTTTTTAGAAAGACCATCTCGGTGGCGGCCACCAAAAGACCACCATAGTGGCGGTAATCCGACCGCTGTATTAAGAGTCACACACTGAAGACTACCATTAAACATCCAAAAATCCGCCACTGCCAGGACTCAGGAGGGCGAGAAAGAGGCAGTTCCACCACCAGCACTGCCAACCCGACAACTTTCCACCCACCATATTACGAGCCACAAATCACCACAGCGGTTCTTCCATGGCGGAAAACCATTGGTGGTGCAAACTGCTGCGCTCAAAAACTCACTTCAGACAGAACACAACACCACATTGGACAGTTTGAATACCCCACACCTGACACACATACACACACCAGACACATCTACTCACTGCTCTATATAACACCGCCCCACACACAACCCACAATCCTTTGCTACCAAAATGACATTCACAGACAGCTATGGCTATGTCATATGCTTTGTGTGCGGTGTTAGAGTGGTGTGACGTATACCTTGTTGTATTGCAGTGTGATTGCGTTTATTGGTTGTCTAGTGTTGTTACATGTTGTTGTTAGTATGTGTTGTCATGTGGAGGTGTGCTATGACATTGCTTGGTGAAGCATTTATGTAGTTGCAGTTGTGATGTCATTGTGTCAATCGGTGCTGTTGTGGATGGTTGTGTTAGACACTGCCGGTGCTGTGTGTCTGTGGGTTGGTATGTGTATGGCACATGTGTTGGGAGTGGTGTGTGTAGTACGGGTGTGTGTTTGTGTAGTCTGTGTGTGTGTGTGTGTATGTAGGTGTGTGTGTATGTGTGTGTGGTTACGTGTGTGTGTCGCCGTTGCAAGCCGTCCTGGATGTGCATGTTGTGTGTGCGTGTGTAGTTGGAGTTTTCCCTCCAGTGTGAGATAGGTGTGTGTACTCAGGGTTGTTGTCTTCGTCACTGGTTCCAGAGCCATTGTGAAAGCAGAAGCAGTGGGAGGACTTCCAGTTCAGGTTCCATGGTGGCTCTAGTTAGGTATGTGTTCCAGAAGGTGAGTGTTTCCTTTTATAGAGTTGGTTTCCGCCAGGGTTTTCGTGGCCATGCGCCCGTGGCAGAAACCTTAGCTGTGTGCAGCCTCGGCGGGGAAAGTGCCTACCGTTATCCATGGCGGCAGGCCCACACTGGCGGTACTGGTGGTTATTTGGCAGTGTTCTGTTGGGAATACCGCCACCGTCATAATTTGGCAGTCTTCACCGCCAGCCCTGTACGATGGCCACCACCAACATTGGGGTCCTGAGACCTCCAAACTCGTAATGAGGAACCTAGTCTCTAAGCTGGGATAATTTAAATTCTTCTTCCTTGCCACTGTAATTTGGTTCCCCTTGCTTGCTCTGGGCTCCCTGCTTTTTTTTCTAATCACTCCTCCTTTCTTTCTACTATCATCTCTTTTTGCAGTCTGATATCTGTGCCTTTTTTCCAAGCACATCTTCTTCCTTTCTGGTATGTAATACTGGTACATAAAACTTACACACGAATATGCAACTGCCACAGTATACAAATAAAAATCATCTACAATGCCACCACAGTTCTACAAGTGGGTTTACCTTTTGGTTCCTTTTCAACCCTTCTCTGGCTCTTCTTTTCAGAGTCCCGCTCTCTTCCCTTCTATCCCTCTCTCTGGCATCTCACTTCTCTATTCTCATTAGCCATGTTTTGCTTTTTAGTTTTGTTTGTGTTGTTTTTTACAGTCATTCTTCTCTTTCTTCTTTTGTACGACCGTATGCACAATTTTAACCACTCCATCCTGCTTTGCTACTTATAACTGTCAGTGAAATATACCTGCCCATGTTCTCCTTTTCGACTTTTCCTCAAAATCCCTACCTTAAAACAGGAGTTGTGAAGCAGGAATAAGACTACATAAAACTCCAAAGAATTTTAAATAGGGATCTTCTCTATGCTTTCTATGGGCCCGATTCACAAAGGTAAACTTAGACCTACAGTCTAAATTTAGACCTAAAGTCTAACTTTACTCATAGCAAAGTAAGACTTTTGATCTAAGCTTAGACTTTTCGTCTAAGTTTACCTTTGTGAATCAGGCCCTATAACTTTACCTTCTCCATGTAATCTTTTAATCCCTGTAACCTTATCCTTTCCCTTTACATATTTTTTCCCAGTGCTTTCTATCTTCTTTCTCGGAAACAGTTCAACAAACCTTTTTTAGGCACATTTCAAGGTACATGACAAACTTGTCCTGTCTGTGTATTGTTCTGTTATGAATTTAATGTGCTCGTTATCAGTTCTTGCCTTTCTTAACATTGTTATATACTATTTAGGCAAATAACAATTATGCATGGATATGTATATGTTTATCTGCAGTCAAGTCAAATTCAGTTGGGAACGCAATGTACCGCTCACATGGTGCTTTGCTGGGAATATTTTAGGTAACACAACTTTGGAAAACCCTTTTCGGGTGCATATATGAGGGGTTCTGGATACACATCATGCATAGTGATACTTTGGAATTACTGGGTCTCACATGGTCTGATGTGCACTTTGCTCTTTCGTGTACCAGAAATGTATGACTCATGTTTTACAGGGTGTACCCTGCCACTGTGTGAAAATATTAAACATTTAGCTGTCTCCTCAGATTATTGTTTTTCCAAAACTTTATGTATAATATGCATACACAGAGGGGCTTTTGGGCAGCAGGCTTTATCCATTGTTCTATAGAATTGCCATTCACATGTTTCCCTTTGCTCACCACACCACAGTACACAGCTTGAGGCAATGTATCAGCCCACTTTACCCATTAGCTACCTTCAATTTGAGTGACTGCACATAGTTCACATACATTTGAAAATAGTTATTTCTTCTTAAATGATAACGCTTTTTAAAAGGGTGCTTCCTCATTTTCTTTGTATATTGTTTTTCAAAATGAGGCTTATTATTTTACCTGCACTTCAAGTGTCCAGTTTGATGGTGGCTTATTTCTTGACCTTCTTTTAAAGTTATTGTTAAAAAATGTTTGAGTGACATTGCAGCTGCCTGCAAGTCGAGTGATGCTTTCCTCTTGTCACCTCCACAAACAATCATTGGCAAAGCAGTAGGTCCTGCGCTGGCAGCTACCATTTTGGCTGTCTCAATGTTTTTGTATAACAGCACACAATGTATGAAAACAAGCATTGTATAGAAACCCAAATCTATATTTTATATTGTAAAAGCACACATTACACCACTAGTCTCTGACACTAAAGGGACTACTTACTGCATGGGTGTGCACATTATGGAAGAGCAGAATGCCATCCATCATTGTCAGGAAAGTCAATAACTGAAATGGGCTGACCCTGCACCCCACATTGAATGTTGTGGAGACAGAAACAAAATATCATTGACACTTCAGCAGACCAATCAATGGAGAGGGCTGACTGAAATCCTCTATAAGTAAATATGTACGTTAGACATTTTATCCAAAAGAAAAGGTCTTGGCTAATGCCAGACTTAAAAAAGTAGTAATCAAAACCGAACAGATGATGGACGGAATGCTGAACGATGCAAACATCCACCCCCAGTCACAAAGATCTGGGTTTAACCCATCGTTTTTCTGCTCACCACTCCACCCCTGTTTGGACCCAGCCATATGCAAATCAGTCTTGACTCTGTTCCCTATGGGAACAGTTGAGCCAGAACTGCCACGCCAGGTCCTCCCTGGACCAGAAACAAACATCCTAGGACCAGTTTCAGGATATCACCCTTCATCAGCCAGGCTAGCTTAAATCCAGTGGTGCAGTGAGCACGGGACCTACATCTGGGCATACCCTTCCCACTTAGGGCAACAAATGCAAATAAGAACAGATGATGGACAGAATGCCAAACAATGCAAACATTCACCCCCAATCACAAAGATCTTGGTTTAATCCATTACTTTTTTGCTCACCACGCCACCCCAGTTTGGACCGAGCCATATGCAAATCAGCCGTGACCCTGTTCCCGCATGGGAACAGTCCATCCAGACCTGCCTGGACTGGAAACAAGCATCCTAGGACCGGATTCAGGGATTCACCCTTCATCAATTAGGCTAGCTTGAATCCAGTAGTGCAGTGAGCACTGGACCCACGTCTGGGGATACCCTTCCCACTTAGGGCGAGAAATGCAAAAAAGAACAGATGATAGACTGAATGCTGGCCCAGATATCTGTACTTGGGGTGAATGTTTGACATTGTTCAGCATTCCGTCCATCACTTGTTCTTTTTTGCAATTGTTGCCCTAAGTGGGACGGGTATGCCCAGGCATGGGTCCCGTGCTGCCCATACCACTGGAGTCAAGCTAGCCTGACTGAGTAGGGGTGATACCCCAAAACCAGAACGCTTGTTTCAAGTCCAGGGAAGACCTGGTCTGACAGTTCGGGCTGGACTGTTCCTATCGGGAACAGGGTCAAGACTGATTTGCATATGGATGGGTCCAAACTGGAATGGAATGGGTAGCAAAAAAATGATCGATTTAGGCCCAGATCTCTGTACTGGGGATGAATGTTTGACAATTTTCAGCATTCTGTCCATCACTTGTTCTTTTTGCAATTAAAAAAAGGTTTGCTTCTGTTTTTAAAAACATCAGTAGTAAAACAACCATCAATAAACGTTGTTTAAGGGAAACATCCTTTATGCCGACTTTTTTATAACGAAGTCCTGGTTAACGAAAGCGGAACAACGCTTTCTTTAACCACGACTTCGTTATTTTGTGCCTTAACCACGCATGTCCTGAACAACGAACATGCATGGTTAAGGTACAAACAAGGGAGTCGGCTGAGGAGGACGACGCAGATGACGAGGCGACGACTCAGGTAAGTGGGGGGTTTTAGGTTTTGGGGAGGGGGTGGGGGGTCGGGGGTTTTAGGCTTTGGGGTGGGGTTGGGGGGGTGGGGCGTTTTGGGTTTTGGGGAGGGGGTGGGGGGTCGGGGTTTTAGGTTTTGGGGTGGGGTTGGGGGTGTGGGGCGTTTTTGGGAGGGGGTGGGGGGTCGGGGGTTTTAGGTTTTGGGGTGGGGTTGGGGGGGTGGGGCATTTCAGGTTTTGGGGAGGGGGTGGGGGGGAGTCGGGGTTTTAGGTTTTGGGGTGGGGTTGGGGGGGTGGGGCGTTTTAGGTTTTGGGGACGGGGTTGGGGTTCGGGGTTTTAGGTTTTGGGGTGGGGTTGGGGGGGTGGGGCGTTTTTGGTTTTGGGGAGGGGGTGGGGGGTCGGGGTTTTAGGTTTTGTGGTGGGGTTGGGGGGGTGGGGCGTTTTTGGTTTTGGGGAGGTGGGAGGTCGTGGGTTTTAGGTTTTTCTGGTGTGGTTGGGGGGGTGGGGTGAGGCATGCAGGATCAATTAGTGCCTGTTACTAATGACTTTACCAGGAATGCCTTTACAACGAAATATCGTTGTTAAGGCATTCGTGGTAAAGGCATTAGTAGTAACAACGAGGTCGGTGTTCCGACCTCGTTGTTTAGGCACCCGTTGTTTTGTCAGTCGGCATTCCGTCGTACAACCGTTGTTTAAATGTACTATTTTAATTGCATGCACATGGGGCTCATTTTGGTGGCAGCATGTTCTCTTTTTTTTCTTTTTATTTTGTGGAATGTTTTTACAATAAAAATGTAACAAAACATTAACATTACACTGCTATGCTAAGGCCTGACCTACTGGCTTTGCCAATGCTTGTCCTGAATCTATTAATAACACGATGCTGGGTATGCTCCTACAGCTCAGTATGTTGTCTTCATGGACATGTCTTAGGATGTTTGTTTTGTAATGTACAGTGAGCTGCACCTACCACCTATCCGTTGCGAAACAGATTATGGTTTAATTTAATCATGTTATTGAACACCTGTTATCATGTCCCATGTGACACGATGCACACACGGGGTCCCTCAGTTATACTAACAACATCTAGGAATGATGCTAACATGGAGGGGCATTAGTGTACTCCTGACGATGTTGCAGTAACCTATCCATTACCTGCTGAAGTGCTTGTGTAATAGATTGACCGTTAAGAAATATTAGCAATTTATGCGATAGAACAAAGTTTATTTGAGAAAACCCGGTTGTCTTGGCATTAGCCTTAGGTTCCAGCTACACTAAAACTATAGCTAGAACATGCAAGACTCAAAATCTGTAGGCAATTATTGTCTGCCCAGGAAGCACTGTACATCCTCTCTGTCACATGCCCTTCTGCCTCATAGCTAACTTCCACCAGAGCTAAACTTGGTGACTGGTGGGCATAGTGTGTCCTTGGAGGCACAAGATGCAGTATTATTGTATGAGACCCCTGCTGTCTATAATGCTGCTATGGTGATCATCATAGATTCGTCTGAAGGGCATCATGCACACATATAGAATAGCACTTTGGTCTTGCCTCAGCACATTTCTAGTTTATATGTTGAAATCCCAGTGCCTACCAGCTGGAATGTATAAGGGAGATTGTCCAACTGTGAGTGTTGGCCAGTAGTTAAGAAATTCTGCTACCCACGAATGTGAAGCATGATAGTCGCGGCGTGGGGTGTAGCCTGTGATCCAATGACACGTCACATTTCCTGATAATTGCACAGAACTCACCCATTGGTGTTAACACTGCTTAAATGATTGACAGGTGTCTTAAGTCTGTCATTATTAAATACTTGCCATATCGGCAAATACATCTGAATAGGGCCCGCCAGTGCTTTTTCTCATCCCTAAACATAAAGTGCTGTTTCAACTTTGGGACATCATAAAGCAAGAAATGAACAAGCATTTGCAATGCAATGGATCTCGCGTTTGCTCGAGTTCGAGCTATTAGCATTGTAAACTCCTAACCGGAGTTTTCTTGCCACATAAGCTGAAAATGAAAAGTAATACAATTTCACGTAAGGGAGCCGATTTAAAGCACCATGCCATGAGTGTGAAGGTGACTAATCAAAACAAAAAGACCGGTCCGGTTTCGCCTTTGCATAGTAATAAAAAAAAAGAACGAGCTCGATCGTGCTGTGTAAAACCTTGAATTCACGAAGGAGCGCTAGGATAAACAATAGAATGAAACTGATAGTCATGAAAAGGGCTCAATTACTACCCAGCGAGATTGCGCTGCCTATGAAATAAAGAGAAAAAGTGGTCCAGAAACCATAGGGAAAACATGGAGCATCGTATGTTTTCAGTAGTTGGCCGGTGCACTCGAGGAGGGCTAAACACCGGAAGAGGCATGACGTACACGTGTCTTACACTAATGAAATCAAGCGAATTTTAAAAGGCAAGCCCACCAACCAACGAAAGTGATGGCCGTGACATGGGCGTGTTTAAAAGCCCACAGCGAGATTACTCCAGAGCTTTGCGCTGGACGCTAAAAAGTGTGTTTTTATTGTGCACCTAACAATACGAAATGGACTGTCACTAGGTACCATCACGCCGTTTTTGTCTCTTAAAAATCTTTTAATGTAACATTGTACAATGTGTGTTTATTCTTTGCATTTAAATCAGCACAAATTAAAAAGAAACAGTAAAAAACATGGGGAAATTAATGTGTGCGAAAACTGATACATAAATTTGAATTTACGGTGTTTATTGGATTAGATGTGTCAAGAGTAATTGTTCCTTTCTCATTTTTAAATTTCTGACATTTGTTTTAGCATTCATACTGTTTTGCTCAGTAGTTGGCATTCACAGTAGTGGGGAAGCAAGCAGCAGGTGCCATTTTATGCCACTGTGGCATAGTGTACTAGTGTGTTTACGGTAATACAACATGACGTCCATGTAAATAAATGTAACACCCCAGAAACTGAGCAAAAACCCTTTGTGCATGACACTGACTGGTAATCTGCAGCTTAAAAAAATGCCAAGGTGTCAATGTATACATCTGGCTTTAGCCACCCAAATAAATTATGACTATGGGTGGTCGTATTAAATTGGCTGGCATAACTATTTATAATTTTGCAATTTCATGGAACTGCAAAGCTATACCTAACAGTAGCAGCTCTGGTGACATCGTACCTTATTTGCAGGTGAATTCTCCCACTCAATTTGTTGAGTTTGGGCTCAACAAAATAAGTGAAAAGTCTATTAAAATATGTTTCATTTTAAAACAAAAATATAATTTACGAATGTTTTCTATTTTCCCCAATTATTTCAGGAAATTTGCCAAAGCATAGTCTGCAACTGTACACCCCGAACTTTTGGTTACAAACATTCACACGCAAAAAATCAGCAGTGTAGAAGTTAATTTAATATATTCGTGGTGAGATGTTTTGTCTTGAATTTCAGCGGATAAGAAGGCAAGAAGTTTCTTTGGTTGTTTCTCTGGTTGTTCCCAAATGAGGGTCTCGACCACACAAGGCTTAAATAGATCTGCAGTGAATCCTGAAATGCTCCTAGATGGTCAGATGCTTGGTAGGCAAGATACTACCTTTTTAACTGTCAGAAGAGATGAAGTGTAAATGATGCCCACCGGAATATAGAATGGGAATGAAATTATGGAAATCCAGACAGTATAAATTATTAAATATTCCAATAAATTATTAAAGTAAATTTCTGGTACGTAAAATAAGCTAATCAGCATTTACAAGTGCAATACAATATAACCCACTTGTAATAATGCGGACGAGATATCCATCACATTTGTTGTAGAGTGTCCATCCTCCAAACTTCATGCGCCTGATTTAGATCTTGACAATATTACTGCCAAGTCGCCGCTGTGGCAGGCCAGAGAACACCGGCAAGCTGATGGCAGTCTGCCACTGTATGTAGATGTAGTGCGGCTAAGCTGCCAACCTCCACAACGATGTGCTCTTCCTATCTGTCAGGCTGGTGGGTTCCCGCCGACCATATTCAGCTGTTACAGGTCTACAGGTGGTGTAGTGGCTGCAGGTTGCTGACGGAGGGAGGACGTCGTGGGACCCAATGTATATCGGGCAGTGGCTGTGGAATAGAGGTTAGTCACACACACACTGTACCTTAGCAATATGTGTCCCCCTGCACTACACATTCCACAACATACCACGTACACAGAATTATCCATTGCCATTCCACCACAACACAACACTTAAATGCCGAAAACAGACATTATTGTACATCCATGACACAACATTCGCACACTATTGACACTACATCCACATACAACACAACCACAGCAACCAACACAACTACACACTCATCTACACAAGAACACTCACACAATATCACAACTACACATATCACAACAATGACCACAACACAACAGCCACACTCAGCTGAAAGTTGCACACAGAGACACAACGCACAACCACACATACACAACAGTGGACCCACATGCAAGTGGCACACAATCTGGCACAACCACATCACCCACTACACCTCCCTCCACCTCACCCAGCCAATAGAATCGCACACACAGAGTACTGGTTTGCATAGACAGTTGGCAGCACAACATCAGAGGTACATGTCCCCTTGCAATGTGCACACATGGACTTAGTTGACAAGTGCCATTGTGACGTTATTGTGGTGCCAGCATCCATCTGGCAATGAATACTGGCACCATAATTTCAGTTGCGTATGTGTGCGATATGTGTTGTGTACCAGTGTGTCCCCATCCATGTTTGATACAAATGTCTTCCCGACATATGCATGTCACAGTAATTAAAAAAGTTACTGTGACAGGTATATGACTGCAGTGGTCCTGAGCTCATGTGCAGTGACCCTACAATGTACACAGCCAATGCAGGTTTCCTATCTTCGAGTCCGGCGATGGGGGGCGGTGATGTCTTGTTTTGTCCGTGGTCCCATGGCAGCAGTGACGGGAGATCTTGTCCAGTCATGTCAGTCGAAAACGGAAGTGGAATTGGGAAAAATGGTACGTTTTTACATCATTCCTCCCCACCCCAATTTGCCAACTCAGATGTGGAACTGGGGCCACCACAGATGGCTTGGCGATAAGGCACATTAAAATCGGCATTGCGGTAAGAGTGGCTGGTGTCCCGCCTCTAGCCACTATTTCCAACTGCGCTGTCGTGGCTGCCGAGGATTCCTGGCGGAGACAGTAGAACTCGGGTGGTCTATTGCCTAAAATAGGGCGGGCGGACCACCAAGATCTAAGTCACGCCCTAAATCAGGCCCCAAGGCTGAATACTGGCATACAGTTTCTTTTATTAGTTTTCTTTAGGCGTTTGGCATAAGAAAATTAAATTTTGACACATTTGAACTTTGATAGGAGTTTCCTTCATGTTTTCTTCCCATTAAAGTTCTCTATGTCAAAACTTGTCAGCCTAGTCGTTTTGATGTGACAATCCTCACAGTGTCTCTCCTCTTTGTTCTGGACCAAAACTTGTGCACTATGAGATTTCTTTGTGTAATTTTCCCTGGCATTTTTAATGCCTGCTCAGAGCAGGTGTTAAAAGGGGGCACACCATTATTTATAGTGGGCCCCTATGTACTGTTCAGGGTTAGCGCCAAACTGTTGTTGCTAACCCTGAACGGCACAACAATAGCGTCATAAATTCTGATGCTACTGCCCCCTACCCTGTGCCATGGTGCGCCATATTTCAAATATGGTGCACACATGGTGGTGGGAGGGGGATGCTAAGGGGCATACGGAAAGTGGCACTGTACTGGGTGCACCGCCACTTTTTTTAAATATGTCCCATAGACTTTTGGTCTAAGTTTACCTTTGTGAATCAGGCCCCAAATGTATGTCTCTTTAATAATCCACATTTATTTGTAAACTTGAGAGTTTAATTCTGAATTCTAAATTAGTGACCTTGGCCAAGTACAGGGCAGAATTTTGCAAGATAGTGCTATGAGAGCAACAAATGGATATAAGCATTCTAATCTCATCAACTGGCACTGGAAAAGGGAAAGGTGTGATGGAGAAGAGGGTCTTTGATTACAGAGGTCTTGCAGGCTCAGCAACAGTACAAAAGGATGGTGGAGCGAGGAGGGAGGTTCTAACTAAAGAAGTCTAGTGGGGACCCAGGAATGTTCCATATACTTAAAATTCTGCCCAACCTCCATATATTTAGTCACCATGCAAATATAGTACTGAGACCGCTGCACAAACAAGTAGGCTACAAGTGTTAAAGTGCAGCTGAGGAAATAGAAAAAAAGAGTATTACTTAAAAGGCATGTGTGTTACCACCTTATCTGGCATTAATGACCCCATTGATATCATCACATCATGACAGTAGCCTGACGAGAGGTATCCTAACTTGAGGTCTAAGTTGAAAGAAAATGAGTAAAATAAATTCTGTCAGTATACTCCTTGTCTGTGCGCTATTACCTTTTATCACAGATTTTACGCTTACTTAGTAAGCCTAGTCCCCTTTTGTGCACACACTCCTGAATAAATGCCATCCAGTGGCTGAAAGAATACATAGCTCTTCAGCACAGATTTACGGAGCAGTTTGGTTAATATATGGTTCCAACGGTCTCTAAGTCCGACACGTAAATACTTATTAATCAGTGTATTTATGCTAAATCATAATTTATATCACTGCTCTTCATAAACAGTGAGTCTTGTACGGTGCAGTACTAATAGGTCAACCCCTAAGGTAGGTCTTAACTGCCCACAGGGAAGGATACATGGTAATAAAAAAGTAAGACATGTGTATTTAATGTTTTACATGTCCTAGCAGTTGAAAACCTTCAAAGTCGATTTTTCACAGTGGCAAGACTGGCTTTTCCATAGGGAAACAATGGGTTATGTAATAACAAGTTATAGTCCCTAGTTTAATCTTGGGAGGTGCTTGAAAAATGATTCAGGGACTCATTTTAATGATAATGTAAAATCCAACTTAATGTAAAGTAGGTTTTTATATTACTCTTTTAGAAACTATACTTTTACATAGTTGCCAAATGGGTCTTTCTGTCAGTGTTCAGTATCACCTGACTGCTGAAGGCTCCTGGTGGTGAAATGTGGATTGCCCTCAAGCAGTGGAAAAGGCCTTGGGTCTGGAGGGATGTTTTCTTCCTTGAGCAGGATGGCTTGGGGTGCTGTGTTCATCCCATTTCTGAGCTTCAAAGGCTGCAAACATTGTCAGTAGCAGATGTAGCTCACGCATGGGCCCGCTCTTCTTTTGTTTTGCCAACCAGCTTGGCTCCAAAACCTCTTGGACAAGAAGCTGTCCCAGAACTCAACTGCTCTGGAGTGACCACAAGATAGGGTTAGCCCATTTCCGCAGCTATACCTCTGGTTAGACACAGAGAGTACTGACCAGGGGAAGAAGGGTTCTGCAATGTTGGTTAATGAAAGAGGGGTACTATCAGGTAGCTTACAGTAAAACACACAGGAAGTGCTGCAAACGCCGGCAGGATCACCCCTATGAACTTGTACCCTGTTGGTTAGGGAATGGTCAGGAGTTTTATCATCTTCATCAAAAGTGTTTATTTCAAGACACACTCATAAAACACAACATACACTTAAAAATAAAAAAATCATCTACAATAGAATTTCTACACACTTTAAAAGATGCTTTAGAATACATGAGCTCATAACAAATTAAGAGATTGGTACAACAACTAGAAATAGGTTTTGTGCAAAATAGAAATTGTAGTCAATACTGCTACTACCAGCTTAGCAACATAGGATAAATAGCTCATTGCAAGTAATAATGAATTACAATTCCTGACATACTTTCTTTCTCCTTAGCCATAAACTGTACAAAATTCTTCTCAGGCAGATTACAACAAGTTCTGAAGAGTCTGTCTGAATGATCTGTAATGCTTCCAGGTATACCCTGAGGTTCAAATGAATACAAAGAGGTCCAAAAAATCTTCTTCAAGCAATTTGATAAGCGGCATCAGAGAATAGGACATGAGGCACTGTTTCACGTGCAAGGCTATCACACATATTACAAACAGTGTTGATATTATTGCTGATAGACCATCTTTCAGTAGAGTGCTGGGTATTTAAAGGGCCATATCGAAACTTCAAGTATAAAGATTTTGCTCTATGTGGCATAGTATGATCTAGAAAGATTTTAAAAACAGGAACTAAGTTAAACAATACAAACTAATCAGACAAAGTACCCTTGTGCTGTGTGGGATTATGAATACATATTATGTAGTCCCAGTGGGCCCTCTTCAGAATCTCTTTAGATGCTAATTGTGGTAGTGGAGCTTGCCTCATAAGTATGACATTCCAAAATACCAGTCCATTTTTTCACATGGATAAACCGCTGTAAGGAAACAGAGCCCAAAAGTCCCAACATTTCTTCCAGGCCCTTTATGTAGACATGTAATTCAGGCATTACCCAAGGCAAATCCAATACAGTAGGTGCCAAAAGGGGGCAACTTCCTGGTAGCCCAAAGATGTGATCTAAAAAGGATTTTTTGCCCAAGGCTAAAACAGTGAAACATTCGGAGCCCCATACTTCTGCCTCATAGAGTGCTGCAGATCGCAAGGAGTTTCCCTCACCCACATAAATGTGAAGGCCCCGGCACCCTCTTCAGAACACTCCTGAGCCTGTAAGGAATCAGAAGATGGACTGTCCTGCTGCATTAATAACCCAAACGAATACTGGACCTGCTTGCCGAGAATCCAGGACCCCAGAAGTGACTCCAAGGGTCCACGCTGACTTCCTGTTTGTGCTACAGGGACACAACAAGCTTCCCGAGACCTCTCTTCCTTCAACTACCCAGCTGAACACGTCCAATCTGACCTGCCCTGGACCCTGCTGGAGTGAGTCCTAAACCAGAAGGTGCTTAACCCTTGGTTAGTGTTAGAGTGTACTCTTCCTGTCCACACCCGAAAAGCTAAAACCTTTTGCCAACTTTCTACCTCTAGACAAGAAGGAGACCAGGATTGCTGTCAAAGCAGTGGCTGTCAACAGCAAGTCTCCACTTTGCCTACTTGGAGTTTTCCTGCCTCTCTGGATGATTGCACTGGGACCCGCTACTGGGCAACACAACTCTGTTGAGCCCTGCTTTGGATTCAGCTTGCAGTGTGCTATGCCGGCGAATCACCAATGACCACTTTTTCTCCATGAAAATCTGAAGGCAGTCTTTCCACAGGGACAAATGTGGTTGCCGTATCTGACCGGTGATTCAGCACAGCGGGCCTTAAATTTTTACCAGATAACTGGTTGATGCATTGCATTTTTTAATGGTATATTATTTCAAATTTTAAAATTTAGATCTCCAGTTCTAGTCATTGGATTTTTGTCACAGTTCTGTTTTTTAAACATTTCAAAATTTACTCTATGTTTCTAAGTCGGTTTGGGATTTTTCTTGTGTTGTGTTTTCACTTTGTTACTGTTTGAGTGCTGCATAACTACTTCACCTTTTGACTCTAAGTTAACCATAACTGCTCTGTGCCAAGCTACCAGAGGGTTAAACACAGTTTTTGTGGTTCATGCTGACAAGGATTGTGATTATTATTTGAGATGGGTTCTCACCTTCTCTGACTAATACTCCAGGTTCTTACACTGGCAATAATATTCTTCTTAGGCTCATCATTCCTGAAAAAGCATGTACAAAACTGAACAGGTTTAGTGCTCCTTATACAGTATTCCAGGTGAAGTAGCAAATATTGAGATGCTTTGTAAATATTATAGAATACTTTAAACACATCTGCCTGCCTTAGTACAACTGTAATGTGCTACTGTCATGCTGTCTTGATAGTGCTAATTTAGTTCATCAAATGTTTCAGTGTCTGAGCTGTATATGATCTGGGTCCTGGCACTCCAGGCAATTAAGTTAAAAATCAACCTGCTCTGCAAAACTGTTTGCATTGTTGTTACTCATCAAGACCATCAACAAATTTTCTCAAGAGCTCAGATAGACACCTCCTTGTGCTTTTAGTGAAAAATCTGATCATCTTGTGATTCATACTAAAGCCATACATTTGAGGGATGCCACCCCATTGCTGATTTACGGGAGATTCAGTACTTCATATGAGTCATTGGTAGCATGTGGGGCCCACTGGCACTTATTTTTGAAGACCAGCACTTACTTTCCTCATCGAATTTTAATCCAGAAGAGTTAGAATGGCAGACAAGCATTTGCAATGCAATCGGTCTCGCATTTGCTCCAATTAGAGCTATTGGCGCTGGAAATGTATGGGAGAAAAAGATGGAGATCTATTGGTAGTGGAAATTCAGTATGAGAGATAAGAATGATAGAGCCGAGGGAGGCGAGTGAGAGTGGTGGGGAGGCTAACAAAACAGAGTTGGTTCAGTCTAGGTTCTCCAAAGCAGGTACTCCATCTACCCAGGATCTAAGAGCATGTTACATGTCTCTGCTTGATACATAACATTCGGCACTTCTCCAAAATATAAGTACAGTCGGAGATGCGTGTCACATGCAGTGTATGAGTGTCTGCCACATGTTACAAACAGTGCAATCTCTCCTGTCTGCCTACACTATGCACAAGCTAAAAACATTAGTCCCTTACAGATGCAAATCAAAAGCACTGAGTTAGCTCAGTGCACTATCTTCTCTTAGTGTGCCTGTCTGGCTAAGACCATGGTGCAACCTGTGCACTGCCTCCTTTGGTCCATTATATCTGCAGATAAAAGCTCTGTGCACACAGTGTAGTGTCTCCTCCCTGTGTGCCTGTCTGACTAAGCTCATGGTGTAACCTGTGCACTGCCTCCTTCGGTCCATTTTACTTGCCAATAATAACATAATGCGCATAGTGCAGTGTTTCCTCCATGTGTGCCTGTCCACCCTAAGCAATACGGTACAAGCTGTGCAGCCTATGCTGCTTTTCATTGCGCCTGTCCACATTAAGGACTTGGTGCAAACAGTGCAGCGCCTCTTCCGTTTCTGCGTGTCTGCCTGTACTAAGCACACAATACAAGCAGTGAAGAGCTTGTGGTCAGTGTTTTTCCCCCTTTGTGTCTTCCCAGTGTTTACAGTCTCTGTCTGCCTACACTAAGCACCATACAATAGTCCAGTGTCTCTGCCTGTGATGGCGTCCCACTCTAAACACACTGTACAAACAGGCAGCGTTTCCCCTCCTGCTGTCTTGCATCCCTAACCATGAGACAGACAGCGCACTGTTTATAACCTGCTTTACTACACTAAGCACATGAAACATATGCAGTGTTAGTCATTTTAGCCGGCCAATCAAATGTGAATAACTTAATGAAACATAGAGAAAGCACAATGTGTACAGTCTTGCAACTCTAACAGACACACAAAATGGAAAATGAAAAGAAACAGTTGACATAAGCGAGCCGATTCAAAGCTCCACGGCGCCGTGATCGTGAAGGAGACACACAAAAGGAAATGGAAGTTCGCTCACAGTCAAACATATCGGCAATCGTGCAATTATCTATGTAATAGGGTCGGTCCCCAAGGTGGTAATGAAACCAACCAAGGAGGAACAAACGTAAAGCATTTACCAATGATAACAAAGGATTATTGAAAGGCAAGCCCATGATCAAGTGAAAGTGATGGGCGTGAGGTGAGCATGGTTAAAAGCCCACATTGATACCAAGACATTGAAAAAGCAGCACTTGCGTGCTGCTATGCTCAACCTAACAAGGAGGAAGAAGCATAAATTCAAAGGTGGAAAAATAGTGATAAAGGAAGAAAGCTAGGATGGAAAAGAATCTGACTGAGTGATGTAAAGAGGCAGGGACTATCAGGTGGAGGATTAAAGAGGCAAGAGGTAGAACCAAGAATATTTTGCTTTGGCATTCGGCACCCTGACACTGGATAGCCCTATTCTTCAGCACTTAGAAAAACATTGGGCACAGGCACTTTGAGCCTGCTTTAGAGTTTAGGGGGCGGGTTACTCTGTCACAAATGTGACATATCCTGTCTGCCATATTACGATGTCCATAGGCTGTAATAGAATCATAATACAGTGGATGGGATATCTGTCACAAGTGTGACGGAGTAACCCCATCTGCCCCACCCTAAATGAGGCCCTTAGTACTGGTGAGATACCATTGTTCGTATTCTCTGTGATTCACAGACTATTAAGTTTTAAAATAAATGCATGCAGATTTAAATGAAAATATAGATGGAGTTTCCTTCGACTATATGAAAATCTGGTAAGATCTTCCTGCATAGTATAATGCTCTAAAGTATAATCAGAGCCACTGGAATTATGCGGCAGGGTTGTGTGGCAAGAAAAGGCAAATTTCGAGGCATAATGTGGCACATTTTGCAATAGCAATGTTATGTAGATTTGTATGGATCGGCTTATCACCCGGGAGGTTATCCAGGCGCTGGTGCAGGAGTGTAGGCTTCATTATTTTGCCATTTTTACACTTGTTAAAACTTTCTGTGTTGGTTGCACCTCATTAGTGCCAGATTAACTCCCAAATATAGTCATAAGCAACAGAAAGGTGGCCAGTCAAACTTTGCAGAAGGCCTTCCACAGTGCAGCAACATGTCGCTGCATTTTCAGTAACTTTTTAAATGTTTGAGATAGAAACATTTCTTTTTGTTAAAATCTGCAGATTATGCAGCAGGTGATGGATAATGTGGCAAACACGGTAAATCTATAATTATGAGGAAACCGGTGCAGACGCACAATCGCATA
Organism: Pleurodeles waltl; assembly: GCF_031143425.1. Lineage (NCBI taxonomy): Eukaryota > Metazoa > Chordata > Amphibia > Caudata > Salamandridae > Pleurodeles > Pleurodeles waltl. Next base: position 91,325,160 of record NC_090438.1, read on the forward strand.
ATTCCAGCAGCCATGAGCATAGTGAGACCACCTTCACACAAACATGAGAAATATGTATAATCTTCAATTACTTGGCCTTTACTGAAGCTAGCAAGCCTGCTTTTTCATCTTTTCAGAATTTTTGCTCATGATTGTCTAAGTTACAGCCGGGCCAATAATCCCAATAAGGGCGCAACCTGCTGTTTCTGCAATCATCGGGATTGCAACTGGGCACACATTTCTCATAGACCTGTTGTTTTGTTTGCACAAACAATTCACCAAACAAAACCTGGCAACGTTTGTGTAGTTAAAAACTGTAAAGTTTCAGGTTCTGGGGCTTAGACTGCAGTAAAACACAGTAGTATTGCATTGAACCCCATTCTTACATGTAGCCCTCTTAATGTGGAGGTAATCTTCATTAGGAAACAAAGGCCACGTTGCATCAGTATTTCCCAGGCAGTATTACTGCATGGTAATTCTCCATATATTATAATGAGAGATTCAGGGGCAAATGTATGACTTTGTGGCACAGCTCAGTGCAGCAGGTCACCTTTCTGTGCTGCATCACCGGGAAATGGCAAGAATGTGCCATATTTAAAAGAATATGATGCATCACTACGATTGTCCCTGCACCATCGTGCAAGGGTGCCTGTGTTGGAGGCAGGATTGTTTTTGTGCAGAAAGGGACACGTTCCTGCACAAAAACAATCCCCTGAGGCATTTTCCTCTTTCCGCAGAATGCAGCACACATAGAAAGAGGAAAAACGAGGAGCAATAAAGATATTTCTTTTCCTTGCACCTCACTGGGGTGGTGGACCAGTTGTGGCGCATTCCCAGGTCTATCACTTCTAGTAAATCTTAAATTGCATAAAAATCCATAGATGTTGCAAGGGAACACCCATGGAACACCTCCCTGGGCAGAGAAGTGGTGTAACAAAGGCCCCGGGAGCCCATGTGGTGAGGAGGGCCTGACTTCCAGGGGGGCCCCTCAGCACAGTACAAAGGCCTGAGTTCTCCTGAGTGAGTCCCGAGAGGGGGCCCCTCCACGTACTGTGCACGGTCCCCACTCAAATTTCCTTACGCCACTAGAGCAGAGTAATGCAAGGTTGCCTTGTGTAGCTTCATTAATCTCATTTTGGGCTTGGGTCATGCTTGCATTACTGAACAGGGTGCAAGAGCGACGCAACGGGGCTCCTAAATATGCCCCTCAGTCCCTACTTGGTTCTAACTTTGCATACTTGCATTTGTCCTGTAGTGAGAAGCAGACGTGCATTTATGGAGAATGTGGCAGAAAGAATTTCAGGGCACATGAGAGGCAGTTCACTGCATGATATGTGGTATATAAATTAACTTGCCTATTTATTCAGGCATAGGAAGGCCATATAATGGTTCATATCTACCCATCCCCAGTAGGTATGGAGATGGGTATGTATGAGTGAGTAAATGGATGGATTGATGGTTTTGTGAATAGATAGACAGGCAGACAGATAGATAGATAGATAGATAGATAGATAGATAGATAGATAGATAGATAGATAGATAGATAGATAGATAGATAGATAGATAGCAAAAATGACTTACATGAAGAACCTATGGCGAGAGTGTACATCTATGGTGTGTGCATCAATGGCCTAGAGGCAGCACATCTGATGCCTCTTCCTGCATCACTAGTTCCTCTCTTCTCTTCTTCCAGGACATGGGCTGCTGAGCATGGGAGAGCCCATGTGTGTGGCACTGAAGGTGAGCACAAACAAGAAGCACACGCCCCCTCCATGGCAGCAGCCTGCAGATAAACCAGACTGTGTGCATGTCCGCGATGAGCACTCAACCCATGTCAAGAGGCTTTCACTGGGCCTGCTTGTGCTCTTCATAAAATCATTAATTACACTTTAATGTAGCAAGATGCTCTGTAGACAACAGATGTGCTGGGAACTCAATACTTCGACTCAAACCCCTGCGGACACAAGAGGAAACATGTGCAACGCTGATGCAGGCTCTGGGCGTTGGGTGCATCTTTTCAGGCAAACTGCTTCGTTAATTGGGTCAGTGATTGGCACCGCTGGGTGAAGAAGGGCTTTCTGCACTAATGAGTGGCACATCTGCTACCCTGCTTTGCGCTGCCTGCCAAGCTACCTGGGTGAAGCCGGTAAAGTAAACCTGCTGCCTGCAGGAAGCTGCCAAGCAGCGTCTAGAGCATTCCCGAGCCTCAGCGATTACGCGACGTGGCGCGACAGCGACACCCCCCTACACCCACGCATCAATATGATCTGATTACAGCTGAAAACCAGAGAAAAAGTTAAAAGGTGCGGATCTACTGCCCAGTCAGCAGGGCCAGACTGAGAACCCAAAGCCACCCTGGCAATTTTGTCAGACCAGCCCCTGGGTCGAGGGGGGTGCAAGTGCGAAGCACTGGTGTTTTTGTTACTGGGGACCAATATTGCAGCACTGCTGCAAACCGGACCCTAGAAACAAAAACGTCCCCCACTGCGCCAAAACCCCACCCTTCCAGCCTCTTGGGAAAACGCCCGATGCCCGCTCGGGCCAGTCGGGCCCTGCCGGTGACAGAAGGCGGGGGCAGAGAGATGCAGCCAGTCGTCTGGGCTGCAAAGTTTTGCGGGCACAAAAAGAGGATAGAAGATGGGGTACGTAGGTATATGGGGAGCAAAGATGGAAAGAAGTCCTGGAGAGTACAGTAGGGCAGCATGTGAGAGATACTGGGGACAAGGAGTACCCTGAAAGCCACCCTGGTACAGAAATATGATGCAATGTTAGGCAGTCAAAAAATAAGGTTGTATGATAGACAACAAATTATAACCCCCTTCACAGCCAAATGTCCCAGGTTGTAACACAGTCACTCAACAATGATCTAATGCACTTTTCCATCAATAAAATCAACTGCCTCTGGGCAAGAATCCCATCTGCCTGACCAGTGTCTTAAATGGAGGCTCCCTTGCCACGATTACCTTGCAGAGGCCACACTCGTTATATAGGCTTCAAGGTTCGAGGTTGGTGCTCATCTTTAAGAAGATGCCCCCACCCACCAACATCTGTAGTGCCACAGCTCTCACTTGAGGCTAATTTCCCAGGACTCCATCCATCACTTTTCTCAACAAAGCTTCTCAATCTTCCGATGAGATCTAGTTGAAATTAAAGCATGCATTAAAGAGTTGAGGCTGCGTACCTATTTCACGTCCTCTGGACATTGTCAAGATATCCATATATACAGTTGAATGCCAACTCTTCTCCCATTTGGAAATCAGCATCCTACATAGTCTGTATTCCAGCCCAGCCAAGGGTGAGAAACAATACTTTATGAAATCTAGGGAAATGATGCTTCATAATACTACCTGACTTTTCTCTGTCTTAAGTACCATCAGCCACAAAGGTCTGCCAATGCAAGGAAGTTGCAGAGGCTGCGGGCACAGCGCTGGTGATTGTTAGAATACACGCAGTGCAATCGCACATACCAAGGAAAATATGTCTCCCGTCCTTTCCAAGATCACCAACAACTTTGCTCTTATAAAGTTCTCACTTCTCTCTAATTTTCTTCGCCATTTAAATGACCCTGTTGGCCCCACATTGTGGCCTTTTGCTGCACAGTCTTTGCATTCTGGAGCTAAACAACACAGTCTTCCACCCAGAGCTTCAGAACGAGTGAAGGTCTCAGCAATAAGTCATTGACTGCTTGGTTCATATTTTCAAAAGTATGCATCAAAATAGATGTGCCTCAAAACTGTGGTTCTGATTGGCAGACCTATCAGTCTTACAGTTCGAGTGGTCAGCCTCATGGAGTGGTCATCCGTCGTCTCTGATAAAGCTAGTATGCAACCTTGGGGGATGTCTGACCTACATTGTCTCTCACATCTCAAACCAATATTTGCTTTATAGGTATCTTCCATTACCTAAAATTCGGGAATGGAGTCTTTACTTTTATGACCTCACAATGTCGTCCTGGCGCTGGCAATGATAAATTCCCATCCGGTGGGACCTGGCAAGGCCACCTACACCAGGATTTGTGCAACAACCCTGAGCAATATCTGAAGCTCAACTCTCTGCATCATCCTCAACAAATATACTGGTACGGCCTCAGTTACCGCAACAAACTCTTATGAACCGTCATGCAGCTGGATCCAAGGCTTCTTTCAACTGCCCCTCACTTCTTGGAAAAAGGCTACTAAAAGATGTGTTACCAAAAAACTGTGATTTTGGGAGGCTCTCTAATTTCTCTATGTGGGTCCAGTGCCTGGAAATTTGCAAACACAGGGGCATATTTATGGAGATGTCACGCAACGCAGCGCAGCATGTCACTTTGCTGCGCTGCACTGCGTGACAGGGAAAGGGCAGAATTTAAGGCAATACGGAACATTTCTGCCCTTTCTCCTGCGCCGATGCCCTTTTGGCCGTCTTGTGCCAATGCTGCAACCCTTCCACCATCGTGCAAGGGTGCCTGCGTAGCATGCACAATTGTTTTTGCACAAGAAAGGGCCCCTTCCTGCACAAAAACAACCCTGAGAATCATATTTCCCGCAGCACGCATAGAAAGAGGACGTAACAAGGAGACCTAAAGATAATTCTTCTAGTTATGCCTCCCTTGAGAAGCCGTATCTTTTTAGCGCATCCCCAGGTCTACCAGTTCTGGTAAATCTGGGAATGTATCAAAAACCATGGGAGTTGTGTAGGAACACCCATGCCCATGGAGCTCCTTCACAGGGTAGAGTAAGCCAATGCAGAGATTTGCGCTGCGTTGCATTACTCCAGATTTATGGAGCCAATCAGGGCCATGCAAAGTGGCTTTGCTTGGCTTCATAAATCTCACTTAAGGTTTGCTTTGCGCATGTATCAAGTTTTGTATGCAAATCAAGTCACAAAAATGCCCCAGTGTCCTAACGAAAACAAAAACTCTATTTCTGGTCTCCTCACTTCATGATTTTCCCCTGCTTGAATCCCCTCAGAAGCAAAGCTTTTGTTGATTAAATGTGACTTGCCAGTGACATTTGCAAATGTTAATTAGTGAGAAAATCACTAGCATTTCAGCTTTGCAATTTCTTTTCCTGAGCCTCTGACGTCTAATTCCTACCATCCCGCCTTCCCTGGGTCTTCACTTACTGCTACTTTTTGGTCCATAAATTAAGCACCAGACTAGGGCCCTGATAAAAGAGCCCCTAGCGCCTCCTTGTGCCACATTAGCGTCATTTTATTACGCTAATGTGACCCAACGAGGTCAAAATCACTGCGCCAGGTTTTCCAAAGTGGCGCAGTGCTTGCATTGCGCCACTTTGTAACCCCTTGTGCCACGTTATGCCTGCACCAGGCAAAACGTATGTAAGGGGGCATTTCCTGTTGGGGGGGCAGAAAAAATGGCACAGAGAAATCTAAAAGATTTCTTTGCGGCATTTTTTGCTGCATTTTTAAAGCCTGCACAGAGCAGGCGTTAAAAGGAGGCACACCATTATTTATAATGCGCCTCAATGTGCTTTGCAGGATTAGCATAATTTTTTCTACGCTAATCCTGCAAAGCCCCAAACTAGCGTAAAAAATGATGACGCTAGTTCTCTAATTACCCCCATTGTTGTGCTGTATGTTAAATACAGCGCACACATTGTAGTGTTAGAGGGGCGCTAAGGGGCGCAAGAAAAGTGGCTCTGCACTGGGTGCAGCGCTATTCTTCTCAAATCAGGCCCTAGGTGCTAAGCCATTACAGCTACACAGCAGTCATGAAACGTAAGGGATTTCTTCGCTAAAACGTTGCTAAAACTTTGGACCTGATTCACAATGGCAAACTTGCATTTTCACTTACATTTGCGATTGTTTTCTATACACAAAGGGATTTATGAGTAGTATCTTTACCAATGCAAAGTCTCCATTCATAAAAACACCTATCTTTTTATATGCAAATACTCCACACTCGTAAAGATAATACCCGTAAAACCCTTGGTGAATAGCAAACAATCATAAACTTACACAAAAGTGTAATTTCACCTTTGTGAATGAGGCCCTTTGATTTTAGAATTGTCCTGCCTTTCGGTACCTTTCTATGCACTATTAATTAGATTTAGAAACAATAATCTGTAAAGCTTAGTTAACATTTTGATGGTGGAAATCACACAATTGCAGGCCTAGACGCTGGGAGTAATTCCATATTTTTGAAAGTCCTAATACTTTCCAATCAGTATTTAAGTGAGGTGTGAGGTTCAATTTTGAGAAAAAGCCAGAAGCTAGAACAGGTCATGGTGAGCTGGTGGGTTGAATTATAATGCTCAACATTTTTTTTTGTTTTAATTTTATTTATCATTTCGAAATATACCAAAGAGCAAACAAACAGCAATGCAGTTCAGGCACAGGAATGATGTCACATGGAGGTGAGAAAAAAATATATATCATTACAGACCATAAATATTAATATTGTTTGCAGTATACGGACAATCGGGGCATACAGACATAGGATCATTAATGTTTAAACAGACAGAATAACATGGACAGCGTGGACTTAACCCTGGCTAGCATCACCAGAAGTCTGGGACGTTGGGGGAGAAGTGGCAAACGTAAGCAGGTAGTCTCTCAGCAGTTGCCAAATATCCTTAGGTCTAGACATCACAGGTTGCAATGTAGCATACAATTCACTATTAGTGTCACAATATGTGAGGCTGGCCAGACAGGAATGTATGTTAGGCACGCTTTTGGATCCCCATCGTAGCACTATCTCTTGTTTAGCCAACAGAAGCGACATCGCAGTGAGGCGTCTGATAGTCTTAGGTAGATCACTTGTGGATCCAAGAAGAGACACAATTGGGTCAGGCCGCAAAGGTCAACCGACAATGGCCAACAATTTGTCATACACCTCGCACCGAAATAACCTGGCCCTGGGACAGGTCCAGGCCATGTGTAAAAAAAATCAGAATTCGCAGCAATGCATTTGGGGTAAGTGGAAGAGCGACTCAAGTCCATACGGGCAACATCTTTGGGCGTGTCATATACCCTCCTAAGGAATTTAAAGTGGACCAATTCATGGCGCTGGTTGGGTGAGACAAATCTGGTTTGCGCACAGCATGCGTGCCAGACTTTCTGCGATAGTGGGCGACCAAGATCCCTCTCCCAGGATTCCCTGATTTGAGTGACCAAAATCAGAAGAGCTTTAATACAAATTAGATAGAGTCTGGACACCAAGCGTGCCTCTGTGTCTGCCATAGCCACCAAGGTAAGTGGAGCGAACTCTGCAGGAACCAATGGATAGGTGCCATAGCATGCTCACACAGCGATTTGCAGCCGGCAAAGTACAAAGTGTTGTAAGTGCGTGGCATCTGTGAATCAAGTATCTGTAGTGCGTAAAAATCTGTGTTCTTCCGGGAAAACATCACCGAGAGTATGTAGTTGAAAAGTGCGTAATGTGCGCTTGACCAGTGCCTCTTGAGTGATAATATAATAAATGGATTATTGATCAGTGTCGAAGCTGGGGAATACAACGTATCACCGTGAAGCACGTAAGCCAGTTTGCGCCATGGCCAGCTGGTTGTGGAAAGAGTATGAATATCTCTCCAATGTAGTGGGACCCACCCAGGCAAAAGTGCATTCAGAGGTACAGGGACCAAAAGGTCTCTCTCCGGGATGGAGTAGGGGAGGCGAGCATCAGGCTGATACCAGTGATACGTGTAATGGCACTGCGCCACAAGGTAGTAAAGCTGGAAGTGTGGGACATCAAATCCACCCCGCTCATATGGGAGAGTCAAGACTTCCCAACAAATGCGTGAGTTTCAATCAGCCAGTATCAGTCGGTTAATCAAGCTACGAAGCATCACAAAAAAAGATTTGGTAAGCTGTATCGGAATGTTTAAAAATAGATAAATAAATTGTGGTAGAATCACCATTTTAAGGAATGATATCCGGCCCGCCATGGAGAGTGGCAGTTTTACCCAACTGTCCACCTGGGCGGTATATCTCTCCACCGCAGATCCATAATTAAGCCGCAGCACCTGCTCCCTGTCTCTGTGTATGTGAATACCTAGGTATTTCACCGAGTCAGGGCACCAATGCAAAGTCAACCCCGTCACAAGCGGTCGGTTAATATCAGTCAGTGGAAAAAGCTCCAATTTATATGAAGCCCTGAGAATGTGCCAAATCGAGTCACTTCTTCCAATATTGGTGCAAGATTGACTTCCGGGTCACGAACGAATAGCAAAATATCATCTGCATTTAGTGATATGAGGAGCGGTCCCCTGGTCCATCGCAGCCCTCTATGAATATGACTATCACACAAGTGAAACACCAATAGGTCCATGGCCAGAACGAAGAGCAAAGGGGACAGAGGACATCCCTGCCGTGTGCCTTGTGTTATGGGGAAGAATGAAGAGAGCTCACCAGTAAGCTGTATGGCTGCTGTGGGCCCTGAATACAACAGGAAGATCAACTTGGTGTAGCCTAGGGGGAACCCGAGCTTTCGAAGGACAGCATGCAAAAAGGGCCATTCAAGCGCATCGAAAGCCTTTTCAGCGTCTAATAAAGCAACCACTGCCAGACACTCTAGTTAGCACCACAAATACAGTGTGTAGATTAATGGAGGTGGAGCGGTGTGGAACAAAGCCAGACTGAGTGGGGGAAATTATGGTTTCCAACAAAAGGGATAGGCATGTGGCTATCATCTTGGCTAAAATCTTATTGTCGAAATTAATCAGGGAAAGACAGCGGTAAGACCCTCAATCTAGAGAGTCTTTACCAAGTTGAGCTATGACCGCCTCTTTCATTGATTCAGGGAGGACCCCAGCCTCAAGGGCCTCGAGATACACCGATATCAGGTGAGAGCTAAGAATATCCTTAAATTGCTTATAGAACACTCCAGTAAACCCATCCAACCCCAGGGAATGCATCCCGGCCAATCAATCCTGGCCAATGAATCTATTACTTGCGATACCTCTTCAACAGAAAAAGGCTCACTTAGGAACTGCTGTTGAGCAGATGTCAACCAGACCACAGCAACATCATCAAGGTAGTGTAGGAAAGTACCATCTTGCCTGGCATGTTACCCCCATTTTTCACTGTATATATGTTGTTTTAGTTGTATGTGTCACTGGGACCCTGGTAACCCAGGGCCCCAGTGCTCATAAGTGTGCCTGAATGTGTTACCTGTGTAGTGACTAACTGTCTCACTGAGGCTCTGCTAATCAGAACCTCAGTGGTTATGCTCTCTCATTTCTTTCCAAATTGTCACTGACAGGCTAGTGACCATTTTTACCAATTTACATTGGCTTACTGGAACACCCTTATAATTCCCTAGTATATGGTACTGAGGTACCCAGGGTATTGGGGTTCCAGGAGATCCCTATGGGCTGCAGCATTTCTTTTGCCACCCATAGGGAGCTCTGACAATTCTTACACAGGCCTGCCACTGCAGCCTGAGTGAAATAACGTCCACGTTATTTCACAGCCATTTTACACTGCACTTAAGTAACTTATAAGTCACCTATATGTCTAACCTTTACCTGGTAAAGGTTAGGTGCAAAGTTACTTAGTGTGAGGGCACCCTGGCACTAGCCAAGGTGCCCCCACATTGTTCAGAGCCAATTCACTGAACTTTGTGAGTGCGGGGACACCATTACACGCGTGCACTACATATAGGTCACTACCTATATGTAGCTTCACCATGGTAACTCCGAATATGGCCATGTAACATGTCTATGATCATGGAATTGCCCCCTCTATGCCATCCTGGCATTGTTGGTACAATTCCATGATCCCAGTGGTCTGTAGCACAGACCCTGGTACTGCCAGACTGCCCTTCCTGGGGTTTCTCTGCAGCTGCTGCTGCTGCCAACCCCTCAGACAGGCAGCTGCCCTCCTGGGGTCCAGCCAGGCCTGGCCCAGGATGGCAGAACAAAGAACTTCCTCTGAGAGAGGGTGTAACACCCTCTCCCTTTGGAAAATGGTGTGAAGGCAGGGGAGGAGTAGCCTCCCCCAGCCTCTGGAAATGCTTTGTTGGGCACAGATGTGCCCAATTCTGCATAAGCCAGTCTACACCGGTTCAGGGACCCCTTAGCCCCTGCTCTGGCGCGAAACTGGACAAAGGAAAGGGGAGTGACCACTCCCCTGACCTGCACCTCCCCTGGGAGGTGTCAAGAGCTCCTCCAGTGTGCTCCAGACCTCTGCCATCTTGGAAACAGAGGTGCTGCTGGCACACTGGACTGCTCTGAGTGGCCAGTGCCACCAGGTGACGTCAGAGACTCCTTGTGATAGGCTCCTTCAGGTGTTAGTAGCCTTTCCTCTCTCCTAGGTAGCCAAACCCTCTTTTCTGGCTATTTAGGGTCTCTGTCTCTGGGGAAACTTTAGATAACGAATGCATGAGCTCAGCCGAGTTCCTCTGCATCTCCCTCTTCACCTTCTGATAAGGAATCGACCGCTGACCGCGCTGGAAGCCTGCAAACCTGCAACATAGTAGCAAAGACGACTACTGCAACTCTGTAACGCTGATCCTGCCGCCTTCTCGACTGTTTTCCTGCTTGTGCATGCTGTGGGGGTAGTCTGCCTCCTCTCTGCACCAGAAGCTCCGAAGAAATCTCCCGTGGGTCGATGGAATCTTCCCCCTGCAACCGCAGGCACCAAAAAGCTGCATTACCGGTCCCTTGGGTCTCCTCTCAGCACGACGAGCGAGGTCCCTCGAATCCAGCGACACCGTCCAAGTGACCCCCACAGTCCAGTGACTCTTCAGCCCAAGTTTGGTGGAGGTAAGTCCTTGCCTCACCTCGCTGGGCTGCATTGCTGGGAACCGCGACTTTGCAAGCTACTCCGGCCCCTGTGCACTTCCGGTGGAAATCCTTCGTGCACAGCCAAGCCTGGGTCCACGGCACTCTAACCTGCATTGCACGACTTTCTAAGTTGGTCTCCGGCGACGTGGGACTCCTTTGTGCAACTTCGGCGAGCACCGTTTCACGCATCCTCGTAGTGCCTGTTTCTGGCACTTCTCCGGGTGCTACCTGCTTCAGTGAGGGCTCTTTGTCTTGCTCGACGTCCCCTCTCTCTGCAGGTCCAATTTGCGACCTCCTGGTCCCTCCTGGGCCCCAGCAGCGTCCAAAAACGCCAAACGCACGATTTGCGTGTAGCAAGGCTTGTTGGCGTCCATCCGGCGGGAAAACACTTCTGCACGACTCTCCAAGGCGTGGGGGATCCATCCTCCAAAGGGGAAGTCTCTAGCCCTTGTCGTTCCTGCAGTATTCACAGTTCTTCAGCCTAGTAAGAGCTTCTTTGCACCAACCGCTGGCATTTCTTGGGCATCTGCCCATCTCCGAGCTGCTTGTGACTTTTGGACTTGGTCCCCTTGTTCCACAGGTACCCTCAGACAGGAATCCATCGTTGTTGCATTGCTGATTTGTGTTTTCCTTGCATTCTCCCTCTAACACGACTATTTTGTCCTTAGGGGAACTTTAGTGCACTTTGCACTCACTTTTCAGGGTCTTGGGGAGGGTTATTTTGCTAACTCTCACTATTTTCTAATAGTCCCAGCGACCCTCTACAAGGTCACATAGGTTTGGGGTCCATTCGTGGTTCGCATTCCACTTTTGGAGTATATGGTTTGTGTTGCCCCTATCCCTATGTTTCCCCATTGCATCCTATTGTAACTATACATTGTTTGCACTGTTTTCTAAGACTATACTGCATATTTTTGCTATTGTGTATATATATCTTGTGTATATTTCCTATCCTCTCACTGAGGGTACACTCTAAGATACTTTGGCATATTGTCATAAAAATAAAGTACCTTTATTTTTAGTATAACTGTGTATTGTGTTTTCTTATGATATTGTGCATATGACACTAAGTGGTACTGTAGTAGCTTCACACGTCTCCTAGTTCAGCCTAAGCTGCTCTGCTAAGCTACCATTATCTACCATTATCTATCAGCCTAAGCTGCTAGACACCCTATACACTAATAAGGGATAACTGGGCCTGGTGCAAGGTGCAAGTACCCCTTGGTACTCACTACAAGCCAGTCCAGCCTCCTACATTGGTTGTGCAGCGGTGGGATAAGTGCTTTGAGACTACTTACCACTCTTGTCATTGTACTTTTCATAAGAGAAAAATATACAAAACAAGGTCAGTGTATATACACATAGCCAAAAAGTTTTGCATTTCCTCTTTTCACTCTTTTCTAAGTGCTGAAAAGTACTTCTAAACTTTCAAAAAGTTCTTAAAAGTTTAAAAAGTTTTTTCTGTCTTTCCAAAAAGTTCTGAAAACTTTTTTCTCTTTGTCTATCACTTTAACTCTCTCTAAAAAATGTCTGGCACAGGCCAAAAAGTTGAACTGTCCAAACTTGCATATGATCACCTTAGCTGGAAAGGAGCAAGGAGTCTCTGCATAGAGAGAGGTTTGAGTGTAGGGAAGAATCCTTCTTTAGAACTGTTAATTAATATGCTTAGAGTACAGGATAAGGCCATAAGTGCCCAATCTGTAGAAAAAGTAGCTAATGGTTCTCAATCTGATCCAGGGACTCCCCCAGGAAAAGGTTCAGGAAAGAAACTTCTCAGCCTGCCCATTACTAGACAGTCTAGCATAGTTGGTACAGAGGTTGAATCACATCATACTGATGATGTGCTCTCACATTATACTGGTAGCCAAGCTGTTAGGGTGCCCTCTGTAAGGGACAGGTCTCCTTCTGTTCATTCCCATCATACCTCTGTATCTAGAAATGTCCCTCCCACCCACCCTGATGACAGATTGTTAGAAAGGGAGCTCAATAGATTGAGAGTGGAGCAAACCAGACTGAAGCTCAAGAAGCAACAGCTGGATTTGGATAGACAGTCTTTAGAAATAGAGAGGGAAAGACAGAAGTTGGGTTTAGATACCCATGGTGGCAGCAGCAGTATTCCCCATAGTCATCCTGCAAAAGAGCATGATTCCAGGAATCTGCATAAGATAGTTCCCCCTTACAAGGAGGGGGATGACATTAACAAGTGGTTTGCTGCACTTGAGAGGGCCTGTGCTGTACAGGATGTCCCTCAAAAGCAGTGGGCTGCTATCCTATGGCTATCATTTACTGGAAAAGGTAGGGATAGGCTCCTTACTGTAAAAGAAAATGATGCTAACAATTTCCAAGTTCTTAAGAATGCACTCCTGGATGGTTATGGCTTAACCACTGAACAGTACAGGATAAAGTTCAGAGATACCAAAAAGGAGTCTTCACAAGACTGGGTTGATTTCATTGACCAGGCAGTGAAGGCCTTGGAGGGGTGGTTACATGGCAGTAAAGTTACTGATTATGACAGCCTGTATAACTTGATCCTGAGAGAGCATATTCTTAATAATTGTGTGTCTGATTTGTTGCACCAGTACTTGGTGGACTCTGATCTGACCTCTCCCCAAGAATTGGGAAAGAAGGCAGACAAATGGGTCAGAACAAGAGTGAACAGAAAAGTTCATACAGGGGGTGACAAAGATGGCAACAAAAAGAAGGATGGTAAGTCTTCTGACAAGGGTGGGGACAAATCTAAAAATGAGTCATCATCAGGCCCACAAAAACACTCTGGTGGGGGTGGTGGGCCCAAATCCTCCTTTAATCAGAACAAGGAAAAGAAACCATGGTGCTATTTATGTAAGATAAAAGGCCATTGGACAACAGATCCCAGTTGTCCAAAGAAAGGCACCACAGCTCCTACCACTACAACCCCTACTGCTACACCTAGTGTCCCTACTAATAGCAGTGGTGGTGGGAGCAAACCTACTAATAGCCAATCCAAGGGAGTAGCTGGGCTCACCTTTGGTAATTTAGTTGGGGTTGGTCTGATTAGGGAGACCACAGAGGCTACTTTAGTCTCTGAAGGGGCTATTGACTTAGCCACTTTGGTTGCTTGCCCCCATAACTTGGAGAAGTACAAGCAACTAACCCTAATAAATGGTGTTGAGGTCCAGGCCTACAGGGACACAGGTGCCAGTGTCACAATGGTGATTGAGAAACTGGTGCACCCTGAACAACACATACTTGGACACCAGTACCAAGTAACCGATGCTCACAACATAACACAAAGCCACCCCATGGCTGTTGTAAATCTCAACTGGGGGGGGGTATCTGGTCCAAAGAAAGTTGTGGTAGCTTCAGATTTACCTGTAGACTGTCTATTAGGGAACGATTTGGAGACATCAGCTTGGTCAGATGTGGAGTTGGAGGCCCATGCAGCAATGCTGGGCATCCCAGGGCATATTTTTGCTTTGACAAGGGCTCAGGCCAAAAAGCAAAAAGGACAGGGAAGCTTGGATCCTGGAACAATGGACCAAGTGCTCCCTAAAGCTAGGGCTAGTAGAAGCAAACCACTTCCTACTATCCCTCCCTCTACAGTGGATTCTACTTCTGAGGAAGAAGAATTCCCTCCCTGTGCAGAACCTACACCAGAGGAGCTGGAAGCAGACACTGCTGAGCTTTTGGGTGAAGGGGGGCCTGCCAGAGAGGAGCTGAGTGTGGCACAGCAAACCTGTCCCACATTAGAGGGTCTCAGACAGCAAGCTGTCAAACAGGCTAATGGGGATGTCAGTGACTCACACAGAGTTTACTGGGAGGACAACCTCTTGTACACTGAGCAAAGGGATCCTAAACCTGGAGCTGCCAGGAGATTAGTGATTCCTCAGGAGTACAGAAAGTTCCTCCTAACACTGGCACATGACATTCCCTTAGCTGGGCACCTGGGTCAAATGAAAACTTGGGACAGGTTGGTACCACTGTTTCATTGGCCTAGGATGTCTGAGGACACAAAAGAATTTTGCAAGTCCTGTGAAACCTGTCAAGCCAGTGGCAAGACAGGTGGCACCCCAAAGGCACCCCTTATCCCACTGCCTGTGGTTGGGGTTCCCTTTGAAAGGGTAGGGGTTGACATAGTTGGCCCCCTTGACCCTCCTACTGCTTCAGGCAATAGGTTTATCTTGGTGGTAGTGGACCATGCCACAAGATATCCTGAAGCTATTCCTTTAAGGACCACTACAGCTCCTGCAGTGGCAAAGGCCCTCCTGGGAATATTTTCCAGGGTGGGCTTCCCAAAGGAAGTAGTATCAGACAGAGGAAGCAATTTCATGTCTGCATACTTAAAGGCCATGTGGAAGGAGTGTGGTGTAACTTACAAGTTCACAACACCCTATCATCCACAAACAAATGGACTGGTGGAGAGATTTAATAAAACTCTCAAAGGCATGATTATGGGACTCCCTGAAAAACTCCGCAGGAGATGGGATATCCTTCTACCATGCCTCCTTTTTGCCTACAGGGAGGTACCCCAGAAAGGAGTGGGCTTCAGCCCCTTTGAACTTCTTTTTGGACACCCTGTTAGGGGTCCACTCACACTTGTAAAGGAGGGTTGGGAACAACCTTTAAAAGCTCCTAAGCAGGATATTGTGGATTATGTACTTGGCCTCAGATCAAGGATGGCTGAGTACATGAAAAAGGCCAGTAAAAACCTTCAGGCCAGCCAAGAGCTCCAGAAGCAATGGCATGATCAGAAGGCTGTTTTGGTTCAGTACCAACCAGGGCAGAAAGTGTGGGTCTTGGAGCCTGTGGCCCCAAGAGCACTCCAAGATAAATGGAGTGGACCCCACACAATTGTTGAAAAGAAGGGTGAAGTCACCTACTTGGTTGACTTAGGCACTGCCAGGAGTCCCCTTAGGGTGCTCCATGTCAACCGCCTGAAACCCTACTATGACAGGGCTGATCTCACCCTGCTCATGGCAACAGATGAGGGACAGGAAGAAGACAGTGATCCTCTACCTGATCTCTTCTCTTCCACAGAACAAGATGCTCTTGTGGAAGGTGTAGTTTTGGCTGATTGTCTTACTGCTGAGCAGAAAGATAATTGCATAAATCTCCTAGGACAATTTTCAGAACTCTTCTCCATTGTGCCAGGCACCACTTCTTGGTGTGAGCACACTATAGATACTGGAGACAGTTTACCTGTCAAAAGTAAGATCTATAGGCAGCCTGACCATGTCAGGGACTGCATAAAGCAAGAAGTTCAGAAGATGTTGGAACTAGGAGTGGTTGAGCACTCTGACAGTCCATGGGCTTCTCCTGTGGTACTGGTACCAAAACCCAATTCTAAAGATGGAAAGAAGGAAATGAGGTTTTGTGTAGACTATAGAGGTCTCAACTTGGTAACCAAAACTGATGCTCACCCTATACCCAGGGCAGATGAGCTAATAGATACACTGGCATCTGCCAAGTATCTAAGCACTTTTGATTTGACTGCAGGGTATTGGCAGATCAAAATGTCAGAAGATGCTAAACCTAAGACTGCATTTTCTACCATTGGAGGACATTACCAGTTTACTGTAATGCCTTTTGGTTTGAAAAATGCACCTGCCACTTTTCAGAGGTTGGTGAACACAGTCCTGCAAGGGCTGGAAGCTTTCAGTGCAGCATATTTGGATGATATAGCTGTCTTTAGCTCCAGCTGGGATGATCACCTGGTCCACCTATGGAAAGTTTTGGAGGCCCTGCAAAAGGCAGGCCTCACTATCAAGGCTTCAAAGTGCCAGATAGGGCAGGGTAAGGTGGTTTATCTGGGACACCTTGTTGGTGGGGAACAGATTGCACCACTTCAGGGGAAAATCCAAACTATTATTGATTGGGTTCCCCCTACCACTCAGACTCAGGTGAGAGCCTTCCTAGGCCTCACTGGGTATTACAGGAGGTTCATTAAGAACTATGGCTCCATTGCAGCCCCTCTTAATGATCTCACATCCAAGAAAATGCCTAAAAAGGTATTATGGACAGCAAACTGTCAGAAAGCTTTTGAGGAGCTGAAGCAGGCCATGTGCTCTGCACCTGTCCTGAAAAGCCCTTGTTACTCTAAAAAATTCTATGTCCAAACTGATGCATCTGAATTAGGAGTAGGGGCAGTCCTATCACAACTTAATTCTGAGGGCCAGGATCAACCTGTTGCTTTTATTAGTAGAAGGTTGACCCCTAGAGAAAAGCGTTGGTCTGCCATTGAGAGGGAGGCCTTTGCTGTGGTCTGGGCTCTGAAGAAGTTGAGGCCATACCTGTTTGGCACTCACTTCATTGTTCAGACAGACCACAAACCTCTACTTTGGCTAAAACAAATGAAAGGTGAAAATCCTAAATTGTTGAGGTGGTCCATATCCCTACAGGGAATGGACTATACAGTGGAACATAGACCTGGGAGTAGCCACTCCAATGCAGATGGACTCTCCAGATATTTCCACTTAAACAATGAAGACTCATCAGGTAATGGCTAGTCTTATTGTCCTTCGTTTGGGGGGGGGTTGTGTAGGAAAGTACCATCTTGCCTGGCATGTTACCCCCATTTTTCACTGTATATATGTTGTTTTAGTTGTATGTGTCACTGGGACCCTGGTAACCCAGGGCCCCAGTGCTCATAAGTGTGCCTGAATGTGTTACCTGTGTAGTGACTAACTGTCTCACTGAGGCTCTGCTAATCAGAACCTCAGTGGTTATGCTCTCTCATTTCTTTCCAAATTGTCACTGACAGGCTAGTGACCATTTTTACCAATTTACATTGGCTTACTGGAACACCCTTATAATTCCCTAGTATATGGTACTGAGGTACCCAGGGTATTGGGGTTCCAGGAGATCCCTATGGGCTGCAGCATTTCTTTTGCCACCCATAGGGAGCTCTGACAATTCTTACACAGGCCTGCCACTGCAGCCTGAGTGAAATAACGTCCACGTTATTTCACAGCCATTTTACACTGCACTTAAGTAACTTATAAGTCACCTATATGTCTAACCTTTACCTGGTAAAGGTTAGGTGCAAAGTTACTTAGTGTGAGGGCACCCTGGCACTAGCCAAGGTGCCCCCACATTGTTCAGAGCCAATTCACTGAACTTTGTGAGTGCGGGGACACCATTACACGCGTGCACTACATATAGGTCACTACCTATATGTAGCTTCACCATGGTAACTCCGAATATGGCCATGTAACATGTCTATGATCATGGAATTGCCCCCTCTATGCCATCCTGGCATTGTTGGTACAATTCCATGATCCCAGTGGTCTGTAGCACAGACCCTGGTACTGCCAGACTGCCCTTCCTGGGGTTTCTCTGCAGCTGCTGCTGCTGCCAACCCCTCAGACAGGCAGCTGCCCTCCTGGGGTCCAGCCAGGCCTGGCCCAGGATGGCAGAACAAAGAACTTCCTCTGAGAGAGGGTGTAACACCCTCTCCCTTTGGAAAATGGTGTGAAGGCAGGGGAGGAGTAGCCTCCCCCAGCCTCTGGAAATGCTTTGTTGGGCACAGATGTGCCCAATTCTGCATAAGCCAGTCTACACCGGTTCAGGGACCCCTTAGCCCCTGCTCTGGCGCGAAACTGGACAAAGGAAAGGGGAGTGACCACTCCCCTGACCTGCACCTCCCCTGGGAGGTGTCCAGAGCTCCTCCAGTGTGCTCCAGACCTCTGCCATCTTGGAAACAGAGGTGCTGCTGGCACACTGGACTGCTCTGAGTGGCCAGTGCCACCAGGTGACGTCAGAGACTCCTTGTGATAGGCTCCTTCAGGTGTTAGTAGCCTTTCCTCTCTCCTAGGTAGCCAAACCCTCTTTTCTGGCTATTTAGGGTCTCTGTCTCTGGGGAAACTTTAGATAACGAATGCATGAGCTCAGCCGAGTTCCTCTGCATCTCCCTCTTCACCTTCTGATAAGGAATCGACCGCTGACCGCGCTGGAAGCCTGCAAACCTGCAACATAGTAGCAAAGACGACTACTGCAACTCTGTAACGCTGATCCTGCCGCCTTCTCGACTGTTTTCCTGCTTGTGCATGCTGTGGGGGTAGTCTGCCTCCTCTCTGCACCAGAAGCTCCGAAGAAATCTCCCGTGGGTCGACGGAATCTTCCCCCTGCAACCGCAGGCACCAAAAAGCTGCATTACCGGTCCCTTGGGTCTCCTCTCAGCACGACGAGCGAGGTCCCTCGAATCCAGCGACACCGTCCAAGTGACCCCCACAGTCCAGTGACTCTTCAGCCCAAGTTTGGTGGAGGTAAGTCCTTGCCTCACCTCGCTGGGCTGCATTGCTGGGAACCGCGACTTTGCAAGCTACTCCGGCCCCTGTGCACTTCCGGCGGAAATCCTTCGTGCACAGCCAAGCCTGGGTCTACGGCACTCTAACCTGCATTGCACAACTTTCTAAGTTGGTCTCCGGCGACGTGGGACTCCTTTGTGCAACTTCGGCGAGCACCGTTTCACGCATCCTCGTAGTGCCTGTTTCTGGCACTTCTCCGGGTGCTACCTGCTTCAGTGAGGGCTCTTTGTCTTGCTCGACGTCCCCTCTCTCTGCAGGTCCAATTTGCGACCTCCTGGTCCCTCCTGGGCCCCAGCAGCGTCCAAAAACGCCAAACGCACGATTTGCGTGTAGCAAGGCTTGTTGGCGTCCATCCGGCGGGAAAACACTTCTGCACGACTCTCCAAGGCGTGGGGGATCCATCCTCCAAAGGGGAAGTCTCTAGCCCTTGTCGTTCCTGCAGTATTCACAGTTCTTCAGCCTAGTAAGAGCTTCTTTGCACCAACCGCTGGCATTTCTTGGGCATCTGCCCATCTCCGAGCTGCTTGTGACTTTTGGACTTGGTCCCCTTGTTCCACAGGTACCCTCAGACAGGAATCCATCGTTGTTGCATTGCTGATTTGTGTTTTCCTTGCATTCTCCCTCTAACACGACTATTTTGTCCTTAGGGGAACTTTAGTGCACTTTGCACTCACTTTTCAGGGTCTTGGGGAGGGTTATTTTGCTAACTCTCACTATTTTCTAATAGTCCCAGCGACCCTCTACAAGGTCACATAGGTTTGGGGTCCATTCGTGGTTCGCATTCCACTTTTGGAGTATATGGTTTGTGTTGCCCCTATCCCTATGTTTCCCCATTGCATCCTATTGTAACTATACATTGTTTGCACGTTTTTCTAAGACTATACTGCATATTTTTGCTATTGTGTATATATATCTTGTGTATATTTCCTATCCTCTCACTGAGGGTACACTCTAAGATACTTTGGCATATTGTCATAAAAATAAAGTACCTTTATTTTTAGTATAACTGTGTATTGTGTTTTCTTATGATATTGTGCATATGACACTAAGTGGTACTGTAGTAGCTTCACACGTCTCCTAGTTCAGCCTAAGCTGCTCTGCTAAGCTACCATTATCTACCATTATCTATCAGCCTAAGCTGCTAGACACCCTATACACTAATAAGGGATAACTGGGCCTGGTGCATTGTGCAAGTACCCCTTGGTACTCAGTCCTGTAGTGCCGGACCCAATGGCCCTGTTTTTGCAGTGTAGAGTTTGGAATAATATTTTTAAAACTCTACTCGGACCTCGGCAGTGCCAACAGCAGCACTTCCGACACTTTACAATTTCAAGTATATGGGACACAGGGCAGGTTTGCCGAATCAATCTGGCCAGCAGACTCCCCAGTCTGTCTCCCTCCCTATATCTACGGGCCTTAGTATACTTTCCCATGTATTGCACTTCTCGCTCCGCCAAGGCGTTAAACTCATCAAGCAGGAGCCTTTGATGACCTAGTTGGGGGCCAACGTTGACATCCGTGGATTCACGGTCAATGTCGGCAAGCTGCGCCTCAACTCGTGCAAGATTGTGACGTATATCACGCAGGACACCAGAATGTGTTGAGATGCAAATACCTCTGATGTATGCCTCAAAGGCATCTCACAGTACCGCCCAAGTGTCCACCGATCCCGCAATTAATTTAAAGAAGTCGACCACTGATTTGCACAAGGATGAGCAAAACGGAGCGTCCAACAACGCCATGTCCAGAAACCTCCAAAATTATAGAAAGTGTAAGTAACACTGGGAAGTGGTGAGAAAATATCCGAGGTAGATGCTGGGAAGTCGTGACCCACTGCACCGTAACACCTGCAAGAAGCCAATAATCAATGTGCGACCAGGTGCCTTGAGGTGGAGAGAGGAAAGTATAAGCCAACGCACTTGTGCCACGGGGTCGCCAAGGGTCCTGAAAAGCGAAAGTGGTACAGAGATCCCTCAACACCCTAAGGGAGCAGGGCTTCGATGATGGGGCATGCAAAGTGGTGTCTAACGCTGGATCTACTGCCAAATTAAAGTCTCCACCCATAAGGATGTGATCTATATCGAAGCACTCAATATGTGAATGAATATCTTGGAAAAATTCAGGAGCATCAATATTGGGTGCGTATACATTGACAAATAGGATCTTGCTGTTATCTAAAAGCCCTGTAACCGTTACATATCTGCCAGCACAATCTACCCAGGTTGACAGTGGTCGAAATGGGACGGATTTGTGAATCAGTTCACATACCCTACGAGAGTAGGTGCTGTACCTTGAAAAGTACCGGTGTGGGCCACAAGTGGCAGCAAATGGGAGCGCCGCACCCGCCGGAAGGTGTGCCTCCTATTGCAATGCATCTTGCACCGCATGCCTCCGAAGGTACTGCAGCACCATCCTACATTTATGGGGATTATTTAGGCTGCGTATGTTCCAGGACAGGAATGTGAGTCCCAAAGCATTATCATGTAAGGAGGTAGTAGCTCCTCCGTGTGAGTCATGTGTAGCCATCTGCATAGACTGTGGGGATGAGAATAGATTGCATTGCATAACAAAACAACAACACATTGCGTAACTTGAAAACATAGAACACCCCTCCCATCTCCCACACCCGGGCTACAAATACCACACGAGACCCACAGAACCCAAAACAAAGAACATTATGACAAAATACAAAGATTGTGGTATTAACCATTGGAGCATGGCAACGCAACCACAGGGATCTCCAAAAACGCTAATAGAATTGACAGTGAAATATGGGTGAAGACGGCCCAATCAGAACATGACAAAGAAGCAAACTGAAGTCATAGGCAGTAGAGTGGTGAAACAGCAACAATCATCTACAGTCATGAGAAAGACTTTATGGGGGTTATTCTAACTTTGGAGGAGTGTTAATCCGTCCCAAAAGTGACGGTAAAGTGACGGATATACCACCAGCCGTATTACGAGTTCCATAGGATATAATGGACTCGTAATACGGCTGGTGGTAAATCCGTCACTTTTCCGTCACTTTTGGGACGGATTAACACCTCCTCCAAAGTTAGAATAACCCCCTATGTGTTCAAAACTGATGGAGGTGAGGGCTCAGACAGTCTCATCTAGTCCGGAGGACAGCTCCATACTTGGAGTGGGCCCAACATCCAGATTATTGTTTCCGCGTGGTGAGCCATGGGGCGAGCCGTCCAACCGGGGATGCTGCTTACAAAATGTCATGGCATCTTTGGGATTGTCAGAATATCGCATTTTGCCGTTAACCTCTACCTTCATCTGGGCTGGATAAATCATGGCATAATGAACACCAGCAGAACGAAGCATGGCTTTGACATCAGAGCATTTCTGCCTGGCTTCCTGCACTGCAAGCGTAAATTAGGGGAAAAGAGACACATCAGCTCCCTGATACCACAGGGGAGCTTTCTCTCTGGCAAGTCAGAAGGCAGTGTCCCGATCCCTGTATTTCAGTAGGTGAGCGATTATCAAGCAGGCAGGTCCACTACAAAGGTTGAGGTGAAGTCTTGCAGGTCCATAAGCAATTTCTCTACAAACAGGTCAAGCTGGTCAGTGTTGGTAGATTCTGCAATTCCGGCAATGTGCAAGTTATTACGGTGTCCTCTGGCTTCCAAATCTTCATTCTTTATATCCACAATTTTCAACCTCCCCTCCACCTTTTCAAGGCATTTACGCAGCATCGCTGAATCATCCTCAATGGCAGAGATTCGCCCCTCCGCACCCTCCAGACATGATTGTTGTTTATCCAGTCGACTGCTCATGCTGTCAAGCCTAGTGGTCAGTGAGTCAAATCTATTATCAATGGCACGAAACCCAGCCCTCAACTCTGTCAATATGTCCTCTGCTCCCAATGACCGGTCGAGCATCTGACCATTCCATGATTCCTCTGTGTCTCTGATCGGAGCAGTGGCCATGTCTGCTTGCAGTCTCTTCTCGAAGGGGATTTTCCATTGTTTTGGATTACCACTGCCCATGGTCATGCTGAGGCACCTCTCAGCCCCTACCAGCCTGGCAGTGCACCAAGTAGTATCAGGCAAGGTCTCCAATAGACGATCTAAACAGTGGTCTAACGACCAACAGGTCACCACCAGATCAACAGGTAAGTGACTCTGTTCATCTGCATATTTGAAGGCAACTCATTAGCTCAGTGATGTGGGGGTGCCTGGCACGGGCTGTCCGGTCCCCTGGGATCCTGACAGGGACCCATGTTAATGTGCACTCCGTCCGGCCAGCAAAAATGTCCAAGAAGCCCAAGTGCAAAACGGGGCACAACCCCCATGTTGGGCCAGCAGAATGTCAGCGGAGGGGAGGGGGAATCCTCACGATGCCATTAGGCCGCAGGTAAGGCACCACGCCCCACGCACCACCATGCCAACCCTTCCAGCCGAGGGTCGGAGAAACTGGTCTCTCCGCCGGTGCCACTCAAGGGTGGGGGGAGGGGGAGAAGGGCGTGCAACTAGTTGTCCCCTGGCATTGTTGCACCACCAGGCGGCCCAGCCCCTCAGATTCGTCCAAGGCCCCCGACACCCTGGGGCCTCTGAGGTGCGTCGGCTGACGGCCCAGGCCGCAATGATCGCGGGGCTGCACCCCTCGAATTTGTGGTCGCGGAACCCACCCCCTGAATAACCCCCCTCTCAGCTGACCATATTTGGGGATCCTCTGTCAGAGCTTCAGAGCCATGCGGCCATTACCGTCTGCGGCTTGGCCACGCCCCCACCCACAACAATTTTAATCCTATCCCTGGGAGACTGAGTACATTTTGGTGGTGGTCACCCAGGTGGTAGTTTTAGGTAACACATCTTCCCCCTCTCTGCATTTTCACGCTCACAACCAGAAAATACTAGGATACGCTTCCCCCTCAGAAACAACCTCCCCCTGTAAAAACAAAAAAAAATATCTAGAGATCTCCCCAATCTCTAGATTTGCAGTGTTAGCTTGCAGCAAGATCATAACAATTGATGCACGGAGAGGCATGAGGATGACACATGCCACCTACTAGGTAGGTGCGGGCCTTCACCCTTGTGCAGTGAGGTAGCTGGACCCGCTTTTTCTTCCTTCGTTTTAACAGACTGCAAGTCTTATTGTGTGTAGTGATTTCAGAGGGAGGTTAGGTTGACTGTTGTTGTAAATCTTCCTGACCCCATGTGTTTTGTGAATGGTATTCTGGTAATGCATTCCAGTCTCTAAACACAAAATGTATACCAGACAGTATTCTAACTATGGTTTTCTGGTACCACACCACAGTCTCTAAACATGATATTTATGTCAAACAGTATTCTGATTACCACACCACAGTCTCTAAACATGATATTTATGTCAAACAGTATTCTGATGATAATATTCTGGTACCACAACCCAGTCTCTAAACACAATTTTATGTCAGACATTATTCTGACTATGATATTCTGCTACCTGACTATAATATTTTGGTACAATACACGATATTTCTGTCACAGTATTCTGATGATAATATTCTGGTACCACACCACAGTCTCTAAGCACAACATTTATGTCAGAAAGTCTCTCAACCCGACCACCCCTCACTTCCACAAGTCCCACCCAGATGGAAACCCACTTCAGTGAGTTGTTCAAGGACTGACGCGCATTCCTACATTTATCTGTAACCACACCATCTAATCCCACCCGGATGACGCCTCCATATAGACAACTAGCTCTTGAACTCCCCCTCTCATGAATTAAATGCTTTATATAAGTGTACTAAACACTAATATGAATGATATTTGAGGAACATTTAATGAGGATGTTAACCTCTCTCACCTTACTATAGAACATTGAAGCCAAAGTTTGTCTGGCAGGGGACCCACTCCATACTATACCTGTTTTACAAAGTATGGAATGTTGTTTGTACACAAACTAGTAATTAGACTATTGCTTTACCTACTTTATCACACTACTATACCTCATGCTAAAGGAATGAAGCCCGCCCACTTATTCACCTTGTCAACGCACATATTGATTCTAAAAAAAATAAAACGTTGTGTATCTACCAGGTGTTATCATATTAACCTCTTCACTTATTGAACTACGCTGTAAATACCTATGCAAATGATGATGAAAGAAGGTTGCCTAGCAACCTGCCTCTCTCCTACAGGACGGGCGAATCAGCTTTATGAGCCATTTTCCAACCTCTTACAGAACTATATAAAGCAACTCGGGTTCTGGAGAATCATTCATTTATTTCCCGCTGTCCTCAAGCAAAGAGCCAACCCATCCCTCGTACATCATGGACACCCCTTTCTACATTCTCCCAACACACCTGGATAATCAATATGGAGATTAATTGGAAGTCCAACATCATCCTTCACAAAACTATAGACACTACCGTTCCAGTATCACCTGCACATGGTCACAAACAGACAGTGCGCGCTGGGCAACTGTTCTACCAGTCATTTGCATTACACCTGACCAACAACGCCACTGCCTTACGCCACACCAGCCAACATCCTAGAAGCATTCAGATGAAACTAGCGTGAACACAATACACCATCAAGTGCACAGCATCGCATCGGTAAACACAGCCCCGAGCTGTGATGCGTACATAGAAAACACTGCACTCCGACCGAGCAATGGACAATGACCTTCATTCGAGAGCAGCGGAAAAGTTTATCAGGAGAAGCATCTATGGAAAACACAAAGATCTTCCCACATAAAGCTCACTTTACATTTACTATAACTCACAAAAACTAGTTCCTAACTAAACAGCGATCGTATCTTCTGCTAACCACACACATTCAAACACCAACAAACAACATACACCATCAAATAATGGATGCTCGAATTTTGAACTCAAAGGCGCCCTGTTCAAAAACGGGTACACCTCTACAAAATAGTTGAAAGTTGTATACAGGTACTAATAACATAACATAACATAACGTAATGCAACGTGATTTGGCGTGATGTGACATAACGTGACGTAACTTAACATAACGTGATGTATCATAACATAACGCAACATAATGTAACAACGTAATGTGACGTTACGTGACAACGTAACTTGACGTAATATAACGTGACATAACATCACATAAGGTGACCTAACATAACATAACGTGACGTCACGTAATGTAAAATAATGTGAAGTAATGTAACATGACATAATGTAACATAACGTGACGTAATGTAACGTGACATAATGTGACATAACATAACATAACGTGACGTAATGTAACAGAACATAATGTCACGTAATGTAACATAACGTCATGTGACGTGAGATGACATACTACAGCATACCATACCATACTATGCCAGGCCGTGCCATACCATACGTACCATATCATAGCATACCGTACCCTACCATACCATAGCATAGATAACTAATCACTCCTCCAGAACAACACTAAATACCTAGCCCGGTCAGCATACACAGGCCACTACTGTGAAAGGCAAGAAATGGGCAAGCTGCTCTTGGAAGAAACAGTGATGTGTTCCCCAGATAGTGGCTGCTAGATAGGGATGATCCTCTTCTAGAAGCAGGCCCAACTCCCGGACACCAGCCCAGGGCAGATGGGTCCTTCCATGCACATGCAGCGATTGTGGGACCCCCTACCTGCCTTGCACACTCGACTTTCAGAGCAGTGCTTGGCTGGAGAGTAAAAGCAACTGAGTCGAGATAAGTAGTAGATGAAATAACTAAGTGCATTAAGAGAGCAAATGCCAATATGAGTGTCCTTACTGGCGTCTCACAGGCCCCAAATCCATGAACTTTACCCTCCCTTGATTTCCTCATACTGTCCCTGCACATCCAAGAAAGCAACTATGCCAGCCCCTGGCAGATAGCCGCTCCTCCCTCCCATGCTCGGCATGCCGCTGTAGGCCATCTCAGGTTCTACATGGTCCCCTGCCCCCCATCAGTGCTGCAGCACAACCACCAGTTTGGCAAAGCAAAATAGCTAACAGGGTTGTGTCCCTGCACCTCTCCACAAAACTGTATCTTCCTTACTCCTTAACTTATCAAAGAGGTTTCAGCAAATTCCTGTCCCTGCATGACCTCTCACCTACCGCATAACCTCAGAGTGCAGCTTATGCAGGCAGAGCACTACTCAACCGTAGGAGGCAATCCCACACTCCAAGCAGCCCAAAACCTCCTAGCAGGCACGTCTGACATCCAGTGGTAGCTACACTAGACAGGCATGACTAACGAGTATCCACACCACACATGTACAGTACAAGTACACACGACCATGCACAGACCACACATCGAATGCATGAACCACAAAAAGAAACCAAGCACAATATCACATCACCTCATGACCTTCCTGGCTCACCGAAGGGTGCACCTGTGGACAAACCACTGACCAAATTCATGAAACCGTACACAGTCCAAACAGTTGAGTACCATGGCACAACCAGGGCGGGTCTGATGCAGCCGGGTCAGTAGACCAATGCATATATTCCACGGATGTAAGTTTGACCTCATGGTCACAGGTCCAAACCATGGTGGGCCCACTACGCTTTTCATCCGTCTGAGGTCGATAAAACAAGTATCATTAAATTGATTGACAATACATGCTATTTCAGCGCCAGGAGACCCAAGGCTTGGGTGAACATGTGCTTTACAAACATACGTGGTATGCTATGATTCCAATAAAACATTTCAATGGGAGAGTGAATGAGTCCAACCTGTTCTAGCATGGATTTGGGGCTTATTCCCCAAGATATAACTTCGAAAAATGGGTCAATAAAGGCAAATATTTTACGTGAAGCATTAAAGGTGAATTAGTGAAATATTCCAGGACCACAGAAGGTAAAGCGCTGCAGCCGGGTCAGAAGGTAAAGCACTACAGTCACACACACCAGCTGGGGTTTTGAGATCTATCGGGACATCATTCATCTGATGGCCCCTTTAAGCACTGCCGTATGTGTTTGAATGTAAAGCAAAAACCCAGCCCATTATGACCAATGCAGTGTTCCGAGGGCAGTCTGTGATGTGTTAAACACTGTGCACGCGCTAGTATATGCAGACACCACTGCTGCCCTCTCTGGGCCTGTCCCATCGCCTGTAATGCCCCCCTCCGCGTCCCCAGCCCTGCACTCACAGCACACGGGGAACATGCTATATCTATGGACCTCTTTTTCACTTACTCGCGTCTCTTTTTTCTTCCCTCCTCTCTCTCTGCCCCGTCTTTCTCTCCCTTTGCTTCTGTTCTCTCTCCTTTTAATACTTATCCCCAAATTCCGCCACTCCCTTTTTATCTCTACTTTTTCTGCTCTACACGTCTTTTTCTCTGCTTCTCTTTTCCTCTGCTGTCACATCTCTCTTTTTGGTCCTCTCCACCTCCATGCCAATCCTTCCCTCTTCTTCCCTCTCACCTCAGTCTCCATCATGACTGTATGATAGTTTTTCCTTCATTCTGTCTTTCCAGCTCTCACCAGTTCTCTATCCGTCTCTCTTTTACTTCACTGCCCTCCTCATATTAACGCATCTTTGCTTTTCTTCTCTTTGCCTATTATTTTCGCTGTCCATAGCTCAATCAATCAATCAATCAATTGTAAAGCGCGCTACTCACCCGCTAGGGTCTCAAGGCACTGAAAGGGGAGGGGGGGTGGGGGGTAACGGGGGAAGGACTGCTACAGCTCGAATAACCAGGTCTTGAGGCATTTCCTGAAGGTCAGGAGGTCCTGGTTCTGTCATAGGTGGGCGCGGAGGGTGTTCCAGGTCTTGGCGGTGAGATGGGAAAAGGATCTGCCGCCATTTGTAGTTCGATGGATGCGGGGGACGGTGGAGAGGGCAAGGTTGGCGGAGCGGAGTTGACAGGTGGGAGTGTGGAAGGTTGAGTCGCTCGTTGAGGTAGGCAGGGTCCGTGTTGTGAAGAGCTTTGTGGGCGTGGATGAGGAGTTTGAAGGTGATCCTCTTGGTGACGGGAAGCCAGTGTAGGTCTCTGAGGTGGGCTGAGACGTGGTTGCGGCGTGGGATGTTGAGGATGAGGCGTGCGGAGGCGTTCTGTATACGTTGTAGTTTCTTCTGGAGCTTGGCTGCGGTTCCTGTGTAGAGCGCGTTGCCGTAGTGCAGTCTGCTGCTGACGAGGGCGTGGGTGACCATCCTTCTGGTTTCGGTGGGGATCCATCTGAATATCTTGCAAAGCATGCAGAGGGTGTTGAAGCAGGAAGATGAGACGGCGTTGACTTGCTTGGTCATGGTAAGCGATAAGTCTAGGATGAAGCCTAGATTGCGTACGTGGGTGTTGGGTGTTGGTGCGGTTCCTAGGGTGGCTGGCCACCAGGAGTTGTCCCATGCGGAGCGGTTGGAGCTGAGGATGAGGATCTCTGTTTTGTCTGATTTAAGTTTGAGGCGGCTCTTCTCCATCCAGTTGGTGATGGCATGCAGTCCGTCGTGGAGGTTGGTTTGGCTGTGGCGGGGTCCTTGGTGAGTGAGAGGATCAGCTGGGTGTCATCGGCGTAAGAGACGATGTTGAGGTTCGTGGGATCGGACGATGTTGGCGAGCGGTGCCATGTTGATGTTAAAAAGAGTTAGGCTGAGAGAAGATCCTTGGGGAATGCTGCAGATGGTCTTGGTGGCTTCCGACAGGAAGGGAGGGAGGCGGACTCTCTGAGTTCTGCCGGAGAGGAAGGATGTGATCCAGTCCAGGGCTTTGTGGTGGTTCCTGGCATCGTAGAGGCGAGTGCAGAGGGTATGGGGGCAGACTGTGTCAAAAGCAGCCGAGAGGTCCACAAGGATTAGGGCCGCTGTTTCGCCTTTGGAGAGCATGGTCCTGATGTCGTCGGTTGCAGTGATGAGGGCGGTCTCGGTGCTGTGGTTTCTACGGAATTCAGATTGGGAGGTGTCCAGTGTGTTGTTGTCCTCCAGTAAGCGGGTCAGTTGGCCGTTGACGATCTTCTCGATGACCTTCACAGGGAAGGGAAGAAGGGAGATGGGTCGGTAATGCTTGAGGTCTTTGGGGTCCGCTTTGGGTTTCTTTAGTAGGGCGTTGACTTTGGCATGTTTCCAGCTGTCCGGGAAGGTGGCGGTCTCGAAGGAGCTATTGATGATCATACTGAGTTGGGGGGCGATGATGGGGCTCACTTTGTTAAAGACTTGGGGGCAGGGATCGGAGGGAGATCCGGAGTGGATGGTGCTCAAGTTTTTGATGGTGTCCTGGTCATTGATGTGGGTCCAGTAGAGCACGAGGTTGGTGTGGCTGGGTGCTTTGGGGTTGGTGGTGGCTGTGGTGGTAGTGGGTGGCGAGGAGTTGAAGCTGTCGTGATTTCCGTGATCTTGCTATGGAAAAAGGTGGCGAGGGAGTCGCAGAGGTCTAGCGATGGAGGGGGGGTCAAAGGAGCATGACGTGGGGTTGGTGAGTTCTTTGACGATGCTGAAGAGCTCTTTGCAGTCGTGGGCGTTGTTGTCAATGCTATCTTTGTATAAGAATCTTTGGTGGTCTGGATGAGCTGGTGGTGCTTGTGGGTGGCTGTCTTGAGGGCGGCGTGGTTGCTCTCTGTTGGTTCGAGGTGCCACTTCTTTTCGATTTTCCAGCATTCCCGCTTGGAGGCCTGAAAGTCGTCGGTGAACCAGATGGCCTTGGTGCTGGTGCGGTTGTTGGAGGATTCCCTGAGCTGAGCGAGGGTGTTGGTGCAGTCATCTAGCCAATGTCTGAGGTTGAGGGCGGATGTTTTGGGGTCGGTGGTGCTGGGCGGTGGGGACCGGGCGAGGGGGGAGATCAGTTGGTCTTCTGAGATCTTGTTCCAGCTGCAGCGGGGCATCTGTTGTGGGCGGTGGTGAGTGGCGGGTTTCTGGAAGGTGAAGTGGACGCAGCAGTGGTCTGTCCAGTGGAGTTCGGTGGTATGGCTGAAGGTGATGTGGCTGCTGGTGGTGAAGACGGGGTCGAGCGTGTGGCCAGCGGAGTGGGTGTTGTGACCAGTTGTTTGAGACCGAGGCTGGCGAGGTTGTCGATCAGGGCAGTGGAGTTGCTGTTGTTGGCGTTCTCGAGGTGAAAATTCAAGTCGCGAGGAGAATGTAGTCTGTAGAGGCAAGGGCCTGGGTGCTGATTATGTCGGCGATGGAGTCACTGAACTGAGGTTGGGGGCCTGGGGGCCTGTAGACAAGGGTTCCTCTGAGGGTGGTGTTGGCGTTGATGTGGATCTGTAGTGTTCGGCGGCATCGAGGGTGTCATCGGTGTTTGTTGAGATTCTGATGGTGTTCTTGTGGACTATGACGATATCTCCTCCTGGTCTATTGGTGCGGTCTCTGCGGGTGATCTTGTAGCCTTCAGGGATGGCTATGGCGATGTCAGGTTCCGAGGAGGGAGTCATCCAGGTTTCGGTGAGAAAGGCGACGTCTGGGGAAGATGAGGTGAGTAGGTTCCAGAGTTCGACGGTGTGTTTGTGGACGGAGCGGGTGTTGAGGAGGATGCAGCTGAGAAGGTTGTGTGAGGTTCTGGCGTGGTGCTTGGGGGCAGATGAAGCTGCAGATCCGACAGGAGAAGGGTCAGTGGGTGTGCCTCGGGGTGGCTTGGGCGCAGGCAGTGGAGTGGCCTGGGTTGAGGGTGTGGAGTTCATTGGCACTGTATTAGGGTCTGGCGGCGCGGGGGCTTGTGGGCCAGGGGGACTGGCGCTGGGCGCGGTCCAGGTGCGGACGGGCTCAGACGGGCTTGCCTCTGGTGCATCTTTGGCGCGCCAGCGGCGCGGCCTTACAGCAGCTGCCATTAGGAAGGGGAGGTGGGAGGGAGGAGCAGCTGGTCAGTTTTCTCTTAACCCTCCACTAGTTCTCAGATCTGCAGAGTGGCCACGTGCATCCTGCCTTTGTCAGCGGCCTGTCTGGACATTTGTTCCAGAAGATGTGTTAATGATCCATTTCATGGCTGAACCTGTGCTGTTTCCCTCTCTCCTGCTTCTCAGGCTGAGGGCATCGAAGCTCCTGCTCTGGGAGAGGCCTCTGCGTCACATCGTTGTGGCCAGTCCACCTTTGGTGTTCGTATTACCAAAGCACCAGCAGTCCATGACTGTAGCAGTTGCACCCGGTGCACTCTGTTGTTACCAAAATATTAAGATCGCATAGCATGATTCAAGGGAAAAACCTTCCAGCTAGTTTTCGACATTCATCTATTTGATACTAAAGGTTTGTTCATGAACCAAAATGCCAGGGTTAGCAGAAGTGACATCACACAAAATTTGACCTTCATTTTCACTCACATGCACATTGTTACTAGGAGCGGCTTGTGATAGTAACAGGGGGTGGGGCGGCGCGCACCCGAGGGGCACGTGGGGGTAAAAATGAATAATAATTTTTAAAAAATCTTCATCGTCGCCGTCGTCACCGCCACCCTGCTCCTCTAAAGCAGGAAAGCTGCAAACACAGGCTCCCCACTTGCCCTGCGGCCAAACCTGACACTGCTTACCTCTTGGAGCACAGTCTTACTTATTTGCTGTTAGTCTGAGCATTGCCTAACTATTTGATGTGTGTCACACACCTTGAGAAACAGTCTCAATCTTTGGATGTGACTCTCAAACCTTGCAGTATAGTCTCTCTGACTTGGGGAGAGTCTAACATCGTTGAACAGCCCCACATATTTTGTGAGCCTTCCAGTTTCTCGAGTACAATCTTTCAGAGTGAGTCTCATACTGTGGTGCGTTGTCTCTGTCACTAGATGTGAGTCTCCTACCTTGGAACACAGCCTTCCTCAATGTGTGTGTGAGTTTCACTTCTTGGAGCACAATATAATTAAATAAATGTGTCTATTTCTAGGAGTAAAACTCCTTGGGGTCCTCCTGGGGCAGACTCCATTCTTCTCTTTGCCAGGCACTCCTGACAGGAATAGACATGGTGGTTTCTGGATGTCTGCATGCTTGGTGTTAGAGGGAAAG
Source organism: Pleurodeles waltl (assembly GCF_031143425.1). Classification (NCBI taxonomy): domain Eukaryota; kingdom Metazoa; phylum Chordata; class Amphibia; order Caudata; family Salamandridae; genus Pleurodeles; species Pleurodeles waltl. The sequence goes on from NC_090438.1 coordinate 91,357,996, forward strand.
TGAGACAAGCTCTCGATTGCTTGTATAAAGCTGTTTTAATTCCAAGCATTATTGCCTCCCGTGATCCCAATAAAAGATGGCTGTTTCTTCAGGCCAGGGTGCTTGTGGAAGCCAATCCAAGCTGTCCTCCACATTTTCTGTAACACCATTCCTCTATCTTTTTGTCACTATAGAGCAGTGGTTCCCAACCTTTTGACTTCTGTGGGACCCCACTTTATCATAACTGGAGCCCGGGGACCCCCACTGAAACTTTATTGCAATTCGGGGATGCCCCTCAGTGAGTCATTACTGAAAACTGGGGACCTAATCTTTTAATATTATTTAATTTTATAAGCAATCACGGACCCCCTGAGGAGGCTTTCCGGACCCCAAGGGTCCCCAGACCACAGGTTGGGAACCACTGCTATAGAGGGTAAAGATATCCACTCACTGTGTTGCAATACAGTAAACTTCATGTTTTGACCGGTTCATCACCCCTGCTTCTATTTTTGGACATTTTGGTGTTGCAGTCTGGTGGATTCTTTGGTCCTGTAACTGCGTTCAGTGCCATTGTTACCTACTTCCCTTGAGCCCTTTATAGCCTGGTGTGTTCTCCTTTGCTTCTCCATGAGATTAAGATCCAATATTCTCCACCTGGATAGGCACTCTACTCTGGAACTTCACTCCTGGTTGTGAGGTTTTTTTCCTCCTGCAAGGATTTGTCCTTCAATTTTCAAACTCCTTTCTGTAAAATCTTGCTTTTTCATCTATCCTTACAGAGCACGGTGGCTATGTTGGAAAGTGATTTATTAGTAGATGCAGGTAGGTACCTACAACAAGCAATAAGGCCACAATCACTCATAAGGTCCAGTCAAGGTCTCAAGAAATTAACCCTTGCTCAACCCTTGATAGCTTGGCTCATTAGCAGTCAGACTTAACTTAGGAGACAGGTGTGTAGAGCATTTAATATCAACGAAAGAGTAAATAAGCCAGACACAACACACAATAAAAATCAACCAACAATTTATTTAAAAAAAAGAGAATATTTTGGTCTTTAAAGTGACACCAAAATGCCAAAATCCCAATGTAGGGAACCAGAGAAATTAATGTTTAAGGTTTAACTGTAGAAATGTGCTTTGTAGCACCAAAAGTGAAAAATGCCAACCGCGGTTATCTGGTCGCACCTGAATGGGCCAAAGTCAAAGACTGAGGCTGACATGATGGAGTCCAAGTTGGATACAAGGAGCGGTAGGCTTCAGTCAAAATTTTACTTTCAGACTTAAGGCCTGATTTAGAGTTTGGAGGACAGGTTACTCCGTTACAAACAGGAGGGATATCCCGTCCGCTGTATTATAATTCCTATAGGATATTATTGGATCGTAATATGGTGGACGGGATGTCTGACACATTTGTGACGGAGTAACGTCATCTGCCAAACTCTGAATCGGGCCCTAAGTCACTTTTTTGGAGTGTTTTCTCTTGACGCCGAGAGGGTCTCCTCTTCAGGCCAGCTTGCGGTTTGATGAAGGCAGCTTGGCTCAGTGTGATGCCTCAGTCAACGCCAGGAAGACTCATCAACGACAAAAAGCTCTGGAGCTTCAGCGGCGCAAGCCTGAAATTTAGGCATGGTCCCGCTCAACGTCACCGTCTTCACTCTCAATGACGGGTTGGTCAATTTATGGAGCTTTTTATCAAAGTTTCTCCAAATGGTCTCAAACTTCTGGATCTTCTTCCAGAAGTTCATTTCAGGGTCTTGAAGTGTCAACATCCAAAATTCAAGGTTTCAGAAGCTCTGAATTTCTACTCAGTAGTCGCAACTACAATTCCCACAATGAACTTGGTCAAATCCTTAAAAGTTCACTGGATGCTGGTCAGCTGGGCTCTTCTTGCAGGATTTGATTCAGGGGACTCTTGGTAGCTCCTTTGTACCTGTGGCTTACAGGGAGTCCCCCCTAAATCTTTTGAAGCAAGGCAAAGTCCTTTTTTGTTGTGAAGCCCAGAGTGTGCAGTAGGTGCAGTCCATCAGAGTGCAGTCCTTCTCGGTGAGACCAGGGGTTCAGCAGGGCAGTCCTTCTACTTCTTCTTGTTTGCAGGAAGGTTTCCGAGTTGTTTTGCAGCTCTTTCACTTTTACCCAGGTTTATGAGCAGGCAAGCAGGGTGCCACTCCTGACCACTGGGATACAGGTGCAGCCCTCTCTGATGCTACTTATTTAGAAGCGTGCCTGTGTTTGTCCCACAAAAATCTGAAATAGAGAAAATCTCTCCTGGAGGTTCAGGTCTGGCTAAGCCCATCCACAGGTGTGGCTAACTTTTCCCTACACTCCCCTTCTAGCCCCTCTCTTAATCTAATTACAGGGGCTCCCATATAGATGGGGGTGCAGGAAATGGGGGAGGCCTGGTTTCTGTCCCAAATGTCTTTCCTCCTTTGAAGACCACTTTGGCTATCCATCCCCCTTCCTTCTCTGGCATCTGCTGCTGATCTCCTCTCACCAGATGTCTCATCCCACACCTCATCATAGGCTGACCAATCAGGAAAGGCCACTATGGGGCTGATTTTAGTGCTAAAACTCTTTCCCTCTACTAGTTATGATAAATCTAATCTAACATTGTTGGATTTATCTTAACTATTTGACACATTGAATGACATTTTAAGCTCACTCCTATCAAAAATAAGACTTTATTAAATGTGAAAAAAGCTTTCCCTTCTTAGCCTATGGAGCTAATGTACTACAATGGGAAAAAACCCGAAATTGGCAGTTTTTCCTACACAGGGGCTTATAAAACAACTTTAATAATGTATCTGCTTATTATTACAACACACCCTACCCATGGGGCACCTTGGGTAGACCTTAGGGGTGACTTGTATGTAGAAAAAACGGTAGTTTAGAGCTTTGGAATTACTTTTTATCACAAAGTCCAAGGTGAACATAGTTTTATTTTGGAAACAGCCTGCAAGGCAGGGCTGGCTTTTAAAGTGACAGCTGGCATCACATCAGTGCACACTTAAGTACATTAAATCTACTGGGCCTCTAAACCCTCATGCCCTACCATATACTAAGGGATTATTGGTAGGTTTTCAGTGCCAATTGTTATTATACCTCATTACCATATACCTTTTTGACACATAGCACTGGCCCTCGGCCTAGTTAGAAGAGCAGAGGGCACTGAGTCAGAAAGCACCAGTATCAATAAAAAATGGGTACAAAAAGTGGGGGGACACCGCAAAAAGCCCTGTTTTCTCACAGGTGGCTACCTCAAGGAATTCCCCTACCACTGCCAATCCAGGTTGGAGACAGCAGAGTGAATACTGCATAAAGCCATTAACCTGAAAGGGACTTTTTGGAGGATGCTGGGTGGTTGAGAACAGATAAGGAGTAGCACACGGACAGTAACAAATCAGAAATCAACACAACGTACCAGCTGTGGAAGACAGGAAGGGGTAGGAACAGCCTATGTGGAGGGTTAGTTTGGAGGTGGATAGATGAAGATTGGAAGAGGCATGAGAAAGAAAAATAAACCCTATGACGGTTGTCACAACATGGTAGCTGCGGTTTGCAGACAGGCACAGTTATAGCCTATGTGGAAAGGTGTTGGGTGCCAGGGGACATAGAGACTATACTCCCTTAGGAGGTAAGTAATACCCAAATTATATACACTAGTATGCAGAAATAGGCATACAAACAGCTAAAAAACAGTGCAATTAGAGAAAATCACAATAGTTAGAAATGGGCCTGGGGGAACACAAACCATATACTAAGAAAGTGCAATGCGAATGTCGGTTTCCCACCTAGGCAAGTGTAGTGTTCAGATGGGAGCTGGAAGTATTAGAAAACACCATAGGTAAGTAAAATAACCCACCCCACAGCCCAGGAAAGCAGGAGTAAATCACAGTAACTTTCCTTGAACACACAAGACCACGAGAAAGAAGATTATACAATAACCAGAAGAGATTGCAAGACACCAACAGTGGATTCCTGGACCGGAAGACCTGTGGAGGAAGGGGACCATTCCAAGAAGCACAGAAGAGTCCAGGGAGAAACAGGAGCCCCTGCTAACCCGGATGAAGGTGCAAAAGAAGAACCACCAGAAGACGGATGTGGTTCCTAGTTGGTGCAGATAATGTCTGCCCCGGATGGATGATTGCAGTCTGGTTTGCATCAGTGGATTCTGTCAACAAGCCTTGGGACAAGCAAAGCTCGTGGTTAGTGGAAGATCGTGCTGCCCAGGACCAGGAGGGACCTGGTGGACTCTACCTAGGAGGGGAGTCAGATGGGGCTCTCAGCAACTCAGAGAGCCAACAGAAGACCAAGCAGCATGGACAGGAGTCCCACAGCATTGGGACAAGCAAGGTGCAAAAGGAGGCACAGGCAGCACTAAAACAAAGGATTCCACGCCGCCGGAGAACCACTCAGTAAGCTGTGCATCACTGGAAGGAGTGCTGGGGGCTGGAGCTGCTTGGTGCACGAAGAGCTTCATGGAAGGATACCAACAAACCTTGGCAACTGCAAAACATGTGGTGCACGGGCGTACTGTCTTGCGTGGGGAGGCAAGCTCTTACATCCACCAAAGTTGGACAGTAGGATGTCAGGACCATCGGGACCACTTCAGTTAACTACCTATGATGCAGGATCCACACAACTCATCAGGAGAGGGGACCCACACAGCCGGTCGTCGTCGCATAGAGGTGCATGGTGAAGCAGGGAAGTGACTCCTTCAACCCAAGGGAGATTCCTTCGTTCTTCTGGTGCAGGCTGAAGACAGGCTGTTCTCTGAGGATGCACAACTGGGAAACAGTTGCAGTTGCTGGCAGGAGCTGAGGATACAATGTTGCAGAAGTTGTCTTTGCTTCTTTGTTGCAGTTTGTAGAGTTCCTGGAGGGTCTAGATGCAGTTTCTTCTGTGAGAAGGTGAAGTAGAGGATGCAGAAGATTCCTGCTGGAGTCTTGCTATCTGAATCTGAAGAACCACCCAAGAGAGAGACCCTAAATAGCCCTGAAAGGTGGATTGGTCAGCTAAACAGGTAAACACCTATCAGGGGAGGGCTCTGATGTCACCTGCTGGCACTGGCCATTCAGATGCTCCCACAGTTCCCTGACAACTTGGAATCCAAGATGGCAAAACCTAGGGACCCTCTGGAGGAGTTCTGAGCACCACCCCTGGGGTGGTGATGGACAGGGGAGTGGTCATTCCCCTTTCCTTCGTCCAGTTTCGCGCCAGAGCAGGGACTGGGGGCCCCGGAACCGGTGTAGACTGGATTATGCAAGGAGGGCACACTCTGAGTCCTTCAAAGCATTTTCAGTGGCCTGGGGAGGCTACTCCTCCTACCCCTGTAACACCTATGTCCAGAGGACGAGGGTGTAACACCACTCTCCCAAAGGAAATCCTTTGTTCTGCCTTCCTGGGTTTGAGCTGCTCAAGCAACAGGAGGGCAGAAACCTGTATGAGAGGTGGCAGCAGCTGGGCAGCTGGGGCTGCTTGGAAAACATCAGAAGGTTGGAATGGCAATACTGGGGGTCCTCTAAGGAGCCCCAGAGTGCATGGAATCATACAACCAATGCTTGCAAAAGCATGGAGGTATGATTCCTACATGGTTGATACCAAACGTGCCTATGTTCGGAGTTAAAAATATATAGTTGGACATAGGTAGTGATCTATGTCAAGTACACGTGTAAAATGGCATCCTCGCACTCACGAAGTCCAGAAAAATGGTCCTGGAGGTCGTGGAGGCACCTCTGCTTGTGCAGGGGTGCCCTAACACACAGGTACTTTGCCCCATGCCCTCAGGGGTGACGTTTAAGTGACCTGGTGCAGAGTAAATGGCAGTGAAAGGGTACATGCACATTTTCACGCAGACTGCAATGGCAGTCCTGCAGAAGACTTTGCATGGGCTCCCTATGGATGGCAAAAGAAATGCTGCAGCCCACAGGGATCCCCTAGAACCCAATGCCACGGTACCTAAGTACCATATACTAGGGACTTATAAGGGGGCACCAGTATGCCAATTGTGGGTGAAATACTTGGTTACCAGCATGCAACAACCATAATTTAAGGGAGAGAGCATACCTACTGGGGTCCTAGTTAGCAGGATCCCAGTAGAAAAGTCAAACACACTGACAAACAGGCCAAAAGTGGGGGTAACCAAGCTAGAAAGAGGCTACTTTCCTACAACATATTAATGTGACTTCTGACCTTCAAAGGAATTTTGGGCCAGATGTATCAAAAGATTTTGCATTCGCGAACGGTGCGAATTGCAAAATTCCACAGTTTGCGAATGCCATATTGCCTTTCATGATTTATGAAAGGAATTCGCAGTGCAGTTTTAAGGAATCACAAAAATAGTGATTCCTTAAAATTGTGATTTCAATTAGGGAATCGCAATTTGCGATTCCCTAAATAGGTAATTGCAATTAGGGAATACTTATTTGTGATTACCTATTCACATGTATCATGCATTTCCTAAATGCGAATTTGGCATTTAGGAAATGCAATTACCACAAATTCAAGTTTGGTGGTAAGCATGTGCAATTTTTAAAAATGCATTACAAATGTGTGCACTTTACATGTCTGCAAATATTTTTTGGGGAGTGCATCAAAGGGGGCCTTAGGCCCCCAGCACCCTGAGGTTTGCATTACCTAATTTGGGAATTCCTAACAGGATTTCGCAAATTAGGTAATGCAAAACCATTTGCACTTATGGGCCCATAGGGATGAATGGAGTCCCATTCCCTAATTGCGATTCGGTAATAGCAATTGGGACTTTTAAGAAATCACTATTACCGAATCGCAATTTTCATACATCCCATTTTGCATTTCTTAGATAGCGATTTCTTAAAAACCGCTATTTAGGAAATGCAAACTGGGACGATGATACATCTGGCCCATTGTGCAATGAGAATTCATATAATACTCCTATGCTTTCAGTGCAGGTGCTAAGAGCTTCACATCACTTTTCTCAAAATGACAAAAACAGCATAAGTAAGAGACACAAATGAATACTCTCGAGGTAACATTTGTATTTCTGAACAAGGTATCCCCCTAGAGAATCAATGGTTTATCTCCCGATACACTGATTTGTTTCTGTGCATCACAGTTAAATCTCCCACATGGTTTGCTAACCCTCCTATTTAATTTAATGAGATGCATTATATGTTCTTGCAAGATACACTGCTGAAACTCCCATCTGGTGAGTCATGTATCACCTAGTATATGTGCTGCATGTCAAGGGGATGTATTGCTAAAACAAATGTTTTGTTTTGCCTCAAATATAGGATGGCATGACAGTCTTGAATTTATAAAAAAGAACCTGTATCCTTAACACTGGAGGTCGAAATGTGCATTGAACTAGAAATAAATATGAGTAAACTAAAAGACGTACTTTTAAAGTGAAATAAGCAACAGTTTCGTTTTTAGACAAGTGGCGCCTTCGTAAAAGAAACTCGTAATCCACGTAAGTGCAGAACGCAGGTTTATTCAGTACATAGAAGGAGCCACCTGTGTGGACGCAGTGCTAAGAACTGTCATCTGTAGAACACGCCGCGAGACAGAGGTGGAACCTTACAGGCTAACATTCTACTGATACATCACAACATTATCTCCTTTTTTTTAAAAATAACATAAAAATAAGGTACATTACTGATAAAGTGCACGACAATAAATATAATAAAAATTTACTATTTAAGCGATAATTCAGCATGTAGAATTGAATAGCGTGAAAGGCGAGCTAATAAAAGAAGCATTGTATGATAAAAACGGAAACAATATACATACAAATTAATTTAAAAAAAATAATAAAAAGAACGAATGTAACAATCATTACAAGATAGTATCCTCACACTACACTTAGGCCCTCATTAAGACATTGGCGGTAATGACTGCCTACCGCCGTGGTGACGGCTGCCAAAACACCGTCGCCGCGGCTACCACCCGTCCACCATATTATGGCCGTAGCCGGAATTCTGCCAGAAGGCTGGAGGAATTCTGGCTACGGTCATGGCGGCGGACAGCTGTAAGGTGGAGCTGCTGCCAGCAGCAGCACCACGCCTGTAGACCGCCGCAGACCATATCATGACACATAATATGGCCTGGCGGTGTTCTGGTGGCGGACACTGCTGCTGGCAGCAGCGCCACGTCCTGTCTCCTGCTGGAGGACCCCCTGCAAGCAGGTAAGTTGGGTGCTCCGACAGGGGAGGGGGGTGGGAGATGTTGTGTGTGTTTGTGGGTGTGTGTGTGTATGTGATTGTGTGCGTGCATGCGGGTGTGTGGCATGTGGAATGCGTGTGTGCATGAATGGGTGTGAGTGTGCATGTATGTTGTGTGGTGTGAATGCCTGTGTTCTAGAATGTATGTCAGTGTGTGTTGATGTGTGTGTGAATGAATGTATGCATGCGTGGGTGAATGTGGGTATGAGTGTGTGTATGCGTGTGTATGTTGGTGCGTGAATGTGCGTATATGTCGGGGGTGGTTCGGGAGGGGGAAGCTGGGGGAGGCCTCTGGGGAGAGGAAGGGGGGCTGGGGGAGATCCCTATCAGTGTCAGGGAAGGAATTCCCTGGCACTGATAGTGCCTACCGCCATGGTTTTCGTGGCGGTAAGATTGCCACGAAAACCATGGTGGTAGGTGGGGTCATTATCCCGTGGGTGGGACAGTGACGGCAGCCTGGCTGGAGACTGAAGTCTCCAGCCCATCGGCTGTTACCGCCTTGGCGGACATAATGCGCAAGCCAAACTGCCAATGTCTTGTTTTGGGGAAAGGTACCGCCAGCTTGTTGGCAGTACCTTTCTCCAAAATACCGCTGTCCGCCAGGGACATAATGAGGGCCTTAATATCCTAACCCTACACGTTGTGTCTCAGCTTCCATGGCACATATCGTTCTTGGGTAGATCTGAGGAACCCCAATTTCACAGGCACCTTAGAGACTATCCAGAGACCTTTAGTTGGACCCTTCAACGATCCCTCATTACCTACTACTCTTCTAGAACCTCTTTCTTGTACCTTTACAATCTTAGGCATGTTCAGCATCGACCATCTTCCACCATGACAGCATTGCCATTAGTTTTCTTCACTCTCACAGGATCCCCTTTTTTCAGAAACGTACTGGTTTTCACACGTACTAAATCTCCTGGATGTAATTGTTTATTGTTGGACCTGGCCTTTTTACAGGGTCATTCCTCAAACTTTTTGTCTTTTTCCTCCTTATTTTTCTGACCCTTGTTGGCTGACGTTATGACTCTGAGCACTTCACCACTGCTAATCAGTGCTAAAGTGCATGTGCTCTCCCTGGTAAACTTGGTATGATTGGCTTATACCTAATTGGCATATTTAATTTACCTGTAAGTCCCTTGTAAAGTGGTATCCCTATACCCAGGGTCTGTAAATTAAATTCCACTCGTGGCCTGCAGCGCTGCTTGCACCACCCCTTGAAGTAGCCTTTCAAACCTGTCTCAGGCCTGCTAGCGCAGGGACCTGGCATCTAAATTTACTTGCCAGGCCCAGAACTCCCCTTTTACTACATGTAAGTCACCCCTAACGTAGGCCCTAGCTAGCCCTATGGGCAGGGTGCCATGTATGTAGAAGGCAGGACACGTGCCTATTAATGTGGCCTGTCCTGGCAGTGACAAACAGCCTATTAGAAATGCCCTGCCTTATGTTTAGGGGGTATTGTCTGATTTATGAGGGGTGGCATACATTTCGCACATGCCCAAAAGCACGCAAGTAATTCTTTTTCAATCTCTGAATAATTAAATTCAGCCTCGCGGAGCACTCTTGGGCCTGTATTTATACTTTTTGACGCTAAACTGCGCTAACGCAGTTTAGCGTCAAAAAGTTTAGCGCCGGCTAACGCCATTCTGAAGCACCATGCGGGCGCCGTATTTATTGAATGGCGTTAGCCGGCGCTAGCAGACCGGCGCTGCCTGGTGTGAGTGGAAAAAAACCATGTACACCAGGCAGCGCCGGCGTTGGGGAAAATGGCGTTAGGGCGTCTTAAAAATGGTGCAAGTCAGGTTGACGCTAAAAAAACGCCTCCACCCGATTTGCGCCATTTTTAACGACGTCCAGACGCCATTTACATGACTCCTGTCTTAGTAAAGACAGGAGTCATGCCCCCTTGCCCAATGGCCATGCCCAGGGGACTTATGTCCCCTGGGCATGGTCATTGGGCATTGAGGCATGTAGGGGGGCACAAATCAGGCCCCCCTATGCCAAAAAAAAAACAAAAAAAAAATTATACTTACCTGAACTTACCTGAATGTCCCTGGGATGGGTCCCCCCATCCTTGGGTGTCCTCCTGGGGTGGGCAAGGGTGGCAGGGGGGTCCCTGGGGGCATGGGAGGGCAGCTGTGGGCTCATTTTGAGCCCACAGGTCCCTTAACGCCTGCCCTGACCCAGGCGTTAAAAAGAGGCGCAAATGCAGGGTTTTTTGCCCCGCCCACTCCCGGGCATGATTTTTGCCCGGGAGTATAAATACGACGCATTTGTGTCGCAGTCATTTTTTTGGATGGGAACGCCTACCTTGCATCTCATTAACGCAAGGAAGGCGTTCACGCAAAAAAATGACGCTCTTTCCTCATACTTTGGCGCTAGACGCGTCTAACGCCAAAGTATAAATATGGCGTTAGTTTTACGCCGAATTTGCGTCGAAAAAAACGACGCTAATTCGGCGCAAACGGAGTATAAATATGCCCCTTGATGCGTAGCTAATGCTGACCTGTCGCTGAGGTGTATCCTGAGTGACAATATCTCCTAAACCATGTTTGCTGGCATCCACTGTGATGGTACATGTTAGCTGGGGATCATATGCATTCAACACTTTTGCATTAGTCATTTCTGATTTTACTAACTCAAATGTATCTTGGCAATCTTTGTCCCACTCAATAGCAACATTATTTTTCAACATGTTGGTCAAATTCCTCATTTTGGTGGCATAATCAGGAATGAACCTACCATAAAAATTGCATAATCCAATAAAAGATCGTAATTTATCCTTGTTTTTCAGACTGTGGTAATCTTTCACAGCCTTGACCAACCCTGGTCTGGGACTAATACCTTCACTGGTTTTTAAATGCCCCAAAAACCCAGTGTTCTTCCTCCAAAACTCACACTTCTCTCTTTTTACTACTACTCCATTTTTCTTAAAAATGGACAGTACCAATCAGAGCACCGCCTCATGGTCTTTCCAGGTTTTTGCTGGACTACGGAAACACCCTATACGCAGGAACCACCGCCAAGCTTCAGAAACGTCTACAACGTATACAGAACGCCTCGCACGCCTCTTCCTCGACATTCCTCGCCACAGCCACATATCCGCCCACCTGAAACACCTGCACTGGCTCCCCATCAACAAGAGGATCACCTTCAGGCTCCTCACCCACGCACACAAAGCACTCCACGACATGGGCCCCGAATACCTCAACAGCCACCTCTCGTTCTACACGCCCACCCGTCACCTCCGCTCAGCCAGCCTCGCTCTCGCCACCGTCCCACGGATCTGCAGAACCACCGCTGGAGGAAGATCATTAATCTACCTGGCAGCCAAAGCATGGAACTCTCTCCCCGCTCACCTAAGAACTACCCAGGACCATCTCGCCTTCAGGAAACTCCTCAAGACATGGCTCTTCGAGCAGCAGTAACCCCCCCCCTCCCTCCAGCGCCTTGAGACCCTCTCGGGTGAGTAGCGCACTCTATAAATGGACTGATTGATTGATTGATTGAACTGCCAGAGAAACGGCACACAAAAAACACCGTGCCAACACACTCACAAAATAGCATATGTGTCAACTACAAGCAGTGACTAAGTAAAAAAGTCAGGAGTGACCCTTGGTTGCAGTGCATCCATCATGTTTGTTGGCTGATCACGAGGAACACTAAAAGCAAGCTCACCAAAGACCAGTCAACGTGTGCTAAGTGGGGGACCAGCAGGGCTAGCATCAGCTTGTGCCTTGCAAGTAAATCTGCCCTGGGCTTCTAGTATCCCATTATACATATGTAGGAGGCTGGCCGGGTTTGTAGTGGGTACCTAATGTATTTACATCTTATACCAGGTGCAATTAGTGAAATGTAGGCAGTGTCTAGAAGCCAGGCTCTCTAGGGGTAGCTGTAGCTGAGCAGCCAAGGCTTATCTAGGAGACATGCAAACCTCATGCAAGTCACACAGTACTCATACACATGAAAGAAAATACTCAGTGTTACAAAAATAAAGGTACTTTATTTTGGTGACACAAATACCCAAAATACCATAGAGACTATACTCCCTTAGGAGGTAAATAATACCCAAATTATATACACTAGTATGCAGAAATAGGCATACAAGCAGCTAAAAAACAGTGTAATTAGTGAAAATCACAATAGTTAGAAATGGGCCTGGGGGAACACAAACCATATACTAAGAAAGTGGAATGCGAATGTCGGTTTCCCACCTAGGCAAGTGTAGTGTTCAGAGGGGCGCTAGAAGTATTAGAAAACACCATAGGTAAGTAAAAGAACCCACCCCACAGCCCAGGAAAGCAGGAGTAAATCACAGTATCTTTCCTTGAACACACAAGACCACGAGAAAGAAGATTATGCAATAACCAGAAGAGATTGCAAGACACCAACAGTGGATTCCTGGACCTGAAGGCCTGTGGAGGAAGGGGACCATTCCAAGAAGCACAGAAGAGTCCAGGGAGAAACAGGAGCCCCTGCTAACCCGGATGAAAGTGCAAAAGAAGAACCACCAGTGAAGAACAACATGCAGTACTACACCCAAGAAGACGGATGTGGTTCCTAGTTGGTGCAGATGATGTCTGCCCCAGATGGATGATTGCAGTCTGGTTTGCATCGGTGGATTCCGTCAACAAGCCTTGGGACAAGCAAAGCTCGTGGTTAGTGGAAGATGGTGCTGCCCAGGACCAGGAGGGACCTGGTGGAGTCTACCTAGGAGGGGAGTCAGAGGGGGCTCTCAGCAACTCAGAGAGCCAACAGAAGACCAAGCAGCATGGACAGGAGTCCCACAGCATTGGGACAAGCAAGGTGCAAAAGGAGGCACACACAGCACTAAAACAAAGGATTCCACGCCGCCGGAGAACCACTCAGTAAGCTGTGCATCACAGGAAGGAGTGCTGGGGGCTGGAGCTGCTTGGTGCACGAAGAGCTTCGTGGAAGGATGCCAACAAGCCTTGGCAACTGCAAAACATGTGGTGCACGGGCGTACTGTCTTGCGTGGGGAGGCAAGCTCTTACATCCACCAAAGTTGGACAGTAGGACGTCAGGACCATCGGGACCACTTCAGTCAACTACCTATGATGCAGGATCAACGCAACTCATCAGGAGAGGGGACCCACACAGCCGGTCGTCGTCGCATAGAGGTGCCTGGTGAAGCAGGGAAGTGACTCCTTCAACCCAAGGGAGAATCCTTCGTTCTTCTGGTGCAGGCTGAAGACAGGCTGTTCTCTGAGGATGCACGACTGGGAAACAGTTGCAGTTGCTGGCAGGAGCTGAGGATACAATGTTGCAGAAGTTGTCTTTGCTTCTTTGTTGCAGTTTGTAGAGTTCCTGGAGGGTCTAGATGCAGTTTCTTCGGTGAGAAAGTGAAGTAGAGGATGCAGAGGATTCCTGCTGGAGTCTTGCTATCTGAATCTGAAGAACCACCCAAGAGAGAGACCCTAAATAGCCCTGAAACGTGGATTGGTCAGCTAAACAGGTAAACACCTATCAGGGGAGGGCTCTGATGTCACCTGCTGGCACTGGCCATTCAGATGCTCACAGTTCCCTGCCAACTTGGAATCCAAGATGGCAAAACCTAGGGACCCTCTGGAGGAGCTCTGAGCACCACCCCTGGGGTGGTGATAGACAGGGGAGTGGTCACTCCACCTTCATCGTACAGTTTCGCGCCAGAGCAGGGACTGGGGGTCCCGGAACCGGTGTAGACTGGATTATGCAAGGAGGGCACACTCTGAGTCCTTCAAAGCATTTCCAGTGGCCTGGGGGGGCTACTCCTCCTACCCCTGTAACACCTATGTCCAGAGGACGAGGGTGTTACACCCCTCTCCCAAAGGAAATCCTTTGTTCAGCCTTCCTGGGCTTGAGCTGCTCAAGCAACAGGAGGGCAGAAACCTGTCTGAGAGGTGGCAGCAGCTGGGCAGCTGGGGCTGATTGGAAAACATCAGAAGGTTGGAATGACAATACTGGGGGTCCTCTAAGGAGCCCCAGAGTGCATGGAATCATACAACCAATGCTTGCATAAGCATGGAGGTATGATTCCTACATGGTTGATACCAAACGTGCCTATGTTCGGAGTTAACAATATATAGTTGGACATAGGTAGTGATCTATGTCCAGTACACGTGTAAAATGGCATCCTTGCACTCACGAAGTCCGGAAAAATGGTCCTGGAGGTCGTGGAGGCACCTCTGCTTGTGCAGGGGTGCCCTAACACACAGGTACTTTTCCCCATGCCCTCAGGGGTGACGTTTAAGTGACCTGGTGCAGAGTAAATGGCAGTGAAAGGGTGCATGCACATTTTCACGAAGGCTGCAATGGCAGTCCTGCAGACGACTTTGCATGGGCTCCCTATGGATGGCAAAAGAAATGCTGCAGCCCACAGGGATCCCCTAGAACCCAATGCCACGGTACCTAATTACCATTTACTAGGGACTTATAAGGGGGCACCAGTATGCCAATTGTGGGTGAAATACTTGGTTACCAGCATGCAACAACCATAATTTAAGGGGGAGAGCATACCTACTGGGGTCCTAGTTAGCAGGATCCCAGTAGAAAAGTCAAACACACTGACAAACAGGCCAAAAGTGGGGGTAACCAAGCTAGAAAGAGGCTACTTTCCTACAACATATTAATGTGACTTCTGACCTTCAAAGGAATTTTGGGCCAGATGTATCAAAGGATTTTGCATTCGCGAATGGTGCGAATTGCAAAATTCCACAGTTTGCGAATGCCATATTGCCTTTCATGATTTATGAAAGGAATTCGCAGTGCAGTTTTAAGGAATCACAAAAATAGTGATTCCTTAAAATTGTGATTTCAATTAGGGAATCGCAATTTGCGATTCCCTAAATAGGTAATTGCAATTAGGGAATACTTATTTGTGATTACCTATTCACATGTACTGTGCATTTCCTAAATGCGAATTTGGCATTTAGGAAATGCAATTACCACAAATTCAAGTTTGGTGGTAAGCATGTGCAATTTTAAAAAACTGCATTACAAATGTGTGCACTTTACATGTCCGCAAATATTTTTGGGGGAGTGCATCAAAGGGGGCCTTAGGCCCCCAGCACCCTGAGGTTTGCATTACCTAATTTGGGAATTCCTAACAGGATTTCGCAAATTAGGTAATGCAAAACCATTTGCACTTATGGGCCCATAGGAATGAATGGAGTCCCATTCCCTAATTGCGATTCGGTAATAGCAATTGGGACCTTTAAGAAATCACTATTACAGAATCGCAATTTTCATACATCCCATTTTGCATTTCTTAGATAGCGATTTCTTAAAAATCGCTATTTAGGAAATGCAAACTGGGATGATGATACATCTGGCCCATTGTGCAATGAGAATTCATATAATACTCCTATGCTTTCAGTGCAGGTGCTAAGAGCTTCACATCACTTTTCTCAAAATGACAAAAACAGCATAAGTAAGAGACACAAATGAATACTCTTGAGGTAACATTTGTATTTCTGAACAAGGTATCCCCCTAGAGAATCAATGGTTTATCTCCCGATACACTGATTTGTTTCTGTGCATCACAGTTAAATCTCCCACATGGTTTGCTAACCTTCCTATTTAATTTAATGAGATGCATTATATGTTCTTGCAAGATACACTGCTGAAACTCCCATCTGGTGAGTCATGTATCACCTAGTACATGTGCCGCATGTCAAGAGGATCTATTGCTAAAAGTAATGTTTTGTTTTGCCTCTAATATAGGATGGCATGACAGTCTTGAATTTATAAAAAAGAACCTGTATCCTTAACACTGGAGGTCGAAATGTGCATTGAACTAGAAATAAATATGAGTAAACTAAAAGACGTACTTTTAAAGTGAAATAAGCAACAGTTTTGTTTTTAGACAAGTGGCGCCTTCGTAAAAGAAACTCGTAATCCACGTAAGTGCACAACGCAGGTTTATTCAGTACATAGAAGGAGCCACCTGAGTGGACGCAGTTCTAACAACTGTCATCTGTAGAACACGCCGCGAGACAGAGGTGGAACCTTACAGGCTAACATTCCACATCTGACTCGACACGGTGCTAAGAACTGTCATCTGTAGAACACGCTGCGAGACAGAGGTGGAACCTTACAGGCTAACATTCTACTGATACATCACAACATTATCTCCTCTTTTTTTTTTAAATAACATAAAAATAAGGTACATTACTGATAAAGTGCATGACAATAAATATAATTAAAATTTATTATTTAAGCGATAATTCAGCATGTAGAATTAAATAGCGTGAAAGGCGAGCTAATAAAAGAAGCATTGTATAATAAAAACGGAAACAATATACATACAAATTAATAAAAAAATAATAATAAAAAGAACGAAAGTAACAATCATTACAAGATAGTATCCTCACACTACACTTAGTCCCTCATTAAGACATTGGCGGTAATGACTGCTTACCGCCGTGGTGACGGCCGAACAAAACACCGTCGCCGCGGCTACCACCCGTCCACCATATTATGGCCGTAGCCGGAATTCCGCCAGAAGGCTGGTGGAATTCTGGCTACGGTAATGGCGGCGGACAGCTGTAAGGTGGAGCTGCTGCCAGCAGCCGCGCCACGCCTGTAGACCGCCGCAGACCATATCATGACACATGATATGGCCTGGCGGTGTTCTGCTGGCGGACACTGCTACTGGCAGCAGCGCCACGTCCTGTCTCCTGCTGGAGGACCCCCTGCAAGCAGGTAAGTCAGGTGCTCCGACAGGGGAGGGGTGTGGGAGGTGTTGTGTGTGTGTGTGGGTGTGTGTGTGTATGTGATTGTGTGCATGCATGCGGGTGTGTGGCATGTGGAATGCGTGTGTGCATCAATGGGTGTGAGTGTGCATGTATGTTGTGTGGTGTGAATGCCTGTGTGCTAGAATGTATGTCAGTGTGTGTTGATGTGTGTGTGAATGAATGTATGCATGCGTGGGTGAATGTGGGTATGAGTGTGTGTATGCGTGTGTATGTTGGTGTGTGAATGTGCGTATATGTCGGGGTGGTTCGGGAGGGGGAAGGTGAGGGAGGCCTCTGGGGAGAGGAAGGGGGCGGGGGAGACCCCTATCAGTGTCAGGGAAGGAATTCCCTGGCACTGACAGTGCCTACCGCCATGGTTTTCGTGGCGGTAAGATTGCCACGAAAACCATGGTGGTAGGTGGGGTCATTATCCCGTGGGTGGGACAGTGACGGCAGCCATATCGGCTGTTACTGCCCTGGCGGACGGAGTGCGCGAGCCAAACTGCCAATGTCATGTTTTGGGGAAAGGTACCGCCAGCATGTTGGCAGTACCTTTCTCCAAAATACCGCTGTCCGCCAGGGACATAATGAGGGCCTTAATATCCTAACCCTACATGTTGTGTCTCAGCTTCCATGGCACATATCGTTCTTGGGTAGATCTGAGGAACCCCCGATTTCACAGGCACCCTAGAGACTATCCAGAGACCTTTAGTTGGACCCTTCAACAATCCCTCATTACCTACTACTCTTCTAGAACCTCTTTATGGTACCTTTACAATCTTAGGCATGTTCAGCATCGACCATCTTCCACCATGACAGCATTGCCATTAGTTTTCTTCACTCTCACAGGATCCCCTTTTTTCAGAGACGTACCGGTTTTCACACGTACTAAATCTCCTGGATGTAATTGTTTATTGTTGGACCTGGCCCTTTTACAGGGTCATTCCCCAAACTTTTTGCCTTTTTCCTCCTTATTTTTCTGACCCTTGTTGGCTGACGTTATGACTCTGAGCACTTCACCACTGCTAATCAGTGCTAAAGTGCATGTGCTCTCCCTGGTAAACTTGGTATGATTGGCTTATCCCTAATTGGCATATTTAATTTACCTGTAAGTCCCTTATAAAGTGGTATCCCTATACCCAGGTCTGTAAATTAAATTCCACTCATGGCCTGCAGCGCTGCTTGCACCACCCCTTGAAGTAGCCTTTCAAACTGTTTCAGGCCTGCTAGCGCAGGGACCTGGCATCTAAATTTACTTGCCAGGCCCAGAACTCCCCTTTTACTACATGTAAGTCACCCCTAACATAGGCCCTAGCTAGCCCTATGGGCAGGGTGCCATGTATGTAGAAGGCAGGACACGTGCCTAGTAATGTGGCCTGTCCTGGCAGTGACAAACAGCCTATTTGGTTTCTCACTGCTCTGAGGGCTGCCTTCTCATTGGATTGCATTAGAAATGCCCTGCCTTATGTGTAGGGGGTATTGTCTGATTTATGAGAAGTGGCATACATTTCGCACATGCCCAAAAGCACACAAGTAATTCTTTTTCAATCTCTGAATAATTCAATTCAGCCTCTCAGAGCATTCGTGATGCGTAGCTGATGGTGACCTGTCGCTGAGGAGTATCCTGAGTGACAATAACTCCTAAACCATGTTTGCTGGCATCCACTGTGATGGTACATGTTAGCTGGGGATCATATGCATTCAACACTTTTGCATTAGTCATTTCTGATTTTACTAACTCAAATGTATCTTGGCAATCTTTGTCCCACTCAATAGCAACATTATTTTTCAACATGTTGGTCAAATTCCTCATTTTGGTGGCATAATCAGGAATGAACCTACCATAAAAATTGCATAATCCAATAAAAGATCGTAATTTATCCTTGTTTTTCAGACTGTGGTAATCTTTCACAGCCTTGACCAACCCTGGTCTGGGACTAATACCTTCACTGGTTTTTAAATGCCCCAAAAACCCAGTGTTCTTCCTCCAAAACTCACACTTCTCTCTTTTTACTACTACTCCATTTTTCTTAAAAATGGACAGTACCAATCAGAGCACCGCATCATGGTCTTCCAGGTTTTTATAAAAGATGAGTACATCATCCAGGAACACAAAAACATCACGAACATCCTTTAATAACTGCTGCATAATTCACTGGAAAGCCGAAGACGCTGAGGCCAGACCAAACCGCATCCTACAAAACTGAAAACTACAAAAATGTGGCTTAAAAGCTGTATAGTGCCTTGAACTTTCTTCAAGAACTACTTGATGGTACCCTGATGCCAGATCAATCTTAGAAAACCACTCTACACCTTTAAGTTATTTTAAAAGGTCGTTAATTTTTGGCAGAGGAAACTAATCCATCCAAATCTCTTTATTAAGACTCCTTTAATCAATGCACAAGCGCATATCACCATTACGCTTATGCGCCACAACAATGGGCCAAAACCAAAGGCTTGATTCACTAGGTTCAATAACCCCTCTCGTTTCTAACTTTTCTAGCTCTCATTTAAGATCATCTCTGAAACAAAATGGCATTGATCTGAGTATGTGCTTGACAGGAACTCCTTCCTGTTTTACTTTTATCCTGTGTTTGAACCCAACAATGCACCCCAAATCACTTACGAACACCTTAGGAAACTTGTATTGTAACATATCAACATCAGATATCAATGGTTCTTTAACCACCATGACCTGTTCACTAGTCCCAGGTTTGAGCACCATCCCAAAAAGACCCTGATGGAACCATCCTAAGATGTTAAGTCTGTTCATTGTTACATAGACCTTACCTTATATTTTACGCCCCTTAAATTCCAGGACATCTTCAATATATCCTTCACGCTCAATTCCCCTGCCTTCATATGACACTGGGACCCTATCAGTTGGGAACATATTTCTGTTGCCCCAAGTTTTCCTAAACAATTCTGATGTAGACATAGTTATCCATGCTTCAGAGTCGACCAGTAAATGTAATGTTTTACCACCCACTAGAATGTTGACATACGGGTCAATACACTAATTCGGATTGCCCATGACTACTCCTTCATCGGTCACCACGACAATCATGTCTTGGAAATCCTTTACCAAATGCTGGTCCACGTCGTCATTCACCTCCATGACACTGTTGACTTTTGGACTTTTGTTAATCCCACTTTGACACACTTTCTCAAAGTGACCCATTTTACCACACTTATGACACACAAATGTCCTTGCTGGACACCCCTTGGAATTCCTCCCGTGAGGTACATTACCACATCTAAAACATCTATTCGTACTTTTAAAAAATAGCCTATCCATGCTTTTGTTATCGTTTCGTGCCTGAGAATAAGAGACCGCATTAACTTTATCATTCTCTTTAGGCTGTGCCTCCAGCTCTTTGAGTGACACTTGTGCCAATTAAATAATTTTTCCACTCAAATAACCTCTTCAAGAGAGGAATCTCCCATTGTCAGTAACTTCTGCTGAATGTGCCTGTCTAGACAATGCCCAATAAACTGGGCTCTGATCAGTTGGTCATGAAATGCTCCAAATTGACACACTGAGCACAATTTCCTGAGCACGCTTATGTAATCATCAACATTCTCCTTACGTAATTGTGCTCTTTTAAAATTTAAAAAATTTGTGACGCAGAGCTAATAAACTTGGTTGTTTGTCAAATCTTATGGTCAACTTCTTTATGGACTCCTGATAGTCATCTAGTTCTTCATCCTCGCCCTACACAACATCAGGCAAATGTTTGAAAGTTTCTCTGCCCTCAAAATCTAAAGTGTGTAACAGTAAGTACCTTTTCCTGTCAGGTCTGAAACGCGACACCTATTGCTCCCAGGTATGTCTCAAATCCATCCAACCATTGTTTCCATGGTAGGCAGGATTTCCAGGAGATTCCAAAAATGGAGGTGGAGCTTTAACTGACCGCATACTGATTCCTATAAGAATGAGAGCAGAAAAAAAAACACAAAATGTTTCTCTGTTAGTAAAAAGACCCAATCGCAGGGTGTCACACTAGTTAAATAGTGCCAGGAAATATCACATGGCTGGACTCATCTGCATTAAACTAGTGATCAGTAGTGCAACAATACATTGCATCTATGACACGCTAAGAGCATGAAAAATAACACGCTTTAATGGTCAATGAGCTGTGCGCATCAGCGTAAATAAAGCATTGGTCGCTTTGACAATGCACAAGCTGTGTGCATCAGCATTGATAGATAATTGTACAAATGAATAAACGTTGCGAAATGCCTTAATAGAGATTGAGCTGTGCGCATCAGTTTAAAGAAAACACTGCACCCCAAGAAAATAGATGAGCTGTGCGGGTCAGCGTTGATTATTTGTTAAGCCGATCTCTTGCGCGTCCCACATAACAACAAAGTCCACGCTGGAGTTTGTTGCTAGGGAACACCTGGCAACGTAGGATGCCTCGTGTACGTCCCCTATATGTAATGAGAGCTAATGTGTTCTGAAGACTGCGCTCGAGCGAGAGCTTCTTTCATGTTACGGCTGAATCCTGCACTCGGTTCCCAAAATAAATGATGGATACCAGCCTCACGCCGCTATAAAAGTTCAGCTCCTGTGCTGGTGCCATAAGTCACCTCCACAAGAAAGAGATGCACCGTAACATGCATCGAGTGTTACTGCTACCACCCGAAACAGGAAATCCTTTGCGTGGGTCCTCTAAGAGACTCCAAATCTCGTCGCCAAAATCATGTGGGGCCAGATGTAGCAGAGGGTTTTACCCATTCTGTGTCTTCATAAAAGAAACTCGTAATCCAAGTAAGTGCAGAATGCAAGTTTATTCAGTACATACAGTAGATGTAGCCACCTCTGACTCCACGCAGAACTAACAATTGTCATCTGAAGAACACGCCGCAAGTCCGAGGTGGAACCTTACAGGCTAACATAACACTGATACATCACAACATCAGACAATTAAAAGTTGTCCTCTGGTATAATCTAAATCATTTTTAGAACACAAAATAGTTGTGTGTCTTCTCTATCACAACTCTTTTTCACTGTTAAGATAAGGGTAAAAGGACAAAGAACCAACATAACTTGGCTATTGACCATGACATGTACTAATTCAATATTGTAGCACCTGTTCACAGTTCTGCTGCTTGTGTGTTTTTTTAATCTTCTAGTATATTTTGGACATGACTGATGGCACACTCCCGGTTTGGTGCACGGCACAAGTACATGCAAAGCCTCTATAATAACTACTTGGGATATTTAATGTGTGTTTATATATGTCTGTATTATGCTATTAAAGTTCACACCTAGAGAGAGAGTTATAATGTGTACGTAGGTAGGTGGGTTCCAGACACTCCAGAGGGGGAGAGAGGTGGAGGAAGAGAAAAACTAGTAAACGGAGTGTGGGGGTTACCAGTGGGTTAACCAGGCTCCTGTGAGCGTGGTTCAGGGGACAGAGTGGGTAGAGCAGATGGATCAATGACAGAAGATTGGAAACACAAATATATGGACAGAATATCATGTCAAAAATATCGAGGACAAGAATATTGAGAAGGTACGTGCAAATAGGTAAATATAAAAGTACTATTCTTAACTCCAGATCTATGTACCTTGAAGATATATATATCGTCAAGGAACGTAAATGTGGAGTTATATAGTAAAACTTTACTTACTCATAGAAAATGACCTTTACAATACTTTTGCCCTCGATGTTTTTGACACAATATTCTATCCCATGATTTTTCTGTTTCTGAGTTGTTTTCCAAACACCACTACAGATAGGGGTGCTGAAGGGAAGGGAGTCACTGGTCTACGGATGGTGGAGTTCTTCTTGGAGAGATCAGCAGAGGGGTTACTCTCTCATTTCCCGACTGACTCTGTTCCTCTTCCATTTAAGATGCTTGGTACTAGGTTTATGCAGAAAAACTAATAGGATGTTTTTCATCATGAAAAATTGGGGTGTATGATGGAACAACGAATGCGCCAACCACGCATGCCTGAACAACGCGTTCAGAATAACGACCGCGTTGTTTCCAAGAATGTCTTTACCACGCATGCCTTTACAACGATTTTTTGTTGTAAAGCCATGCCTAGTAAAGGCATGTGTGGAACGGCATGCATGGTTTTCCCATGCCACCCCCCACCCGCCCTATAAACACAAGTACCCGACTCCCCTAGCTGCCCTAAAAACACAACCATCCCTACCCCCCCACCTGCCCTAAAAATAAAACTACCCTGATACCCCAACCCACCCTGAGCCCTAAAACCTACCCTGACCCCCCCCACCTGCCCTAAAAACTGACCCCACCCCGAAAAATAAAACCTGGTCCAAAAAACAAAATTACTCCGACCCGCCCACCCCCACCCTAAAAAAAAAACTACCCGGCACCCCGCACATACTCTAAATATAAAACTACCCGCACCCACAAAATAAAACTACCCTGACGGTCCCAAAAATAAAACTACCCCGAACACCCTACCCACCCCTAAAAACTACCCCGATACCCCCACCCACAGCCCTAAAACCTACCCCAAACCCCAACCCACCCTAAAAACAACTGACCCGACCCCCAAAACTAAAATTACCCCGCCCCTAAAAACGAAATTACCCCAACCCCTAAAAACCCACCCCCTACCTGCCCTACATACAAAACTACCCAAACCCCCCACTCCGGCCCTAAAAACAAAATTACCCCGATCCCCGCCCTAAAAAAGATAGTACCCCGACCCCCCACCCA
This sequence comes from Pleurodeles waltl, assembly GCF_031143425.1. NCBI lineage: Eukaryota > Metazoa > Chordata > Amphibia > Caudata > Salamandridae > Pleurodeles > Pleurodeles waltl. The sequence goes on from NC_090438.1 coordinate 91,381,612, forward strand.
CCCTAAAAACAAAACTACCCCGACCACTCATGCTCGCCCCTTAAAAAAAAAATAACCCAACCACCCCACCTCTAAAAGCTACCCCACCCCTAAAAACAATCCCCAACCCTCCCCAGCCCCACTTACCTGACCGCGTCCTACCTCGACCCCCCCACCCTGCCCCTAGATACAAAATTACCTCAACCCCACACCCCGCACCTTAAGACCCAACCCCCCACCCGCGCTAAATGCAAAATTACCCTGACCCCCCAACCCGCCCCTAAATACAAAATTACCACTACCCCCCACCCCGCCCCTAAAAACAAAATTACCAATCACCCGCCCCTAAAAACCCAACCTAATACAAAATTACCCCGACCCCTCACCCCACCCCTAAAAACACAACTACCCCGACCACTCACCCTCTCCCCTTAAAAAAAAATAACCCAACCACCCCACCTCTAAAAGCTACTCCACCCCTAAAAACAATGCCCAACCCTCCCCAGCCCCACTTACCTGACCGCATCCTACCCGACCCCCCAACCCTGCCCCTAGATACAAAATTACCTCAACCCCACACCCCGCGCCTTAAGACCCAACCCCCCACCCGCGCTAAATGCAAAATTACCCTGACCCCCAACCCGCCCCTAAATACAAAATTACCCCTACCCCCACCCCGCCCCTAAAAACAAAATTACCACTCACCCGCCCCTAAAAACCCACCCTAAATACAAAATTACCCCGACCCCTCACCCCACCCCTAAAAACAAAACTACCCTGCCCCCCTGCCCTAAAAACAAAACTGACCTAAAAACTAACCCCAGCCCCACTTACCTGTCCGCGTCCTCTCCCGATGCTGACTCCCTTTTTCTCTGCCTTAACCACGCATGTGCATTGTTCAGCACATGCGTAGTTAAGGCAGAGAAAAAGGAAATCGTTGACGCAAACGTGGTTCCACTTGTGGTGACAACATTGTTGTGGTTCCGGCGTTGTTGTTCTGGACGTTTCCCTGAAAACTGATCTCTAAAACAGAGCTGATAGGCATTATACTACATGACTGTAGATGACTATGGGCAACATTCATTGAAAGTGGCGCATCATGTTATGATGTGCCACTTTTCTTGTGCCCCATTTGCTCCCCCCTAATACCACCATGTGTGCGCCGTATTTATGATACAGCACACCATGATGCACATTAGGGAACTAGCGTAAAAACCTTTAATGCTAGTTTACCGTTTTGCAGGAAAGTCGCCAAATATTTTTACGCTAATCCTGCAAAGTGAAAGGAGGCCCACTGAAAACAATGGGAGTGTCATTTAAACACCTGCCTAAAGCAGGAGTTAGAAATGACGCTAACATTGGCGCAGTGGTTTTATAGATTCCACTGCACCATTTCTCTGGGTCTCTAAATGCCGGTAGGCACCCCTTGCATACATTAGGCCTGGAGCAAGCATAATGTGGCGCAAGCATTTACAAAGTGGTGCAATGCAAGCATTGTGCACTTTGTAAATACGGTGCGGCGTTTTTGCCAACCTAACATCAAATTACCATTTTAAAAAAATTACGCTAATGAGGTGCAAGGTGGCGATAGGGCCTTTTTAAATCTGGCCCTATATGATTTACTTGGGCTGGCACTAACAGCAGATCTACACCCATATGCTGTTCCACTCCATCTTCAAGTATTACACACGTACCTGCAGTCAGAACATATAATTTAATGAGAAATTATTGTATCTATTGGGCAGAGTCCACAAATTACCATGGTTGTGGAGGAATGTGTGAGAACAAAAGACTTTTGCCTTTCCAAAGGCATAAGGCCATTTTACCTGGCTTCCTTGTCATCTTTGTTATTGTATGTCAATTGTAGATTGCACATATCACCAGTGAGGGTATCCAGGCAGTTGAGCATGTGTGTAGATGTGCAGTCCTTGCAGATTTATTTGAAGAGCCAGGCTTCAGCTTCTTGCTGAACTCAAGAAGTGAGGAGGAAGCTCTGATGTGATGAGGGAGGTCATTCCACGGTTTGGGTGTGATGTAGCAGAATAAGCAATCTCTTGATCTGCTTTTGTGGATGGGGTGGGGTGTGCAAGTGAGACTGAGGCTGAGCGTTTGTGCCTGGTACGCTGGTGAAAGTGCATGCAGTTGTTTAAGTCTGCGGGTCCGGTGTTGTGCAGAGCTTTGTAGGTGTGCATCTTATCATGTGATCTGAAGAAAAGTAAACCTTCATGAATCATTGAAAAGGTTTATTCCACAACATGACCCTCCAGGCTCTTTCTCTTTCAGCATCCCACGAAGTTCTCACAAGATTCCAACTGGCATTCCCCAGGGTGGAATGTGTCAAGTAACTGGGTTGAGTAACCAGGATAGGGGAAGAGGGAATTAAGGTTACTACAATGCAACAGGCAAAAGCTACAAGGTAGGTAAGGGTAATAAGCAGGTACTTAAATATTCACTATAAAATTGTAAATTACAAACTGGTTCCATAATTGACTCTTTGCTAAAGCGTGGGGAATCTTGCCAGAGTCTTTTACTAACTGCCGCTTAGTGTTGCACCCATTGTTATGTATAATGGGGGAGTCTGTTTTTTGTCTGTCCTTTGGCACGTAGGGGCTCATTATCACATTGGCGGTAAATACCGCCTACCGGCCGCCAACATACTGCCACGGTGGCTACCATCCATCTGCCATAATATGAGCACTGCCTGACATTCACCACAATAAGGGCAGAAATCTGGCAATGCTTATAGTGGTGGACGGTGGTAAGCTGGCGCTGCTAATACCAGCACCGCCCGCCAGAAGGACTCTGCCAGCATATTATGACCAGTTATAAGGCCTGGCGGTGTTCTGCTGGTGCGGCGCTGCTGGTGGTAGTAGCGCCCCTTCCAGTTCCCTGCTGGACAACCTCTTTGCCAGACAAGGTGAGTGTGTGCATGAATGTGTGAGTGTGTGTGTGAATGTGTCTGTGTGTGTTGTCTTGTTTGCGTGGTTGTATGCGTGTGAGTGATTGCGTGTTAGATTGGTGAAGTGAGTGCATGTCTGCATGTCAGTGTGATTGTGTGTAAGAATGTGTGTGAGTATGTCTGGAAGTAGGCATGTATGAATGCGTGTATGCCAGTGTGTGTATGAATGTGTGTATGCCAGTGTAAGTGAATGGGAATACGTGGTTCGTGTGGGTGTCTGTGTGCGTGTATGCGAGGAGGGGGGTGTGGGGTGAGGGGCGCTGTCACTGTAGTGGGGTAGGGGATGATGTGTGTGTGTGTGGCTGTGGGGTAAGTTGTGTAGTGTGTGCGTGTCTGCGGGTGTGTCCGTGTATGGGGGGTGGGTAGGTGAGTGGGTAGATCGGAGGGGGTGGGGGATGAGTGAGTGGATTGAAGGGGATGAGTGAGTGGATCAGAGAGGGGTTGGGGGTGAGTTTGGATGGAGGGGGTGGAGGGCATCAGGTGAGTGTTAGAAGTCACCTACCGGTGACAGTGAAGGAATTCCCTGTCACCGTTAGGGCCTACTGCCATGGTTTTCGTGGCGTTGCTAACCCCATGAAAACCATGGTGATAGGCTGGCTCATAATGCCATAGGCAGTACTAGGTCGGATGCCAGGCTGGAGATAGACATCTCCGGCCCGGTGGCTCATACCGCCATGCCAGTATCAGTGGAGAAGTGGCGGGTTGGCTGTAGGCAACCCGCCAATCTCATAATGAGGCGGTATGTACCGCCAGCCTGTAGGCGGTAATACCGCCACATTAACCTCAGCAGTCAGAAGACCTCCAGGTTCATAATGATGCCCACAATCTTTACATGCTACAGTTGTGGTTGGTGAGGCAGGCATGTTTGTGGCTGGGTACATAGTTGACTTTGTTGCAAGTTACACTGTGTGGTCGTACACCAGTCACAGACAAAGAGCTTATTTCTGGACAGGCCTGTTCCCGGAAGTTTCTACTATTCATTCTAAAGGCATGCGTAGAAAGACATATTCGTGCTAAGAAATTGCGTGGTAAAGGCACACATGGTAAAAATGTATGTAATGTAAACTCCGAGTTGTAAAGGCGGGCGTGGTAATGGCATATGCGATTCCTTCATTCATTCATTCTCCTTCTGCATTGCTGCTCTATTCTAGATCTCCACTGCTGGGTTTGAGGGTTTTTTGTCCCGTAAGGATTTGTCCTTCAAATTTCAAAATCCTTTCTGCAGCTGGAGTCTGCTTTTTCACCTAACCATAAGAGTACAGACCTCAAGGTTACCTCAAGGAGTTACCCCTATCTTCGGCAAACCAGGTTGGAGACAACAAGGTGAATATGTCATCAAACCGTTGACCTGAAAAGGGCTTTAGGGAGGATTCTGGGTGGTTGTGGGCAGGTAAGGGGTGGCATACGGACAGGAACAAATCAGAAAACCAACACCACATAGCTGTGGAAGGCAGGAAGGGACAGCAACAGCCTTTGTGGAGGGTTAAGCTGGAGGTGGATAGATGAAGATTGGAGTAGGGATAATAGACAAAAAAAACTATGATTGTTGTCACAACAAGATAGCTATGGTTTGCAAACAAGGACAGTTTGCAGAAAGGTGCTGGGTGCCATGGGACACATAATAAAGTCAATCAGTACTGCCAGGGAAACAGCACAGACAAACAACCATGTAACCACCATCACAAAATGGTGTATATGTCAACAACAAGCTGCAACTGAGAAAAAAGTCAGAAGTGAAATTTGGATGCAGTCCATTCATCATGTTTGTTAGCAGACCACTGGGGACACTAAAAGCAAGACCACCAAAGAGCAGTCAAAGTGTGCTAAGTGTGTGGCCAGCAGGGCTAGCATCAGTTTGGGCCTTGCAAGCAAATCTGCCCTGGGCTTCTAGTATCCCTGTTATACATATTAATGTGACTTCTGACCTGCAATGTAATATTGTTCAACGAGAATTCATATTATGCTCTTATTCTTCCAGTGCAGGTGCTAAGAGCTTCACATCACTTTTCTCAAAATAACAGAAACAGCATAAGTAATAGGCACAAATGAATACTCTTGAGGTAACATTTGCATTTCTGAACAAGGTATCCCCCTGGAGAATCAATGGTTTATCTCCTAATACAATGATTTGTTTCTGTGCATCACGGTTAAATCTCCCATATGGTTTGATAACCCTGCTATTTAATTTAATGAGATGCATTATATATTCTTGCAAGCTACACTGCTGAAACTCCCATCCGATGAGTCATGGATCACTTAGTACAAATGCTGCATATCAACAGGCTCTATTGCTAAAAAAGAATGTTATGTTTTGCTTTTAATATAGGATGGCATGACAATCTTGAATTTGTAACAAATGCTCAAGCCCATGCACTGGAGCACGAAGTGTGCAAAACACTAGAAATATAAGTAGGAATAAACCTAAAGACGAGAAGACATACATTTAAAGTGAAACAGCAACATTTTAGTTTTTAGACAACTTAAAGTTGCCCTCTGAATCTAAATAATAGAAAACAAAACAGTTTTGTGTCTTCCCTATCACAACTCTTTTTTCACAGTTAAGATAACGGTAAAAGGACAAAGAACCAACATACCTTGGAGTGTGACAACTTCTTATATTAATACAATATTGTAGTACTTGTTCACAGTCCTGCTGCTTGTGTGATTGTTAATCTTTTGGTATATTTTGGACACGAGTGAGGGCACACTACTGGTTTACTGCAGGGCACAGGTACATGCAAGGCCTCTGTAATCACTACTTGTGATATTTAATATGAACGTATACATGTCTGTATTATACTATTAAAGTTCGCACCTAGAGAGAGGATTATAAGGTGGAGGTAGACAGGTGGGTTCCGGACACTCTACAGGGGGAAGAGAGGTGGAGGAAGAAACAACTAGTCAACGGAATGTGGGGGTTACCAGTAGGGTAACAAGGCTCCTGTGAGCGTGGTTCAGGGGACAGAGTGGGCATAGCAGATAGATCAATGACAGAATATTGGAAACACAAATATCATGGATAGAGTATCGTGTAAAAATATTAAGGACAAGAATATTGAGCTGGTAAGTGCAAATAAGTAAGTATAAATGTACTATTCTTAACTCCAGGTCTACATATCTTGAAGATATATATTGTTAAGGAACACATATGTGGAGTTATATATAGTAAAACTTTACTTACACAAGGAAAATGACCTTCACAATATTCTTGTCCTCAATGTTTTTGGCACAATATTCTGTCCCACAATTTTTCTGTTTCAGAATTTTTTCCCAAACACCATTGCAGATAGGGGTGCTGAAGGGATGGTGTCACTGGTCTACGGGTGGTGAGGTTGTTCTTGGAGAGTTTCGCAGCGGAGTTACTCCCTCACTTCCTGACTGGCCCCTTTTCCTCTTCCATTCAAGATGCTTGCTACTGGGTTTATGCAGAAAATCTAATAGGATGTTTTTCATCATGAAAACTGATCTCTGAATAAAAGCTGATCAGCATTATAACCCATGACTATAGAAGACTATGGTCCGCATTATGACATTGGTGGTCAGGTGACCGTCACGCCGGCGATGGAGGTAGTACCGTCACCAGGCTGGCGGTAATTACTGCCAAATTATGACCATCATGGTGATCTCTCCCATTGACAGCCAAAGTACCACCCCAAGGCATCTCCAGGCAGGTGGAAGACAAGGATCCGCCCACCATATTATGACATAGCACACCGCCAGGATTTCCGGGGCGGTAGCAACGCCACCAAAAGCCTGGCTGAAACACATCATATGAAAGGAGACACTCACCTCCAGGGACACAGAGGAGTCTGCGGCCACCATGGAACCAGAACTGGAAGTCTTCCCGATCCTGTACCACGCCATGGCCATCCAGGAGCACCAACGCAAACAAAGACGACAGCGGTGAGTACGGTCGCCTAGCACACAGGGGAGGGAGAGAAGGAGAGGAGGGTGACACACACACACGCACAACACACACCACACACCACACACCCAGAAGTTTCTGCAAAGTAAACCGACAGCATCAGAACCCAGGAGCAAAGAAAGCTAGGACACATACCTCTGTTCCAACCACTGTAATCCCGTTGGATGAAGAGCTGAAATCCAAATAAATCAAATATACATATTTACAGGCAGGGCCATTGGCCAGTCCAAAGTCTAAAAAAGGCCCACAGGGCAAGGTCCAAGGCCCAACGTGACTCCTGATACCATCGAAACTCCACTGTGCAGGGGCATCATGTCGGAAATAGGCAGGCGCCGCAGGGGAGGGAGGTGGTGGCGCTGGGGGGGGGGCTTCTTTTTGGGAAGGTGGTTCTTAGGCTTGGGTTTGGGAGGGGGCAGGTCTTTACCCTTCCGTTTTGGGGGCGGAGGAGTGGGCTTGGGGCAGGGGGCCTAAGTGACACTCATGTGCCCCTTAGTGGCAGCTGAAGTCTTAGGGGGAGGAACAGGGCTTGATTTAGTGCTGGAGGAACTGGGCTGGGGGGTGGGACTTTTCTCTTACGGGCAGGACGATGGGGGGGAGGAGGGAATAGGTCAAGGTGGGAAAGGAAAACCTTCTTGGGACCAATGGGGTGGGGTGTGGGAGGAGGTATGGGAGTGGAGGAAGAGGAAGTGGTTGTTTTAGGAGGAGGTGTGCTGGACTTGGTTGTAGGTGCATAGACAGTGTGCTTGTGTGAGGTGGATGGCTGTTGGGGGTCTGAGTGTGAGCGTTTGTGTGTCTTTGGAGGAGGGGAGACATGGTGGGGGAGGTCAAACAGGACATGTGAATGGATGCTGTTGTGGTGTTTGCAAGTGAGGTGGGTATGCTGCATCAGGTGGTGATGGTGGTGACTGTGCATGTGGTCTGTGGGGTGCAAGTCTGCAGGTCTGCTGTTGTGGTGACTGTGGGCAAGGCTGTGTAGGTGGCAGGATCTGGGACTGTTGATGCTGTGCATGCAGTTTTGAGTGCTGATGTGACTGTGAGGGAGGCAGAGGAGGAGGAGGGGGAGACAGTGGAGGCAGTGGCTGATGTTGTGTGTGCATCTGTGTATTGGCTGTGTGTGTGTGCTTGTGGACTGAAGTGTGCTGCCTGTGTTTGTCTGTGAAGTCTTGTCTGTTGTTTTGGGTGCATGCTTGTCAGAATGTGTGCGTGGGATGGGTTTGAGGAGAGGAGCCTGGGACTAGGACGAGGTAGTTCGAGAGGAGACGGAAGATTCAGGGACACTGGCTGCCGTCAGATAGGAGGCCAGAGCCTGAAACTTTCTCTGTAGGGCCACCAAGCCACAGTGACTGGCCTCCAGGAAGGCATTGCATTGCTGCATCTGGGATGCCAGCCCCTGGATGCCATTCACTATGGTTGACTGCTCTACAGAGATGGATCTCAGGAGGTCAATAGCCTCCTCACTGAGAGCAGCAGGGCTGACTGGGGCAGGGCCTGAGGTGCCTGGGGCGAAGGAGACGCCCACCCTCCTGGGTGAGCGGGCACGGGCATCTGGGTGGGGGACCACTGGGAGGGCGGTGCTGGTACGGGGGGAGGCGCAAGATCCTGTAGCTGGGGTGGTCCCAGAGGGGTCCACCACCACCAGGGAGCTCCCATCGGAGGAGGAATCAAAGTCAGTTGTAGAAGCTCCTTTCCCCCCTGTGGTGCTCGGTGTTGGTGGACTCTGCCTCCCGGGTCCCGTAGGCTGCAGCTCCCTCACTCACCGGTGCCCCTGCTCCTTCGCCAGATGATGCTAATGCACACATGGACAGGATGACAACAGGAGAGGGGGGAGAAAGAAAGGGAGCACAGGGTCAATCACAGCACCAACAGCACATATGGCATACACATCACTGTCACTCACTGGGGCTAAGAATGGGCAGTATGGACCATACTGGCATACCATTGGCTGGGTACTACAGCAGGTAGGACTCAAACACTGCCATCTGCACACCTACTGGTCTGCCATGGAAAGCCAGCTACCTAGCTATTAAAAATATGCTGAACACCCAAAATACCTAAGCTGGACCACGCAGCAATGTCTAAACTGTCATACTGGGGCATCCACTGACTAGAACCCTGCACTCAAATCCAATGCCAGGCAACAAATGATGAATCTCTGACACACTGTACTCACCCCCTTGTGGCCTCTGTGCTGGCTCAAGCGTCCATCCAGCTCTGGGTAGGCCACGGGCAGTATGCGGGCCATTAGGGGGGGTCAGGCTCCAACGGGCACCCCTCCCTCGTTGGGAGTCCATCCCCAGCTGGGCCTCCACGGTCTTCCGGGCCCAGAGTCTCAGGTCCTCCCACCGTTTCCTGCAGTGGGTGCTCCGCCGGCTATGGACCCCCATGGTCCGCACGTCCTTGGCAATGTCACACCACAACCCCTTCTTCTGATGGGCGCTGACCTGCAAAGGAAACACACCTGCAGAGGGACTCCATGAACCATGCAATCCGCCTGTCACACATTTGGCCTACATACTGCATTTGCCCTTCATGAAGCACAAACATGACCAGTACCTCTTCATTCACACAGCCTCCAGCCATACCCCCCCAAATGACACACTGCCAGCACACACACACATTTACATGCAGCCATGTCGCATGCAAGGTACCCATGATGTACTCACCTGTTGGTCTGGAGGCCCATACAACTGCCCATACAGGGGTAGGACCCCATCCACGAGCCTTGATGACGCAGAAAAAGAAGGTCCGACATATATTCATACATACCGTGTAATCAATACATATAATGAAGTGTGATTTTAGTAAAGAAAATAATGTACGAGGGAAATTGTGCCCTCGGGGTAGTTCGCCATCATTGTAAACGAGCTTTATTAATCATGAAGTATTGAAAATGTAGTAATCCATCATAATTGTAAATGTATGCTATGATTTCTTGCTTGAAAACTGTTTTGCTTAGCTTAAATTTAGTACAGGCTTTGGCCTAGTTGCCTGGTTTCAAATTCTAACTGCGTGATTTTTCCTTGAACTAATGAAATATATATTCTTGCTTGAAGTTGTATTTTTCCAGTAGAGCTGACTGGTACACTTATCTCCAAGGTTTCGTGCTAGGCCGGTTTCATCCCCTTTGATACAAGGCCAGTCTCTGCAGGTGCGAACAATGAAGGTACAGATAGTAAAATAATTGTCAAACCATGATACAATTTGTGTCCCAAGGCTCCAAGGACAGTGTATGCATAAATGAGCGCTAGTAAAAGACAATTTTTGATTGGACAATTTGAAGCCAACCTATGAACCCTCCAATGGAAGACCCTGCAGAATTTGGAATGTTTCTTACTTAAACCCACCGGACAAAGAGAAGTCAGCCATTTTCCTCGATGCCAGTTTGAAGCCTGATGCCAGACTCCATTTTGGACGACACCCTGATACCCTTTTCTCTATCTGAGAGAAAGAGACTTTAAGAATTCTCACCCTAGAGACTTTAACTTTGATTTGCCCCGCCTTGCCCATGCAGTAAATTTGCCCCATTCTCCTTGCCGCTGCAAGGAAGCTTGCCCTTAACTTTGCCCCTTTGAAACTTGCCCCATGCTGATCAACCGGTACCTGAAGGACGAAGACTTTCCTTGAATGCTGATTGTATTTGGTAAATATGAAAGGATAAATGTATTATGCATTGTGTTTTTTTCCTTTTAGGTACCAACTGCTAATTTTGATAGGGTCCTAGCTAGAAGTTTTCCAAATTTGTGTTGACTAAATTCGTTTTGCATGAAGACCCACATGCCGATGCTAATTAGAGGTTAGTCGAGGTATTCATTCAATGTACCATGCTAAATTGAAATCTTGTTATGCTGACCGAATGTATGCAATTAGTAAAAATACAGTTAGTCACATTGGTGATTTGCATTGCGATAACAGAGTGTATCATCATTCAGATTTTACGTAGATTGCGTTTCTTCCGCCGTCATGGACAGCTAGTAATGTTCATATACATATATCAATTGGTTTTGAGACATATATATATCGTGCTAGCTTTGTTAATATAGGGAAATAAATTCACTAACTTTTAATAAACTGGTGTGGTTATTCATGACTGAAAGGTCATGGTGCGCCGAAATACCAACTGTTATTGATTTCTGATGTGTTATATTGACCTATTAATTGAGTATTGATTATCGATTATAGTAGTTATTGATTATTGATCTGAGTGACTCAACTATTTTAGGATGAGGAGAGCCCGACTCGGTTAAAAGATCCACCGACCTCCAACGTGTCCAGGTACAGGTAATTTATAAGGGCTGGACGCGTTATCAGCCTCTCCAACTCCTCCGACGTGAAGGCTGGGGCCCTTTACCCTGTAGCATGGGCCATGGCAGGTACTAGACACAGGTCAAAGCAGCACACGCAGTGGAGATGTAGTCCAGTGGAAAGTCAGGAATCAAGTGAAGTAGTAGGTAGAAAATGGCGATCACGTCTGCGGCGGTGAACATCGTCACCGCCAGCGTTGATCATCATTAGTTCCTGAACTCCATTGAGACCCATGTTAGCCAATGAGGAATTGCACTGCAGTGCAGACCGCCTTCCGCCATGATGCCTAACGCCAGCGGAGTGAGGTCACTTCCACCTGTCCCTGCATACAGGACAGGCGGTTGCCATTTCCTACTGCTAGTGCACATGTATTGATTTAAAAGTACGTCATTGGTGTTGACTGTACACACCTAGACAATTCTAGTGTCCAACATACATACATGCATACATACATACATGCTCTGTGTACTCTGACGTTGTGTGTCCATAGTTCCTGGTGTCACTCCCTTCTTACTTTTGGGTCACTTAGGTACCAACCACTGCGGAGGAATAGGAGGAGGAGGCAAGCACCCATGTACAGACCCCTTATGGACTTGGCTACACTGGAGGACAGGCACATCATACTCGCCTATCGTCTGGACATGGCCACAATCACAGAGCTGTGTGCGCAATTGGAGCCTGATCTGCTACCTGCTATCCGTTGCACGACACTAATACCCCCTCTTGTGCAGGTACTATCAGTGCTCCATTTCCTGGCAACAGACTTGTTCCAGGTGAAAGCGGGCTTGGCTGCAGGAATGTCACAGCCAATGTTCTCGATTGTGCTTGAAGGGTTTTGGCTGCCTTGCTCAAACACATGTGCAGCTACATCGCATTCCCCCAGGTTGATGATTTGCCCCCTGTGAAGGCTGGATTCTATGCAATGGGACACATACCACATGTGATTGGGGCCATTGATGGGATCCATATTGTCTTAGTCCCCATCAGGGCCAATGAACAGGTGTAGAGGAATAGGAAGAGTTTCCACTCCCTCAATGTCCAGATGGTGTGCCTTGCTGACCAGTACATTCCTCACGTCACTGCCAAGTATCCTGGGTCAGTACATGATGCCTTTGTCCTGAGGAATAGCAGCGTCCCACAGCTGATGGCACAACTACAGAGGCACAGAGTGTGGCTTATAGGTGAGCCTGAATCCCCACCCAATGTATGTCAGTGTATGCCTTCAGGAGTCATACCCCATGCCATTGTGCAAGGCTAATGTGTGTCTCTCACTTCTTCCAGGTAACTCCGGCTACCCGAACCTGTCATGGCTCTTGACCTCTGTTAGGAATCCGAGAACAGGGGCTGAGAATAGGTACAATGATGCTCATGGGTGTACCAGGAGGATTGTTGAACGGGCCTTTGGTCTCCTGAAGGCCAGTTTCAGGTGGATCCCTATGCTACTCCCCTGAGAAGTTCTGCAAGATTGTTGTTGTGTGCTGCATGCTGCACAATTTGTCCCTCAGACACCATGTGCCCTATCTGCAGGAGGTGGGGGATGACAATGCACCTGTGGCAGCAGTAGACACTGAGGACAGCGAGGAGGATGAGGAGGATGTGGACAACAGGACACATTTCATACAGCAGTATTTCCAATGACACTCAGGTAAGACTGTTGAACTATACATTTCTTCATTTAAATGTTGTGCTGTGTAGCTGTAGCATAATGCCAATCAATACCTTTGCATCCCAACTGACTGCCACCTATGCCTTCCCCTTATTGCAGATGTTGGTGTGGTTACAACAGTGTAGTGCTGTGATGTGTACAGACTGCTGAGACACATATGTAGGGTGGATCAACACATTACAGGACATTTGCACAGGATCATGCAGTTCAATACAGTTCAATGCATTGTACATTTCCTTCAGATAAAGCACTATTACTCAAGTTGTGTCCAAAGGTGTTTATTAATAAATTAGGTATACAAGGCAAAGTGCAATAGAGTTGGGTGATGGTTGGGAAAAGTCCAGTGTAGTGGGAACAGTGTGTTTGTAGCACAGGTCCAGTGTTCAAGGGGCCATCGGAAGAGGAGCAATGGTAGTTCAAAGTGGACATGGTGACACAGTGGAACACAAGGGGGACATTCTGGAGGGGCTCATTTCCTGGCAGTGGTCTTGATCTTGGCAACTGTATCTGGTGTCTGTCTGGGTCGCAGGGAACGTTTGCAGGGTGGTTCACCTTCTGCAGGGGGAGGGGTGCTGGTGGCCTGTGGGTCCTGTGGCAGGGCCTCCTGTCCACTAGCTGCAGCAGATGTGGGGGGCTGGTCAGTACACTGGCTAGTGGTAGGGGCCCTGCTGGTATGCTGTGTACTCCCACATGATGTTGTCCATGTCACTCAGCGCCCCTGCAATGGAGGCCATGGTGGTATTCAAGGCCTGCAATTGTTGCATGACCTCCTAGTGCTGTTCCCCCTGCAGCCTCTGGTTCTCCTGCATGATGTTGAGCACCTGACACATCCTGTCCTGGGATTTTTGGCATGCCCCCAGGACATTTGTGAGTGCCTCCTTGGCAGTGGGTTCCCTGGGCCTGTCCTCCCCCTGGCACACAGCTGTCCTCTGACTGTCCCTGACCCCCTGTGCCTGTGTCCCCTGAATGGTGTGCCTACTCCCACTGACACCAGGACCCTCATTGTCTTGCCTGTGTGGTGTGGACTTGGGTCCCTGTACAGGTGAGCATACTACTTATTGACCTGTCCTGGGGACAGAGGTCTGGGGGCATTGGCTGGCTGCTGTGGTGTTAGATTCTGAGGGGGGGTCTGTAGTGGACTGGCTGTGGGATGGGGTAGCCGACTGACCAGTGGTCCCTGATGGGCCAGGGAGTTCATCCAGATCCAGACCTCCTGAGTTGCTGTCATCACTGGGGGCGACTCTGCATCGGAGCGCCAAGCCAGGGCACTCCGGCCAATCCTAACGCTGCTCTCATGCGAGAACAGCATCAAGATTGGTTGCTGGGCAGGCTGGGAGCCTGTGCCTGCAGCAAGTGGAGCTGGAGCCAGAAGAGCGGCAAGGCTGCGGCGGAGGAGAGTTTCTTTTTTTTTAATTCCTTTATGTTGTGCCCCCCCAACAGCTTTGCCCCTACAGGAGCTGCCCCTGGCTGGCATGTATTGTTAAAATACATCATATGACAAGCAGAGCGCATGAGAGTGGCTTAAGCGGCAGTGGGAAGAGAGAGCAGTACAGATTGGTATGATTAATAAGTGAGAGGAACATAATATTCTGTAAAATAATAAAAAATTGGGGGGCTTTCAAAACAGAGATGAGAGAGAGAGTGTGTGTGCTTTGTCAGTGTGTGCGTGCATAAATCCCAGGTGAAACCCGGCAGACAACTCACCATACCCAAATGAAAGCACCTGTATCCAACAATTCATCAGAATATACATTTATTAGTGGGGGTGTAACACCCCTAATACCCCCACTGAAGCTACCCCCCTGAGTGGGAGTGAGGATGAGTAAGTGAGAGAATGTGAGTTAGAGTGAGTGAGGTACCCGGCAGTTTAGAACTGCAGAGAGACAGGAAGTGAAGAGGTAAACACAGCTGCCTTTTCCCAAACACACACCATGAAGCAGAAGCAGGTCTAGAACATGCGGGACACATTTTTAGTGTTCTACTGAAAAAAAGGCAAAGAGTGAAACAAAGCAGCATCTACTAAAATATCAAAGGGGCTGGTCCACCTAAAACTGATAGCATGCCCGTGTACATGGACAAAGAACAGGGAAATACTCAATAAAAAATCCTGAAATGCTGGCTTGTTACACGGTACAAAATATTATTTTATGAAAATGAAAGCGTGTCTTTGTCTGGGCACACAATGGTTTGACATAAGAATGGATGAAGGAAAATGAAGCGCTTGGTGTCCCTGCCATTTGAGAATGGTACAATCATGTCTATGCCTGGGTGGGACTAATGAACAGGGCAGGCCCATGCATTGTAAAGACCAATAGGACCACCATGGGACAGAGTGGAAGAGTCCTGGTCCTCCAAAATATGTACTGGTGGGCCCACTGGCTCCCCCCGGCGCAATGTAATTACTGGGTTAAGGAGAGGGCACTGTATGGCCATAAAGATAGGGTGGTGGGTAGTTATAAATTAAGGTTTAATTTTAAGGTGTAGGTTAGCATAGGGTCAGTACACTTACTCTTGAAACTATCTTACTCAATGTAGTGGAAATCTCAACAGTGGTGATCCCTGTAGTGGTAATCTCAGAGGTAGTAATCCCAATAGTGGTAATATCAGCAGTGGTAATCTCAGAGTTAGTAATCGCAGTAGTAGTAATCTCAGAAGTGGTAATCCCTGCAGTGGTACTGTCAGAGGTAGTAATCACAGTAGTGGTGATTAAGCAGTGGTAATTCCTGCAGTGGTCCTCCCTGCAGTGGTAATCTCAGAGGTAGTAATCACAGTAGAGGTAATCTCAGCAGTAGTAATCCCTGCAGGGGTAATTTCAGAGGTAGTAATCTCAGCAGTGCTAATCCCTGCAGTGGTACTCTCAGAGGTAGTAATCACAATAGTGGTAATTCAGCACTGGTAATCCCTGGAGTGATAATCTCAGAAAACAAGAGGAGGGACTGGGAAGATAATGGTCCAGTGTACGTTCTCCCTAAGCATAAACTAGTAAATGAAAAGAGTACACTGTTCCAAGAAGTTCTATCTAAAGAGACGACAAGAATCGCTCTATGATAGGAGTGCCCTCAAGCGTCAATGAAGACGCGAAGCATCATCATTGGGCTAACTCCTCGTCAGACCGGCACTGCAATATCTGACGGGTCACCACCTGGTGGTGGCACTAAACCGAAGATGGTAACGCAGATCCAATGGTATCTGCAGTACGTGCTGACAGTGAGGGGAGAGGAGAGTAAGAAGTGAGTTAAAATTGGCTATGAACACTCAGTATCTAAATTTAATTACTCAGAGTAGCAGTCAGGCCAAGATTAAAAACAATAGAGGAGTATTTGGAGGAAATAATGGTCACCGATACTCCTACATAAAGGGTAAGGAAGAAAAATACTTAAAGTGCCTACTTACTAAAGGGGCAGATGTACTGGATCTTAAATATGTTGGCATTTGACCAAACACACGAATTGCAACACCTGACACTGTATTTACTTGATCACGTGTCCTTGTGATTTACAATATGTGGGCATGACGACCAGACCCGTCAAACTAAGAATTAACGAACATCGTAGTAACATCAGGTGTTCTCACATCACCACTAAATTAAGCTCGCATTTTCTGGAAGCGAACCATGGCCCCGACGATCTGTGGTGGACAGTTCTACAGGTGCCCAAACGCAATGATAATGACCCTAAATATCTGTTCAGGACTGAACAGCGTTGGATTTATAAACTTAAAACATCCAACGAGGGCCTCAACGATGACATTCCATGGTGGATCCTATCACCTTAACCTATTTTTAACAACTTATTTTTAACTACCGTTCTCTGTCTTGGGATAATTCTTTTTATCCGATTTTTGCGACTCTATTTCCTTCCTTTTGGAACGTATCTGTACATTCTCATAAGCCTCAATTAGGTTTATTTATTTATTTGAAGTCTATCTGGTTCCTGGCTGACTCTGTGACTATTTGTGACATTGGTGATCACCATTCTCATGTCCTGGACCGGCTCCCCCCTTTTTAATTTCAAAGATGGCCGCCGTTTTTTCATTTTGTTGACTCTCTTGTGATAGTCTTTTTTTAGTGTTTACTTTTCACTACAAGGGTGTTCCTTGTTCTGGCGAATGGCCTGAGTCTATTTAACACCTCCCGGACGCCCGGTGCCTTGATTTTCAGGCGCGCGTCCTCGGGTAGGTGAAGACAGGACCACAGGAAGAGATCATGTAAGTCCTGCAGCTAATTGTTATATTGCATTCATTACTGTTTTAGGGCTTGGTTAATTCTCGCTGAGACGTCCTCCCTTTGCCGGCATTTTTTCGATGTTGTCGGTACCGGCCTCACCCGTGGGCTAGTGCCGGCCACATTTTGACGGTTACTGCCGCCATAGGATCGCTTACAAACTGCTGACACTGTCCCTGCCACTGACGGGCACAGTCGATTCAGCATCAGCCGTACTGTCGGCTTTTATACATTTGAGTCTTTGCATATTCACCGCGTTCTGCGGCGTTTTTTCTCCCCCTTTTTTGCACATGAGACCTTGCTCATTTTACTGATACTATCACCATGCATTTACGGGTCACCCTACCATTCAGAACTCTGTATGTTTATTTAAAATAGAAGTCTCTTTGTCCATGACTGCTGCCAGCAAGGTCACTTTAGTTTTTCGGTTACCTCTACTGACATTTAATCTTCTCCATAATGTTAGCAGAGTGATTTCGACACTATTGGTGGTTAGTTACGCGACCCCCAGCTGTTGTAACACATTTTCAATTGTGCATGATTTTGTGTCCCCAGGCACTTTATGTGACATTATTGTTTTACAAACATACTTTACTGCCATTCTTTTACATATAGTGCAATCTCCTTTGGTCTGAGGTTTACGCGTCCCTAAGATGCCTGATTTCCACATGGGATGGTAAGCCTTCTATGTCATGTTTATGGTGCCTGACGATGTTTTTTTAAGGGATGTTGTTTATCTCTTTTATTACGGTTAATTTAATTGTGCTTAGACACCAATGTATGTCTTGTTGTTTTCTGTCTTTTCTAAGGGGCGACCTACTGTTTGACTGACTTTGACGATTAGTCCACGCATAGTAAGTGACCTTTTAGCACTTACTATACCCTTTTGTAGGAGAAGTTATCAATCACGGTCCTGATGAAGCGCCACTGGATAATTTTCTGACCACAAAGGCGCGAAACATGTCGACCCCTGAGTCTTAGGATAGAATATTTTTCTTCCTTACCCTTTATGTAGGAGTATCGGTGACCATTATTTCCTCCAAATACTCCTCTATTGTTTTTAATCTTGGCCTGACTGCTACTCTGAGTAACTAAATTTAGATACAGAGTGTTCATAGCCAATTTTAACTCACTTCTTACTCTCCTCTCCCCTCACTGTCAGCACGTACTGCAGATACCATTGGATCTGCGTTACCATCTTCGGTTTAGTGCCACCACCAGGTGGTGACCCGTCAGATATTGCAGTGCCGGTCTGACGAGGAGTTAGCCCAATGATGATGCTTCGCGTCTTCATTGACGCTTGAGGGCACTCCTATCATAGACCGATTCTTGTCGTCTCTTTAGATAGAACTTCTTGGAACAGTGTACTCTTTTCATTTACTAGTGGTAATCTCAGAGACAGTAATCACAGTAGTGGTAATCTCAGCAGTGGTAATCGCTGCAGTGGTAATTTCAAAGGTGGTAATCTCAGCAGAGGTTATCTTTGCACTGGTAATCTCAGAGGTGGTAATCACAGTAGTGATAATCTCAGGAGTGGTAATCCCTGCAGTGGTAATCTCAGAGGGGCTCATTTCAATGTAGTAGATTCTATGTAGTGGTATATGGACTCTGTTGTATTTTAGGTGGTGACATACAACCCTTCGTGCTGGGTCCTCGGTCTGATATGTTCATTGCATTCGCGTGTGAATAACGCTCAAACATTTTCTGTTTGTAACGCGCTTCCCTGAAGAACATGTTTTAAACTACTTCCTCCTCAGCAAGAAAAAGGACCTCTGAACTGAGTACAGCACAGCGCCTTCCCGAGGGACACCATCCTCATCTAAAGGTAAACATCTTCATTTGTTTAGTTTTTACTCAGCAGACTAGGGTCTTATAAAACAATAGGACTTGGATAGAATCTATTTCACTAGCATTTGCAATGCAATGGGTCTTGCGTTTACTTGAGTTAAAGCTATTAGCGTTGTTAACTCCTAACCGGACTTTTCTTGCCACATAAACTGAAAAGTAAAACAGTTTCACATAAGCGAGCCGACGGCCACCATGAGTGCAAAGCAAGCACATAAAAGGAGTCAGAAGTCCACTCGCAGTAAAATTTATCAGCAAACGTGCAATCATCCATGTAAACCAAAGTGCAATTATCCATGTAACCGACAAAAGTGCAATTATCCATGCAACAGGGTCGATGTCATACAAAGCGCTCAACTTCTGCCCAGTGTGATCGCGCTGCCTAGGATATAAAGAGAAAAAATAGTGCAGAAATCATAGGGAAAACATGGAACCTCGTATGTTTTCAATAGTTGGCCGGTGCGCTTGAGGTGGGCTAAACACCAGAAGAGGCATGACATTTGCATGCCTTCCACTAATGAAATCAAGTTAATTTTAAAAGGCAAGCCCATGAACCAACCAAACGGATGGGCTTGAGATGGGCATGGTTAAAAGCCCATAGAGAGATTACACCAGGGACGAGCACTTTGCACTTGACCCTAAAACTTGAGGAGTGACACTTGGTTGCATTACATCCATCATGTTTGTTGCCTGATCACTGGGGAACTCTAAAAGCAAGATCACCAAAGAGCAGTCAAGGTGTGCTAAGTGGGGGGCCAGCAGGGCTAGCATCAGCTTGTGTCTTGCAAGCAAATCCGAACTGGGCTTCTAGTATGCCTTTATACATATTGATGTGACTTCTGCCCTACAAAGCAATCTTGTGCAACAAGAATTCATATTATGCTCTCATTCTTCCAGTGTAGGTGTTAAGAGCTTCACATCACTTTTCTCAAAATAACAAAAAGAGCATAAGTAATAGACACAAATGAATACTCTTGAGGTAACATTTGCATTTCTGAACAAGGTATCCCCCTGGAGAATCAATGGTTTATCTCCTAACACAATGATTTGTTTCTGTCCATCATAGTTAAATGTCCCACATGATTTGATAACCGTGCTATTTAATTTATTGAGATGCATTATATATTCTTGCAAGCTACACTGCTGAAACTCCCATCTGATGAGTCATGTATCACC
The DNA here is from genome assembly GCF_031143425.1 of Pleurodeles waltl. Taxonomy (NCBI): domain Eukaryota; kingdom Metazoa; phylum Chordata; class Amphibia; order Caudata; family Salamandridae; genus Pleurodeles; species Pleurodeles waltl. The sequence goes on from NC_090438.1 coordinate 91,401,686, forward strand.
TAGTACATGTGCCGCATGTCAACAGGATCTATTGCTAAAACGAATGTTATGTTTTACCTCTAAAATAGGATGGCATGACAGTCTTGAATTTATAAAAACATGTTTATGCCCATGCACTGAAGCTCCAAATGTGGACTGAACTAGAAATACATTTGAGTAAACATAAAGACGAGAAGACGTACTTTTAAAGCAAAACAGCAACAGTTTAGTTTTCAGACAATTGAAAGTTGCCCTCTGATATACTCTAAGTCATTTTTGCAACACAAAACAGTTGTGTGTCTTCTCTATCACAACTCTTCTTTACACAGTTAGGATGACGGTAAAAGGACAAAGACCCAACATACCTTGGAGTTTGACAACTACTTATATTAATACAATATTGTAGCACCTGTTCACAGTCCTGCTGCGTGTGTGATTGTTAATCTTCGGTATATTTTGGACACAAGTGAGGGCACACTATTGGTTTACTGCAGGGCACAGGTACATGCAAGGCCTCTGTAATCACTACTTGGGATATTTAATATGAAGGTATACATGTCTGTATTATACTATTAAAGTTCGCACCTAGAGAGAGAGTTATAATGTGGAGGTAGGCAGGTGGGTTCCAGACACTCTACAGGGGGAAGAGAGGTGGAGGAAGAAAAAACTAGTCAACGGAATGTGGGGCTACGAGGAGGGTAACCATGACAGAGTGGGTATAGCAGATGGATCAATGACAGAATACCTTATGCACAGAGTATTGTGTCAAAAATAGCGAGGACAAGAATACTGAGAAGGTATGTGCAAACAAGTAAGTATAAATGTTCTATTCTCAAGTCCAAATCTATGTACTTTGAAGATAAATATATCGTCAAGGAACGTATATGTGGAGTTATATATAGTAAAACTTTACTTACACATATAAAATTACCTTCGAAATGTTCTTGTCCTCAATGTTTTTGTCACAATATTCTGTCCCATAATTGTGCTGTTTCCGATTTTTTTTCCAAACACCACTGCAGACAGGGATGCTGAATGGATGGAGGTCAGTGGTCTTTGGATGGTGGAGTACTTCTTGGAGAAATCAGCAGTGGGGTTATTCTCTCACTTCCTGACTGGCCCCTTTTGCTCTTCCGCTTAAGATGCTTGCTACTGGGTTTATGCAGAAAATCTAATAGGATGTTTTTCATCATAAAAGCTGATCGCTGAACAAGAGCTGATCAGCAATATAACGCATAAGTATGGAATACTATGGGGCAGATAGATTTAAGAGCCCCTAGCACCTCCTTGCACCATGTTAGCGTCATTTTGTTTCTGCTAATGTGACCCAACGAGGCTAAGAACGCGGCACCAAATGTACAAAGTGGCGCAATGCATGCATTGCGCCACTTTGTAACTGATTGTGCTACATTATGCATGTGCCAGGCATAATGTATGGAAATTGTGTGAAAAAATGGTGCAAAGAAATCTTTTAGATTTCTTTGCATCATTTTATTCGGCACTTTTAACGCCCGCTAAGAGCAGGTAGTAAAAGGAGGAACACCACTGTTTACAATGGGCCTCATTGAGATTTGCAGGATTAGCATCAACATGTTTGACATTGATCTTGCAAAGGTTTGAACTAGAATAAAAAAGTTGACGCTTGTTTCCTAACTACCGCCATGGTGCACTAATATCTTAGATACAGTGCACACATGGTGGTGTTAGGGAGGTACTAGGGGGCACAAGAAAAGTGACGCTGCACTGGGTGCAGCACCACTTTTCTTAAAACTGGCCCTATATGCCTTTCTTCGGCTGCCACTAACAGCAGATCTACATCCACTTATTGCTCCACTCTCCCTCCAAGGATTACACATAGACCTGAAGTCAGAACATGTAATTTAAGGAGAAATGAGTGTATCTACTGGGCAGAGTCGACAAAATAACCATCTTGCAGATGAATGTGTCAGAACAAAGGACTTTTGCCTTTCCAGAGGCATAACGTCATTTTATGTGACTTCCTTGTCATCTTTGTTAAGTTATGTCAATTGTAGAGCAAAAATATCACCTGTGAGGGTGTCCAGGCACTTGCGCAGGTTTGTAGATGTGCAGCCGTTGCAGAGTTATTTGAAGAGCCAGGTTTTTAGCTTCTTGTGGAACTAAGGAAGTGAGGAGGATGCTATGATGTGTTGAGAGAGGTTGATCTATGCTTTGGGTGCGAAGTAGGAGAATAAGTATTCTCCTGATCTGCTTTTGTAGATGGGGTGGGGTGTGCAAGTAAGAGTGAGGCCGAGCATTGCCATCTGGTAGGCTGGTAAAAGTGTTTGCGGTTGTTCAAGTCTGCGGGTCCGGTGTTGTGCAGAGCTTTGTAGGTGTGCATCTTATCATGTGATCTGAAGAAAAGTACACCTTCATGAATTATTGAAAAGTTTATTCCACAATTTGACAATGCAAGCTCATTCTCTGTCAGCAGCCCTTCAAAGCGCTCACAAGATTCCAACTGGCATTCCCTAGGGTGGAATGTACCAACTAACTGGGATGGGTAACCAGAATAGGGGAAGAGGGATTTATGGTTACTATGATGCAACAGGTAAAAGCTACAATGTAGATAAAGGTAATAAGCACATACTTAAATATTAACTATAAGATTATAAATCTCAACCTGGTCCCATAGCTGTCTCTCTGCTAAAGCCCCGGGAATCTTGCCAGAGTGTTTTACTATTGTAATTCCTGCTTTTTGTCACACCTATTGTAAGGTATATTGGAGGAGTCTGGTTTTTGTCTGTCCTTTGGCGCATAATCTTTATATGCTCCAGGTGTGGTTTGTGAGGCGGGCGTGTCTATGGCTGGGTACATAGTTGACTTTGTTGCAAGTTACACTGTGTGGTGGTACACCAGTCACAGCCAGAGAGTTTATTTCTGGTTGGTACCTAATAGACCCAAAAGTAAGAAGGGAGTGACAACAGGAACCATGAACTCACTACAGCAGTGTACACAGAGCATGCTTGTATGTTGGACACTGGAATTTTATAGGTGAGTACATTCGACTACAATGACGCACTTTTAAATCTGTACATGTGTGCTACCATTAGAAAATGGCATCCGCCTGTCCTATATGCAGGGACAGGTGGAAGTGATCTCACTCCGCCGCCGTTTACGTCATGGCGGGAGGTGGTCTGCACTGAAGTGCAATTCCTCATTGGCTAACACGCCCCTCTATGGCGTTTGGGAACCAATGATGATAAACGCCGGCAGTGACAGTGTTCACTGCCACGGACGTGACCGACATTTTATTTCTACCACCGATTCCTGACTTTCCACAGGACGACATCTCCACTGCGTGTTATGCTGTCACCTCTTTCTGGAATCTGCCATGGCACGTGCGACAGGGAAAGGGCCTCAGCCTTCACGTCGGAACAGTTGGAGAGGCTTGTGGATGGGGTCCTTCCCCTGTATGGGCACTTGTATGGGCCTCCAAACCAGCAGATGAGTACATCATGGGAACTTTGAATGCAACATGGATGCATGGAGATGTATGAGTGTGCCAGTAGTGTCCCATTGGTGGGGTATGGCTGGTGGCAGTGTTAATGCAGGGGTACGAGTCGTGTATGCCTGATGAGGGGCTAATGCAGTTTCTAAGCCATATGTGTAAAAGGCTGGATTGTCTTGTTCACGGTGTCCCACTGTTTGTGTTACTTCTGCAGGACAGCGCCCATCAGAATGAGAGATTGTGGCGTGCAGGAAACAGTGGAAGGACCTGAGATGCTGGGCCCAGAAGGCCGCGAAGGCCCAGCTTGGGATGGCCACCTAACGAGGGAGGGGTGCCATTTGGAACCTGACCACCCTGATGGCCCACATACTGGCGGTGGCCAATCCTGAGTTGGATGGGCGCTTGAGGGCATTACATCAGCCACAAGGGGGTGAGTACAGTATGTTTGACAACCATGCCTGGCATGGGATTTGGGTGCAGGGTACTAGTCAGTGGATGCCCTAATATGGCAGTTATGACATTGCTGCGTGGTGCAGCTTCGGTAAATAGGGTAATATGCATGTTATTGATAGCTAGGTAGCTGGCTTTCCACGTCAGACAGGGCTTAGTTGGTCCCAGTGGATGTGTTGCTGGCAGTGTTTGGCTCCTACCTGTTGTAGTACTTAGCCAATGGAATGCCAGTGTGGTCCATACTGCCCATTCTCAGTCTGTGTGTGTGACAGTGATATGTATATCATCTGTGTTGTTGTTGCTGTGATTGACCCTGTGCGCCCTTTCTTTCTCATCCCCCTCTCCTTTTGTCATCCTGTCCATGTGTGCATTAGCATCATCTGGAGAAGGAACAGGGGTACCAGCGAACGAGGGAGCTGCAGCCCACGGGACCCAGGAGGCAGAGTCCACTGATGCTGAGGGGACCAGTGGGATGGAGGCCGAGGGGCAAACCAAAGCGGGGACAGGAGGTGATACCACTGACTCTGATTCCACCTCTGATGGAAGCTCCCTGGTGGTGGCGGACCCCTCTGGGACCACCCCAGCTACTGGTTGTTCTACCACCACCCCGTAACAGCACCGCCCTCCCAGTAGCCCCCCACTGAGTTGCCCTGTGCCCACTCACCCAGGAAGAGGGGCATCTCCTGTGCCCCAGGCACCTCAGGCCCTGCCCCAGTCAGCCCTGCTGCCCTCAGTGAGGAGGCTAGTGACCTGAGATCCATCTCTATAGGGCAGTCAACCATAGTGAATGCCATCCAGGGGCTGGCATCTCAGAGACAGCAGTGCAATGCCCTCCTAGAGGGCATTAACGGTGGCTTGGCTGCCATACAGAGATCGTTTCAGGCTCTGGCCTCTTCACTGATGGAAGCCAGTGTCCCTGTTTCTTCCGTCCCCCCTCCAACTACCATTTCCCAGTCCCATTCTCCTCACCCTCAACCCATCCCACGCACACATTCAGACAAGCATGCACACAAAACATCACAGAAGACTCGCACAGGCAAACACAGGCAGCACACTTCAGTCCACAAGCACTCACACAGCCAACAGACACATGCACACACAACATCATCCACTGCCTCCACTGTCTCCCCCTCCTCCTCCCTCACAGTCACGCCCGCACTCACACCTGCATGCACGGCATCAACAGTCCCTGAACCTGCCACCTACACAGCCTTGTCCACAGTCACCACAACAGCAGATCCGCAGAACTGCACTCCCACACCACAGGCGCAGTCACCACCACCACCATCTCCACATCATGAAGCACACCCACCTCACTTGCAGACATCACCACAACATCCATCCACACGTCCTGTTTATCCTCCCCCACCATCTCTGCCCGCCCTTCCAAAAACACACAAACGCTCGCACTCAGACCCCCAACAGCCATTCATCTCACACATGCACACTGTCCATGCACCTGCACCTGCACCCAAGTCCAGCACACCTCCTCCTCCTACAACCACTCTCTCTACCTCCACTCCCATCCCTCCTCCCACATCCTGCTTCATTGGCCCTAAGAAGCTTTCCCTTGCCTTCCTTGACCTCTTCCCTCCCCCACCCCTGTCCTGCCCGTAAGAAGAAGGTCCCATCAGGACAGTAACTCAAGCACACAGTCTGACATTGTACCACCCCCAAAGTCTCCAGCAGCCACTAAGGGGCACATGAGTGCGATGCCGGCCCCCTGCACCAAGGACACTCCTCCACCCACAAAACTGAGTGCTAAAGTGGTGCCACCTCCCAAACAGACAAACAAGAGCATGGAGCCACCTCCAAAACCTAGGGCCAAGGAGACCCCTCCGAAGACCAAGGGCAAGGAGGCCCCAACAAACACAAAGCCCAAGGAGGTCCCAACAAAACCAAAGCCCAAGTAGGCACCAATGAAGACAAAGCCCAGGGAGGCCCCAACGGAAGACAAAACCGAAGGAGGCCCCAACAAAGACAAAGCCCAAAGAGGCACCAACAAAGACAAAGCCCAAGGAGGCCCCATCTAAGACAAAGCCCAAGGAGGCACCAACAAAAACAAAGCCCAAGGAGACACCAACAAAGACAAAGCCCAAGGACATCCCTCCAGAACCAGTGAGCTAGGAGCCCCCTCACAATGAGTTGCACCCAAACTACCCCACTCCTCCACCCCCTGAAGTGCCTGCCCATTTCCAGCATGATGCCCCTGAACAGTGGAGTCCCGATGTTGTCAGGAGTCAAGTTGGGGCTTGGACTTTGCCCTGTGGGCATTCGTGACTTTGAACTGGCCTTTGGGCCTGCATGTCCATATGCAGTTGTATGTTCTTTGAAATTGATTTGTCATCCAACATGATTACAGTGGTTGGAACAGAGGTATGTGTCCTAGCCTTCTTTGATCGTGGGTCCCGTTACTGTCGATTTATCTGCAGCTGGTTCTGGGTGTGTGGTGTGTGTGTATGGTGTGTGTGTTGTGTGTGTGTGTCACTCCCCCCCTCCCTCCCTTGTGTGCTAGGCGGCAGTACTCACCATCGTCGTCTTCTTCGGCGTTGGTGCTCCAGGACTGCCATGGCGTGGTACAGCATCGGGAAGACTTGCAATTCAGGTTCCATGGCGGCCACGGACTCCTCTGTGTCCCTTGAGGTGAGTGTCTCCTTTTATATGATGTGTTTCCGCCAGGCTTTTGGTGTCGTTGCTACTGCCCCAGGAATCCTGGCAGTGTGCTATGTCATAATATGGTGGGCAGATCCATGTCTTCCGCCTGCCTGTAGGTGGCTACCGCCGTGTTCAGTGGTTGTAAGGCATTGGCGGTTGGTGTGGTACATTGGCTGTCTATGGGAAGGATCACCGCCATGGTCATTATTTGGCGTCATTACCATCTGCCTGGCGACGGTACTACCACCATTGCTGGCGTGGTGGTAACCTGACCGCCAATATCCTAATGACCACCTTACTCTTGAATCTATTTTACTCAATGTAGTGGTAATCTCAGAAGTGGTAATCTCAACACTGGTAATCCCTGCAGTGGTAATCTCAGTGGTAGCAATCATAGTAGTGGTATTCACAGTAGTGGTAATCTCAGCAGTGGTAATCCCTGTAGTGGTAATCTCTGAGGTTGTAATCACAGTAGTGGTAATATCAGTAGTGGTAATCTCAGTGGTAGTAATCACATCAATGGTAATCTCAGCAGTGGTACTCACTGCAGTGGTAATCTCAGAGGTAGTAATCCCAGTAGTGGTAATCTCAGCAGTGGTAATCCTTGCAGTGATAATATCAACAGTGGTAATCTCAGCAGAGCTAATGCTTGCACTGGTAATCTTGGAGGTGGTAATCATAGTAGGGGTAACCTCAGCAGTGGTAACCCCTGCAGGGGTAATCTCAGAGGTAGTAATCACAGTAGTGGCAATATCAGTAGTAGTAATCTCAGAGTTAGTAATCACAGTAGTGGTAATTCAGAAGTGGTAATCCCTGCAGTGGTAATCTCAGAGATAGTAATCACAGTAGTGGTAATCTCAGCAGTGGTAATCACTGCAGTGGTAATTTCAAAGGTGACCATCTCAGCAGAGGTAATCTTTGCACTGCTAATCTCAGAGGTAGTAGTCACAGTAGTGGTAACCTCAGGAGTGGTAATCCCTGCAGTGGTAATCTCAGAGGGGATCATTTCAATGTAGTAGATTCTATGTAGTGGTATTTGGACTCTGTTGTATTTTAGGTGGTGACATACAACCCTTCGTGTTGGGTCCTCTGTCTGGTATGTTAATTGCAATTGCATATGAAAAACGTTCAAACATTTTCTGTTTATAACGCGCTTCCCTGCAGAACACATCACTTTTCTCAAAATAACAAAAACAGCATAAGTAAGAGACACAAATGAATACTCTCGAGGTAACATTTGCATTTCTGAACAAGGTATCCCCCTGGAGAATCAATGGTTTATCTCCTAATGCAATGATATGTTTCTGTGCATCACAGTTAAATGTCCCACATGGTTTGATAATCCTGCTATTTAATCTATTGAGATGCATTATATATTCTTGAAAGCTACACTGCTGAAACTCCCATCTGATGAGTCATGGATCACCTAGTACATGTGCCGCATGTCAACAGGATCTATTGCTAAAATGAATGTTTTGTTTTACCTCTAATATAGGATGGCATGACAGTCTTGAATTTATAAAAACATGTTTATGCCCATGCACTGGAACTCCAAATGTGGACTGAACTAGAAATACATTTGAGTAAACATAAAGACGAGAAGACGTACTTTTAAAGCGAAACAGCAACAGTTTAGTTTTCAGACAATTAAAAGTTGCCCTCTGATATACTCTAAGTCATTTTTGCAACACAAAACAGTTGTGTGTCTTCTCTATCACAACTCTTCTTTACACAGTTAGGATGACGGTAAAAGGACAAAGACCCAACATACCTTGGAGTTTGACAACTACTTATATTAATACAATATTGTAGCACCTGTTCACAGTCCTGCTGCGTGTGTGATTGTTAATCTTCGGTATATTTTGGACACGAGTGAGGGCACACTATTGGTTTACTGCAGGGCACAGGTACATGCAAGGCCTCTGTAATCACTACTTGGGATATTTAATATGAAGGTATACATGTCTGTATTATACTATTAAAGTTAGCACCTAGAGAGAGAGTTATAATGTGGAGGTAGGCAGGTGGGTTCCAGACACTCTACAGGGGGAAGAGAGGTGGAGGAAGAAAAAACTAGTCAACGGAATGTGGGGCTACGAGGAGGGTAACCATGACAGAGTGGGTATAGCAGATGGATCAATGACAGAATACCTTATGCACAGAGTATTGTGTCAAAAATAGCGAGGACAAGAATACTGAGAAGGTATGTGCAAACAAGTAAGTATAAATGTTCTATTCTCAAGTCCAAATCTATGTACTTTGAAGATAAATATATCGTCAAGGAACGTATATGTGGAGTTATATATAGTAAAACTTTACTTACACATATAAAATTACCTTCGAAATGTTCTTGTCCTCAATGTTTTTGTCACAATATTCTGTCCCATAATTGTGCTGTTTCCGATTTTTTTTCCAAACACCACTGCAGACAGGGATGCTGAATGGATGGAGGTCAGTGGTCTTTGGATGGTGGAGTACTTCTTGGAGAAATCAGCAGTGGGGTTATTCTCTCACTTCCTGACTGGCCCCTTTTGCTCTTCCGCTTAAGATGCTTGCTACTGGGTTTATGCAGAAAATCTAATAGGATGTTTTTCATCATAAAAGCTGATCGCTGAACAAGAGCTGATCAGCAATATAACGCATAAGTATGGAATACTATGGGGCAGATAGATTTAAGAGCCCCTAGCACCTCCTTGCACCATGTTAGCGTCATTTTGTTTCTGCTAATGTGACCCAACGAGGCTAAGAACGCGGCACCAAATGTACAAAGTGGCGCAATGCATGCATTGCGCCACTTTGTAACTGATTGTGCTACATTATGCATGTGCCAGGCATAATGTATGGAAATTGTGTGAAAAAATGGTGCAAAGAAATCTTTTAGATTTCTTTGCATCATTTTATTCGGCACTTTTAACGCCCGCTAAGAGCAGGTAGTAAAAGGAGGAACACCACTGTTTACAATGGGCCTCATTGAGATTTGCAGGATTAGCATCAACATGTTTGACACTGATCTTGCAAAGGTTTGAACTAGAATAAAAAAGTTGACGCTTGTTTCCTAACTACCGCCATGGTGAACCAATATCTTAGATACAGTGCACACATGGTGGTGTTAGGGAGGTACTAGGGGGCACAAGAAAAGTGACGCTGCACTGGGTGCAGCACCACTTTTCTTAAAACTGGCCCTGTATGCCTTTCTTCGGCTGCCACTAACAGCAGATCTACATCCACTTATTGCTCCACTCTCCCTCCAAGGATTACACATAGACCTGAAGTCAGAACATGTAATTTAAGGAGAAATGAGTGTATCTACTGGGCAGAGTCGACAAAATAACCATCTTGCAGATGAATGTGTCAGAACAAAGGACTTTTGCCTTTCCAGAGGCATAACGTCATTTTATGTGACTTCCTTGTCATCTTTGTTAAGTTATGTCAATTGTAGAGCAAAAATATCACCTGTGAGGGTGTCCAGGCACTTGCGCAGGTTTGTAGATGTGCAGCCGTTGCAGAGTTATTTGAAGAGCCAGGTTTTTAGCTTCTTGTGGAACTAAGGAAGTGAGGAGGATGCTATGATGTGTTGAGAGAGGTTGATCTATGCTTTGGGTGCGAAGTAGGAGAATAAGTATTCTCCTGATCTGCTTTTGTAGATGGGGTGGGGTGTGCAAGTAAGAGTGAGGCCGAGCATTGCCGTCTGGTAGGCTGGTAAAAGTGTTTGCGGTTGTTCAAGTCTGCGGGTCCGGTGTTGTGCAGAGCTTTGTAGGTGTGCATCTTATCATGTTATCTGAAGAAAAGTACACCTTCATGAATTATTGAAAAGTTTATTCCACAATTTGACCATGCAAGCTCATTCTCTGTCAGCAGCCCTTCAAAGCGCTCACAAGATTCCAACTGGCATTCCCTAGGGTGGAATGTACCAACTAACTGGGATGGGTAACCAGAATAGGGGAAGAGGGATTTATGGTTACTATGATGCAACAGGTAAAAGCTACAATGTAGATAAAGGTAATAAGCACATACTTAAATATTAACTATAAGATTATAAATCTCAACCTGGTCCCATAGCTGTCTCTCTGCTAAAGCCCCGGGAATCTTGCCAGAGTGTTTTACTATTGTAATTCCTGCTTTTTGTCACACCTATTGTAAGGTATATTGGAGGAGTCTGGTTTTTGTCTGTCCTTTGGCGCATAATCTTTATATGCTCCAGGTGTGGTTTGTGAGGCGGGCGTGTCTATGGCTGGGTACATAGTTGACTTTGTTGCAAGTTACACTGTGTGGTGGTACACCAGTCACAGCCAGAGAGTTTATTTCTGGTTGGTACCTAATAGACCCAAAAGTAAGAAGGGAGTGACAACTGGAACCATGAACTCACTACAGCAGTGTACACAGAGCATACTTGTATGTTGGACACTGGAATTTTATAGGTGAGTACATTCGACTACAATGACGCACTTTTAAATCTGTACATGTGTGCTACCATTAGAAAATGGCATCCGCCTGTCCTATATGCAGGGACAGGTGGAAGTGATCTCACTCCGCCGCCGTTTACGTCATGGCGGGAGGTGGTCAGCACTGAAGTGCAATTCCTCATTGGCTAACACGCCCCTCTATGGCGTTTGGGAACCAATGATGATAAACGCCGGCAGTGACAGTGTTCACTGCCACGGATGTGACCGACATTTTATTTCTACCACCGATTCCTGACTTTCCACAGGACGACATCTCCACTGTGTGTTATGCTGTCACCTCTTTCTGGAATCGGCCATGGCACGTGCGACAGGGAAAGGGCCTCAGCCTTCACGTCGGAACAGTTGGAGAGGCTTGTGGATGGGGTCCTTCCCCTGTATGGGCACTTGTATGGGCCTCCAAACCAGCAGATGAGTACATCATGGGAACTTTGAATGCAACATGGATGCATGGAGATGTATGAGTGTGCCAGTAGTGTCCCATTGGTGGGGTATGGCTGATGGCAGTGTTAATGCAGGGGTACGAGTCGTGTATGCCTGATGAGGGGCTAATGCAGTTTCTAAGCCATATGTGTAAAAGGCTGGATTGTCTTGTTCACGGTGTCCCACTGTTTGTGTTACTTCTGCAGGACAGCGCCCATCAGAATAAGAGATTGTGGCGTGCAGGAAACAGTGGAAGGACCTGAGATGCTGGGCCCAGAAGGCCGCGAAGGCCCAGCTTGGGATGGCCACCTAACGAGGGAGGGGTGCCATTTGGAACCTGACCACCCTGATGGCCCACATACTGGCGGTGGCCAATCCTGAGTTGGATGGGCGCTTGAGGGCATTACAGCAGCCACAAGGGGGTGAGTACAGTATGTTTGACAACCATGCCTGGCATGGAATTTGGGTGCAGGGTACTAGTCAGTGGATGCCCTAATATGGCAGTTATGACATTGCTGCGTGGTGCAGCTTCGGTAAATAGGGTAATATGCATGTTATTGATAGCTAGGTAGCTGGCTTTCCACGTCAGACAGGGCTTAGTTGGTCCCAGTGGATGTGTTGCTGGCAGTGTTTGGCTCCTACCTGTTGTAGTACTTAGCCAATGGAATGCCAGTGTGGTCCATACTGCCCATTCTCAGTCTGTGTGTGTGACAGTGATATGTATATCATCTGTGCTGTTGTTGCTGTGATTGACCCTGTGCGCCCTTTCTTTCTCATCCCCCTCTCCTTTTGTCATCCTGTCCATGTGTGCATTAGCATCATCTGGAGAAGGAACAGGGGTACCAGCGAACGAGGGAGCTGCAGCCCACGGGACCCAGGAGGCAGAGTCCACTGATGCTGAGGGGACCAGTGGGATGGAGGCCGAGGGGCAAACCAAAGCGGGGACAGGAGGTGATACCACTGACTCTGATTCCACCTCTGATGGAAGCTCCCTGGTGGTGGCGGACCCCTCTGGGACCACCCCAGCTACTGGTTGTTCTACCACCACCCCGTAACAGCACCGCCCTCCCAGTAGCCCCCCACTGAGTTGCCCTGTGCCCACTCACCCAGGAAGAGGGGCATCTCCTGTGCCCCAGGCACCTCAGGCCCTGCCCCAGTCAGCCCTGCTGCCCTCAGTGAGGAGGCTAGTGACCTGAGATCCATCTCTATAGGGCAGTCAACCATAGTGAATGCCATCCAGGGGCTGGCATCTCAGATACAGCAGTGCAATGCCCTCCTAGAGGGCATTAACGGTGGCTTGGCTGCCATACAGAGATCGTTTCAGGCTCTGGCCTCTTCACTGATGGAAGCCAGTGTCCCTGTTTCTTCCGTCCCCCCTCCAACTACCATTTCCCAGTCCCATTCTCCTCACCCTCAACCCATCCCACGCACACATTCAGACAAGCATGCACACAAAACATCACAGAAGACTCGCACAGGCAAACACAGGCAGCACACTTCAGTCCACAAGCACTCACACAGTCAACAGACACATGCACACACAACATCATCCACTGCCTCCACTGTCTCCCCCTCCTCCTCCCTCACAGTCACGCCCGCACTCACACCTGCATGCACAGCATCAACAGTCCCTGAACCTGCCACCTACACAGCCTTGTCCACAGTCACCACAACAGCAGATCCGCAGAACTGCACTCCCACACCACAGGCGCAGTCACCACCACCACCATCTCCACATCATGAAGCACACCCACCTCACTTGCAGACATCACCACAACATCCATCCACACGTCCTGTTTATCCTCCCCCACCATCTCTGCCCGCCCTTCCAAAAACACACAAACGCTCGCACTCAGACCCCCAACAGCCATTCATCTCACACATGCACACTGTCCATGCACCTGCACCTGCACCCAAGTCCAGCACACCTCCTCCTCCTACAACCACTCTCTCTACCTCCACTCCCATCCCTCCTCCCACATCCTGCTTCATTGGCCCTAAGAAGCTTTCCCTTGCCTTCCTTGACCTCTTCCCTCCCCCACCCCTGTCCTGCCCGTAAGAAGAAGGTCCCATCAGGACAGTAACTCAAGCACACAGTCTGACATTGTACCACCCCCAAAGTCTCCAGCAGCCACTAAGGGGCACATGAGTGCGATGCCGGCCCCCTGCACCAAGGACACTCCTCCACCCACAAAACTGAGTGCTAAAGTGGTGCCACCTCCCAAACAGACAAACAAGAGCATGGAGCGACCTCCAAAACCTAGGGCCAAGGAGACCCCTCCGAAGACCAAGGGCAAGGAGGCCCCAACAAACACAAAGCCCAAGGAGGTCCCAACAAAACCAAAGCCCAAGTAGGCACCAATGAAGACAAAGCCCAGGGAGGCCCCAACGGAAGACAAAACCGAAGGAGGCCCCAACAAAGACAAAGCCCAAAGAGGCACCAACAAAGACAAAGCCCAAGGAGGCCCCATCTAAGACAAAGCCCAAGGAGGCACCAACAAAAACAAAGCCCAAGGAGACACCAACAAAGACAAAGCCCAAGGACATCCCTCCAGAACCAGTGAGCTAGGAGCCCCCTCACAATGAGTTGCACCCAAACTACCCCACTCCTCCACCCCCTGAAGTGCCTGCCCATTTCCAGCATGATGCCCCTGAACAGTGGAGTCCCGATGTTGTCAGGAGTCAAGTTGGGGCTTGGACTTTGCCCTGTGGGCATTCGTGACTTTGAACTGGCCTTTGGGCCTGCATGTCCATATGCAGTTGTATGTTCTTTGAAATTGATTTGTCATCCAACATGATTACAGTGGTTGGAACAGAGGTATGTGTCCTAGCCTTCTTTGATCGTGGGTCCCGTTACTGTCGATTTATCTGCAGCTGGTTCTGGGTGTGTGGTGTGTGTGTGTATGGTGTGTGTGTTGTGTGTGTGTGTCACTCCCCCCCTCCCTCCCTTGTGTGCTAGGCGGCAGTACTCACCATCGTCGTCTTCTTCGGCGTTGGTGCTCCAGGACTGCCATGGCGTGGTACAGCATCGGGAAGACTTGCAATTCAGGTTCCATGGCGGCCACGGACTCCTCTGTGTCCCTTGAGGTGAGTGTCTCCTTTTATATGATGTGTTTCCGCCAGGCTTTTGGTGTCGTTGCTACTGCCCCAGGAATCCTGGCAGTGTGCTATGTCATAATATGGTGGGCAGATCCATATCTTCCGCCTGCCTGTAGGTGGCTACCGCCGTGTTCAGTGGTTGTAAGGCATTGGCGGTTGGTGTGGTACATTGGCTGTCTATGGGAAGGATCACCGCCATGGTCATTATTTGGCGTCATTACCATCTGCCTGGCGACGGTACTACCACCATTGCTGGCGTGGTGGTAACCTGACCGCCAATATCCTAATGACCACCTTACTCTTGAATCTATTTTACTCAATGTAGTGGTAATCTCAGAAGTGGTAATCTCAACACTGGTAATCCCTGCAGTGGTAATCTCAGTGGTAGCAATCATAGTAGTGGTATTCACAGTAGTGGTAATCTCAGCAGTGGTAATCCCTGTAGTGGTAATCTCTGAGGTTGTAATCACAGTAGTGGTAATATCAGTAGTGGTAATCTCAGTGGTAGTAATCACATCAATGGTAATCTCAGCAGTGGTAATCACTGCAGTGGTAATCTCAGAGGTAGTAATCCCAGTAGTGGTAATCTCAGCAGTGGTAATCCTTGCAGTGATAATATCAACAGTGGTAATCTCAGCAGAGCTAATGCTTGCACTGGTAATCTTGGAGGTGGTAATCATAGTAGGGGTAACCTCAGCAGTGGTAACCCCTGCAGGGGTAATCTCAGAGGTAGTAATCACAGTAGTGGCAATATCAGTAGTAGTAATCTCAGAGTTAGTAATCACAGTAGTGGTAATTCAGAAGTGGTAATCCCTGCAGTGGTAATCTCAGAGATAGTAATCACAGTAGTGGTAATCTCAGCAGTGGTAATCACTGCAGTGGTAATTTCAAAGGTGACCATCTCAGCAGAGGTAATCTTTGCACTGCTAATCTCAGAGGTAGTAGTCACAGTAGTGGTAACCTCAGGAGTGGTAATCCCTGCAGTGGTAATCTCAGAGGGGATCATTTCAATGTAGTAGATTCTATGTAGTGGTATTTGGACTCTGTTGTATTTTAGGTGGTGACATACAACCCTTCGTGTTGGGTCCTCTGTCTGGTATGTTAATTGCAATTGCATATGAAAAACGTTCAAACATTTTCTGTTTATAACGCGCTTCCCTGCAGAACACATCACTTTTCTCAAAATAACAAAAACAGCATAAGTAAGAGACACAAATGAATACTCTCGAGGTAACATTTGCATTTCTGAACAAGGTATCCCCCTGGAGAATCAATGGTTTATCTCCTAATGCAATGATATGTTTCTGTGCATCACAGTTAAATGTCCCACATGGTTTGATAATCCTGCTATTTAATCTATTGAGATGCATTATATATTCTTGAAAGCTACACTGCTGAAACTCCCATCTGGTGAGTCATGTATCACCTAGTACATGTGCCGCATGTCAACAGGATCTATTGCTAAAATGAATGTTTTGTTTTACCTCTAATATAGGATGGCATGACAGTCTTGAATTTATAAAAACATGTTTATGCCCATGCACTGAAGCTCCAAATGTGGACTGAACTAGAAATACATTTGAGTAAACATAAAGACGAGAAGACGTACTTTTAAAGCGAAACAGCAACAGTTTAGTTTTCAGACAATTGAAAGTTGCCCTCTGATATACTCTAAGTCATTTTTGCAACACAAAACAGTTGTGTGTCTTCTCTATCACAACTCTTCTTTACACAGTTAGGATGACGGTAAAAGGACAAAGACCCAACATACCTTGGAGTTTGACAACTACTTATATTAATACAATATTGTAGCACCTGTTCACAGTCCTGCTGCTTGTGTGATTGTTAATCTTCGGTATATTTTGGACACGAGTGAGGGCACACTATTGGTTTACTGCAGGGCACAGGTACATGCAAGGCCTCTGTAATAATTACTTGGGATATTTAATATGAACGTATATATGTCTGTATCATACTATTAAAGCTTGCACCTAGAGAGAGGATTATAATGTACTTTGAAGATACATATATTGTCAAGGAACGTATATGTGGAGTTATATATAGTAAAACTTTACTTACACATATAAAATGAACTTCGAAATTTTCTTGTCCTCAATGTTTTTGTCACAATATTCTGTCCCATAATTTTGCTGTTTCCGATTTTCTTTCCAAACACCACTGCAGACAGGGATGCTGAATGGATGGAGGTCAGTGGTCTACAGATGGTGGAGTTCGTCTTGGAGAAATCGGCAGTGGGGTTAGTCTCTCACTTCCCGACTTGCCCCTTTTCCTCTTCTGCTTAAGATGCTTGTTACTGGGTTTATGCGGAAAATCTAATAGGGTGGGGCTGATTTAAGAGCCCCTAGAACATCCTTGCACCATGTTAGCGTTATTTTTTTTTCTGGTAATGTGGCCCAACGCGGCCAAGAACGCAGCACTAAATGTACAAAGTGGCGCTATGCATGCATTGCACCACTTTGTAACCCTTTGTGCTGCTTTATGCATGTGCCAGGCATAATGTATGCAAGGGGTGCGTGAAAAAATGGCTCAAAGAAATCTCTTAGATTTCCTTGCGTCATTTTATTCGGCACTTTTAACGCCCACTCCGAGAAGACATTAAAAGGAGGAACACCATTGTTTACAATGGGCCTCAATGGGATTTGCAGGATTAGCGTCAACATGTTTGACCCTGATCCTGCAAAGTTCCGAACTAGCTTAAAAACATTTTATGCTAGTTCCCTAACTACCGCCAGGGTGCACCAATATCTTAGATACAACGCACACATGGTGGCGTTAGGGAGGTACTAGGGGACACAAGAAAAGTGCCGCTGCACTAGGTGCAGCCCCACTTTTCTTAAAACTGGCCCTATATGCCTTTCTTCGGCTGCCACTAACAGCAGTTCTACATCCACTTATTGCTACACTTCCCCTCCAAGGATTAACCGCAGACCTGAAGTCAGAACATGTAATTTAAGAATAAATGAGTGTCTCTTCTGGGCAAAGTCCACACAATAACCATCTTGCAGATGAATGTGTACGAACAAAGGACTTTTGCCTTTCAAGAGGCATAAGGTAATTTTATGTGACTTCCTTGTCATCTTTGTTATGTTATGTCAATTGTAGAGCACACATATTACCCGTGAGGGTGTCCAGGCACTTGAGCAGGTTTGTAGATGTGCAGCCCTTGCAGAGTTATTTGAAGAGCCAGGTCTTTAGCTTCTTGTGGAACTAAGGAAGTGAGGAGGATGCTCTGATGTGTTGAGGGAGGTCGATCTATGTTTTGGGTGCGTAGTAGGAAAACAAGTAATCTCCTGATATGCTTTTGTGGATGGGGGTGGGGTGTGCAAGTGAGAGTGAGGCCGAGCATTGCTATCTGGTACGCTAGTAAAAGTGTTTGCGGTTGTTTAAGTCTGCGGGTCAGGTGTTTTGCAGAGCTTTGTAGGTGTGCATCTTATCATGTGATCTGAAGAAAAGTAAATCTTCATGAATTATTGAAAAGTGTAATCCATAATTTGACCCTGCAAACTCATTCTCTGTCAGCAGCCCTTTGAAGCTCTCACAAGATTCCAACTGGCATTCCCCAGGGTGGAATTTGCCAACTAACTGGGATGGGTAACAAGAATAGGGGAAGAGGTATTTATGGTTACAATGAAGCAACAGGTAAAAACTACAAGGTAGATAAAGGTAATAAACAAATACTTAAATATTAACTATAAGATTATAAATCACAACCTGGTCCCATGGCTGTCTCTCTGCTAAAGCCCCGGGAATCTTGCCAGAGTGTTTTACTATTGTAATTCCTGCTTATTGTCACACCTATTGTAAGGTATATTGGGTGAGGTTGGTTTTTGTCTGTCCTTTGGCACATAGGCCCTCATTTTGCCATTGTCGGTAAAAACCGGCTACCGCCGCGAGGCGGGCCGCCAAAAGACCATCGCCGTGGCTACCAGCCGTCTGCCGTATTATGACTACAGCCGGATTTCCGTCACAAGAATGGCAGAAATCCGCCTGTGGCCATGCCAGCGGATGGTGATAAGGTGGCGCTGCTGCCACCCCCAGCGCCACGCCAGCAGACCGCCGCCAGCCATATTATGACCAATAATACGGCCTGGCAGTGTTCTGCTGGTGGATGCTACTGGTGTCAGCAGCGCCCCGTTCCATCTCCTGTCGGAGGACCCCCTGAGCACAGGTAAGTCAGGTCTCCAACAGGGGGGGCGGAAGGGGGTGTTGTGTGTGTGAAAGTTTGTGTGTGCGTGGATGCGGGTGTGTGTTGCGTGTTGAATGCGTGTGTGCATGTATGGATGTGTGAGTGCGTTTATGTTGTGTTATGTGAATGCGTGTCTGCATGTATGTTTGAAAGTGTGTGCGGATGTGTGTGTGAATGGATGTATGCATACGTGGAAGCGTGTGGGAATGGGTGTGTGTATGCATGTGTGTGTGAAGGGGGTGGGAGTGGGACATTGGAGAGGTAGGGCGGATGGGGGGTACCTGGAGAGGAAGGAGGGGAGATCCCTAAAAGTGACAGGGAAGGAATTCCTTGTCACTGATGTGGCCTACCGCCTGGGTTTTCGTGGCGTTACGAACACCACGGAAACCATGGCGTTAGGCGGGATCATAATCCCGCAGGCAGAAAAATGGCGGCCGCTGTGCTGGAGAGGGATATCTCCTGCCCAGTGGCTGTTACCGCCGTGACGTTCGGAGTGGTTCGTTGGCTGAAGCCAATCCACCAATGTCATAATATGGTGGTAAGTACCGCCAGCCTGTTGGCGGTACTTATCGCCGTATTAACGCCGACCGCCGGGGTCGTAATGACCCCATAATCTTTATATGCTCCAGGTGTGGTTGGTGAGGCAGGGGTGTCTATGGCTGGGTACATAGTTGACTTTGTTGCAAGTTACACTGTGTGGTGGTACACCAGTCACAGCCAGAGAGTTTATTTCTGGACTGGCCTGTTCCCTGAAGTTTCTAGTATTCGTTCTAAAGGCGTGTGTTAAAAAGGCATTTTTTGCAGTATGAAATTGAGTGGTAAAGGAACATGTGGTAAAAGCTCATGCGTTGTAAAGACCATGTTGTAAAGGCATGAGTGGTAATGGCATGCGTGGTCCCGTCATACATCCATTCTCCTCCTGCATTGCTGATCTATTCTGGATCTCTACTTCCGAGTAAGAGGGTTTATTTTGGTCTGGTAAGGATTTGTCCTTCATTTTTCAAACTCATTTCTGCAGCTAGAGTTTGCTTATTCATCTAACCCTACAAGTGCAGAGCATAGTTGCTACCTCAAGGAGTTGCCCATGTCTCAGGCAAACCAGGTTGGAAACAATAAAGTGAATATGGTGTTGATAGAGCCTGAAATTTAGTGATGCCATCATGTCATGAAACTCATCAGAATGTGACAGTTATTTAGAAATATTGTACACTGTCATACTTATTAAAATGTATTAACATAAGTGTGTGTATTAATTGTGCTTTATTAAATTATATTAACTATATGTATTGCTGAAATTTATTTGCGTTAGCTCAAGTCATTATAAGCCTGCAAGTTATATTTCATGACTGTTCAGGAATGCTGAATTATATTTTTCATAACATGAGCTTTTTTCCACCTTTCGTGTCCATGACAAGCCTAGCTTTTGGTAATAAATTCTATTGTTTAAATGTAGAGAAGTTGTATTTCTTTGGCCTTGGAACTGGAACATTGTGGAACATGGACTGCCATTTTATAGTATTGTTTCACACCTGCATGGAGTCTTATGTATGAAATATGTTCCCATGATGGTCCGAGTAATGGATACCTATGTTGCAGTTTAGACTTGTGTGTTCAGTTATTATTGGATGATGCACCTCTAACGTAATGTGGACTGATTGCAGTGTGCAGTTGGACTTTGGTCAGAGAGACAGATGGCAGATTTACAGAAGATGCTGCTGATTCCTAGATGCCTTTTGAACTGAACCTTTGCTTATGAAGAACCCCTGAGCCTCTTTCCCCTTTGAGATGCCCCATTAGACTTAGAATTTCTTTCTTAAGCCCTTTCAGGTGACTTCTAATTGAGCCCCGACATGCTGACACTGTCCCTTTTTTATCGATCTTTTGCCCACTTTAGTTAGATTCAGGTTGTCTGAATTTTCCTTTTTCCAAATCCTTTTCATCCTTGTTTGTCCTTTTTGTCTTTTGCCCTCAAGTGTTCAGCCCCACACCCGTTAGTCCCTATTTCAGACATGTTAGGGGAACCCCTTTGTTCACTGGAACATTGTTAATGTCAATTGAAATTCATTAATGTTTGCCCAGCCTGAGCAACGTTCATTATCCTGGCCACAGTTGATTCTTTTAGTGTTCTGTATTTTGGTCATTGAATGTTTAATTTTGTAATGTGAGTTCACTACACTTTTTTTGTCGCCTTGGGCAACCCTTGGTGATACTGTCTGTGTATAATTTTGTTTTGAGAATAATTTCCGTGACCTCAATCCAGTGTTTGTGATAAATCACCTTAACATTAATCCTGGCTGGAGTTTTCCTTGCGTGGCCAAATGTGTCATTCTGTTTTAGTTTATTGCATTGAAATTGAAATTTGTTTAATGGTTTTATCACACACTATTGCTGGGTCAAAAGGTCCATGGACCTCGATGAGCATTGATTCCTGCGAAGAATGAAAATGCTACAGCAGCGTCAAACCGTTGACCTGAAAGGGACTTTGAGGAGGATGCTAGGTGGTTGGGGGGAGATAAGGAGTAGCATGCAGGCAGGGACAAATCAGAAAACCGACACAACACAGCAGCTGTGAAAGGAGAAGAGACCTGACAGCCTATGTGGCGGGTTAGGCTGGAAGTCGATAGATGAAGATTGGAGGCGGCATTAGACACAAAAAAAAAAGTATAATGGGTAGCTATGGTTTACAGGCAGGTACAGTTATTGCCTATGTGGAAAGGTGCTTGGTGCCAGGGGACATATGAGAAAGGCAATGGGTACAGATAAACAACACACAAGAACAACCTTGTAAACACCTTCACAAGTGTCAGCAACAAGGCTGAGAAAAAATGTCAGTAGTGACACTTGGCTGCAGTGTATCTATCATGTTTGTTACCAGACCACTGAGGAACACTTATAGCCGGACCAACAAAGAGTAGTCAAAGTGTGCTAAGGGAGGGGCCAGAAGGGCTAGCATCAGCTTGTGCCTTGCAAACAAATCTGCCCTGGGCTTCTACTATCCCCTTATACATATTAATGTGACTTCTGCCCTACAAAGCAATATAGAGGAACAAGAATTCATATAATACTCCTATTCTTCCAGTGCAGGTGCTGAGAGCTTCACATCCCTTTTCTCAACATAACAAAAACTGCATAGGTAATAGACACAAATGATTACCCTTGAGATCACATTTGTGTTACAGAACAAGGTATCCCCCTGGCGGATCAATGGCTTATCTCCTAATATAATGATTTGGTTCTGTGCATCACAGTTAAATCTCCCACATGGATTAATAACCCTTTTATTTACTTTAATGAGATGCATTATATGTTCTTGCAAGATACACTGCTGAAACTCCCAGCTGGTGAGTCATGTATCACTTAGTGCCGCATGTCAACAGGATCTATTGCTAAAAAGAAGGTTATGTTTGGCCTATAATATAGGATGGCATGACAATCTTGAATTTATAAAAACATGTTTATGCCCATGCACTGGAGCTCCAAATGTGTTCTGAATTACAAATATAAGTATTAGTAAACTTAAAGACGAGAAGACGTACCTTTAAAGTGAAGCAGCAACAGTCTAGTTTTTAGACAGCTGAAAGTTGTCCTCGGATATACTCTTAAGTCAGTTTTGGAACACAAAACTGTTGTGTCTTCTCTCTCACAACTCTTTTCACTGTTAAGATAACAGTAAAAGGAAAAAGAACCAACATACTTTGGAGTGTGACAACTACTTATATTAATACCATATTGTAGCACCTGTTCACAGTTCTGCTGCTTGTGTGTTTTTTTAATCTTCTAGTACATTTTGGTCATGACTGAGGGCACACTCCCGGTTTGGTGCACGGCACAAGTACATGCAAAGCCTCTATAATAACTACTTGGGATATTTAATGTGTGTTTATATATGTCTGTATTATGCTATTAAAGTTCACACCTAGAGAGAGAGTTATAATGTGTAGGTAGGCAGGTGGGTTTCAGACACTCCAGAGGGGGGATAGAGGTGGAGAAAGAGAAAAACTAGTAAACGGAGTGTGGGGGTTACCAGTGGGTTAACCAGGCTCCTGTGAGCGTGGTTCAGGGGACAGAGTGGGTAGAGCAGATGGATCAATGATAGAATATTGGATAAACAAATATATGGACAGAATATCATGTCAAAAATATCGAGGACAAGAATATTGAGAAGGTACGTGCAAATAGGTAAGTATAAAAGTACTATTCTTAACTCCAGATCTACGTACTTTGAAGATATATATATATCGGCAAGGAACATATATGTGGAGTTATATATAGTAAAAATTTACTTATGCATAGAAAATTACCTTCACTATATTCTTGTCCTCAATGTTTTTGTCACAATATTCTGTCCCACGATTTAGCTTTTTCAGATTTTTTTTCCAAACATCACTGCAGATAGGGGTGCTGAAGGGATGGGAGTCACTGGTCTACAGATGGTGGAGTTCTTCTTGGAGGGATCAGCAACGGGGTTACTCTCTCACTTCCCGACTGGCCCCTGTTCCTCTTCCATATAAGATGCTTGCTACTGGGTTTATGCCCTAAATCTAATAGGATGCTTTTCATCATGAAAATAGATCTCTGTACAAGAGATTACACCGCATAACTATAGAAGACCATGGCTCATATTTATGAAAAAGTGACACATCAGAGCAGATGCACCACTTTTTCTGCCCCCCCCACCCCCCCCATCACCTAACGACACCATGGTCGCGCCATATTTATAATACGGTGCAACTTGGCGGTCATTAGCACAATAGCATCATGATTTTTTATGCTATTGTGGCACTTTGCTACAGTAACATAAAAAGGATTGACGCACGTGCAGCAAAGTGCGAGGAGGCCCTTAGGTTTCGATGGCAGCATCATTTCAATGCCTGCTCTGAGCAGGAGTTAAAAATGACACTAAAAATGGCACAGTGAAATCTGCTAAATTTCACTGTGCCATTTTTGAAGGACTCCCAGCACCGGAACACGCCCCTTGCATACATTATGCCTGGTGCAGACATAATGTGGGGCAAGGGTTTACAAAGTGGCACAATGCATGCATTGCTACACTTTGTAAATATGGCGTGGGAAAAAAAGCCACTTTAGCACCGCCTTCGCATAAAAAAAATGATGCTAAGGCGTTGCTAAGGTGGCGCTAGGGGCTCTTAAAAATGCCCTTATATGCCTTTCTTTGGCTGGCATTGACAGCAGATCTACACCCATGTGCGGGTTCACTCCACCCTCCAAGGGTTATACACACAGACCTGCAACCAGAACATAAAATGTAAGGACAAATGAGTGTATCCACTTGGCAGACCCTCCTGATTACCTTGTTGTGGATGAATGTGCTCTAACAAAGTACTTTTGCCTTTCAAAAAGACATTAGGTCATTTTATGTGACTTCCCTGTCATCTTTGTTATGTCTATTTGTAGAGTGCACATGTCACCTGTGAGAGTATTCAGGCAATTTAGCAGGTGTGTAGATGGTTGGCCCCTGCAGAGGAAGGTCTTCAGCTTCTTGTGGAACTCAAGAAGTGAGGAAGAGGCTCAATTGTGTTGTATGACGTTGTTCCACGCTTTGGGTGTGATGAAGGAGAACAAGCACCCTCCTGATTTGCTTTTGTGGATGCGGGGTGTGTGCGAGTGAAGCCGAACATAAGTGTTTGGTAGGCTGGTGAAAGTGTATGTGGTTGTTTAGTTATGCTGGTCGGTGCTGTGCAGAACTATGTAGGTGTGCGTCTTTCTATCATATGGTCTGAAGAAAAGCATAACTTCAGGAGTTATAAAAAATGTTTAACCCACAACATGACTGTGACAGGGAGCCGCCGGACGAAGGACATGGACGTGGGTGGAAGAGCCCTGAGCTGCCTCTCAGTTCCCCAGGGGGAAAAATGAAGGAAAGATAACAACACGCATGGGGTGGGACGTGTCGATGTTGCTGGAAGAAGACAAGACATTGCCGGGGAAACAAGAAGGCGTGCAGATTCGAGCACAGAGAGAGAAGGACGCGAACACAGAGGAAGAAGAACAAGACTAAGAAATGCAGGCTGGAAAGGAGATTCAGGGGAGAGATGGACGAGAACTGAAGACATCACTGGCGAAGGAAAGCTATCCAGAGACCAAAGGAGGAGCCAAGGGGAAGCAGGCCAATGCGTAGAGATCTGGGAGACACGGCGGGGTCCGCAGCATCCCAGGAGGGAGGTGGCTCACCTAGGTACGTGAATGCTTGCATGGCCATCTGGGATCACTACTAAGGAGGTTGGGAAAGAAGGGAGAGACGAAAGGCCAAAACACACGGGGCTAGGCATGAGGGGTAAACCCAACCTGGGACAACAGCACAACACAATAAGCCATATCACTGCGGTGTATCGTGGGACAATAGTTTGAAGCATCAGCACAAACCGGGTGACACCAAAGCACTAATAACAAAACATAGAGCACCTCATGCCCCTCTAGCCCCTTGTTTATACTGCATAGAAATAGTAATAATTAAGATAGTGGTACAGATAAGAACCAAATACCTGACCTCGTTCTTCTTGTTTTCTTTGCTCCCGGAGCCCGGAAATCAGTGGCGGTGGAGAGAAGCTGAGAACTCAAGGAAAAGAAAGCACCACGAGAGGCAACACCACGGAAGAAGAAGAGGACAACAACAGGCAACTGTACCCATTCGGATACAATAAGATACTAATAAAGAACTCACTGCTTCAAGAATACTTCCCTGACTGGTCTAATACTGTTATCTCTGAGGTGAACAGTGTTCTTCCCCCTCTCCCCACGAGAGGACCCTGTGACAATGACCCTCCAAGCTCATACTCTGTCAACAGATCATCCAATCGCTCACAAGATTTCAACTGGCAATCTCCAGGGTGTTATGTACTAACTAACTGGGATGGGTAACCAGGAGATGGGAGGAGGGATTTATGGTTACTACAGTGCACCAGGTATAAGCTACAAGATAGGTAAGGTTCATAAACAAGTACTTAAATATTACGTATATGATTCTAAATCACAACCTGGTCCAATGACTGACTCGCTGCTAAAGCTCTGGGAATCTTGTCAGAGTATTTAACTCTTTTAATACCCACTTATTGCCACACTGATTTGTTATGCATAATGGGAGAGTATGTTTTTTTCTCTTGTTTGGCACTTGATCTTTACATCTTCCAGTTGTAGTTAGTGAGGCAGGGGTGTCTGTGGATTAGTACAGAGTTGACTTTGATGCAAGCTACACTGGTGGTGGTACACCAGTCACAGACAGAGAAGTTATTTCTGTCTGCGTGTTCTGCTTCTTTCTCCAGCAGGCTCAGCGGACTCCAGCCAATTCACCTAACCAATCCTGGCGCTGCTCTCATGCTGGTTACCAGAGCCAGGATTGAAGGGAGCGCTCTCCTCTCAAGAGCACTGGAGGCCTGTGCTTTCTCTAGCCCAGCTGTCTAAGACACGCTGGTTAGTGAGGTTTACAACATGCATGTCTGGCTGGCCATCGCAGGACAGCCAACCAAAGAGACATGCACACTTTAAACCTAACTTTTCTTCTCCATCTCCTCTTTTCTTGTAGGCTTGAATCTATTCATATACACTACTACAGCATGCACTACAAAAGATCTCTGGCAAAGAGCCCCCTCGTGGGGCCCGTCGTACATTGCAGTGCCAGCCTGACGAGGAGCAAGCCCTATGATGAAGCATGACATCTAGTGGATGTGTAAGGGCTCTAGCTTCTATTTATAGAAGTGCCATCTGGAGCCGTGGTCCTCTTTGTGGAACAGTGTTCCTTTTTGATTTGTACTAGAAACATTGAAACCATGTACATTTTCTTACTCGTGTAAAGAACAATTGTAAAAATATGCTAACCTAACCTCTTGTGGCTATATTATAAAGTGCTGGTCTGTGTTCAGTTGAAGTTTCAAAAGTACATACATTTAACTCAAAACATCTCAAAGTTAATGAAAGAACGTTGGACAACACAGGTTGGAAAGAACAAGATCAATCCCTGATCAATGTTTCCAGGTTGTGCTGTCTGCATTTTATGCATTAATTCTGAGAAACTCGTGTTGAACCAGGGCAGGTCTTCTTCATATGGTCTCTGATCATTATGGAAAGAGGACATCATGTTAGGACAAAAATGAAGTCCTAACCTCAAACTATCCCAGGAAAAAATATAAAAGTGTGATGCCTTTACTGACAAAAAACCCAGTTCTCCAAAGCTACAAACTGAATTAATGGCTACCAAAAAAAGGTCTTAAATGTCTGACATTTAAGGTTCACTTCTCTCAATAGTTCAAAAAGTAGAGGTTTCAGGGACTTAAGTAGTCAGGGCATATCTCAAGCAGGAACAGCAGACATAGGAAGTGGCCTTTGAAGGGAAAACACCTTCAGAAGTTGAGAACCCAGCTCCTCCATACTGAAAAGACCATTCCAAATGGACAAAAACTGTCATATTTGCAGGCCTATGAACTCTAAGTGTAGATGCATCTTATCCTAGACCAAAGCTGTCTTGAAGAACGAGTAGGATCCAATAAAGTTCACAGGTACAGGGACCTAAGGAATGGGTTTAACACCAAGAAACAAACCATGACCAATGATGATTGGAGACCGTATCTGTTGAACGTCTGTGAAGCTCCTGAAAAAATGAGCTAGAAGTGAGAAAAGACCCAAATGCCAAAGAACCCTACTTTCAGCCTCCAAGCAGACAGTCAAAGTCTGTGGTATGGTAGGAGAGATAGGGCTAGGCTCAACAATGTGCAATGGCCCAAAGAGGAATGAATTGTTGACGGTGAGTAAACCATCTCAGAAGAGGAAATTACCCATGCATGTCCAAAATCATAATGATTTTGCCTTGTCTCTTTAAAGCTGAGCTAGGATCCTGGCTAATAGAGGAAAGGGAGCAGATGCATAAAGAAGAGATGGGGCTAAGCAGAGGTTAGAACATCCATTCCCCTAGCTTACTTCTCTCAAGATTGATAGAGAAAATATGTGTACAGAGCATTGTTGGAATTTGGAAACATATCTACTAAAAGACTTCATAAGGGCTTATGCTTATATTGTATGAGTCCACATCTCCTAAGGTTTTATAAACCACTCTCCTGGCAATCTATTGGCATATATCCAATATAATATTAGCATAAGCCCTGATGAAGTCTTTTTGGGATTAATTTCCTCACAAGACGAAACAAGTGTTGGCTGTTGCTGTTCTAAATGGACACTTCATGGTTATTTTTTGCTTTAAATGGACATTTCATTTCAAGAATAAACTGAACTTTCTTCATGTATATCCTGGTCTGACTTTTGCTAGACGATTGAGAACAAGATACCAAGACACGGAACATAGGACTGATTGAACTTTTATTCACGAGTGCCCTGACTTTCTATTGCAGAGTGAAAAACCTGTTAATGTAAGAGAATGGTTGCAAACGCACCACACAGAGAAAGCAATTAAAAATCTACAAAAATAATTTCTCACATAAGAAGCTTAATTTGACATGGGCATATATATAGAAATATCAATTCACTCTAACGTACTGTAGAGTAAATCAGCTGCCCTATAAGCCCCTATTTGCACCTCAGTATAAGTAATATCCTCAAATCTTATCACTTCCACTATTACCAGGCGCAGCCTTGAGAAGGTGCATTTGGACCTCAATACTGTATTTACATCCAAAGCTGAGTATGTGCTACAGAGGTTGAAATATTGGCACTACGAACAGGGAAAGCAGGAGGGACAGCTAACGGTGGTGCAGCTCAGGCAGAGGGAGGTGGGCATGGCCATTCCTACTACCATCACTGACTTGAGGGTGCTGGTCACTAAGCCACAGGAAATTACAGATGCATTTGCATCCTACTACGGGGCCCTCTACTCCCGGAAATTGTCCAGAAATCAGCAGAGATGAACATCTTCCTGGATGATATTCACTTACTGTGCCTCTCAGAGGAAGGTAGGCTTCAGGGCACAATCACTAAAGAGGAGATTATGCAGGCCATCTCGGATCTACCCTATCCTAAAGCCCCAGGTGACGACGGCTTCCTGGCTGAGTTCTACAATTGGACCAAATCAGTGGTGGTGGATCTTCTGCATGGCACCTTCACTGAGGCTGATCGGCCTGGGTCCTTGGGTTTAATGTGTGACATGGCACTGATTTCAGTCCTTTCCAAACCAGTAAAAGACCCTTTTCTTTGCAGCAGTTATTGCCCTGCTCAATGGAGATGTCAAGATAGTGGACAATATTCTAGCTGCCCGCCTCCAGCGGGTCCTCCCCTCTCTTATTTACCATTCACAAGTAGGGTTTGTCCCAGGCACTCATCTCGTAACATCTTCGCATTTAGTTCATACAGTCTGGCTAGCAGCAGATCTTCCGGGTGAGGCCTAGGCACGGTCGTTGGATACTGAGAAGGCCTTTGACAGGATAAAATGGGGCTACCAGTTTGCTGCACTCTGCAAATTTGGCCTTCATATCTCCAAAGTCAGATGGCTCTATGATTCCCCCTTGGCACAGGTCAATTGTGGGGGCTTTCTTTCTGATCCCTTCCCGGTCCACAGGGATACGTGTCAGGTTTGTCCACCCTCCCCCTGTTATTTCTCCTTGCAGTGGCATCTCTACGCCAATCAGACCAGATCATAGGTATCCCCACACCTGGAGGCCCCTTGACACTGGATTGCAATCCTTTCTGGGTTGACCCGCCATGCCCGTCATTTGCTTGTCACTGCCTAACAACTGCCAAGATGTGTATTCTATGACATTGGAGTTTTCCACAACTGCCGTTGAATGATGAATGGCTTACAGAAATGTACAAGACTGCATTTTACTAAAAGGTTGTTTACAATTTAATGGACAAAGCAGATATTTTTCTACTCAGACGGTCTCCCTTTCTGCAGGATGCCTCCTTAATTCACCATGACTCTTGATTTTATCTCGCCATTGTCACTGCACCCCTCCCCAGCATTACCATACTTGGGCTTTGCCTGACTAATCCATCTCTCTGTCCTCTCCACCCTGCTTTGTAGTTTTGTCTTCCCTCTCTTCTTTTCTGCTGTCCTTTTTCCTTTCTTTCTTCTCTCCATCTATAGCTTATTTTCTCGCTCCTATCCATCTTTTTGTTTTCCTTTCTTATATTTTATTAAAGTTCGGTATTAATGCATGTATTGCAAATAGCATTTGTATCTTTCTATTGCTTTATGTTGAACTTAATTGTCGTTGAATTGCTGATATTTCTTTTTATGATACTTAATGTATGCCAATAAAATAATTGATAAACAAACCAACTCTAATCGCATACCTCCTCTCCTATTAACACTCACAAACTCAGAAGTCTTCTCGCTCAAATCCACAGGCAGCAGGGTAATTGGAGGACTCTTGTGGCTTATACAGGCCCTCTCACACCCAGCCACGAGGAAAACTTCATCCACGTCCTGCTGGCGGCACATGGTTCCAGTCGTGCTGGAACAATTTTCGGAATAGGGGAGCTGGCATCAATTTTACATCACTGAAGTCATAGGTCTTGTGAAAACTCCGAGCATTACTTAAAGAACAAGTGCAGCAAATAAGTCACTCCCATTTAGCAGGAGAGTGGCAAGGGTGTGGCATTTGGCCGGTGATGCATTTTGGAGCACACTGTTGCAAATATATTACTAAGGCCTGGTGTTTTAGGGCATTAACAGACTGCACATGTTTTATTGAAATAGCTACAAAATCCACAGTGAATTGCAGTGTTACTGATAACCCTATCTGCAGAACCTCCAATAATGTGTGAAAATCTGTTTTCAGCAAATATTTACCATTTGCACATCACCAAGTAAAGTGTCTTGATTTATTTTGATGCTATAAAATCTTTGTTTCATACTTAAGAATTACTAAAGAAATGTGCATCCTTTGTGCTTTCCTAAGAGCTAGTATATTTTGAAATATTTGCATAGTTATTTTACAGGTACTTCAATGTTTAAGTGTTACAAAAAAACAGATATCCTACAGCTGTCTCCTTCTACACTCCATGTACCTTAGCAAGATTGTCAAATAATTCACTCCACAAAATCTTCTAACTTTGCAGTCAGAGAAAGAAAAGTAAACAACAATGTCCATGTTAGAAGATTAAGCAGCATTTTGTCCGTAGACATAGCCTGACATTTGACCTCTGTCTCAACAGAAAATATGACAAGATAAAAATACAATTTAAAGGCATCTGTAGTGATCTTTCACCTTCTCAACTAAAATGGTTATTTTGGGGTACTGCAGCACCCTTTTCTCTATCTCCCCCCTCCCTCCCTCTCCTTCCCTCGATCTATCTTCAAGTCTCCTCGTACCTGCCACATTGAACCTGTTGGAACTGAGGAAAGTGACAAGAGACCTAAAGCAATGCAGGACTTTTAAAACTGACCTCTAAGGGCTCCAGACCACTGAGGAAATGCCCGATGGAATGAAAGACCTGCCCTGTCCTGTTTGAGGCCTTTATACGTTTAACTAGTCATGGCTCACTGCTCTTTAAAGGGGCGAGTGCAGCGCGCTGGGAGAGGGGCATTTAATTAAAAAAAGAAAGAAAAACATACCTTCTCCGTTACCGCTGCGTCGCTCCAAGCACAGGCTCCCAGCCAGCCCTGTGGCCAATCCTGACGCTGCTCAAAGCAGTTTCAGGATTGGCTGGGAGCGCCCAGCTAGGATGCTCCCAGGCAGACTGGGAGCCTGTGCAGGCTCTCTCCAGCCCTAGAGAGCCTACTGCGCATGTGTGCTTGGCCGGCCCGAGACGGCCAGCCAAACATACATGCGCACTGAGGGGAGTGCTCTGTGCACTCCCCTCAGTGCTCATCATCCCCAATGTTCCGCCCCTTTATAAGAAAACGATAATAAACACAGTTTATCATTGTTTTCTTGTAAGGGTTTTGCAGCTGCTGCTGCTGGAGGTGGGGGGACGCTCTTCCGTCCTAATGGAGGAGCCGCCCCTGTGTTTAACCCTCAGCTTCCCAACAATTCTTAGGATGATTCAGTGAAATGTGCAGGGTGTAGAAAAAACACTGGCCTACATCCTAAATCAATACTGTAGTCAGGGATGCAACTGCAAATTTACCAGGAAAGGTCTCAGAGATTATGCAGAGAAAATGCATGAACCCTGATCTTTCATCTTTATGCCATATAAAATGGCGCCCCCCTGCAAGAAGGATGCATTGTCAATCATGATTCGTTACAGAGCCCTTCTAAACTCTTTTTTCCACACTGGTGCTTTTTCACACCACAGACAAGACAAGATGGGATAAAAACAGAGAAGCGGCCACCTGCTCTGTGATTGCTAATTTCATCAGTTCTTCGACGACAGATTTTGTGTTTTCACAGCTTTCTGCTTGCTTAAGGATTTTAGCTTCTTTCTCCTCTTCTCACTTTCTCACATTTTAATCATTAAACCTTCAAACATGAGGTTTTGGGAAATCTGGTTAAAACACGACTTTGCTGTGTGTTCCACGAGCCATAAAAGCCTGAAACGTCAGCTCGGGATGCGGACGTGGAGTCACCTGCTTGGGCCACCGTCGCAGAGACTTAGGGGGTCATTCTGACCCCGGCGGGCGTACGGAGCCGCCCGCCTGGAGGGAACCGCCGAATGACCGCACCGCGGTCAAAAGACCGCGGCGGCCATTCTGGCTTTCCCGCTGGGCCGGCGGGCGACCGCCAGAAGGCCGCCCGCCGGCCCAGCGGGAAACCCCCCTCAACAATGAAGCCGGCTCCGAATGGAGCCGGCGGAGTTGTAGGGGTGCGACGGGTGCAGTGGCACCCGTCGCGATTTTCAGTGTCTGCAAAGCAGACACTGAAAATCTTCATGGGGCCCTGTTAGGGGGCCCCACGACACCCATTCCCGCCATCCTGTTCCTGGCGGTAAAAACCGCCAGGAACAGGATGGCGGGAAGGGGGTCGGAATCCCCATGGCGGCGCTGCAAGCAGCGCCGCCATGGAGGATTCCCTGGGCCAGGGGTAAACCGGCGGGAAACCGCCGGTTGCCCTTTTCTGACCGCGGCTTTACCGCCGCGGTCAGAATGGCCCAGGAAGCACCGCCAGCCTGTTGGCGGTGCTTCCGCGGTCCCCGGCCCTGGCGGTCATGGACCGCCAGGGTCGGAATGACCCCCTTAGTCCATTCCTTCTCCTCATATTGAGGGCTTCTTCGTGTACCAAAATCTTCTTTCCTATTAAAATTTTTTCCTTATCCCTAAGCAAACATGTTTAAATAATAAAGTAGGATTTCCGGGATCCAGTGAGTAAACAATAACATTTTATCTCCTGCAGAAACCCTTCTCACCCATGCCTTGATTTGAAGAGGGGTGTACAGTCGTGGACTGACAAGACAGTTGAGTACGGTGAAAGCGTAACAGGCATCCCTGCCA
Organism: Pleurodeles waltl; assembly: GCF_031143425.1. NCBI lineage: Eukaryota > Metazoa > Chordata > Amphibia > Caudata > Salamandridae > Pleurodeles > Pleurodeles waltl. The sequence goes on from NC_090438.1 coordinate 91,434,760, forward strand.
AGTGCCACGCATCTTGCGTTAGAATAACGCATTGCGGTCATTTTCCTCCAGCATTACCACAATGCCTGAGATTGTCACGCAAGTCCTGTAGTGCGGGAAAACCTTTTTGTTCCAGTTTCTCACTTTGCTAGGTAAGTAGTGTTTATCAAAGGTCACAAGGTGGCGCTGGTGTACAATGGGAGGTATAGGATTCTCGATATAATACGATATTTATATGGTTCCCTCGTCTTCATCTCTTGATTTTGCTTGCAAGAAAGTGTCACTCATAGTTGTTGAAATGTCACTCATAATTACACTGAAATCATGAAAATATCACACATAGCAATCTAAAACCTTGCAGCTATGGACAGGTGTGGCTGCATTAAAAGCTCTGGGGCCACTTTCTTGTTGGTTGATGGCCACTTCAACGTATAGCATCAAGCGCTGCCGGAATACCAACTTGAGTGCTGTTGGAAATGACCATCTTTTGGGAGGCATTCCCACAGATATTTACTGTTTTTTTGCTGAACTCGTTTTTATTTGCCAATGCACTTCACTCTTGCTACTCAGGGCCTAATTCAGAAAGTAAAATTTACACTTCTACCTATCTTTTTATGTGCGGAGACTCTGCACTCCTAAAGATACTTTGTGAATAGCCTCTGTGAATAGCCTCTGTGAATAGCATATAATTGTAAACTCACACAAAAGTGTACGTTTACCTTTGTGAATCAGGGCCTGACTGTTAAAGTGCTTGTGCTATCCCATCTAAACATTGGCATATACCTTAGTGACATGTTTCATTGACTTATAAGTCTCTAGAATATAGTACTATGGCCCATATTTCTACTTTTTTTGCACCGCATTTTGCGTCATTTTTTGACGCAAAAGCGGCACTAACTTACAAAATACAATTACACCTTTCAAAAAGAATAATGTCTAAAATAGTAATATAAAAATACAACTTGACAATTAGGTTGGATTTTAAATGACTATTAAAATGAATAACTGAACAATGTTTCTAGCCACTTCTAAACTAGAATTAGAACTTATTAAGTGTAATATTGTAAACCAGTGTTAGCCCATGGGACAGCCAACCTTGCCACAGTGAAAACCAACTTTGGAGGTTTTTCACCTCCAGAGCATGTAAAACCTTATTTTTAAACACCATGCACCCTGCCCTATGGGCAGTTAAGACATGCCTTTGGGTGACTTACAAGTAATAAAAAGTAAAGTTTAGGCCTGGCAAAAGGTTTATTTCATCAGGTCAAAATGGCAGTTCAAAACTGTTCATCCAGCGTACAGCAGCAGACCTTCAGACAGGTTTTAAAGTGCTTCTTTAGTAGGTGTACCAATAAGTGCTGCTTTGCACTAGTAGCATTTCATTTGCATGCCTTGGGTACAGTGGTTGCCATATAGTTGGGACTTACAAATAAGGGGTGTACTAATTCTAACAGGTTTAGAGAGGAGAGAACACGCACTCTATCACTGGTTGGAAGTGGTAAGGTGCACAGAGTCCTATAGCCAGCAAAAAAAGGTTTAGCATAAGAATGCCATGTAAAAGATGGTCATCTCCAACACATTGTATATCAGCCAAAGGAAATGTTTAATTAGTTAGGAAATGCTTTCTGTAGAAGATAGCAGTTTTTAAATTCACTACATTTTGAAGGTAAACCAAGAACAGAATATACATAACGCTTTCTCATGTAGTGAATTCAACAACATATATTCATTCCAGTTGAACACAGGTTTGTAATCCAAAAAATGTGTATTTTTATTATGACAAAATTGTTACTTTGAAAAGTAGTGAAAATAGAAATTTGAGATAAAGGTTAATTATTTTGAGGCATTGTTCCTACTACTCCACCTACTCGATGCTGCTGGTGTAAACGGTTGAAACTGTGCTTGGGTGATTTGAGTTGGTGGTGATGGAGGTATAGGTGATGGAGTGGGTACGGTGGTTGTAGTGCAGGTGCCTGTGCTAGAGGTGTGAAGTTTGCAAGTGGTGTGTCCCTTGTAAGATGAGGCACCTCTGTAGAATCTCCTGCATGCACTGGCTATGAAGAGCGACATTGGCATGTTACTTATCTTTGTCATCTTCATGGCCAAGGCATGCAATGGTGCACTCACTTCCCTAAAAGTTCTACGCTGTTCTTGGTGCATGTTTACCATGTCTTAGTATCCAAGGCACAGGAATGTCTTTCAATCACATGAGCAAGTCTTTTAAAAGATACAGCTATCTCACACAGATTAACCCCATTGCAAGAATATCCTCCCACACATTTAACTGTTTTAGAAAAACAATCCTCCAAGGTGGCAGCATTAGCCCATGCCAGCCTCTATTTCCACATGTGGGGACATCTGACTTGGTCAGCAGATTGTCCAGCGCAGAGAGTGGTCCCTTCTGGGTTGCTGTGGGGTTGGGGGTTTAGAAATGTGGGGTACTGTCCTCCTCACCAGAGGTGTTATGTCCCCTCATATGATGTAGAGAAGATCAGTGATGAACTTTCGTGGGAGGAGGTTGTAGGAGACTGTACGGAGCAAGCTGTTAGTTGAGGGCTATGTGGAGGTCAGACTAGCATAGGCAGGACAAGCATTGTTTGCTGCTTTAGTTAACTGCTGGGGACGGGCAATCTTCATAAGGGATTGAGGAGGAACACTGCTGCCTGGCCATGACGTTGCCTACTTGATGTTCTGTGTGGGGCATCAATGTCCTCTTTCTTGTTCTGTTCCTCCTCCGGGATCTGCTCCTGCTACTACTCCTCTTCTTGTTGAGCAGAGCTGAATGAAGGCATTGTTGCTTATAGAAGGATTGGAATTCTCCTCGGATTGCCCGCCACCCTCTGCTTGTAGATGGTTCAACATCATCACCTGGCACATTATCACCAGTACCTGGAAAAAAAGAAGAATTTGACAGTTAAAGTACATCAAATCAACTTTTGTTCATATTTCAATACAGAACTTTAAATAAAAATATTCTGAAAATAAATGATAAAGTTAGTACCTTGTTAGCCTACAACCTAAAACAAAGGTTGAATCACCGATATATTTCCAACAGCTCAACATTGTGAACTCACCAGCTCCAGCCACTGAGATTTGCCTTTTGGAAATCCCCCCAGATAAAAGAGGTTGCATTCAGGACCATATAGTTGTTATTTCCAAAGTATGTCTAGATCTAGCAGCTAGAGAGGTATAAATTAGCTTCACTTGATATTATCCCATTATCAAATTCATCAGGAGCACAACTGCTGACACATTGCAAAAGAAAGCAAAACAAACCACATTAATTAACATATTTGTGTCATTTTAGAAAAAGACACAATTGAGGGCAATGAGTTATTGAATGGACTAATGATGCGATACAATAAGAAAAAACATGGTCTCCAAGTCCTATTTGACCGGGTGATGGTGGAGCTCCTAAAAGCTTCTGCAAGGATTACAAAAAGGCCTGCTATACGACATGAGCCGACAAGTGGGAACTAAATGCATAGGGAGTAAGCCATACAAAACATACAAGAAGAGCCTAATAAAAGGTTACATTTTGGAGACCCACAAAGTTAGGTAATAAGTAATAGACCCCATACTTATATTGCCATGTTGAAGTGCAATTTGATAAGACTATAGATAAAAACTAACACAAACTCATGACATATTGAGCATGTTTCTAATACGTATGTGTAACCAAAGACATACAGGCACCCTGCCAAAAATAAACCAGGTGGTTAGATAAACAGGGAAAAGAGCAGACATGTAACTTTTTAGTGTATACCATCCTTCTCCTCGGTGGTCCAGTCTCGGTTTCGGAGCACATTGTTGTTCCTGGTGACGGATTGGGCAACATCACAGGGCCCTAAACAGACTTAAAGACAATTATGAGCATATAAGAGCAGCGGCGGGTGTTTGTAATAATACTCGGTGGGGCGGGGAAGGGGTCACGCGGGGGTGTGGAGAGGGATGTTTAACATTTAAAAAGGACTTACCTCAAGAAGGCCGCCTTGGTGTTCCTCACTGCCTTGGTGCTGCTGTGCGTCTTCTCTTCCCATCCAATCCAGACACTCATCTCATGCTGTTACCCAGCATTAGACAAGCTCCTGGATTGGTCTGAGTGGCCTGAATTGCCACTGAGATGGAGACTGGGAGACTACACTGGTTCTTCACCCGGGCTGTGATACACAGCCCGGGTGGAGAGTTCTAAGTGTGCTTGTCGGTTTGGCCGGCGTTGGGCGCTAATTAAACAGAGATGCGCACTAAGAAGTACACACTACTCCTCCCCCCCCCCCCCCACTGCTGCTGATGGCGATCTCCCCGTCCCCCCCTGCCCTACGAGGAGGAAGCAAAAAATAAAACAATAATACAGTAGGTGTATTATTGTTTTATTTTCCTGCTGCCTTTCAACAGCGGGGCACCGTGCCTTTACCATAGCGGAGGGACCGCCCCTGTATAAGAGTATAGCAGTCTAATCCACCAGGTTATATTAGACTACAATGCAAAGAAATTCAAATAAATATCAAATATATGCTTAGTATTTAATTTTAAAAACTCATACGCATAGCCAATGGTGTGATAGTAAGATTGAGGACATACCTGTGTCTGTAGATGGGATGTGTTTCAAGATATGCGCTGTGTGCTGCCCTGGTCCTGTTATATTGACTCCGGCCCCAGCTGAAACCATTGAGTTGCTAGGATGAGTAGCTGTGTAGAAAAATAAGAAAAAGTAACAAACTATTTAAAAAAGTAGTAGTAATTAATAGGGCTTGAGTGTTTTAGAGTAGTACATATATGATGTTTGACATACAATCAAGGAATGAGTAAAGGAGAGGAGAGAGATTAGTGAGTGACTGTGGGCTTGCTTTTAGTGACAGAAAAAGAGGGAGAGAGGCGGGGAATTAAATTCTTGCCTGGATCCACATTAGTGTTGTGCATTGTGCAGAGGACAGTCTCCTCGGGGGGGGTGAATGACAAAGACAAGATGCAGATGGTCCTCCGTGCAGTCCCGTAGCCAGCTGAATACTGGAGCACTTCTCCTTCAACCGCCTCTTCTCATCCTGCCATTTTTCTTATGTCGACAGTGGTGCAGGCATCCTCCTCCAAAGCACTGATAAAGTTTGCCACCTCCTGCCATAGGGCTGGCTTCTGTGTCCCACTGAGGGTGAATGGAGGTAATGCATGTAGTTGTTTGTAGTGTTTTATAACAACCTTATCCATAGGGTCTGTCTCCTCCTCTGTAAAATATCCTTTCCTCTTCATAATGGTGATCTGCATGCTCCTTCCTGAGTGGTTTGTGTGCAGGCTGTAGGAGTTGAAGGCGCATCCTCAGGTGAGACCAGTATGCATATTGTTGGAAGTAAACGGTTGTCATGCATATAGGATTGGTTTCAGCTGTGTGTAATTCTCCTATTGTCTTCCAAGCAGAGTTCTTAATTCATATACTGTTGTACAGCAAAGTGTCCAGATGTTTCCTCTCCAATAGTAGAGGTTCAGGAAAGTCTGGGTGAGATATCCACCCAACAAAAGAGGTCTCTCAATGTGGGCAGAACATAAAATACAGTCATAAATTTGCTAGTAGTAAGTATACAGAAGCATTTTACTTTATTTTAGACGCCACCCGTGAATTCAGTCTTGGCTGACATCACTCCAAACAAGTGTAAGTTACCTTTGTGAATAACCCCCAAAATGGCTTGGCTAATATGAAGTCTAAAAAGAAACAAAAATGACAAAGTTGTTAAGATTCTACCTTTGCAAATTCCCCCACATCATTCCATTATTCATATGTGGACCATGAAACAATCCCTTCCCTGGCACGAGAGCAAGATCATTTTATGCAAATTAAGTTATACACTTATGAGAGAGTGTAATTAAATAAACCTGGAGCTAATTAGGTAAATGTACTGTATGGACCCTAGCTAAACAAGTCCTAAGTGCACTCACGTGACAAAAATGTCTCCCCCCTCCACAAACGACCCCCCCCCCCCATCCCCCGTGTGTACGAGAACCTGTTCTCAAGATCCATACTGACAGAGGGAACGATCAGTACCAGCATCTGTTAAGTGCTATTACAGATTGCAAGGTCATGACCTTGAACTCATCTGTAATAGTTTTCAGAGTGAAGTAAATGTGGCAAATTCGATCATACAAAAGGCACTGAGAAGCTCCAGCTAGTTTGATTGCGGGCACCGAGTTTATGAGGAAGAACAGATGAAAAGGTGCGAGGTGGGCCATGAATTTAATTAAAGGATGGCGAATTGAAAGATGTGAAGAGGCTAAACCAGGCCGAGATGCTTTCCCTAATGGAAAGGTGAATGAAAGATGCTTTGATTAACCTGTGTGGCGATGTATTACGGCGCTACAGCTCAGGCACCGCCCTGCTATTACACAGAGGGCAGGCTTGCAGGAGTCGAGCACTCACAGAGTCAGAAGGTGCCAGAACGATGGAGTAATAAACCCCAACATCACAGCTAAGAGGAGGGACGGCCAATCAATATCCAGCAATGCCAAGTGAAACTACAATAGCCCCTGCATTAGGGAGCTTGGTTAGTTTTATGACTTATGAAATAAGTTCACATTGTCTCACTGAGATGCCTTCCCTGGCTCACAGTCAGATGGACTCATAACTTGCATTTTAAATAGATGGACAGAGAGTGAATCAGGGACAGACCGGTCCTTCACAACTTGTTTCTCTGGTAACGCGCTTGCGGCTTGATTTACCGCTGTATGGTCATGGAAAACCCTCCAGTCTGGGGGAAATAATTTTACAGAGCCAGAACCCACTGCTGGTGTTTCCTCTCCCATATTCTCTACTGTATTCAGCACCTCCTCAAAGTGGGTGTGTGACTTACATGTTGCAAACTTAACTCTATAGCAGTGGATGGGTGCACAAGAGAAGGGGCCCCTGGCTGAGTGGAGTAAGGATACAGAATCAAATGGGACCGGCGGGCAAGTGGGATGGATTTATACCAGAAGGGAGGGGAGCATGGCTACAGTATGAAGCTGGACGGTGTGAAGGGCATTTGCACCACAATAGTAGCTTAGGGATGCTAGGGTTGTGTGTAGTATTATCTGTTACTACCAGAGCTTTGTTGTTCAAGGTTTCGTCTGCCAGCCAGTCAAGCCTATCTGGTTACAAAACGCATCATGTGGGCTTGCCGAGAACGTATAGTGGGCTTTACAGCCTATTGCTGGCTTCCCATTGGTTGGCGTTATTGTCACTCTTTATTTGCTTGCTTTTTATTGGATGACATGCCTTCCTCTTCTTGTGTCTGTCCCTCCTCTGAAGCATAGCCTCTTTAAAATTCTTTTGATTGGTTGCCTTGCACCCTTCCTCTGTTCACTTTCAGGCAACTCCTTTCTTTCTTTTGGTTAAGCACCAGCCCCGCCAAGTGCCACACTTTAGCAGTTAACCGCTTCTGTGCCGCGGACGCAATGGTTACGTCCTGCGGCAAATTTATTTTAGGTCATTTCTGCCCCCCTGGGGGGCGAATCAGCCTATTTTAATTAGGCCGATCTGCCCCCAAGGGGGGCAGAAACCACTAGGCACTGGGGATTTTTTGTTGTTGTTGTTTTACAGATGGGGAGCGACCCCTTAGGCAAGGGTCGCTCCCCTGGAGGGGCAAATTGTATTTAGGCCATTTCTGCCCCTTTGGGGGCAGATCGGCCGATTTCTCCTACGCCAATCTACCCCAAAAGGGGGCAGAAACCACTACACACCAGGGATCTTTATTTATTTGCGCCAATTTCACGCAAGGGGAGTGACCCCTTAGGCAAGGGTCGTTCCCCATTGGGGGGGAAAATCTATTTTAGGCTATTTCTGCCCCCCTTGGGGGTAGATCAGCCTATTTTTATTAGGCCGATCTGCCCCCAAGGGGGCAGAAACCACTAGGCACCGGGGATTTTTTTTTTGTGCCAATTTCACGCAAGGGGAGCGACCCCTCAGGCAAGGGTCTCTTCCCTGGGGGGGGGGGGGGTAAATTTATTTTAGCCCATTTCTCCTCCCCTCGGGGGCAGATCAGCCTATTTCTATTAGGCCGATCTGCCCTGGGGGGGGGGGCAGAAACCACTTGGGCGCCAGGGATTGGTGTGTGTGTATGTGTGTGTTTTGTTTGGGGGGGCAGCCCCTTGGGCAAGGGTCGCTCCCCATGGGGGCACATTACTGTTGGCTACATCTGCCCCCTTTGGGGGCAGATTGGCTTATTTTTGGAAGGCCCATCTGCCCTCAAGGTGGGCAGAAAGCCCACCAGAGACCAGGGAAGATTTTTTTTTCAAAATAAGAGGGTGGGGGTATGGCCATACCCCCACTCCAAATAAATGGGGACAAAGTTGTTCTGGCCACCAGTGGGCAGATGGGGCAATTACCCCCGATCCACACCCTGGGGGGGGCAGAAAGTCTACTAGATGCCAGGGAATTAAAAATAAAAAAAAATAGTGGGGTGGTGGCTACCAACGGTATGGGCCTGGTTATGGCCCCACCCCAACTGAAGGGGGTAACAGTCTTTCAGCTCTCCCCCGCTCACTAAAACATCTTATCCCACAGCAAGAAAGAGGACATTTGATTATTTTGGGTTTTCGTTTTACATTTGGGCCATGAGAGCTTGGCTAACTCTCAAAATCGTCCCACTTGGAATGGTGAGGGCTGCACTTTATGGACTTTGGGATGCTGCCATGTAGAAAAATCCACAAGACCTAGACACATCTGAAAACTAAACATCTAGGTGATTCCAGGGTGGTGTGCTTCACAGGCACCCGCACCATTTTCTTACCCACAATGCCCTGCAAACCTCCAACTTTTCTGGAAATCACACATTTTTGTGATGGAACCTTCCGGAATCTGCAGGAATCCACAAAATTCCTACCACCCAGCATTGTCTCATCTATACTGATAAAAATTCTGCTGCACTTGTCAGCCTAAAAATGTTTTTTTCTCAAGCTGCCCTTTTGGACCTGCTTTGGTTCCCCCTCAATTTCGACATGTTCTTGGCTCTTCCCTGTCACAAGCACTTGGCCCACCTACACAAGTGAGGTACCATTGTTATCGGGAGACTTGGGGGAACGCTGGGTGGAAGGAAATTTGTGGCTCCTCTCAGATTCCAGAACTTTCAGTCGCCGAAATGTGAGGAAAAAGTGTTTTTTTGGCCAAATTGTGAGGTTTGCAAAGGATTCTGGGTAACAGAACCTGGTGAGAGCTCCACAAGTCATCCCATCTTGGACTCCCCTAGGTGTCTAGTTTTACAAAATGCACAGGTGTGGTAGGTTTCCCTAGGTGCCGGCTGAGTTACAGGCCAAAATCCACAGCTAGGCACTTGGCAAAAAGCAGGTCTGTTTTCTTTGGGAAAATGTGATGTGTCCACATTGTGTTTTGGGGCATATCCTGTTGCGGGCGCTAGGCCTACCCACACAAGTGAGGTACCATTTTTATTGGGAGACTTGGGGGAACGCTGTGTGGAAGGAACTTTATGGCTTCTCTCAGATTCCAGAACTTTCTGTCACCGAAATGTGAGGAAAAAGTGTTTTTTTGGCCAAATTTTGAGGTTTGCAAAGGATTCTGGGTAACAGAACCTGGTCAGGGCCCCATAAGTCACCCCATCTTGGATTCCCCTAGGTGTCTAGTTTTCAAAAATGCACAGGTTTGGTAGGTTTTCCTAGGTGCCGGCTGAGCTAGAGGCCAAATTCCACAGCTAGGCACTTTGCAAAAAACAGGTCTGTTTTCTTAGGGAAAATGTGATGTGCCCACGTTGTGTTTTGGGGCATATCCTGTCGCGGGCGCTAGGCCTACCCACACAAGTGAGGTACCATTTTTATTGGGAGACTTGGGGGAACGCTGTGTGGAAGGACATTTATGGCTCCTCTCAGATTCCGGAACTTTCTGTCACCGAAATGTGAGGAAAAAGTTTTTTTTTGGGCCAAATTTTGAGGTTTGCAAAGGATTCTTGGTAACATAACCTGGTCAGAGCCCCACAAGTCACCCCATCTTGCATTCCCCTAGGTGTCTAGTTTTCAAAAATGCACAGGTTTGGTAGGTTTTCCTAGGTGCCAGCTGAGCTAGAGGCCAAAATCCTTAAAAGCTAGGCACTTTGCAAAAAACAGGTCTGTTTTCTTTGGGAAAATGTGATGTGTCCACGTTGTGTTTTGGGGCATATCCTGTCGCGGGCGCTAGGCCTATCCACACAAGTGAGGTACCATTTTTATCGGGACACTTGGGGGAACGCTGGGTGGAAGGGAATTTATGGCTCCTCTCAGATTCCACAACTTTCTGTCACCGAAATGAGAGGAAAAAGTGTTTTTTTGGCCAAATTTTGAGGTTTACAAAGGATTCTGGGTAAGAGAACCCGGTCAGAGCCCCACAAGTCACCCCATCTTGGATTCCCCTAGGTGTCTAGTTTTTAAAAATGCACAGGTTTGCTAGCTTTCCTCAGGTGCCGGCTGAGCTAGAGGCCAAAATCCACAGCTAGGCACTTTGTAAAAAACAGCTCTGTTTTCTTTCTGAAAATGTGATGTGTCCACATTGTGTTTTGGGGCATTTCCTGTCCCGGGCGCTAGGCCTACCCACACAAGTGAGGTACCATTTTTATCGGGAGACTTGGGGGAACGCTGGGTGGAAGGGAATTTATGGCTCCTCTCAGATTCCAGAACTTTCTGTCACCGAAATGTGAGGAAAAAGTGTTTTTTTGGTCAACTTTTGAGGTTTGCAAAGGATTCTGGGTAACAGAACCTTGTCAAAGCCCCAAAAGTCACCCCATCTTGGATTCCCCAGGTGTCTAGTTTTCAAAAATGCACAGGTTTTCTAGATTTCCTCAGGTGCCGGCTGAGCTAGAGGCCAAAATCCACAGCTAGGCACTTTGTAAAAAACAGCTCTGTTTTCTTTCTGAAAATGTGATGTGCCCACGTTGTGTTTTGGGGCATTTCCTGGCCCGGGCGCACTTGGGGGAACGCTGGGTGGAAGGGAATTTGTGGCTCCTCTCAGATTCCAGAACTTTCTTTCACCAAAATGACAGGAAAAAGTGTTTTTGTGGCCACATTTTGAGGTTTGCAAAGGATTCTGGGTAACAGAACCTGGTCAGAGCCCCACAAGTCACCCCATCTTGGATTCCCCTAGGTGTCTAGTTTTCATAAATGCACAGGTTTTCTATGTTTCCCCAGGTGCCGGCTGAGCTAGAGGCCAAAATCCACAGCTAGGCACTTTGTAAAAAACAGCTCTGTTTTCTTTTTGAAAATGTGATGTGTCCATTTTGTGTTACCTGTCGCGGGCGCTAGGCCTACCCACGCAAGTGAGGTAGCATTATTATCGGGAGACTTGAGGGAACACAGAGTAGCAAAACAAGTGTTATTGCCCCTTGTATTTCTCTACGTTTTTTCCTCCCAAATGTAAGACAGTGTGTAAAAAAGACGTCTATTTGAGAAATGCCCTGTAATTCACATGCTAGTATGGGGACCCCAGAATTCAGAGATGTGCAAATAACCACTGCTTCTCAACACCTTATCTTGTGGCCATTTTGGAAATACAAAGGTTTTCTTGATACCTATTTTTCACTTTTTATATTTCAGCAAATGAATTGCTGTATACCCGGTATAGAATGAAAACCCATTGGAAGGTGCAGCTCATTTATTGGCTCTGGGTACCTAGGGTTCTTGATGAACCTACAAGCCCTATATATCCCCACAACCAGAAGAGTCCAGCTGACGTAACGGTATATTGCTTTCAAAAATTTAACATCACAGGAAAAAGTTACAGAGTAAAACGTGGAGAAAAATGGCAGTTTTTTTCACCTCAATTTCATATGTTTTTTTTATCTCAGCTGTTATGTTCTGTAGGAAACCCTTGTAGGATCTACACAAATTACCCCTTGCTGAACTCAGAATTTTGTCTACTTTTCAGAAAATGTTTATCTTTCTGGGATCCAGCATTCGTTTCACACCCATTTCGGTCACTAACTGGAAGGAGGCTGAAAGCATAAAAAATAGTAAAAATTGGGTATGACCCAGTAAAATGCCAAAATTGTGTTGAAAAATGGGGTTTTGTGATTCAAGTCTGCCTGTTCCTGAAAGCTGGGAAGATGGTAATTTTAGCACCGCAAACCCTGTATTTTGGCTAAGTTCTTGGTCTCCTTCAGGGGAACCCACAAAGTCTGGGTAACTCTAGAATCCCTAGGTTGTTGGAAAAAAAGGACGCAAATTTGGGGTGGGTAGCTTATGTGGAGAAAAAGTTATGAGGGCCTAAGCGCGAACTGCCCCAAATAGCCAAAAAAAGGCTCAGCAAAAGGAGGGGAAAAGGCCTGGCAGCGAAGGGGTTAACCTTATACATTTCAGGGCGAGTGTCCGCAGCACTGCACTGAAATGGGATAACACACATTTAGTATCGCCTATTTGTCTTTACATGGCTTGAGATACTGTCAGTATGGCAATATATCAGAGAGCAGCTCTGCTGTCTGAGGTGAGGTAAGAGTGAGAAAAGCTCACTTGCTGTTATGTGGCTCTGACAGAGGCCTTGTCTCTGCTGATGTCAGAGTCTGCAGATGGTTGTGTGTACTGCTAGCACGAGAGCGCCAGACACACAGCAGTCACACAATGAGTGAGTGCGGGTAGGAGGCAGGCCAGCGTTGTCTTTACTGCAAAATAACCGTAGGTACTCCCACCACACACTATTGTGCCATGATGTGCCCTAGTCTGACCTCATGAGCGAAGGTTTGCGTCATTTGGTCAAATGCTCTCAGCGAGCAAACAAATACATTCCCACACCACATCATCTTCTGTCCTCTGTGGTAAAATACTAACCGCATGGGTATCTGGGCACCACCAAGCAATCCTGCAGATGAGGTACAGAACAACAACAAGGTTTTAATTTATTTCTGGAACAGTAACAGGGAGTGATTCTCAGGGCCAAGGCATTCCACACAGACCCTCTCTAAACCGAGGTGAGTACCTCTCTCCAGAGCCTTATATTCTGTAAGCACCACTAGAAACATCTAATTGTATGACCTGAGATACCTTGTTGCTCTATAGACCCCTGGTCTCTGGCTAGGACAGCCTGTTACCTAGCTCTAGATGGCTTGATTGTAAGAGCACCATTGGAATAAGAGATGCACACTCTTCTTAACTGCAAGAGATAGTGTTTCTATCATATGTTCATTCTGGCGTGACTTCAGGGCCATAGCACTGGCTGCAATGAGTTGAGTCCACTGGGGAGTGAAGAGTCAATAATGTTTAGCCCTACAAGGACCGCCCTCTACCACAGTGCATTAAAAGATGTGCCACAGTGTCCTGTGAGAATCTGACATTTCACTAAAAGAAGTAAAGGAAGACAATGGCCCTCATTACAAGATTGGTTGTATTGACCGCCTATCGCCACGGCGACGGCCACCAACATACCGTCGCCGTGGCTACCAGCAGGTATACCGGCAGAAATCTGGCGGAACACTGCCGACAGTCATGGCGGCGGACGGCGGTAAGGCGGCGCTGCTGACAGCAGCACCGCCATGCCAGCAAAACACCACCGAGCATAGCATGAGCAATGATACGGCCTGGAGCTGTTCTGCTGGCGGACGCTGCTGCTGACAGCAGCGCCGTGGACTGTCTCCAGCCGGAGGACCGGTTCTCAGACCGAAGGGGGTGGGTGGGAGGTGTTGTGTGTATGTGGGGGAGGAGGGTGTGTGTATGTTTTGGGATGCGTGTATGCGGGTGTGAGTCGCGTAGGATGCATGCGTGAATGAGTGATTGTGTTGTGTGTTGTGAATGCATGTGTGTGACAAGGTATGTTTGTGTGTGTTGGGGTGTGTTGGTACGTATGTCTGCATGCGTGGGTGGATGTGGGTATGCGTGTGTGCATGTGTTTATATGGGTGCGCGTGTGGGTGTGTATATGTGCGGAGGCAGGACGGGGAGGGGGAGGGTGGAGGAAGACTCAGGATTGGGAGGGGGCAGGGGAGACCCTATCAGTACCGCGGTAGGCTGGGTCGTAATCCTGAGGGTGGAACTGTGACGGCCGCCGGGCTGGAGACCGAAGTCTCCAGCCCAGCGGCTGTTAGCACCCTGGCGGTCGGTGTGTTAAATTGGCAGTTTTGGATGGCGGTAACGGCCATGGTCAAAATCCCCTTTTTTTACTGCCGGCCTGATGGCGGTATTACCGCCGCTTTAACACCGACCACCAGGGTTGTAATGAGGGCCAATGTATTTAAAAAATGTCTACCCTTTCTGAACTGTGGGAATGTTCAGCAGGCCAAACGACCCCAAAAATGTGTGTAAATATGTTTCCCCAAACCTCAAAGGGGGACATCGGAAGGCCCCTTCCTAATACCGAATCGCAAAAGCAAAATGTGATTATGTAACAAGCTACCGAATTGTATTTGGACTTTTGTACATGTCAAATTGTATTTTACTGGTCGTAAGCGTCCGCCAGTAAAATGGTTTGTACATCTGGTCCTTAATTTCTCCGTGCCTACAAAAATTAATGTGTCCTTGTGTGACCTAACTGATGCTTATGTAAAGCTCTCCAGTACCTTCGGGTCGCAGGCGTGCTATAGAAAATTGCAAAAAAAATGCCCAGATATCAGAATTCCTTCTCTTCCTGTGTCTATCATACATCGTACCTCTTATGGCACGTAAACTGTATTACAACGGCTGTGTGATCAGGCACTTTACGGAATGCCTTTAGTCTCCGTTATTTACATACACGTCACAGATAGTCATTGGCAAAGATGCCATTGGGCACTATGCCATAATCCACTCAGGTCCTGGAACACTGCCTTTGGGGAAGCCTGGGGTTCCATATCTCCGAAACCAGCGCATGGTGTAGCTGCAGCAATTTTCATTTATTATTATTTTATTTTTCATAATTTAGTATAGTACTTATCCAAAGCGCTAGAACAATAAAATAAACATTAAACAAATCCTAATAACAGGTATTTAATGATTAAAATATTCAGCATTATAAGAATTAGAAGTCTGTGTAACTCCATATTTAGTTTGAGATTTCACTAATGGGAAGTATGAGCTGGAAGGTGGTGGAAAAAATGTGGTACTAGACCAATCATAAGTGATGTGCCTTCAGAGCACTGCTAAAGGCAAGGTGGGTCAAAATGGCCATTAAAGGTGACTAGAGCACTCCAGCATTGGATCCCTTGAACCGAGAAACACCTTCCTCCAAATATATGTTTATTGAATTGTGACCTGCACCGGTTCCAGGGGGCTGAATCGTACCTTTCCTGTGCGAACATATCTGAAGATCAATGCCTTGACCTCTGAATTAGATCTTTTTTTATAGGGAGCCAATGGAGGCCACAAAGGATGGGTTGGATATGACCTTTAGGATAGAGATGAATTGTGTTGCATTATTTCAGATAGTAAGTTGAGGGGGGTCTCTGTAACATCCATGTTAAAAGAGCAACAATAAACTTGTCTGAGATTGTACGACTTCACTTAATGGAGTGATGGAACTAGATGGAGAAGGTCACCTTCTTTTGGCTTTTAGCCTGTTTGGTGACTAGACTGATTTCTGTGGTACAGTATTGGTGCCCACCAAAGATGATTATGAAGTTCTTTAGAGCTTGATGGAATTGAGTGCTGGGAATTTGTGGCAAGTCAAATAGCAGAGCAGTAGAGTTTAGATGTTCACTAATAATGATTCATACTGAATGCTGTTAAGAACCAGAAACCTACTTGCATCCATGTGTGGTTGTCTTGGAAGAAGTGTGTTGCAGCATAGTGCCTGCTTTCTCAACGACTCAAGGGAATGGTTGAATTTGTCTTGCCAACTAGAGGGTTAGGTTGCATATGGGGACACTGAAAAGGCAAAATGTGTAAGTAGATTCTGTTAAAGAAATAAAAAATAGAGCAGAGAGAGAGAGCACCATGGGGGACTCCTTAGTCAAATGTAAGGGGGATAGAAATTTGCAGTTTTGTGGGAAGCACTCAAAACATTTTCAGACAATATCAAAGTGAGTAGAGAGCATGTTGAAAGAAATGCGGAGGTTATTGGGTTAAAAGCAGCAGAAAAATATCAATACTGCTTTTGGCCATGGCCCAACTCGCAAAGGATTTGTTCTTAAATGTTAAGTAGGATGGTACTAGTTCTGTGCCATACAGCAGACAGTAGGTAGATTGAGGAGGCACAGAAAGAGAAAGCTTTCACAGAATGTTTGTGGTTGCTGGGTGAAGATGGTTTAGCATGATGTGTAGTCTGAGGCCCATGCTCTACTGATAGACAGGCATCCCACCCTCAGGTGTAATCCTCTCCCTTAGACATATCCCAGTCCAGGTGAATTCTAGCTGGAGACAGAGATGATTTTTGAGAAGAAGGGCCCACTGGATGTTTTATGGGTACTGGAATGGTTGCTTATTTTAAGCAAGGTTTAAAATGTTTGCAGCTGTATGGTTCTATGGAATAGACAATTAACCCCAGGGGGCGTTGAGTGTAGGTTGCGGCCACACTTCAGACTCTTCTGCCAATCCGTAAAGCTGGAGTTGGCCTTCCTATGGCAGGGTGGGCACGGGGTCCGCTTTCAAGCCATACCCTGACCCCTGCTGCGCATGACCAAAGGCACAGTAGGGTGTTGGCTGCACAATAGGGATTTGAGCATAGGTCCTGGCCACAAACCAAGTCCTGCAGCCAACTCCTGCTGTGCTTGGCCAAAGGCACAGCAGGCATTGGCCGCACCATGGGGGTTTGGGTGCAAACTCTGTAGCCAAACCCCAATGTGTACAGCCTTGCAGTTTCATGCCCTCGTGGGAGTGACTCAACACACCGTCATTGGCTTTGTGGGTCTACGTGTAGTACAGTGGTACCAATGACATAATAAGCAAATAAAAATGAAAGCAGCCATCTGATTGGCCACTCACGGAATATTACTGAAAAAATAGCCTTCAGAAAAAAAAAGGCCAAAAGAAATTTCTTGAACACCATTTGCACATGGGTGTTTGACAGAGGCTCATTGCTGCGCTTACAATTGGAGTCCATCATGGCCTCTTGGAGAAATCCACAGCAGCAGACACTGACTACACCATCCAGCGGCCATTCACAGCTGGATTATCGCAGAATGATGACCTAATTTTGCTGCCTTCGGCACCTGCAGCAGCATACTCAGCTGGGCCCAAAAAGAATAGATAATGTGGCAGTACTTTTCATTACAAGCTGGCCAAAAAACAAACATTGGCAATGGCAATAGGTTTCAGCAATGAGCAAACTATCGGATTTGTCAATGTGAATTTGATATAGATTATTAAGACCCTAATGTAGGATGCGACTTACCTCTTTTATAGCCTGCCGGACATCTCTGTCCAAGCATTGGCACTGTCCAAGTAAAAGCGATCTTCACTTAAATTGGTGATGCCTTTAATGTACATGCAGGGGAATTGTGAGGTCATGCTTACAATGTTAAAGAAACACTACATGTCCCAGAATGCAATGTGAGGACTTTATCCCACATATACATATAGCGCAAACTAAGCCACAGAGCAAAAGAGCGCTGTATGGATAGATGTTGTAGAGTAAAGAAACAATGGCCACAATAGAGGTGTAGAGTCGGGGGTGTTGGGGTGATATATGTCTTGCATGTCATGGAGATACGTAAGTAGTCTCTCTGTGCCACTAACCACGTCTTGTGGAGTTTTCTCTGACTTTATATTTCCTGATATTTAGATTATTCTGTATAAACATGAAAACACCTTGGAAAAACAACAGTTATGGTTCCAAAATGCAGAACAAGTGCAGGTTCCGGGGGCTGTATTCTCCCGGAGCCTGGTGTCTTCCGGGATGCCCACCTATTGTCCGTCTGTGGGAAAGTGTTGATGAAAAGATGATGAGGGGGTTGGGGAAAGCGAGTGACGAAAAATGCTTTTAGCTAAAAAAAGTAACTTCATGGAATCTGCAGCAGGGAGCTTCAGCCTTCCCAGGGTGTGCCAGCCAGGAGGGAGCTTTCACTGATTAAAGTGGGTTTAGAAGGGCCAGCGAATTATGAAAAACATTGGAAGTCAGCCTCTGAGGTCTGCAAGATGATCTACAGACGAGGCATGAGGCCTGAGGGGCGGGATGCGGGGGGGGCTACTGAAATGTTTAGCCCAGAAATGTAAACAAACACATCTCCTGTTTACAGAACAGGCGCCTTCAGAAAAGAGCGTCTGACATGTCACCAAGGTCTTTGAATGCACAGCAAATGTGACAGGATAAGAGCACGATTTACAGGCCTGTTTACAGAGGCGTTTGGAGCGAATGAAAACATGTGCGCTCGTATTAGGTGCTCTGTACCAAAGAAAAATGTAGTTCCTGAAACAGATCCTAAAATGAAAGCGGTGGAGAGATAGTGTAACAAGTACATGCTCTTGGGGATGGCAAAACACAGAAAGAGGCATGAAAAATGCCTGCCAAGGACAAATGGGAAGAAAGAATATGTGAGTGACAATGGACCCAGTAAATGGGAAAACTATGAGCAGGCTGAAGCCCACAAAGTATGTACAACATGTCTCAAAGAGACAGCACAAGAGCTGTCTAGGGAGACCTAAAAATTAAATGAACAGCAGGTTACATGCACTTTGTGGAAACAGATGCTCTATGGGGGTAAAAGTACCAGGACTCCATGTGTACAAGTGGGATGGTGAAGATTCTGTGGGCTATGCATTCCACCCACACAGCTCGAGCAGAGTGTGAAAGAACACAACAGCGAGTAGACAGAAGAAACTGCACCCCCACACATGCAACAGCAAGACGAAGACGACTACAATATGCAGCATTTTGCTACATTTTGTTTTGTAAATACTGTCTGAAAGTTGTGGTTTCTTGGGAGATCAAGAAGAGCATTTTTTCCAAACGCATGAGAGATCACCGATAAAAAGAACACAAAAATTGGTACAAAAAACATAAAAATAAATGAAATTACATTACACTAAAAAACAAATAACTAATTAAAAAATGCAGTGGCTGAACACTGTTACAAATGTTTTTAAAAAGGTTTCAAAACAAAAAAATATTAAAAATGTAAAAACATTTTAAAAAACTGTCCAGAGGCAAACCTCTCCATCCAATGTCCTCTGCACACAATCTGAAGTTGTGCGCACAGGGGATAAAGTTGGATGCTTGGCGAAGGGTTGGGCACAAAGGGGGTGATTCTGATTCTGGCGGGCGGCGGAGGCCGCCCGCCAGAATTCCGCCCCCATTATACCGCTCCGCGGTCAGAAGACCGCGGAGGGTATTATGAGTTTTTCCCTGGGCTGGCTGGCGGTCTCCAAAAGACCGCCCGCCAGCCCAGGGAAAAACTCCCTTCCCACGAGGATGCCGGCTCGTAATCGAGCCGGCGGAGTGGGAAGGTGTGACGGGTGCAGTGGCACCCGTCGCGTATTTCAGTGTCTGCAAGGCAGACACTGAAATACTTTGCGGGGCCCTCTTACGGGGGCCCCTGCCGTGCCCATGCCATTGGCATGGGCACGGCAGGGGCCCCCAGGGGCCCCGCGACCCCCCCTACCGCCATCCTGTTCATGGCGGCTTTCCCGCCATGAACAGGATGGCGGTAGGGGGGGTCAGAATCCTCATGGCGGCGGAGCGCGCTCCGCCGCCATGAAGGATTCCCCCGAGCAGCGGTAAGTCGGCGGGAGCCCGCCGACTTGCCGCTTCTGACCGCGGCTGAACCGCCGCGGTCAGAATGCTCGTGGGAGCACCGCCAGCCTGTTGGCGGTGCTCCCGTGGTCGGTGGCCCTGGCGGCCACCGGCCGCCAGGGTCAGAATGACCCCCAAGGTCTGGCCGTAGTTAGGTGAGGAAATACATTTTTAACTTACATCAAAAAACTCCAGAAATCACAAAAAAAAAAGGTTAAAGTGACGTTATAGTTAGGTTATGAGATAAGACCTTAGATTTAAGCACAGAAAAAAACAATACAATTCAGGTTATAGTTCAATGAACTAACTGTGACTTGTTCCCATAATGCACTGCTTAGGACCTCACATGTTACATCACTCATGACATGTGAAATGCCATCAATGATGACATCACTATTGATGCATCAAATGAAATAATTGACAACTTCACTGAAGACATCATTATCCATGACAATACTATTCACATTACTCAATAAACCCTTATCCCTTAAAAAAGTAGTAAAGGATCTATAGTCATGTACAATATACATTTACAGTCTATATAGAATGCAAATAATGAAGGCCTTGGAAACAACTCTAGTTCTGCATGGTAAAAGCTATATGGTGTACAGTTTAAGTACCATTAAAGTACATATATATATATATATATATATATATATATATATATATATATATCACAACCACAAAGATAATGGCAACGCACTCCGTTGAGCCTTAATCCTTTACTTTTAATCAGTGCAACAAAAACAAAACTAACGCATTTCGACCAAACGGTCTTCTTCCGAGTTTAAAAGTCCTTCCACTCTGTTCACTTTTATATTCTCACATGATTATCGCCAATACAATGCATTTTGGGAATAGTAGTGCCTAACAAAAGAAAACAATTCCTTTATATGTAATCAATTCAAATATTGTAATACCACATAATATAATTGAAAATTTACACATCCACACAAATCACTTTTCCAAATTTAAATTAATTATACATTTAAGAGTGAAAGCCTATAAGATTCAAATGTTATATCCAATATTCTCAAGAATGGTTTATTCGCTTATAATTCTCAATGGTTTTAAAGCATCTTCGATGTTTTATATATATATATATGTTGGGATATGTCAGGGAGGATGTGAGGACTAGAAGGTTGGACGTGGACATCAATGTGTCATACTGACCGGTATGCTTTTTCCACAATGAGCCA
This sequence comes from Pleurodeles waltl, assembly GCF_031143425.1. Classification (NCBI taxonomy): domain Eukaryota; kingdom Metazoa; phylum Chordata; class Amphibia; order Caudata; family Salamandridae; genus Pleurodeles; species Pleurodeles waltl. The sequence continues at coordinate 91,455,501 of NC_090438.1, forward strand.
GGTATGCTTAGCCTTAGGTTGATGGGCAGGAATTGAAGACAGTCAGATTGCATATGTGGTAGGTCTCCTTTGACTCTTCTGTTGCTGCATAGTCCTATAATTTTCCCAACTCACCATTTATCTACTAATCACGCAAACCTCCTAATGTTTCATTTTATATTCCATTGTGTTTCTGCAGCCTTTTCCTCCTTTATGTTTCCTTTCTTTTTTTAAGGTCCTGCCTGACAGTGCACACGCTTTGCTTGCAAGAAATTTTGTGTTGGTTTAAAGGGGCTTTGACCCCCCCCCCACCCCCCATTTGCTGACCATTCATTGGCTTTATTGCCACTCTTATTTGCTGGCTCCTGAATGGTCAGTGCATCAGTGTCACTTTCTCTGTGCTTGATTCTGCCTTCTGTAGAGCATGGACCAAGTACTGATTATTATTATTTTTTATTATTGTCCTTCTGCTGCTGGGATTGAGTTTTTTTTCCCCCTCCAACGTCATCAGTGGTGTTGTTGCTTATCTCCTGTCCCCACTCCAGTGTCGTTACTTGACCGTTGCTGCTTGCCCCATCTGCCTTCTGTGTTGGCGCTTGCTCATCGTTGCTTGCTCCATTGTTGTTGCTTCGTCCCCCGGGTCATTGCTTAGCCATTGTTTTTGCTTGCCCTGTGTCCCCTCCCTTCATCTGAGTCATTGCTTGCCTCTTCATTGCTTGCCCATTGTTGCTTTCACCATTCTTGTTGCTTTCCCCTTCCCCCTCCTCCCTTTTGTGCTTGCCCTGTGACACTCACCACCTCCCCCTCTTACCCCACTTCCACCTGTTGTTGCTTGCCTGTTCACACCTACCTCCCACCCAACTCCCACCCATTGTTACTTGCCCCATTCCATACGCACCCCTCCCGCCATTAAAAAAAAAAAAAACATTGAAAAAGCAACATAGCTCTTGCACACATGAGAGCTTTTTGGGTTTATCACTGTGTTGTTTTAGCCATGTTGTAAGCAACGCGGCTGCTGTGCAACATGGCTGAAAGAAAAAAAAAAGGGTTATGATGCAGCCAGCATTAACTGCATCATAGTGCTTTTTTACTTTTAGCCACGCTGTCCAGCAGCCTAAACATGGCTAAACACAGTGACAAAACCAATAAATCTTGTTGAGGTGAGACCAATTGGCTTTGAAAAGTATGGGCCAGATGTAGCGATTTCCGATTTTGTGAATCGGAAATTGCAAGTCGGTGCGACTCGCAATTTCTGATTCGCAAAATCGGATGCAGTACGGTGTCTCAGACACCGACTGCGAGTCGCTATGGGGTCTCAAAGACCCACCTCATTAGTACTAATGAGGTGGGTCGCATTTTGCGACCCCATATCGAGCCCCTGCACTCACAGGGATGGTGGCCTGCTGAAGTCAGCAGACCTCCATGTCTGTGACTGCTTTTTAAATAAAGCAGTTTTTGTTTTTATTTTGCAGCCCATTTTCCTTAAAGGAAAACGAGTTGCAAAATAAAGAAAATAACGAAACCTTTTGGTTTCGGTTTTTCAGAGTAGGCAGTGGTCCATTGGACCACTGCCTGCTCTGAAAAACCCTTATTGGCAACATTCACAAAGGGGAAGGGGTCCCATGGGGACCCCTTCCCTTTTGCTAATGGGTTACCACCAGTGTGACACTGGTGGTAACTGCGAACCCCACCAGTGTGACACTGATGTTAACTGCGAATTGCTTTGCGACCGCATTCGCGGTCACAAAGCAATTTAGCATAGCGATGCGAGTTGCAAATAGGAAGGGACCACCCATTCCTATTTGTGAGTCGCATTCACAATTTGCGAGTCGGTACCGACTCCCAAATTGTGAATGGGCATCGCAATGAGCATTTTGCATGGCGCATTTTCGCAGTATGCACCATGCAAAATGCTTCCTACATCTGGCCCTATGTTTCTTACTGTGACAGCAAACTCGGCCTTAGCCCTCTTTTACATTTGTCTTCTCTCCCCATTCCCTTCGCCTTCCTTTAATCATTAGTTTCCCAGCTATTTCCCCCTGCTATTTGATTCTTAAAATGTAAATACAAAAAACCTTTCAAAGTAAATACTTTTGCTACCAATCATTTTAAATTTATTAGGTGTCGTTTTTAACTTGTATAAATTCTGTGGTTGGTGGCGGTGACATTATTGTGTTTTTATTTAGAAGTTGCTACCAGGCCAACACCATGATGGAGGAAGGTAAGGTCCAGAACCAACCCTAGAGGGGGAAAAGGGGAATGCAGCAGCTGCTGGGACGATTGATAGTAAGTGGACTTCCTTTCTCGTGGACAACTGCTATATTTGTTAAAGTATTCCTCCCTTGCTTCTGACTAGAAGAGGCATGTTGCCATTAGACTTCTGCCCTAGGTCCACCTACACTGCCCACCAGACACCCATCCTGTCCCATCACAACGCATCATATTTCTCCCACAATTACTTCTTCAGTTTCTCTTTCACTAAGCCTATTTCTTATGCTGTTCAGTCTTTTACCTTTCATTAACCATGTGATATAAGTCGTGTAACCCACCATGTCCATAGCCAAACCTAAACCTAGCCCAAGCCCTGACGCTTTAGACCTTTACCCAGGAAGAATGCTGTATTTGCTGTATTGGGGAGGGTGTTGTAAGAAGGAGTTTAAGTCAGGGGTAGGAGAAAAGCAGAGCTACTGGAAGTATTTATTACTATATATCAATAGTTGTCTAAACTTCATGCCCCAACTCCAGGTTAGCTCAATTAATGTTGCATTAGGCATAGTCCAATAGAGTGTGCAGCATACATGTGGGAGAGCGTAGCTTATATTAACATGAAATGTATATAAACTAACGTGTAATAATGCCGCATAAAAAATGTATTAATGTATTTTGCTAAAACGTGCGTTTGAAATGTGCCCACGGGGAGTGGCCGTCAATATATACAAAGACTAATGAAACTGATTAATAATGTTGAAAAGGTTATGTTACAATATGATTTTGCACTAATAATAAAAGGTTATATGTAAAAGTTCCGCTAATAAACCATTAGGCCTTAGTTAGCATGAGTCAAGGCTAAGCTGCCTGGTTTCATATTAAATGTGTTTTTCTAACGTGCAGTGTGCTGACTTGCTGAAGGACATGAAGTCTTGTTTTTCTCCAAACTAGAAGATGAATGTAACTGTAGTAGATCCGTTCTCATGAAATTCAACTGGCTTAGTGAAACATTCTTGCTGAACGCAACAGTGTAGACTATTTGCAGGTACAAGGTCACCTGAACCAGTACAGACAATGGAGCCACTGACTAAAGATGCAAAGAAGACCACGAGAGTATGAAATCATACCGGACATTCTACCCCCTGAAGACGTCAAACATAAGGACCAATAAACTACGTGAGAACAGTTATGGGGTGACAAATTCAATGAAGTAATTGGTAATCTATTGGATAGAGGTAGTGGGGTACAACCCCTCGACCAATAACATTTTAGGGGATTGTACAACAGAAAAAGGATAAAAACCCTTGACACAAGGAAGTAAATCTAAACAGGAGAGAATAGGAGACTAGGAGAGAGTTAGGGAAATGCTGATGCGATTTGCTATGACCCAGACACTTTGTCACTCTGCATAGAGACCTTGCTGTTTGGTTCTTAAAACCATCCTTGCCTTATATTGCCCGTTTACACTTTACCTCCTTATAAGGGAAGTGCCCCCTTTGACCCGATTGCTGAAATCCTGATGGCGAATCAACTGAGGTCCTGAGGACCAAGACCGAACCTGAGTGCTGACCCATTACGGAGGGTAACTATATGACAATTAAATTGTAATTGTCTGTTTGCTTTTCCTTTCTAGGTACCGACTGCTTCTTTTGACAGAGTCCATAGCTAGATGTTTTCTAAATTGGTGTTACTAAATTGTTTTGCATGAAGCCCAACATGCCAATGTTAATTCGAGGATAGATGAGGGGTTCACTAAACTGATGCAAATAGACAAATGACTGAATCTATGCTTTGTTGAATAACATAATGATGATGCTCTGCTAAGGATAACCTATGTTGATGCCGTGTTATGTTCTAATATTCGTGATTCTTGCTTTGATGAAATCTTATCAGAGTTGCCATATTGTGACTATGCTAATGTGTTTCTAGGTTTTGAGACTAATGAACTTACTAGTAGAATTGTAATCAATAGGGAATAAAATTCAAAATAATAGTACTAAACTGTTGTGGTTATTCATGACTGCAAGGTCATGGTGGTTTCTGAGTTTGATTAAATGTCTTTGTTTAATTTGAATTGTCGTATTACTGTGAATTTTGATGACGTTATTGACATATTGATTGACATGCTGATTAGTTATCTCGTCCTAAGGTGTCTTCAATCAGGGTCAAAGGATTCATTGGCTTAAAACGAGTCCCAAAGTGAGTAAATTAGTCATAAAGGGACGCGTTATCACATGTAATGCATCATGTTATTCTGTGGCAATGTAGATTCACCTTTACAGTTTTCTCATTTTTTTAAACTCACTTTGTGTCTGATGAAAAATTGTCACCCAGTGAATTCACTTATTTACACAATTCCTCCATTGTAGCAACAAAAACGTTTATTTTAATTATGCAGTTGGTTGGCTCATGGCTTATTTAATGCCTGTGCTGCAAATAGTGTTGTGTGAATTAGGTATAAAAAATGTCCCACGGACACGGAAGCACATCAAAATTACATTAAAACAATTCCAGTTGCCCTAGAGAACAAGCAACTCTGTGTGAGAGTCTGACTATACTGACATGTGCTTGCAGTTGCCACTACAATTCTTGTTATTTCTTCTTCCTGAGGACCAACCAGCTATTCCTGCCAGAAGCCCTGCCACGGAGTGCCGAGGTAAGGCTGTGGAGACACTGGCTCTGTTGCACCTCCAGAAAAAGGTGGCCTTGGTGGTGGGGTTGTGCAGTCTAGTGATTCTGGAGGAAGAGGTTGCTGCTACCTCCAGTGTCCAGCTGGCATTACCAAGGTTGCGCAATTGCGGTAGCAACAGCAGACCGCTGAGCCCACTGTCCTAGTCCTTAGATTAGCCCATCCCCCAATCCCCTCAATTAGAATCATCTTCCAGAAAATTGTTGAAGGTATGGAGGAATTAAAAAAAAATCATCAGAAATAATAAAAAGACTGGTTGAAGTAGAGGGTCAGTTAAAGTTTTTAAATAGTTTTTTGAGTGGTTAGGAGTGGGTGGGTGTGGTGAGCTTGGAGTGGATTGGTCTTCCTGGCTAGGTCCAAAGCATGTCTTCAGTGAACCCTCTTCCAATCAGTGTTGGAAAACTGATGATGCATTTCCTCTGTCTGTCCCCTTCATGACTTGATGTCACCTGAGAGTGCCCACCTTTCTATAAGACCGTTAGTAGGAGTATGTCTGTGTGCCAACCTACCTGCTGTATCTAGTCACCATTCACCACTACCGCAGAATAGTACAACAAACAAGAAAAGAAACTGGAGATGTGTTATCATACATATATTATGCATAATGCGAAGTCCTGCCCAACCTGAAACCCACTGACTCACTCCCACCTTCCTTTCTGAGTAGAAATGTATTGTTTGGCACTTCCCCTAAGGCATGTCGTTGATGCTTCTAAAGAGACTAACTGCTAGTGGCCTAACAGGCTCAAACAGGAAAGAAGTCACAAGAAAAACAAGGTTCTTCTTATTCAGAATAGAGTCGGTGTAGCAGCAAAGAAGTATTCTCATTCTGCAAAATGAAAAGCAGAGTGAGTGGAAAATCCAACACAAAGGCCGGCATAATCCATCACAGTGTAAAGAGGTGGTCATTTACTAAAGTAAGAGTAATCAGGGTAGTTTTGGTAGATCCGTTAGTAGATTGATTCCCTGTGGGGTGTAGATTGTTCACACTGTCCACCCTGCCTGCCCTTTGCCTATCATTGCTATAATGTTTTCTCTGCACAATGATGTCCTTTTCTGGCTTAAGTTAAGGGGAGGGTGTGGGAAAACTAGTAATTTTTAGTAACCTGCTCCTGTAAAGGTTGGGGGTAATGAGGTAAAATCTTAGAAAAGGCATTCAGCATCCATGAGTGTGGCACATCTGTAATGGAAAGAAGATGGCAGTTAGATTAACTTACACAGTCTTTAGCAGTCTACAGACCCCCAAACTGGTTTGAAGAAAGACTTTCTGTAAAATGGGAAAATAAAAAGACAGTATTTGTCAAGGTAAACATGAGGAATCAGAGTGTGGTACATGACTAGCATGTAATTAACTAAGGGCCAATCTAGTACACTGATCCCGGGCAACTGGTTGCAAGTCCCCTGACTGACTGTCACCCAAACAATAAGAATATTTATCTGTGCCCATAAATCCTCATACCCAGCACAAGTAGACAACACTTACGAATGCCAGTGCGTTACTAGGCTGCATTATCATTAGAACTCACTCCTTTCCATTTCAAGACCATAGAGTTAGGTCTCTTTAAGCCCTCTTGTTTCCCACAGAAGTAGACAGCATTGGGTCTTCTTGCATACATTGCTACAAGACTTGCAGATTGTATTTCTTCTTCCAAAAAAGTATTTCTCAGTTAAACAATAAATATATATTTTTTTAATCTAGTATAGGAAAACAGATACGGTTCAGAAGTGATATTTTTTAAGAAGTTCTTTTCAGAACACGAGCTGGAATTGAGTTTTCTAGACCCTCTGGCACCAAGTACCTTATCAATATTCCACCCGGAGACAGAAACCCCTACAGACTACACCCATCCAGCTACCCACTGGGCACTACTTGAGTTATGCTCTGCTATTGTGTGGTATGTTATGGAGTTTGTAAAGTGCATGCCTGCCCCAAGGGCTTCCCAGCACTGGGCCCGATAGATGAATGTACTGCAACTGCTAGTTTGACAAAGGGAAAAGGTAGGGGGATGCTAGGTGGGGTCAAGGCATGTCTTCAGGTTTGTTCTAAAATGAAGGTGGTCCTGGGTGTTCCTGATGTAGAGAGGAAGTGAGTTCCAGAGGAATGGTGTCTTGGAATAGAAACAGTGGTCTCCCACTCTTACTCTCCTTACACGAGGAACAATAGCCAAGTTGAGGTTGGCTGAGTGCAAAGCGTGTAGGAGCCGGTAAGAGCATATGAGCAGGATGGGGTCTCCTGGGAGTGCAAGATCTTACAAGAGGTTCACAGGGTCTTAAAGTGAATACGCGTGTCCAAGGAGAACCAGTGCAATTTACGAAGAAGACTGGAGGCACCGCAGAGGCAAAGCAGAACTTCAGGAGGGAGAATGGCAGCCTTGCTGCAGCGTCTTAGGCCAGCTGGAGTTTTCTAGTGACTGATTTGTTGGCTCGAAGGTACAGGATGTCGAAATAATCTAACAGAGACAAAACTATCACTTGAATGGTGGTTTGTCGGGTGCTAGGGTTGAAAGACCAAGAATGGGTTTGAGACATCTCAAAAGCCTAAAACAGGTGCCCGCAACCGATTTGGCTTGAGCCTCAAAGGCCAAGGTGCTGTCCATCCAGACTCCTAAGTTTTTGGTGGAGGCCTGAGGTACAGGATTGGGGGCCCAAGGGAGGAAAGCCACCAGTGGTCACACCAGTTGTGGGTATCAGGTGAAGGCAATTGGTGTTCTTCCACTCTGCAACAGCTAGCATTCCCTTTTGGAAGATGGCCAAGTCTTGCGTAGGATTTTCAGAGAAAGAAAGCACAAGCTGGGTATGGTCAGCATATGATACCAAGGCACGCCAGAGGATTTAACAACCTATGCAAGGGTTGAATATAAACATTGAATAAGGTAGGCTTAATGAAGAGCCCTTGGGAACACCGTAGAGTAGAGCATGAGGTTGGGAGCTGTAGGGAAGAGAACTTACCTGGAAGGAGCGCTCGGATAGAAAAGAAGGGCACCAGGTCAGTGCCAAGCCGTCAATGCCCTGTAAGCGCTGGGGTAGGACTTTATGGGACACTTTATCAAATATGGCACTTAAATCGGTACACTCTGTTCTTAGTCTATACATTGTCTCTTAATATTGTTGAACATTTTTAGTATAAACAATTGGCAGTAAAGTCCTAGCAGCCTTTCACTTACGTACATTCTGTGTAAACTTATCAGCTTCTATAAAACCTTGTTCATTATTTAAAACAATCACTGGAAAAGAAAATTAAAATCATACAAAAAACCTTAATATATTCAAACAGACAAATGAATAACAGCGTAAAGAAATGTGCATTTATATTTAAAATCTACACCTAAATATTAGCATATATATTTCAAGATAAGGGTTATTAAATGAGAAAACATATGAAGATTATAAAAGAACAACCAAGAAATGCTGGCATACAAATTACTAAAAGGAGGAGGATGATCTAGCCAGACTTATGATGTCTGAGAAACTTCCTTCTTCCACTGTTGTGTCTGCTGGAGCCTGATCATTTCTATTTATTTTCATTCATTTTAATCATCACCAGCCTCTCTGCATTTTGAGCGAAGACTAGCCCTTCTAACCATGATAATTGACCCATTTGTACTGAAAATGTGTTCCAAAGATACACTGGTTTTAGAATGTGCCAAATACTTTATTTTCAGCCTGATACGTTCTGGCCACTCTTCCTTCTTACTATGACAATAGGTCAGTGGGTTGTGATCCATTTAGACCTCTATTGGGTCCTCCAAACAGCCCTTTCTCAAGTGTCATAAAGTTTGGCACTTAGGCACATATTTATACTTTTTTAGCACCGCATTTGCGTTCTTTTTTTACACAAAAGCGGTGCAAATTTGCAAAATACAATTGTATTTTGTAAGTTTGCGCCGTTTTTGCATCAAAAATCAGTGCAAAGGCAGCACTAAAAAAGTATAAATGTGGGCCTTATTGTTTCTGCCCACACCTCTGCACTTGATCTAGGACCTGCTATATCGATAAACCAACCCATTGCAGATGTTGGAAGTGAAGCTGTTGGTGTTGTAAGGTTTAGTTATAGCCGATATTGTTACCTCCAGTCGCTGCTGCAGTTGTGAGTGTGACATTCTTCTCAATCCTGAGCCAACACTGTGCTCTCTGGTGGTTGAAGGCAGTGCTTCAATTCAGCTATGCCCTCAAATTTGCAAACATTCATCTTCTAAGTTTACCTCTTTCCTGTTAACCCATTTATTGGAAATTCAGACATCCACTGTTGAAAAAGGGATGAAAGTGGCTAATGTGTCTTTGTACCATGGGTCCAGTATTGTTGCACAGATGTTCTCTTCGGAGGACACAACCTCTTTATTGAAGCCTTTGATGTGTGTTCAGATGAAGGATTAAACTGTTGACCATAGCAGCTGCTCCTTTATTGAAAATGGCACATGTTTGTTCCACCTTCTGCATATGTTCCTGCAGCATGTGCAAAAATGGGATCAATTTGTACTTTCCTCCTTCGTCACTTCCGTTGTTAAAATCTCAAAAAGCGGTAGCATTTGGATCAGGCACTCCACTGGCCACCATTTGCCAACCTCCATTGTCATATCCTTACCAGTTGCATCACCTTTCCTTTTTAGCACCTTTCATAGACTTGTACTGCTCAAGCAGTTGTTGCAGCATGTAGATGGTGGAGTTCAAAGGGTTGGCACCTACTGTATGAGGGCATTTACAGGCACTCTAGTAGCATTCTTAATGATCCTCAACTGCTTCAGGGCCTTAAAGAGTGGCTGAAAAGAGAGCAAATCCGGAGACAGGAGACCAATACGTTGTAGACTACTGCATCTTTTTTTAGAAAGTTTGGAACAATTAGGTTCAAGCTATATGCTACACATATGATTCGGAAGTATCCTCCATCAGCCCTGGATTAACAGTGTTACTGTCACTGCCAGTAGCAACAAATCCAGTTCTTTGACATATGGGTTGGAACAATTTTTAAACTTTAATTTCTTTCAAGATGTTGGCAGCTGTATGTGATTTCTCTATGGAAAAATTGCAACTGATTCCAAATCCCTCAAAAGGCATTCGCAACAGTGACCAGCAGCTAGCCTTTGCTAAAGAGCCTTACAGGAGAGCCAGTGCGCGGTGATGCATGTGTAGTTAGTTGCTTGAAAACCGGTTCACTTTCTGTTGTGAGGTGGACTGGACAGCTCTAACCAATTGCCTCTCCAACCCACCCACACCTGTGGTTTTAGTGTTGCTCCCACCATCCTGACCTGTCCCCGCTCAAGTTTCTAACGCTTTCTTTCTTTTTTTTAATTTTAAGACCAGCTTCTGATGGTTTTAATTATATAACCTCAGCACCTGCTTTACTGTCTCAATTGAAAAAAAATTGGAGGGACTGCAGCTGCATGCATGGTGACACAGAGGCTGCTGAGTGTCGTGATGCATGCATTTGCATGTGTGGTAGCTTGTGGGTGTATACATCATCATGCATGTTCAGTTTTGTGTTGTTTATGCTGATTTTTTTTGTTGAAGCTGAATGGCGTTGGTAAAAAGGCTTTTGCAAGGCCAATAGGCCTTTATAGCCCCACTAACTTACTAGTAATCTTAGTTCTCTTTAATCCAAATTGGCCTCATAATAGTCAATTTTTAGTAGGTAGATCCCACATTATTTAGGATGAAAATCAGAAAGTAGGAAGGCTGTAAGCCCACCCATCCCCAGGACTCCATAACGGAGACTGCCCAGAATTCTTCCTGAGCTTCCAAGGCTCCTAAAAAACAGGTCCGCAGCCCAGAAGTGGTGGGCAGGTCATAATGACTGAGAGGATGATCTGGACTAAGGATAATTAACATTACCTGTTAACTGGGGCTTTATACCAGTGCTATGGTCTTCAAACCAGTCATTGGAGGAATATAGAAGCGCTGCAGCCCAAAAGACAGTTATTCTAATAAACTCCCCCCAATATCACTAATAATGCCTAAAAAACCTTTAGTGCTAAAGAACATGCAAATTATGTGAAAAATGTAATCTAATTTAGGACATAATTTATTGCACATTATTCTGTCCAAAATTATCTTTCTCCATTTCTACTTCCTCAGTTCTGTAGTAATTTAGTAGTAAGTGGCTGATCTGCAAATTTCTGTCAATAACACACTCTGAACTTCAGCCCAGGTAGCAGCAACCCCCTCCTACATCTCTCATGAATACTGTCTGAGAAAAAAAAAATTACAGATAAATAGTGTCACGTAACCATTGATTTCAAGCAATTTTTGATGTTCTGCTACATTGACCTGTACTTCAAGACAAGTAATTTGACTTTCTGAAAGATGTTTTATGTTCTAAATAAATAGGCACATCCCCTTTCATATCTAGGAGATGCATAAGAAGCATCTCTTGTGAAGCAAGGAAAGGAGAAAGTTCCATAATGACTTCCTTATCTCTGTGAGCCACAGAAGGAATGCTTGTAAAACCTAAGGATCCTACTTTAGTGTTATGCCATCTTCCTTCGCTCTAACAAATAGAGGCTTCCACAAATGTGCTCCCCATTCGCCAATCGTTGCAAATGTTGCTGCAGCTATGAAGTGTAACTTGCATGGTCAGAAATGTCCACTCCCAGAGCACTGAGTGTTAGAAATTGATAACAGAACAATGGAAGTTGACAGGCAAATAGGGCTAGGACTGGCTCCCTGAAATATCTCCCTGAAGATCATCAGAGAAAGAGACAGGTCCTAAGATGTAACAAACATCCTCCTCAGAATGTGCACCTCTACATTGCCCTTTCCCCAGTGTACACAGCTGCTACGGAAAGTAGATGATGTTCCACCCATGTTCCTATTTTTATAACTATCAGTTTTACAGAAGTTCATCTGGAACGCTTTTGGAAATTTAAAAAAGGCATCTTCTTTGTGAAGATGTTCAGGGGAGATCTGATCCCAAATTGCACAAATTAGAACTGAAAGTGGTTCCTAAAAACGGAGAACCGTAAATACTTTGGATCTTGTGCAACAATCATGATGTTGAAGTAGACATCTATCAGATCCAACGTTATTGTATATGCCCCTACTGTATTTAAAGTAATTATGTTTTGTAGCATTTCCTTTCTAAACTGTATCTTCAAGATCTAATTGTTCACATTCCTTATGCCTATCAGCAGATGAATTCCTGTCCCTTGCTCCTGTTTTGGATCTGGTTTGATAGCATTCCTCAGTGTCAGAGAATGAAATGCCGGTCTCATTGCATCCACCTTTATTGGGATGGGAGGACTTGGCATATGAATAATCCAAACCTCTAGAGGTGGTGATATGAATTTGATGTCATAACCTTCACTCACAGTCCTCAGAACCGCTGTATCTGAGGTAGATTGTCCTATTATGTTCTGAATTGTTAACCTCTCCTCAACCAGACACCAGACCCTTTTGGCCCCTTCTGGCATAGTTAGGAAAGCTGTGAGGTTTACCTGGTGAGGAGGATATATGCCCTCATTACAACCCTGGCGGACGGTGCAAAAAGGGCACTAAGACTGCAAACAGGCCGGCGGTCATTACCGCCCCATTATGACATTGGCGGTTTGGCATATGCCAAACCGCCAATGTCCCGCACCATCTGCCACGGCGGTAACAACCACCAGGCTGGAGACAACGGTCTCCAGCCCGGCAGCCGTCACTAGTCTGCCGGCGGTATCAGGACCCCGCATACCACCATGGACTTAGTGGGGTTTTCAACCGCCACGAAATCCATGGCGGTATGCACCATCAGTGCCAGGAATTCGTTCCCTGGCACTGATTGGAGTCTCCCCCTCCCCTGAGTCCTCCCCCAACACCTACGACCCCCCTACAACCCCCGAAAGGTAGTAGGACACCCGCCCCCGACCCCCATTGAAACCCCCACCCCCCTACACGCACGCTCACACCGCTCACACCACTCACACACGTACACGCGCACATACATGCACACATGCACACATACATACACATTACATTTACCCTACACACATTACACCCCCGCATGCATACACGCACTCACACAACTCCTCTACACACTCACACGCACACCCCCATTCATGCACACACCACACAACACCCCCCCATCCCCCTCCTCTAACGGAAGATCACTTTACCTGTTCCGGTGATCCTCCGTGAGGGAACGGGATCCATGGGGGCTGCTCCGCCGCCAGCAGCCCGTCACCGGGACACAGCCACGCCGAATACTGAGTCGTATTATGGTGGGCGGTGTTCTGATGACATGGCAGTGACGGTGGAGCAGCCTCCACTACACCGCTGACTGCCAGTATGGCTGCTGGCGGCTCTCCATCCAAAAAAGGGCGGAGGTTTGCCAGCAGTCATAATATGGTTGCAGGAAGACCACCAACACTGGCGGTCTTCGGTCTGGCGGAACCTCCGCGGTCTCTGGAGGAGACCCCCGAGGTTGAAATGAGGGCAATAGTCTTCAGTTTGAATTGACCTTTGAAACTCTTCCATTTTGCCTTTTTGTACACTGCACAGGGGTTCCTTGATGGATGTTCTGCTTGAGACCTAGTTGGACAAAACTGATGAACTTTGAGCTTGCCTGAATGAAGATGAATATTTTTTTTAATATTGTATTATTTCTCTTCCAATTCAGTTTCAAACAATCTGACCCACCTCGAAGGACATGTGCAATCCCACTGATATCTGTGTTGTATCCGTATGAAAAATGTTCCTTCTAGCTGCAGACATTGCTCCTTCTGCTAGTGCAGCTGCGTGAACCACATCAAACTTAAAAACTTTCCATACTCTCCAATAAACCTGAACATTTAGAGCCTCTTAGAATGGCTTTTAAGAGCTCTTCAAAGTCCGTAATCAGAAATTGACTGGCATAATTGTCTTAAATACCAGCTCCCATTGCCACATGGCCTCCTGCTTAGGCCTCTTTTAAAGCTGAGTCAGTTTTTTTATCTGTGGGATCTTCTAACATACTGTCTTCAGCCATGGCTAGTCTCCCCACCAGACTTACATGAAATAAATGAACAAATACAGTCCCTGCAGTTTTCTTTTTCCATATCTTCGATTGCATAGTCTACACATAAATCTTGGAATATTAACTTTTGTCTTGAACCCTCCACTCACACAGAATTACATCAATAACATGTTGATGAAAAGGCAACCCAGTGTTGCAGTTCTTTGAAACTGCCTTAATACTGCCTAAAAAGAAGTGATAGGAATTTCATTAATAGACAGGCACATATTTTGGCATATCTTCAATGGAATCTCCATAGGCAATTCTCTATCAGTCTATTTTCCATTCTGCTATGAAAAAGGGGCTAATTTTCTGTCACCAAAGTTTGATAAATCATTATCCCTCCCTCTCTGGTCAGATGGTTGCATCAGTTGGAAGAAGGATGCTTCCCGAAATATTTTCCTGATTCTATGCTCTAAACCTTTTGTTTAGGAGGTGAAGAAAATCTGGATCAGGGCCAGAAGAACCCAACTCCTCTAAATGCAATACTTTTCTGGAGTGTTCGCCGCTCTCTTCCGAGTGTTTCTTAATAAAGGTCTTAATATATTTCCATGAGCAGCACTTATTTACAAAGTAATGTACTTCTTTAACACACTTTTTAAAATAAGAAATAAGGGCATGCTGTAAACCAATGAAAATGGAACTGCACATAAGTGCATTAGCAACCTGCACTGTATGCAGCATGCGTGTGCGTATCTGAGTTTCGCAGCTCTAGTCCTCAAGCCTGTGCAATCATGCCCACACACAGAGGAAAGGTAGGCTCTATCTGAAACAATAATATAGACGCTGCATGCCTTACCTTGAACTCATCATACCAACCCTAAAACACTGCCACCTGTTGTGCCCCCCGCCACCACTCAAGACGTGAGAACCCATAGGAACAATTGACCAGCACCACCCAGGTGGGGGACCCAAGACAGAATTATTGCAGAGACCCCACACTGGGAGATTAACTTAACACTTACTCCACAGGATGAGCTCCAGAGACCGTCTAGTCAGTTCAGGAAATCGACTGCGAGTGAGAGACTTTGCACCCATTGAGTGCAGCCGCCTGGGCCTTGTGCCGCCGACTCACCTGAACTCAGCTGCAGCATCTTCGAGCACCTGTGGACAAGGCACACACTGGAACTCAGAAAGCATCACTTCTGCTGTTGCGGATAAGACTGGTTTCAGGCCTGACAGCCCTGGGGAAACTTGCTGCTAAATTAGAGCAGTAGCGCTGGAACTCTTGTTTTTGCATATAAGGAAATATGGACCCACCTCGCCTGTACTTTCTGTCTTGGCTCCTCTCCAGGCATGTTGAAGGGACGGGTCTTCCCGTTGACTGCTACGGAAGGAGGGTAAGGGGGAAGGCGTAGTGTCCAATACATTCCTTGAGTCCTCTTCCTTTCCCCGTGTCCAATATAGTTGTTTCTCAAGCCTCTTTTCTCGTTTAGTAGGTCTATAACGGAGATGTTCGCTCTCTATTTGGATGTCCGAAAAGGGAGCCTCTGCCCACCAAGACTCTAACTGGATTCCTGCTTTTACCTACTGTAATAGTTCAGGAAAATGTATGTAATCCGTACCTAAGATACATTCTTCGACCAGGCGGTCCATAATTCCCATTGGGACCTCAGCCTGTTTCCCTTCCCACTGGAGAAGAACTGAGGTCAGGGGGTACTCCTTCTTGTCTCCGTGGATACAGCATATGGAAACCCATTGTTGTGGCTGGTATTCCGGTAGTTCAACCAAGGTGGTTCTAAGGACTGACTGACTACATCCTGAGTCTACTAGGGCTTTGATGGTTTTGCCGTTGACCCTTATCTCCTGCATATATCTAGGGTTGCCCTTCCCTGTACATAGGACTCATCCCCGTGTTATCCCGATCTCCATAGGCTCTGTCTTGTCCTCCTTGCGAGGGCATGCCCGGGCGATGTGTCCCCATCCGCCACAACTGTAGCATAGGGGTTGTTGCATAGGTGGCTTTTCACCGGCTCTGGGCAATGAAGCGTCTTCAACCATCTTTCGGAAAAGGGGTCGAGCAGGTACTGTTTGAGACCGGGTAGAAGGGTTTGTCGTTTTGGAGGGCCCACTCCTAAACTCAGTCGACCGGTGAAAGGCGCAGGCCAGGTCAATTGCCATGGCGGTGTCGACTTTAGGGTGTTTTCGGATCCAATGCTTTTATGACATCTTCTCTATCTGTTCCCATGGGTCCTAGCCATTAAAGCCCGAGGTCCTTTACCCTATAATATAGTGTCCTGGGGTCTTCGGTAGGAGCCCACTTTATTTTACGGAATCTTAGGCGGTAGTACTCCGTGTTGTCTCCCACACGTTCCAAGATACTCTTCTTGATTTCGGTGTATGGTGTGGTCCCGGACGGATTGGCTGCCTGATAGGCAGTTTGTAATATTCCCATTAATAAGGGGGCCACATACTGACCCCATCGCTCTTCGGGCCATTGGGCGGAGGAGGCTACTCTTTCGAAGTTTGTAAAGAACGCATCAGGGTCCTCCCCCTCTTGAAACTTTTGGAGGAACTAACTCAGGACGTTGGGATGGACCTTACAGGCATCAAAAATCAGTGCAAAGGCAGCACTAAAAAAGTATAAATGTGGGCCTTATTGTTTCTGCCCACACCTCTGCACTTGATCTAGGACCTGCTATATCGATAAACCAACCCATTGCAGATGTTGGAAGTGAAGCTGTTGGTGTTGTAAGGTTTAGTTATAGCCGATATTGTTACCTCCAGTCGCTGCTGCAGTTGTGAGTGTGACATTCTTCTCAATCCTGAGCCAACACTGTGCTCTCTGGTGGTTGAAGGCAGTGCTTCAATTCAGCTATGCCCTCAAATTTGCAAACATTCATCTTCTAAGTTTACCTCTTTCCTGTTAACCCATTTATTGGAAATTCAGACATCCACTGTTGAAAAAGGGATGAAAGTGGCTAATGTGTCTTTGTACCATGGGTCCAGTATTGTTGCACAGATGTTCTCTTCGGAGGACACAACCTCTTTATTGAAGCCTTTGATGTGTGTTCAGATGAAGGATTAAACTGTTGACCATAGCAGCTGCTCCTTTATTGAAAATGGCACATGTTTGTTCCACCTTCTGCATATGTTCCTGCAGCATGTGCAAAAATGGGATCAATTTGTACTTTCCTCCTTCTTCACTTCCGTTGTTAAAATCTCAAAAAGCGGTAGCATTTGGATCAGGCACTCCACTGGCCACCATTTGCCAACCTTCATTGTCATATCCTTACCAGTTGCATCACCTCTCCTTTTTAGCATGTAGTGATTCATAGACTTGTACTGCTCAAGCAGTTGTTGCAGCATGTAGATGGTGGAGTTCAAAGGGTTGGCACCTACTGTATGAGGGCATTTACAGGCACTCTAGTAGCATTCTTAATGATCCTCAACTGCTACAGGGCCTTAAAGAGTGGCTGAAAATAGAGCAAATCCGGAGACAGGAGACCAATACGTTGTAGACTACTGCATCTTTTTTTAGAAAGTTTGGAACAATTAGGTTCATGCTATATGCTACACATATGATTCGGAAGTATCCTCCATCAGCCCTGGTTTAACAGTGTTACTGTCACTGCTAGTAGCAACAAATCCAGTTCTTTGACCTATGGATTGGAACACTTTTTAAACTTTAATTTCTTCCAAGATGTTGGCAGCTGTATGTGATTTCTCTATGGAAAAATTGCAACTGATTCCAAATCCCTCAAAAGGCATTCGCAACAGTGACCAGCAGCTAGCCTTTGCTTAAGAGCCTTGCAGGAGAGCCAGTGCGCGGTGATGCATGTGTAGTTAGTTGCTTGAAAACCGGTTCACTTTCTGTTGTGAGGTGGACTGGACAGCTCTAACCAATTGCCTCTCCAACCCACCCACACCTGTGGTTTTAGTGTTGCTCCCACCACCCTGACCTGTCCACGCTCAAGTTTCCAACGCTTTCTTTCTTTTTTTTAATTTTAAGACCAGCTTCTGATGGTTTTAATTATATAACCTTAGCACCTGCTTTACTGTCTCAATTGAAAAAAAATTGGAGGGACTGCAGCTGCATGCATGGTGACACAGAGGCTGCTGAGTGTCGTGATGCATGCATTTGCATGTGTGGTAGCTTGTGGGTGTATACATCATCATGCATGTTCAGTTTTGTGTTGTTTATGCTGATTTTTTTTGTTGAAGCTGAATGGCGTTGGTAAAAAGGCTTTTGCAAGGCCAATAGGCCTTTATAGCCCCACTAACTTACTAGTAATCTTAGTTCTCTTTAATCCAAATTGGCCTCATAATAGTCAATTTTTAGTAGGTAGATCCCACATTATTTAGGATGAAAATCAGAAAGTAGGAAGGCTGTAAGCCCACCCATCCCCAGGACTCCATAACGGAGACTGCCCACAATTCTTCCTGAGCATCCAAGGCTCCTAAAAAACAGGTCCGCAGCCCAGAAGTGGTGGGCAGGTCATAATGACTGTGAGGATGATCTGGACTAAGGATAATTAACATTTCCTGTTAACTGGGGCTTTATACCAGTGCTATGGTCTTCAAGCCAGTCATTGGAGGAATATAGAAGCGCTGCAGCCCAAAAGACAGTTATTCTAATAAACTCCCCCCAATATCACTAATAATGCCTAAAAAACCTTTAGTGCTAAAGAACATGCAAATTAAGTGAAAAATGTAATCTAATTTAGGACATAATTTATTGCACATTATTCTGTCCAAAATTATTTTTCTCCATTTCTACTTCCTCAGTTCTGTAGTAATTTAGTAGTAAGTGGCTGATCTGCAAATTTCTGTCAATAACACACTCTGAACTTCAGCCCAGGTAGCAGCAACCCCCTCCTACATCTCTCATGAATACTGTCTGGGGAAAAAAAAAATTACAGATAAATAGTGTCACGTAACCATTGATTTCAAGCAATTTTTGATGTCCTGCTACATTGACCTGTACTTCAAGACAAGTGATTTGACTTTCTGAAAGATGTTTTATGTTCTAAATAAATAGGCACAGCCCCTTTCATATCTAGGAGATGCATAAGAAGCATCTCTTGTGAAGCAAGGAAAGGAGAAAGTTCCATAATGACTTCCTTATCTCTGTGAGCCACAGAAGGAATGCTTGTAAAACCTAAGGATCCTACTTTAGTGTTATGCCATCTTCCTTCGCTCTAACAAATGGAGGCTTCCACAAATGTGCTCCCCATTCGCCAATCGTTGCAAATGTTGCTGCAGCTATGAAGTGTAACTTGCATGGTCAGAAATGTCCACTCCCAGAGCACTGAGTGTTAGAAATTGATAACAGAACAATGGAAGTTGACAGGCAAATAGGGCTAGGACTGGCTCCCTGAAATATCTCCCTGAAGATCATCAGAGAAAGAGACAGGTCCTAAGATGTAACAAACATCCTCCTCAGAATGTGCACCACTACATTGCCCTTTCCCCAGTGTACACAGCTGCTACGGAAAGTAGATGATGTTCCACCCATGTTCCTATTTTTATAACTATCAGTTTTACAGAAGTTCATCTGGAACGCTTTTGGAAATTTAAAAAAGGCATCTTCTTTGTGAAGATGTTCAGGGGAGATCTGATCCCAAATTGCACAAATTAGAACTGAAAGTGGTTCCTAAAAACGGAGAACCGTAAATACTTTGGATCTTGTGCAACAATCATGATGTTGAAGTAGACATCTATCAGATCCAACGTTATTGTATATGCCCCTACTGTATTTAAAGTAATTATTTTTTGTAGCATTTCCTTTCTAAACTGTATCTTCAAGATCTAATTGTTCACATTCCTTATGCCTATCAGCAGATGAATTCCTGTCCCTTGCTCCTGTTTTGGATCTGGTTTGATAGCATTCCTCAGTGTCAGAGAATGAAATGCCGGTCTCATTGCATCCACCTTTATTGGGATGGGAGGACTTGGCATATGAATAATCCAAACCTCTAGAGGTGGTGATATGAATTTGATGTCATAACCTTCACTCACAGTCCTCAGAACCGCTGTATCTGAGGTAGATTGTCCTATTATGTTCTGAATTGTTAACCTCTCCTCAACCAGACACCAGACCCTTTTGGCCCCTTCTGGCATAGTTAGGAAAGCTGTGAGGTTTACCTGGTGAGGAGGATATATGCCCTCATTACAACCCTGGCGGACGGTGCAAAAAGGGCGCTAAGACTGCAAACAGGCCGGCGGTCATTACCGCCCCATTATGACATTGGCGGTTTGGCATATGCCAAACCGCCAATGTCCCGCACCATCTGCCACGGCGGTAACAACCACCAGGCTGGAGACAACGGTCTCCAGCCCGGCAGCCGTCACTAGTCTGCCGGCGGTATCAGGACCCCGCATACCACCATGGACTTAGTGGGGTTTTCAACCGCCACGAAATCCATGGCGGTATGCACCATCAGTGCCAGGAATTCGTTCCCTGGCACTGATTGGAGTCTCCCCCTCCCCTGAGTCCTCCCCCAACACCTACGACCCCCCTACAACCCCCGAAAGGTAGTAGGACACCCGCCCCCGACCCCCATTGAAACCGCCACCCCCCTACACGCACGCTCACACCGCTCACACCACTCACACACGTACACGCGCACATACATGCACACATGCACACATACATACACATTACATTTACCCTACACACATTACACCCCCGCATGCATACACGCACTCACACAACTCCTCTACACACTCACACGCACACCCCCATTCATGCACACACCACACAACACCCCCCCATCCCCCTCCTCTAACGGAAGATCACTTTACCTGTTCCGGTGATCCTCCGTGAGGGAACGGGATCCATGGGGGCTGCTCCGCCGCCAGCAGCCCGTCACCGGGACACAGCCACGCCGAATACTGAGTCGTATTATGGTGGGCGGTGTTCTGATGACATGGCAGTGACGGTGGAGCAGCCTCCACTACACCGCTGACTGCCAGTATGGCTGCTGGCGGCTCTCCATCCAAAAAAGGGCGGAGGTTTGCCAGCAGTCATAATATGGTTGCAGGAAGACCACCAACACTGGCGGTCTTCGGTCTGGCGGAACCTCCGCGGTCTCTGGAGGAGACCCCCGAGGTTGAAATGAGGGCAATAGTCTTCAGTTTGAATTGACCTTTGAAACTCTTCCATTTTGCCTTTTTGTACACTGCACAGGGGTTCCTTGATGGATGTTCTGCTTGAGACCTAGTTGGACAAAACTGATGAACTTTGAGCTTGCCTGAATGAAGATGAATATTTTTTTTAATATTGTATTATTTCTCTTCCAATTCAGTTTCAAACAATCAGACCCACCTCGAAGGACATGTGCAATCCCACTGATATCTGTGTTGTATCCGTATGAAAAATGTTCCTTCTAGCTGCAGACATTGCTCCTTCTGCTAGTGCAGCTGCGTGAACCACATCAAACTTAAAAACTTTCCATACTCTCCAATAAACCTGAACATTTAGAGCCTCTTAGAATGGCTTTTAAGAGCTCTTCAAAGTCCGTAATCAGAAATTGACTGGCATAATTGTCTTAAATACCAGCTCCCATTGCCACATGGCCTCCTGCTTAGGCCTCTTTTAAAGCTGAGTCAGTTTTTTTATCTGTGGGATCTTCTAACATACTGTCTTCAGCCATGGCTAGTCTCCCCACCAGACTTACATGAAATAAATGAACAAATACAGTCCCTGCAGTTTTCTTTTTCCATATCTTCGATTGCATAGTCTACACATAAATCTTGGAATATTAACTTTTGTCTTGAACCCTCCACTCACACAGAATTACATCAATAACATGTTGATGAAAAGGCAACCCAGTGTTGCAGTTCTTTGAAACTGCCTTAATACTGCCTAAAAAGAAGTGATAGGAATTTCATTAATAGACAGGCACATATTTTGGCATATCTTCAATGGAATCTCCATAGGCAATTCTCTATCAGTCTATTTTCCATTCTGCTATGAAAAAGGGGCTAATTTTCTGTCACCAAAGTTTGATAAATCATTATCCCTCCCTCTCTGGTCAGATGGTTGCATCAGTTGGAAGAAGGATGCTTCCCGAAATATTTTCCTGATTCTATGCTCTAAACCTTTTGTTTAGGAGGTGAAGAAAATCTGGATCAGGGCCAGAAGAACCCAACTCCTCTAAATGCAATACTTTTCTGGAGTGTTCGCCGCTCTCTTCCGAGTGTTTCTTAATAAAGGTCTTAATATATTTCCATGAGCAGCACTTATTTACAAAGTAATGTACTTCTTTAACACACTTTTTAAAATAAGAAATAAGGGCATGCTGTAAACCAATGAAAATGGAACTGCACATAAGTGCATTAGCAACCTGCACTGTATGCAGCATGCGTGTGCGTATCTGAGTTTCGCAGCTCTAGTCCTCAAGCCTGCGCAATCATGCCCACACACAGAGGAAAGGTAGGCTCTATCTGAAACAATAATATAGACGCTGCATGCCTTACCTTGAACTCATCATACCAACCCTAAAACACTGCCACCTGTTGTGCCCCCCGCCACCACTCAAGACGTGAGAACCCATAGGAACAATTGACCAGCACCACCCAGGTGGGGGACCCAAGACAGAATTATTGCAGAGACCCCACACTGGGAGATTAACTTAAAACTTACTCCACCGGATGAGCTCCAGAGACCGTCTAGTCAGTTCAGGAAATCGACTGCGAGTGAGAGACTTTGCACCCATTGAGTGCAGCCGCCTGGGCCTTGTGCGGCCGACTCACCTGAACTCAGCTGCAGCATCTTCGAGCACCTGTGGACGAGGCACACACTGGAACTCAGAAAGCATCACTTCTGCTGTTGCGGATAAGACTGGTTTCAGGCCTGACAGCCCTGGGGAAACTTGCTGCTAAATTAGAGCAGTAGCGCTGGAACTCTTGTTTTTGCATATAAGGAAATATGGACCCACCTCGCCTGTACTTTCTGTCTTGGCTCCTCTCCAGGCATGTTGAAGGGACGGGTCTTCCCGTTGACTGCTACGGAAGGAGGGTAAGGGGGAAGGCGTAGTGTCCAATACATTCCTTGAGTCCTCTTCCTTTCCCCGTGTCCAATATAGTTGTTTCTCAAGCCTCTTTTCTCGTTTAGTAGGTCTATAACGGAGATGTTCGCTCTCTATTTGGATGTCCGAAAAGGGAGCCTCTGCCCACCAAGACTCTAACTGGATTCCTGCTTTTACCTACTGTAATAGTTCAGGAAAATGTATGTAATCCGTACCTAAGATACATTCTTCGACCAGGCGGTCCATAATTCCCATTGGGACCTCAGCCTGTTTCCCTTCCCACTGGAGAAGAACTGAGGTCAGGGGGTACTCCTTCTTGTCTCCGTGGATACAGCATATGGAAACCCATTGTTGTGGCTGGTATTCCGGTAGTTCAACCAAGGTGGTTCTAAGGACTGACTGACTACATCCTGAGTCTACTAGGGCTTTGATGGTTTTGCCGTTGACCCTTATCTCCTGCATATATCTAGGGTTGCCCTTCCCTGTACATAGGACTCATCCCCGTGTTATCCCGATCTCCATAGGCTCTGTCTTGTCCTCCTTGCGAGGGCATGCCCGGGCGATGTGTCCCCATCCGCCACAACTGTAGCATAGGGGTTGTTGCATAGGTGGCTTTTCACCGGCTCTGGGCAATGAAGCGTCTTCAACCATCTTTCGGAAAAGGGGTCGAGCAGGTACTGTTTGAGGCCGGGTAGAAGGGTTTGTCGTTTTGGAGGGCCCACTCCTAAACTCAGTCGACCGGTGAAAGGCGCAGGCCAGGTCAATTGCCATGGCGGTGTCGACTTTAGGGTGTTTTCGGATCCAATGCTTTTATGACATCTTCTCTATCTGTTCCCATGGGTCCTAGCCATTAAAGCCCGAGGTCCTTTACCCTATAATATAGTGTCCTCGGGTCTTCGGTAGGAGCCCACTTTATTTTACGCAATCTTAGGCGGTAGTACTCCGTGTTGTGTCCCACACGTTCCAAGATACTTCTTGATTTCGGTGTATGGTGTGGTCCCGGACGGATTGGCTGCCTGATAGGCAGTTTGTAATATTCCCATTAATAAGGGGGCCACATACTGACCCCATCGCTCTTCGGGCCATTGGGCGGAGGAGGCTACTCTTTCGAAGTTTGTAAAGAACGCATCAGGGTCCTCCCCCTCTTGAAACTTTTGGAGGAACTAACTCAGGACGTTGGGATGGACCTTACAGGCGTCAATGGTGTCCGTAAATGTTTGTAGGGCCGTCTCGTGCACCAACTGATTATTTGCCATTATGGTGGCCTGGCTTTTTAGTGCACTCTGGAGGGCCTCTCGATCCTCCTTGGCTTCCCTTTTTTGGGCCTCCCATACCATTTGGAGATGACATTGGCCTTCGGCGAGTTGTTGGATCATATCCTCTATAGTAGGTTTCACTTCCATGATGTTCTGGGTGGACTGTCCTCCATCGCTACTTCCAATCCCACTTCTGACACCACTGTGGCAGTGGGTATAGTGATAGGGATTAATAAGACACTCAGGTAGGTGATTGAACAGAAGTGGTTTTATTGTAGAGTACAGGTGCCCTTGTAACAGTCACTGTCTTTTCTACTTATGTGTTGGTGATCTCCTTTGTTCTCTTCTTTCTCAGGGTTCCCAGTAGTTGAGGATGGTTCCCCGGCAGTGGTGCCGTCAGGTAGACCGGAAAAAGGAACGAAAGGTTGGTAAGTCGTATGTCTGAGGGATTTGTTTGTATGATTTAGTGTGGGAGAGGGTGTAGAGAGAGAGAGAGAGAGAGAGAGAGAGAGAGAGAGGGAGAGAGAGAGAGAGTCAGATGGAGTGAGTGGTGGTGGTCTGGGTAATACGCTAACCCAAGGGAAAGAAAAGGAAAAATAAAAGATGGATATCGTTTATAGGGCCCCGTCCCGTCACCTCTGTGGTGCGCAAAACTTCTTCCTCAAATGTAGAACCACCTTTGCTCTATTTTAGGTGGTTAGTGCTCCCCCTTGTGCTGGTGCTCCTCTTTCCCCAAAACTCCCTTCCCAACCTCCCTCTACTCTCACTCTCCACCCTCCTCCCTTCCCACAATAGCCCTTATTCTGTCCTTCAGTCAGGACCGTACCTGTTGGAGCCACGCCCCTCCAGGGACGTGGCGGAGCTGCTACCTTCTGGGACCTCCTTGTCCCTCCGTGGGGCCGTCTCTGGAGGTCGATAGTCCTTGGTTGCCTCGTTCTCCTTCCACGGTGTCTAAATTGTTTATTTTTGCGTCCTCTTCTTTCGCGCTCTCCTCGTGTGTCCAGGCGTCTTTCTCCTTCTCGTCCTCTCCTTGCGCATGGGAACAGTCCAGCCCGAACTGCCAAGCCAGGTCCTCACTGGACCGGAAACAAGCATCCTGGGACCGGTTTCAGGGTTTCACCCTTCATCAGCCAGGCTAGCTTGAATCCAGTGGCACAGTGAGCAAGGGACTCACGTCTGGGCATACCCTTCCCACTTAGGGCAACTTTAGCAACACAAAAGGATGATGGACGGAGTGCTGAACAATGCAAACACTCACCCCCAGTCACAGATCTGGATTTAATCCATCGTTCTTTTGCTCACCAGGCCACCACAGTTTGGACCCAGCCATATGCAAATCAGTCTTGACCCTGTTCCTCATGGGAACAGTCCAGCCCGAACTGCCAAGCCAAGTCCTCACTGGACCAGAAACAAGCATCCTTCATCAGCCAGGCTAGCTTGAATCCAGTGGCACAGTGAGCAAGGGACCCATGTCTCGGCACACCCTTCCCACTTAGGGCAACTTTAGCAACACAAAAGGATGATGGACGGAGTGCTGAACAATGCAAACACTCACCCCCAGTCACAGATCTGAGTTTAATCCATCGTTCTTTTGCTCACCATGCCACCCCAGTTTGGACCCAGCCATATGCAAATCAGTCTTAACCCTGTTCCTCATGGGAACAGTCCAGCCCGAACTGCCAAGCCAGGTCCTCACTGGACCGGAAACAGGCATCCTGGGACCAGTTTCAGGGTTTCACCCTTCATCAGCCAGGCTAGCTTGAATCCAGTGGCACAGTGCGCAAGGGACCCACGTCTGGGCATACCCTTCCCACTTAGGGCAACTTTAGCAACACAAAAGGATGATGGACGGAGTGCTGAACAATGCAAACACTCACCCCCAGTCACAGATCTGGGTTTAATCCATCGTTCTTTTGCTCACCATGCCACCCCAGTTTGGACCCAGCCATATGCAAATCAGTCCTGACCCTGTTCCTCATGGGAACAGTCCAGTCCGAATAGTGAATGAGGAATAACCATGATTGCTAACACAAAGAGTGAGTGGGACAGACAACCGCCAAAGAAACGCTAGTGCCCCAAACTCAGGATAGGACTGTGTAATTGTTTGTCTATTTCATATTTGTTCCTTAATGTGGATAACTTTGACAAGAAAAAACGTCTCTTTTTTTATAAAAGGGACTATTTGGCTGGACAATGATTTATTGCTGCTGCTGCGGGTATTTTGAGTTGTGAGCCTATGTTTACTAGCCTGTATCCACCTCCCTCCCATTGGACCTTGGACTGCTCAGACCATCAAGAAAATGAAGTACAGAGGGGGTAATTGGTCAAAAATCCCTATTCAAGAACTATGGAACTCATAACCATACATTTTGTTTTTCATTGAATTTTCTCCTGGCAAAACACTTGTCTATTTGTGATTGGATTACCCCTGTTCTATGTATTACATGGTGCCCCATTCTTTGGCTATGTTTTGAGCTGCAGGTGTGCAGTGAGGGCATTATTTCAGACAGAAACACTGTAGTCCAAAAGAGTCTTTGGATCCTGTGTTTTGTTAGCCTGTCTTTCTTCTCTTCTTTTGTCTGATATGTCTGAGAAGAAAACCTTATCCTTCAGTGAAGAGTATATAGAGGCATTGCTCAGGGTTTCTACTTTTCTGAGTATGATGCCCAATCCCACTGATAATGTATCAAGTCTAAAGATTGATAAACTTGAAAAATGAAATAAGAAACTAATATGAACACAATTTCATGGTCATCTTATGACACAATACCTTTAGACTAACATTATTCCTGAAGGTGTACAAGTTTGTTACAAACTAGCTATATTTGTAGATGATACCAAATGCCTGGCACATTTCAGTTTGGGGGAAATAACTGTTCTAGACGTTGGTTGGTTTTAGGCATTGACACGGCATTGGAGCATGTAAAACAACTTGAAAAAGAAATAGCGGACCTCGTCAAACAGATCCTAGATGATCAGGCCTTGGTCAATGCAAAGGAGGCCCTGACAGCCCTAGAAAACACAGTTAGTGAATTTAGTATATATACACCTAACAAAGGAAATTTCATAAATTGTCCAAGGACATTAAGAATTATGCCAAAAACTGTGTCTACCCATTTTTGGCATAAGGTCATTACTATCAAGACAATAAGGGCAGATTTGTCAATTGGGGGAGACAGTTTTCACAGAAAGGTGTCACTTTTTCAGATTAATTAGCCTCTGACTATTTTGACACAGAACCTATTACCAGCACTGCCATTCACACAAACAGGCTCCTGAACCTTGAACAACTTACATTTTTAGACGGAGACACCAGGAAAAAATGGCCTCCCGGGAAAGGGATGTCCGGGGTGTTTCAAGGACGGGGCAGGGCCTTGGCAGGGGTGTGGACGTGGAACGGACAATGTCAATCAAATCACTCACGGGGAACGACAGACCAGGAGGCAACACCACCAATGGTAGCTAGTAGTCCCCTTGAGACTCCTTCCATGCAAGCACCCATTTTCAACTTATCATGACACACATTGACCAGGGATGAAATGTCAGTCGTGAAAAGGGGTCTAGGATTCGTTCCTACAAATAATCCATGATCCCTTTTTAGCTGGTTTGGAACTACAGAGATTTCACAGGAAACTCGGGCCAAGACATTATTCCTATAACAACGCATCTGAAGGTAGTGAGAGTGCTTCTGGGTTACACCCTCCTTCTACCATTAATCCACCCTCTAGCCAGGTCCAGCTGAACTACTCACATTCGAGAAAGTCATAAACAAGAAACTTGATAATCCTCAAAATAACAGGAAATATGTTAGTTTTAGCACGACTCTTGAGAGGAGGAAAGCATTGACATCCCTTTCACATAATCCTGACATTATCATTAAACCAGCTGACAAAGTTGGGGGAATTGTGGGAAATGTGGGTATTGTTTGGCATGTCAAATGTGCATTGAAACAAAGATTTTCTCTCATGTCAATGTGTTACATATTTTAAGAGACTTTTCGAACTGTAATACAAAAAATGTTGTGTATGCCATCTGGTACCCCTGCCAAAAGATTACATTGGACAGACCACTCAGAAAATGGAGTAGTGTATTCTGCAACACAAGAGTTGCATCAATTGCACCATTGGTAGACCATTACCTGAAATATGAACATAGTGCAAACGAGATCCGTTGGCAGGTGGTGGAAATCTTGAAACAAGACATGTGGGTTAGCAACCCCAAAAAGAGACGCCTTGAATTGGAAAGCCGCTGGATCAACAAAGAGCAATCAATGGAGGAGGAATTAAATATTCAGGCTGAATGGAGTCAATTTGTAAGTTATCATCAGTAGCCGTGAAATTCTCTGGTGATTACATACATCGCATCTATTTCCCCCCCCGACACCCTTTTTTCATGTGTATAGAGAACATTCATTTATCTAGTTGACTTTCCAGTTTCTCGGCTTTTCTTCCCTTTCATTTCTTCCAACTTCAGTATGACCATGTGTAATCCCTGTGTCATATGGGCTCATTAGTTTTATCTCTGTGGGATGTACGCACTTGTGGTTTTTCCTACCTCGGGCCCTCTGCCTATCTCCAGCTGTGTGTCCTTCTATGGTGCATAGGCATGCATGCACTATGCAATGGGGCCTGACTCATAATCTCTTTGCTTGAAGTATGACCATCTTTGCCAATGATTCTTTCCTTTGAGGTTTTTTACCTTTTCTGGTATTTCCCGCTTCTGACACCTTGAGGTTTTTTGATATTCTAACTACGTTTAGCTGCTCCACGGATGGGATTATTTATTTTTTTGTTGACCACTTCGGATGGGTTCAGTTGTTGACTGACGAGCTGTTTGATGGGACGTAGGAGACACACAGGTGCGCCATTTTTGTTCACTCTGATGATGCTGTCTAGTGCCTGGCTGACACGACTAGTAGGAACGTATGGAACACACAAAGGCACAGTCTAGTTTCATCATAATGGTGACGACAATTCCTTGGTTTCATGCTGCCCCACTGGCATTGCATGCTTTTTAGGTCTAGGCAGCGCACAAGTGCTGTCTGCGAAAGTTGTAATCTACATCTGTGGGCATGCACCACGCCTATCTAACACCCATCACTTTCATTCATTCCTTGCGCTGCCTTTCAAAATTCCTTTGATTTTGTTGGAAAATGCTTCACGTTTGTCTCGCCTTGAGGCTGCTTTGTTACCACCTTGGAGACTGACTCTGTTACATGGATGATTGCACGATCGGCCATAAACGTTAGTGTGGCGCACTATTTGTTTCTTTTGCCATGCCGTTTCGCGCTGCGTGGCCCCATGTTGTTTCTTCCTCTTCCTTGTTTGTTGTTCTTAACTTTAAGGATAGAAGACACATTCATAAATGTAAAAAGCCACACTAGTGATGTGACCAGCTGGTTGATATCAAAAGATATCCATTTATATTTTGCCTCCCCTTTGACACACCATGTGAGCTTCGTCTAATAAACCCGATTTTACTAGTTGGTTTTTTACACTTCTGAAGTGGGAGTACGTCAAAGTTCCTTGAAAAAGGTGACAAGGGTGCTTTGTACACAGTTTCTGAAGAGTGTTGCATAGACAGAATAGGCTTTACACATCACCGCAGACAGCTTCACACGGCAGTAGACAGTGTCCCACTGGTACTCAGCAAATGCGGGCATTTGTGTAGCGCTCACCTTTGTATCTGAGCGCCTTTTCGACCAGACTTGGACCGCCATCAAACGACTATGTCTGTTTCCTGGTGTTTTTTTGTTACATCCACAGATGCTCACAGAATACATTAAACTGCAACGAGGGAGACATGTATGATTCAGAGTGCAGTGTTCTAAAGCCACTGGTTACCAATACTGGTTTTTAAACACCTGAGGTTTTACATACAACGTATTACTCGCATTGAGCCTATTCTATGCGCTTGAAATGTACTCAGATTACGGATCACAGGCACAGAAAGATAGTAATCTGCCCAGAACCATGCGACTTGTTGAAGCAAGGAAGCCCAGGGCTTGTAGTTTCTCAGTTAGCAACTTACCCTAGGGTGAGCAGATGTTCAGAACAAAAAAATGGGACAGCCATTGAAACAGAAATACGACTAAATGTTGACACTGCACTGACCAGATTTAGTCAGTCAGTGGAAAATCACAATTTAATTCTCTGAACAGCCATTTTATTCCACGTTTAAGAAATGCAGCTTGACATGAGGCCTTGCAACTAGGCCAAGACCTCTGCTAAGTTAAGGCCTACAATTAATAAAGCTAATTACATAATGCATATCCATCAATATGATGTTTTACTACATTATTCAAACAAAAGCTCCATATTTCATATTAATAAGCCATTAATAGGTACAATTCATGAACACTAGCGGCCACTCACCGTGATCACATTTTCAAATGTGTGCATTATTTTTCTCTGTTATTACATTTTCTATGCAAATCCATTATTCATAATACATGAATACTCATTAATATTTTTATTAAACACCTACTTCAGCAATCCCTCCTCTGATGACAAAATATCTCATCACACTAAGCTATCACTCACAAATCTTTGCATCAGCTAAAATTCTGTCATTTCAATCCCTTCATACTTTTGTTTCCTTTTCGAATTTTCCCTAAACAATTTTTCCCTTTTCTTTTCTTCCCTCCTCTGATCAGTTGTTGACTTTTCCAATTTAATTCTTTTACACAATTTACATATTCCCCATATTCCAATTAGGCAAACCACAATAATTAATATCCCTTGTATAGTTTTCAACAAAATTCCTTTCCCAAGGTTGCTGAGACAATTTCCCACTGAAGCAAAATCTTTACCAACCTTTTCCCAAATACCTGGTTCTTTCAATTCTTTCAAATCAGCACTTTCATTAGTCAGATTAGTAAGTAAGCCTCTCTTTTCTTTACTATTTTCAGAAATGAATGAACAACAATACCTAGAATTAAGCACTCTACAAAGTCCACTATCCTTTGCTAAAAGAATGTCTAAAGCAAGCCTATTCTGAAGAGTCATAGCTCTTTCAGCAGCTAATTCAGTATCTGTCAGGAGTATGGATCCTGAAACATTTGTCAGCATGTTATCCACAATAGTAGACAATCTTCAAATCTTTATCGAATTCAGGACAAATCCCACTGAAGGAATTATTGCTCCAAATATATCTCCCACTATACCAGAAGGAGACTCCCTCCTCTGTCTCATATGATGTAATTCAGTCACTTTTGGAAACTTCTTTAAGTCATCCATTTGAAAAATCTTTGGAAAAACTATTCCCAAATAACATGTCCAATACCATCCTCTTGGAAGATGGTAATAGGCATTAAGACCACAGATGTAATATATCCCAGGAATCGCTGTGTCCTGTCCATTCAACATAAATGTCCACTTACTCTGAAACAAAAAGATGTCTACATTCACTCGTTCCAACAAATAAAGTGTCAGTGTGTGATTTAGGCCTATATATACAAAGTTTCCCTACGTGTTGCGCATCTAGAGCTAATTTCCCTTGCATTTTAATTGTACTATAAGCATAATCATTCTTACAGTCCTTTTCTCTAAGCCCTTTTCTAACTTCTCCTTCAATGCCTTTCTCATGTCATCTGTGTGACCTAAGAACCTCTTCTCTAAAGGTGTAAGCAAGCATGTCAAGTTATTGCGGTGTGCAGAAGCTGTGCCAAAAGTCAACATAGGTTCAAAGAAACCCCTAACTAATACTATGTCATTATCCTCAGCTATTCTACTCAAATACCTAATTATAGGTACAAACGAAAACACAACATCATAATTGGAGTAGAAATACTGAATGTATTCCTGGTTATAGAATCTTGTTAGTAACAAACTGCAACTTATCCCATAAGTTAATGGCAAACTATGATAAGTAACTCCTTCTTCGGATGATGATGGAATCTGCGTACACTCATAACAATTCCTTGCATCCATGGTCTCAACATACTCACTCAGCAAGCGATAGAAGACATTAGAAGAAAGTTCTCCTTGCGCATTAGTATCTTCATGGAAACAATTCTCATCTAACCTAAACTTCTCTATTGCTGTTAGTGTAGTAGTTGTCTCAAAAGCAGCAGTATGGTTGGCTTCATTCTTATCAAAACAGACATTCCCACAATCAATACCACAAACAATATCCCACATAAAATCGCCAAACCAATACTCATGTATTTACAGCACATATTTTCCCTACCCTGCTGGCTAATGTTACTCATGATCTGTAAAGAATCAGAAAGCAGAAGAGAAATTTAGAAAAAGCCTGCAGCGAAATCAAAAACAAATTCTCCTTTCAGCAGTTATTTACAGCTTTAATCTTTCTTCCAGGATCCCATGTCAAAATCAGTAAGCAGCTTGCCAAAATCAGGTTTCAAAAAGTCAAATCAGGTTATCAAAGTCTTTTCCGGTTACTTTCAATAGTCTCTTTTCTCAAACATTTTTCTCAGATTATTTCAACAGTTCAGTTCATCAACTTCCTTCAAGTGCCAAAATACTGACCCGGAATGTCTCAATCAAAACAAATAAACAAAAAATATTGCTACCATTCACTTGTAGTTGCATACGCCCTTTCAGGACCTGCGTATCTTCGACTTGCTATTCTCTTTCTTTTCAACTTTCGATCACCATTCAATTCTCCTTCACTTAGATCTTCTCTCCTTGTCTTATCCACTTCTTCTTCAATTGTTGTTTCAACAACTGCTTCCTTTCTTTTTGCCTGTGATTCTGGCCACTTATCTCCTTTCAGTGGATCATCAGTCAATGTTCTTTTCGGTGTTGAATCTGAAACATCTCCTGGCTCTGTCATGTTTTCTCTTGACAGACCTGCAACTGGTTCAAGAGGAGTTAGATCATAGTGACTTTGATCCACCTCAACTCCTTCCCCCTCGGGGTCTGGCAATTGTTCTGTTTGTCTCTCAAAATCATCTGCTTCTGGGAAAGCCCTCCACTGACTAGGCTCTCCTGCTGCCTCAACGGAGACAGGCTCTCTGTGATCCTCCTGGAGGTCTTCTTTCTCATCTCTCACAGGAGTGACTGAACCGTCCTCAGCAGGCTCAGTTCCAGTCTCAGTTCCCCTTTGTTCTACTTCCAGCCCTAAGACTTGTTTTGCTGTTGTTGGTACTTTCAACAACTCGACTTCCTCCTCAGTTGGGCATTTAACTTTCTTCGTGTGACTGTCATTGATCCAGTTTGGAACTCCAGCGCACTTTACAGCTGTGGTAGTCATCAGAACTACCTGGAAGGGTCCTTTCCAACGAGGCTCCAAACACGTTTTCCTCACGTGCTTCCTGACCACAACCAAGTCACCGACTCTCAGGTTGTGTCCTGGGTCATGGATCGGTGGCAGCGTGGTGGTTTCCACCTGCTGACAGAAAGAGCGAACCACATCAGCCAGACCTTTGCAGTAGTCCAACACTTATTATCTGTAATGTTGACAAGTGCATTTGCAGGCACCGCTGGCAACCTCAAGGCTCAGTCCATAAGGATCTCATGCGGCGACAATCCTGTCTTCCTGTCGGGTGTGTGTCTCATTGTCATCAGAACTAAAATGACGCAATGATGGCAAACTGCTTCTGCAACCTCTCTAAACCTTGAGTTGAACCAAATCATGCTTGAACAAATGAATCATGGCATCCCTCCCAACATGTGCTTGACCATGCTAATACGTAGCCATTTGAGACAACAGACTATTAGGCACAACTAATTGACCTTCTTCTGAAACCCACAATTCATCTTGTCACTGTGCACATTTCATTTTGCTCCATGAACGTTTTTTCCTCCCTGTCAACATTACTCTGCAACACTTTCAATTCCTTAAATGTATCAATTACTTTCAATGCAAAACTCAGACACGTTTCATCTTCCTCAGGTAACAGTTCCCACTTATCTTTGGACGATATACAGTTCAATGCGCAAAACCTTGCGACTTGATCTCCACATCCATTTCCCAATGACACAAAGGGGGTCATTCCGACCCTGGCGGTCCAAGACCGCCAGGGCCGGGGACCACGGAAGCACCGCCAACAGGCTGGCGGTGCTTCCCAGCCCATTCTGACCGCGGCGGTAAAGCCGCGGTCAGAAAAGGGGATCCGGCGGTTTCCCGACGGATTTCCCCTGCATGGGCTGAATCTCCATGGCGGAGATTCCGACCCCCTTCCCGCCATCCTGTTTCTGGCGTTTTTTACTGCCAGGAACAGGATGGCGGGAACGGGTGTCGTGGGGCCCCTGCACTGCACTGCCCATGCCACAGGCATGGGCAGTGCAGGGGCCCCCTTACAGGGCCCCATAAAGATTTTCACTGTCTGCTTAGCAGACAGTGAAAATCGCGATGGGTGCAACTGCACCCGTTGCACCCCTGCAACTCTGCCGGCTCCATTCGGAGCCGGCTTCCTTGTTGCAGGGCCTTTCCCGCTGGGCTGGCGGGCGCTCTTTTGGCGGTCGCCCGCCGGCCAAGCGGGAAGGCCAGAATGGCATCCGCGGTCTTCAGAATGACTCTCAAAGTCTTTTGACTTTTGATGTGCATTGCATTTCACCACGGCAATCTTTTCAGGCATTTGAAAAGCATGCAACAGATCTTTAATTCTCTCACCATTTCTCACTGGTGAACCAGAAGAGGTCATGAAACCTCTCTGTGACCACAAATGGCCAAAATCATGGACTATTCCAAATCCATACTGGCTATCCGTATAGATTGTGACTTTCAGCTGAGAAAAATTTGACATGCTCTAGTAAGGGCTACCAGTTCCGCTACTTGGGCAGAATACACTTCCCAAAGCCAAGAAGCTTCCAGAATACCAGTCATTGAGCACACGACGTATCCTGCTCTCAGTGTCCCTGTACTGTCTCTTAGACAAGAACCATCAACAAACATAATTTGGTCATTCCCTTCCAATCGAGTGTCTCGTATATCAGGTCTTGGTTTTGTGCACAAGTCAGTTACTTCAAGACAATCATGTTCAACATCCTTCAATTTTTCAATTTCAACATTTTCATTTGGAAGTGAGGTTGTCGGTTCAGCACTGTACATCTTTTCAATGACACATTTGGTGACTCTAGAATACTCGTTTCATATCTGGTCAGTCTTGCACCAGTCAAATATTGGGTTTTCGTCTTGGTAAGTAGGATCTCAATAGAGTGAGGGACAATTATAGTCAAGGGAAACCCCATCACAATGCCCTCACAATGTGTAAGGCTTTGTCCAACCGCTGCAACTTGGTTCAAACAACCTGGTAAAGCTGCTGCAACTGGGTCCAAAGTAGCTGAAAAATATGCTCCTGGGCGGTTTACACCTCCATGGACCTGTGTCAAGACAGACAAAGAACATGCATCACGCTCATGACAAAACAATGTGAAAGGTTTCATGTAGTCAGGCATACCCAAAGCTGGAGCCTTGCACAGAATCTCTCTCAATTTAGTGAACACTTTTATTCCAGCCTGGTCTAACACTTATGAGTCAGCTCCTGCAATGGTCTTGAAATGACAGAAAAATTGAGAATCCATTGGCAGCAGTAGCCCACCATCCCTAGAAACATCCTGACATCTCTCTATGTGGTCGGGGGATTCATCTGCAATATAGTTGTAACCCTTTCTCTGGATAGCTTCCTTGATCCCTTCTCAATCTGGTGACCCAAGTATTTCACTTCTTTCTGACAGTATTGCAATTTAAGCGGGGACACTTTATGACCATTTGTTCCCAAATGGTTCAGCAAAGCAATTGTGTCATACTTGCATTCGTCCCTTGTTTTGGACGCAATCAGCAAGTCATCAATGTACTGTACCAAGGTCGTGTGGAAAGGTAATCCCAACGACTTCAAATTCTTTTTCAAGATCTGATTGAATATGGAAGGTAACTCTGAAAACCCTTGAGGAATTCGACACCAACAGTAAACTTGGTCCAAAAATTTGAAACAAAAGAGAAAATGGCTGTCCTCATGAAGAGGCAAAGAAAAGAAGGCTTGTGGCAAATCAATGACGGTGAACCACTCAGCATCACATGGAATCTGAAACATTATCACAGCTGGGTTTGGCGCCACAGGACAACATTTGTCCACAATGTCAGTTATTTTTCTCAGATCCTGCACAATTTGAGCCTTCCCACATGGCTTTTATAAAAACCCATTATCGGTTAATTACATAGCCTGCTCAAAACCTCTTTCAAAACCCCTTGTTTTAGGTAAGTCTGCAATTATTTGGACGACCTTCATAAGAACATCTTATGGCATGTGGTACTGGGGAATTTGGGGAAAAACTGCATTCGGCTTTACAGTAACTTTAACTGGCTCAACTCCCTTTACCAGACCTATCTCTTTTCCTGTCAGATCCCACACCTTTTCTTTAACCTTTCCCTGCAAATCAGGATGAAGCTCTTTCACCATGAATAATGGAAAGAAATCAATCAGAGGGTATTCCTCCTTTGTTGTCTCACACTCTATCTCTGGAGCATGGTCATCTTCATCGTCGCTATTCATCTGAATCTCAATTCCATCATTTGAACAAGTAATCGAGCATTTTGTTTTACACAGCAAGTCTCTTTCCAGCAGGGCTACTGGACTTGAATCACAGGTGACGAAGTTGCCAATTTTAACCTGAACTGGTTCTGGAATCGGGTTGGTGAAATACTGATTCACTACTCCTACAATCTGAACTGTTTTACCTGAAAGGGGCAAATTTGGAAATTCTGCACTCCTTACTGTAGAGAATGTAGCTCCAGTGTCAACCAAGAATGAAACTCTGTGACCGATGATTTTTCCCTTCACACAGGGGCCTCTCTGAACTGCTTCTAAGGAGGTTGCAAGCACACATGGCTCCTCATCTGAACTTTCGCTCATCCAATCATTGTTTATTCCATTCTCACTGTGTAACGAGAATTGATGTACTGTGTTATTACTTTGGCTAACCTTCAGACCTGAGAAAGCACCATTTGCTGCTGTTCCATTAGGGCTTGTGGTATTTGAATTTTCTGTCTAGGTACCATGGGAACCTGCTGCTGCATCGGCTGCAACAGTGTCATTTGTGCACATGGCATTTGCACCTGCTGCACTAGTTGAAAATTCTGCACTTGATTCATATTATTTTGAAAATTTGGATTAGGACCTCTCATTCTCGGTCCTCCCATGTTCTGGAATGAATTGACATCATTAGTTTGTTGAACAACACCTTCCTGCACCAACATCGGACACTCCCGTTTCCAATGTCCAACCGCTCCGCAAACGTGACAAGACAACAATGTATTCATCCCCTGCACATCATTCTGAACTACTGCAGTACCCAAGTCTGATCCGCGATTCATTTTACCTCCACGACCTCTACCTCTCATCTGGGGCTGAAACATCATGTTTCCCTGCTGCTGCTGTGGTAGCTGTTGTGGAAAATGTCCTTGCAAGCCTGTCTGGTCAGCTTTAATCTGCATTACAATCGCCTTTTCTTTCAGCTTTCTCTGCTTCAACTCAATTTCATCACTACAGTATTTTGCATACTGCAATACCTCATCAGTCGGCTTTGCTTGCCAGCAAATCAAATGACTCTTAACCATCTGGCTAATTTCAGGTCTCAATCCTTCCACAAATATGAACACAAAATGAATCATGTCCGTCGCCTCAATTGTCTCTGTACCACTGTAATGCTTGAACGCCTGTAACAATCTCTCATAATATGCATGTATCGAGTCCTTTGCTTCCTGAGCTGTCCTGTCAGTCCTCTGTCAATGAATATTCTTGGGCGAAATTCACATTTTCAAAAATTCTATCACCTTATAGTAATATTTCATTACCTGAGGACATGGTGCACCTGTATTTTTGTCTCTCTCTGGTTCAATTGTTGGCCAATCAATACACCTCTTACACTCTATCCACAGATCAGCTGGGACCACTATCTCAAATAAAGTGTTCAAGTCCTCCCACAGGCATTTTGCAAGTTTTACAAACCTATCAGTCTGCTGGTACCACTCTACTGGCTTCTCTCTCAACTTTGGATAATCATTTGTGAATGATAGGATGTCACTTCTGCTTCAAGGGACATGAACAAAATTCCCTCCTTGAATCTCTCTCATTGGTAAAATCTTCACTGGCTCTTGGCTTTGCTGCACATTTGCAGTCAGCTCCACAGAATCCCTTTCCCTTTTGTCTCTTTTCTTTACCCATCTACCTTCTCATTTGTCTAATGCTCCCCAGGTCTGGGCACTTTAAAGTAATTCCTTAAGGTGTGCCTTCATTCCAGCAGACCTCATGTGTTAAAAATCTTTAGTCTCAAAATCTAATCTGTAACTCCTTTTCAAATGTTTCATTTGATCTATTTCTATGCCATACTTCTCTGCCAAGTCTGCTAGCTTCCGATGCACCTTGCTCACTTCCCTTGTAATCTTCGGGCACAAATATCTTAACTCTGCTTCTGTGTAGGATTCTAACCTGTTCACACCCATAGTTCCCTCAATGAGCACACCAGCTTCCATGCTTAGCCTTGTGTAATTCAAATACTCCTCCCATAGGAGCACTCTGCAGGGTATTCAGTTTGTCTTACCGTTCAGTCAACTGCTGAGCAGTCAAACCTTGCAACAAGATGTTGCTGGCCTGTACCGGTGGCACCTACTGTGCAACTGCATTTGGGGTCTGCAGTGTCAATAATTTCAAGCTCGGACTAACGTTGGACCCTACAATAGCATCTGGAAATACTCTGAATGGACTAAGATCCAGCAGTGATCTTGATCCGTCAAAAGTCTGTCCCACAGGAGAGACTACTCAAGTGTTTTTTTTATTTCCTCCCCCCATTACATTCTGTGTCCTGACACCCTGTTCACATACACTGGGTTTTTTCTGTGCAAATAAGGGGATGGCTGGACCAACAGTAATAGGTAAAGATGTGGCATCTGGGGTTGGTGTAGTATTTACATTTTGTGGGAGAGTAACTCCCATGTTCTGATTCATCTTTGAAGACATATCTGACTGTGTCCGTGTTACTGGAGTGAATCTCTGCATGACTTGTGGCTGCACTTGGGGCAGTAAAAGTGGAGTTGGTTCTGTCTGAACCAACATTGGTCTCGGGACAACCTGTTCCATAGGCACCATTAAGTTTGCTGCCGTTTCCATAATGGGTACAGCAGGGTAAATTCTCAGAACCTGTGGCAGTTGCACCTGATTTTGTACCACTGGAATAGTAGGCGCGTTAAGACTACCCTGTATCGTACTCTGTGTCAGGCTATTATTAACCTGCACTGGACTAACTGTCCCATTAACCTGAGTCGGAGCTGAAGGATCAGCACTGATGCTCGGACTACTCCCATGTGCTGCATATGGTGGTGGATAATTTCTCAATAACTGTAAAATAAATTCATCATCTGATTCTTCCTCCATTTTTGAAGACTTTCTAGCCTCCCTACTTTCAGACAGGCTTCTGTTAGTCTTTCTAGTAGCTTTCCTTCCTTCCTTGTCATTGTCCTGCGTAATCGCTGGAAACAACTTAATTCCATGCAAAGTCTCAGTTCTCCAAACTCTCTGAGTACTGTCCCACCTAGCACCTGTTAATGTCTTTTCTGCCTTTCTCATTCTCCTCTCAAATTTCTGTTGCTGTTGCTGTCTGGCTACTAGCTCCCAGATCGCTAATGCCTCAAACTGTGCTAGTCTCGGAAGGGGCTTCGATTCACATAGCACCATCCTTAAATGCTCTAAAACCCTCAAATTGAACATCCCATTTGTAGGAAATGCTAAGTTCCCATCTTTCTCTGTCGCTTTGCACCATTGCTTTAGCCAAAGACATGGCGCGACACCCTTCTTTTCCATTACAATGTAACTGGTGTACCTTCTGGCAGTGTAGCCTCGCCTATACTCGCTGTAATGTACGTATCTCCCCTTAAAGCACTCTTTAAAGCCTTGAAAAATTTCATCTTTTCAACCTTTTGCTATTCAAAATCAAATCAGGAAGTGACTTTTAATCCCAGAATTCTCTTCACCCACTTTCTCAATCAATTGCGCCTCACGGACGGCTGCCAATCCGTGCGCCACCCTTCTCACTAATTAACCTATCCCAGCGCGGCTCCAATTAAGTCACTCTCGCACGTACTGCAGCTGACAAAGTCTTGCCGCTTGTCCTCCCAAACTCAGATTCACACAAGACCAATGAAAAAATTGCGAGCACTAACCCAAAATCAGAAAACAAATCTGGTTTACTACAGGAAAGGTAACAGAATCGCTTCAGAAACTTTACGGATTTTTCACTGACGGCGTTTCGCTCTAACAGCTACTCCTTCTTTCTCAGCTTCCCAGACTCGCAAGCAAAATCCGACCCGCAAATTTTACTCTCAACTGATGAGTGGGTCTGTCCTGGTGCACATAGGACTCGTCAGATCTCAGTCGATATTCTCTTAAACTCACTTTGACTCACACTCTGACTTGTCGACCACACCCGATCGACCTCTAAACCAGACAAATTACAACATTAAACCAAGTGTCTCATACACTTTTCAATATACTCCGGAGTCTTAGACCACGCTGGGTCCATACATCAACAACCATGTGGGCAATTTTTTAGCATAAAGCGCCACACACATATGAAGTTCGACGACTTCCTTACTCTCACACTGCGGAGTATGTACACTCCTTCTACAACTTCATTTGGAGTAAGCATGCTCCGTTAACACTCACAAACCTCACAATTCACCTGCGATTTCCATAAGCTGTGAAAGTGCAAAACCCTATTTCATTCACACTGTCACTAGAACGCCAAGAACATCCTCAAACAACCATTGGCAAGTTCTGAGATTTTGGGAAGGTAATTTCTGGACTTACGGGAACATTTTCCCTCCAATTAGCATCATTGAAAAATAAATCAAAATCTCAGTAATAATGAACTCTCAAGGGGCACGATCATCAAGCTACTACCATCTCTGGGAACCCCTATTATTTCTTGTTTAGAATCTCTGAGACCAAATATTCTGCTACCTCTCTCTGGGCATCTATGACGAGCTCTTAAGGAGACAGACCATCAGGCTGTTACTATCTCTGTGTGAACACCTGTTATTCTGTACCGGAATCTATGATGGACTCTTAAAGAGACAAACCATCCGTCTCTGCTACCATCTCTGTTAGCGCGTCTAACCTTAATAAGTAAACTTACAAGGGGATGCAAATAGGTTGATGAACCTTTTGACTCGCATTTAAGACGTTCCCACCATAACTTCAGTACATGTAGATCAATAATCAATAATCTATCAATAACATCAATAGTTATTGATAATCAATAGCATTAGTAATCAATGGAGTCAGTAATTGTCACACACCATGATCTGTAAGTCATGAATAACTACACCTTCAGTAAAAATTAGAGTATCTATTTCCCTATATTAACAATGCCAATGTCTTGTAAGTTAATCTCAAAATCAAATAATAAACATACAGAAACAACACTGGCTGTCCAAAGCAGCAAAAGAACCACAATCTAATCAAGATTTAACTACTACACATTCTAAAGTTGCAGTGCAAATTAATAATAAGAACAATCGCCAGCGATATCACATACATTTAGAATCAGCAAAGAAAAGACATCAAACGCTATACCCTATTGCAGACTTTCATTAGTAAGGAAATCCTTAATTAACCCCAAATTAGCATCAGCATTTTGGGCTTCATGCAAAACAATTTAGTAAACACAAATTTGGAAAACATCTAACTATGGCTCTATCAAAATAGTGCGGTTGGTACCTGGAAAGAAAAAGCAAACAGTCTTAAGAAACACATCAATAACAATATACCTCTTCTCAAATGGATCGGCAAGCTAAGATAGTCTTCGTCATCAGGACATCAGTTCGGTCAGCAAGGCATCAGGATTCAGCATCAAAGTTCAGAAAATGCAATGTCTTTAAGCAGTAAAGTTAAGCATGTCTCTTGTCAAGACGCTCAAGAAAGAAACAACCTTTAGGCGAGAAAGTAGAATGGGATAAATGCTAAATAATGGCAAATGACAAATGGCGTCTTCTTCTCAGTGCAGTCCCGTTAAGTTAGATTTCCTAAAACTACTTCCCAAGTCCCTATTGGTCAAGGGATCGCATGTTCACACTTTGTCCAATAAAACGAAAACATCAAGGTGGTCATTACAACCCTGGCGGTCGGAGTTAAAGCGGCGGTAAGACCGCCAACAGGCCGGCGGTAAAAAATTAGCAATTATGACCGTGGCGGAAACCTCCAACAAAGACAGCCACATTAACACTCCGACTGCCACGGCGGTACAAACAAACAGCGCAGCCGTCACCGCCAACAGACAGGCGCGAGACAATGTACCGCCCACACTATTATGACAGGCCAATCCGCCACCTTTTCCGGGGCGGATTCACTGCGGATAAAAACACGGCGGAAACAGGAATCCCGAAGGAAAAACGCTCACCACTACACACCCCACGAGGAACGAGGACGCCATGGACCCGGAACTCCAAATTCTACCTGCAATAGTCTTCCTGCTCCTCTACCAGGAGCACGAACGCCGGCGGCG
Organism: Pleurodeles waltl; assembly: GCF_031143425.1. NCBI lineage: Eukaryota > Metazoa > Chordata > Amphibia > Caudata > Salamandridae > Pleurodeles > Pleurodeles waltl. The sequence goes on from NC_090438.1 coordinate 91,498,034, forward strand.
AAGACCACGCTGAGTACTGCACCTACGACACAGGGGAGGGGGGAGGCAAAAAACAGGGACACACACACGCATCACCCCCACCCTCACCCACTACAACACACACACTAATGCATATCAATACATCACAGTTACACCCCCCAACCCCCCCGAAGAATGCAAAGACAATAGAAAATGAGTGTAACCATTGTAATATATTAAAAGCAAGTAGGCAGAAATATATATATACACATGTACATAATATATACCAAGCATAGTAGTCCAGGTAGTGCTCTAAGAAAGTCCATGGAACACTGGGACCACACGGTATGGGTGAGGCCCACACAAGATCCCCGACCATGACGGAGAGAACACTGCAGGGGCATCAGACAGAAACTAAACAGGCACCTCAGGGGGAGGGAAAGGGGGGGCACCTCAGCCGCTTGAGTGCACGACGCCAAATCCACGAGGGGGCCACATGCCCACTGTTCCATCCTGGGGAGTGCAAAGCCACAGTCTCTCAAGACTCTACAGTGGGTGGTTTGCCCACTGTTCAATTCTGGGGAGTGCAAAGCCACAGTCTCTCAAGTCTCTACAGTGGGTGGTTTGCCCACTGTTCAATCCTGGGGAGTGCAAAGCCACAGTCTCTCAAGTCTCTACAGTTGGTGGCTTGCCCACTGTTCAATCCTGGGGAGTGCAAAGCCACAGTCTCTCAAGTGTCTACAGTGGGTGGTTTGCCCACTGTTCAATCCTGGGGAGTGCAAAGTCACAGTATCTCAAGTCTCTACAGTGGGTGGTTTGCCCACTGCTCAATCCTGGGGAGTGCAAAACCACAGTCTCTCAAGTCTCTACAGTGGGTGGGTTGCCCACTGCCATATCCTGGGGAGTGCAAAGCTAAAGTCTCACAAGTGGATAGCAGTCTCCACTGGTTCTGGAGGGGGAATGGTGCCCAGCGTGCTTCATCCTGCTAAGGACAGAGGTAGTGGATGACAGTCTCCACTGGTTCTGGAGGGGGCATGGTGCCCAGAGTGCTTCATCCTGCTAAGGACAGAGGTAGTGGATGACAGTCTCCACTGGTTCTGGAGGGGGCATGGTGCCCAGAATGCATCATTCACCCCGTGACGGACTCAGTTGTGTCAGTGCCCTTGCCGCTCATGGGCCAGCGGTGCTTGAGATGGCGGTGCCCTGTGCAGCGGTGCTTGAGATGGCGGTGCCCTGTTCAGCGGTGCTTGAGTTGGCGGTGCCCTGTTCAGCGGTGCTTGAGATGGCGGTGCCCTGTGCAGCGGTGCTTGAGATGGCGGTGCCCTGTTCAGCGGTGCTTGAGTTGCCGGTGCCCTGTTCAGCGGTGCTTGAGATGGCGGTCTCCATTGCAGGGTCTCAGCTGCTGGTGGTCCTTCATGGCCAAGCGGGGCTTGTGCTGGCGGTCCTTCATGGCCCAGCGGGGCTTTTGCTGGCGGTCCTTCATGGCCCATCGGGGCTAGTGCTGGCGGTGGCCTCCTGGGCAGGTGGGCTGGTGCTGGCGGTGGCCTCCTGGGCATGTGGGCTGGTGCTGGCGGTGGCCTCTGGGCAGGTGGGCTGGTGCTGGCGGTGGCATCCTTGGCAGGTGGGCTGGTGCTGGCGGTCCTGTCCTGGGCAGCTGGGCTTGTGCTGGAGGTGGGCTCCGGGGCATCGGGGATGATGGCAGTCTTCTCCACCGTGCTTCTCTTCCCAGACTTGCTGGGTTTCTTGTGGCCCTTCCCCACCTTGGAAGGTGTCACAGCTGACTCCCATCGGGACCCCTGGGAGCTGCTTTGGTGGCTGGAGTCTTCCCCCTCCCCCGCCGGGCACTGGCCAACTTCTGATGCTTCACAGGTGGGGGACTGTCTGTGCTGTGGCTCCGTGCCACACTGGCTGCCCTGGTGGCCGGTGCACTCCAGATTCCGGTGACTACAGGCACCACTGGTCCCAGAGATGTTGTGGCTGAGGTGCTAGTTCGGGACCTAGGAAATGGACGGGGTGGGGGAGGTGTGGGAAAGAGGTCAAGGGTGGACAGGAAATGTTTTTGGGACACACTGGGATGGGTAGCTGGAGGGGGTTTGGGAGTGGAGGAAGAGGTGGTGGTTGTAGGAGGTGTATGTTTGGTGACTTTGGGTGAAGGTGCATGCGCTGGAGGCTGTCGTGAGTTGGATGGCTGTTGGGTGGGTGTGTGCCTGCGTTTGTGTATCTTGGGAGGGGGCGTCACAGACACACTGGGAGAGGACACAGTGGACGTGTGAATGGTAGTGGGGGTGGTGACTGCACGTGAGCGGGGTGTGGTGGTGGGTGTGCTGGAGAGGGACATAGTGGCTGTAGAGGTAGTGCATGCAGGTGTGAGTGTAGACGAGACTGGGAGGGAGGAGGGAGACGAGGAGGAGGGGGACACAGTGGAGGCAGTGGATGTTGGTGTGTCTGCATGTGTGTGATGCTTGCGTGAGTGCCCGTGGGATGTGTGGTGCTTATGTTTCCCTGAGCTTCCCTTGTGTGTTGACGTGTGTGCATGCTGGTCTGTAGGTGTGCTTGGGATAGGCTGAGGTACAGGGGATTGGGTCTGGGTGGAGGAAGTTGGAGGGGGGAGGCTAGAGACGGGGACAATGGCTGCCATCAGTGCTGAGGCCAGAGTCTGAAAAGCTCGCTGAAGGACCGCCTGACCAGAATGAATGCCCTCCAGGAATGCATTTGTTTGTTGCAACAGCCTCTCTACACCCTGGATGGCATTCAAAATGGTAGACTGCCCAACAGTGAGGGACCTGAGGAGGTCAATGGCCTCCTCACTGAGGGCAGCAGGGGTGACTGGGGCAGGGCCTGAGGTGCCTGGGGCGAAGGTGATGCCCACCCTCCTGGGTGAGCGGGCACGGGGCAAAGGCTGAGGGGCTGCTGGGAGGGCGGTGCTGGTGGGGGGGTGGCGGCTGTACCTGTAGATGCGGGGGGCACAGATGTTGCCGCCACCACAAGGGAGCTCCCATCAGAGGATGAGTCTGTGTCGCTGGTGTCAGCTCTTGTCCCTGCCGTGGAGCTCCCCTCGCCCTCCGTCCCACTGGTGAACTCTGAGTGCGTAGTGTCGCCCTCCAGGGCCATGTGGGATGCAGCTCCCTCGTGTTCTGGTGCCACTGCTCCTCTGCCTGATGATGCTAATGCACACAAGAACAGGGAGACCACAAAAAGGGGGGGGGGACAGAAGAAAGACATGTTGAGTGCATGTATTACCGCTACCGTTGGCGGACACGACAGACACAGAAGCCCCATGCACTACGCCGCGCTCTTGGTGTCCACTGTTCAAATCCTGGGAAATGGCCTACAAGGCTGTGGATGACATCTGCACACATAGATGACACAGGGGCATGACTAGGTGTACTTGGCACTGTGCAGAGGTGGGTTGGGGTGTCACATGGCCTGCCTTACGGAGGGGCCTTGCCTACTAAACTCGCCCTGGCCTAGGGAAAACCACAGCCCACCTCCCCCACCCAGACACCTCCACTGCATGCAAAGTCAGCAGAATGAGAGTGTACTCACCCCCTTGTGGCTGCTGTGATGCCGTCAAGCGCCCATCCAACTCCGGGTTGGCCACCGCCAGGATCCTGAACATCAGGGGGGTCATGGTGCGATGGGCACCCCTCCCACGTTGGGAGGCCATCCCCAGCTGAGCCTCCACCATCTTCTTGCTCCAGCGGCGAATGTCCTCCCATCTTTTACGGCAGTGGGTGCTCCGTCTGTGATAGACCCCCAGGGTCCAGACATCCTTGGCGATGGCATGCCAAATATATTTTTTCTGGTGGGCGATGACCTACATGAAATGTACAGGGGAAAAAGAGAAGTTATTACCAACTGCACCGTCAAACTGATTGGCCCCCATCCCTACCCTTGCCATGTGGCACATGCATTTCTTTCATGCACGCAGAACTCTCCCCCCTTCCTTCTTACATCCAGCCCTCTCCACACAGGCATAGCCCATACAACATGCTCCCTGTGTACTTACCTGTTTGTCTGGTGGACTATAGAGTAGCGTGTACTGGGGGAGGACCCCATCCACGAGCTTCTCCAACTCCTCCGATGTGAAGGCAGGGGCCCTTTCCCCAGACACTCAAGCCATTGTCTCTTCCAGACCGAGGTCACAGCAGCACTTGCAGTGTAGGTCCTCTCCTGTCGAAGATCAGGTATCGAGTGATTGAACAGATAGAAAACGGCGGTCACGTCCGCGGCGGTGCGTACCGTCACCGCCGGCGTACATCGTCATTGGCTCCTGGGACCCATAGGGTCCAATGTTAACCAATGCAGCATTGCGCCACGGTCTTCGACCGTCTACCGCGACGGTGTACAACGCCAGCGCAGTTACCTCACATCCCATTGTCCCACTTTACAGGTCAGACAGCCGCCATTTCAGGGGCCCACATGGCTTCATTTTCACCTGCGTCACACATACCTAGGCCTAGACTCTACTCTTGACTCTGTGCTCGCTGTTGTCCTTCATAGGCACCGTCCGCTGGGACATGTGAGGACATGGTGGCATCCTCCAGTGTACCGACTGTTGGTGGACCTGTCGACAATGGAGGAGCGACATGTGATTATCAAATACAGGCTTGACCGTGCCACAATCCAGGAACTGTGTACCCAGTTGGAGCCAGACCCGATGTCAGCAATCCGCCATCCCACAGGAATCCCCCCTCAAGTGCAGGTGCTGTCAGTGCTCCATTTCCTTGCAAGTGGGTCTTTTCAAACAACAGTGGCCATAGCATCATGGATGTCCCAGCCTATGTTTTCCAACGTATTGTCCAGAGTGTTGTCTGCCCTTCTGAAACACATGCGGAGCTACATCGTTTTAACTCAGGTGGAGGATTTGCCTACAGTGAAAGGTGATTTCTATGCCCTGGGACACATCCCCAACATCATAGGTGCCATTGATGGGACCCATGTGGCTTTGGTCCCCCCCCCACAGGAGTGAACAGGTGTACAGAAACCGGAAGTTATCATTTGATGAATGCACAGATGGTATGTTTGGCAGACCAGTACATCTCCCATGTGAATGCCATGTTCCCTGGCTCAGTGTATGACGCCTACATCCTGCGGAATAGCAGCATCCCTTATGTGATGGGTCAACTCCAGAGGCACCGTGTGTGGCTATTAGGTGAGCACCTGGAAGCAAGTCAGTGGGAATGGTTGTCTGGGTCTGGGGATATCCCTCCAGGTTAGTGCGTGTCTAACAGTTGTCCCTCACCATTTGCGGGTGACTCTGGTTACCCCAACCTGTCATGGCTACTGACCCCAGTGAGGAATCCCAGGACAAGGGCAGAGGAACGCTACAATGAGGCCCATGGGCGAACTAGGAGGGTGATCATGCGGACCTTCGGCTTCCTGAAGGCCAGGTTCAGGTGCCTCCATATGACAGGTGGATCCCTATTCTACTCACCAAAGAAGGTGTGCCAGATCATCGTGGCCTGCTGTATGCTTCACAACTTGGCTTTGCGACAACAGTTGCCTTTTCTGCAGGAGGATGGTCCAGATGGCGGTGTTGTGGCAGCTGTGGAGCCTGTGGACAGTGAAGATGAGGAAGCAGAGGAAGAAGACATGAACAACAGGTACTCAGTGATCCAGCAATATTTCCAGTGAGACACAGGTAAGAGTACAGACCTGCCTACTACATGTACTTTAACACTACTACCTCTCTACTGTCTGTCGTTTTCACCCAGTGTATGGTCACTGAGTTGTCACTTTCCCTTACAATTTCACAGATGTGGGTCCCACTGTGTGACATCTGCTTAGATTCCTCATGGACTAGAGCTGTGTGACATAGGTATGTTGACATTACAATTGAAAGAGCATTTTGTCACTGTAATTGCTAATACACTATTTCGAAATCACAGACAGACTCCAGATTGTTTTGTGCTTTAAGTGTGTTTATTTAAGTGCTCAATATTGGAGGGGGCAGTGAAATGGTGAGGGGTGATGGCGGAGGAATGTCCATGGCAGAGTCCAGTCTATTAGTCTCACAGGTGCATTGCGCATATGGGCATAGGAAGTGGAGCTGGGGCAGTTTAAGTATGGACAGGGTGACAAAGTAGGATAGTAGGATGACAATCAGGGTGGTCTCATTTCTTGGCGGGGGTCTTGGCATCGTGCTCTGTCTTTGTCCTGGATCTCAGGGACCATTTGCGGGGTGGTTCTCCCTCTGCAGGGGGTGGGGTGCTGGTTTGGTGGTCCTGTGGCGGGGCGTTCTGTCCACTAGCGCCGGCGGAGGTGGTGGGCCGTTCATCGTCCATGCTAGTGTTAGGGGCCCCTTGTAGTGCCACAGTGTCCCTCCTGGTGTTGAGTACTTCCTTCAGCACCCCTACGATGGTGACCAGGGTGGAGCTGATGGTTCTGAGTTTCTCCCTGAAGCCCATATACTGTTCCTCCTGCAGGCGCTGGGTCTCCTGAAACTTGGCCAGTACCGTTGCCATCGTCTCCTGGGAGTGGTGGTAGGCTCCCATGATTTGAGGAGAGGGCCTTGTGGAGAGTGGGTTCCCTTGGCCTGTCCGCCCCCTGTCGCATAGCAGCCCTCCCAGTTCCCCTGTGTTCCTGGTCCTCCGTCCCCTGGACCGTGTGCCCACTGCCACTGCCCCCAGGTCCCTGTTGTTGTTGGGGTGGTGGGTTATCCTGGGTTCCCTGTAGTGGTGGACACACAGCTGATTGACGTGTCCTGGGGACGGAGGTATGGGCCCGCTGGGTGGGTGCTGTGCTGGTGTTTCCAGAGGGGTGAAGGTCTGTGGTGGCCTGTGACTGGGTGAGGGGAACCGACTGTCCCGAGGTCCCCGATGGGCCGGACTGGTCATCTAGATCCAGTTGGACAGAGGTGCTGTCATCACTGTGGGCCTCTTCTGTTGGTGGTGTGGACATGTGTGGACCCTCTTGTCCGGTGACGTTGGGTAGGGGTCCTGCAGGGGTATAAAAGGATGGTTATTACATCTGTGTGTGTCATGGTGTGCAATGGGTGGGTGACCGTGTACCCCAGTGCTTGCATTCCTGTGTGGGACCTTGTGTGGTGATGGTTTAGGGGGTTGTATGGGTATGTGCAGTGGGCATGCTTTGGTGATGTGTGTCCATGCTTTGTTGTTACATGTAGGGCTTTGTGTTGGGATGGGTGGTTTGTGATGTTGGGACATATGTGAGGAGTTGGGGTGCTGGGGGTGATGGTGAGGGTGAGGGTGGGGGTATGTGCTGGCATGCAGGTAGGGTGGGGGATGTAATAATTAAGATTTGTCTTACCAGAGTCCATTCCTCCACCTACTCCTGCGAGGCCCTCAGGATGCAGAATCGCCAAGACCCGCTCCTTCCATGTTGTTAGTTGTGGGGGAGGAGGTGGGGGTCTGCCGCCAGTCCACTGAACCGCCAGGTGGTGTCTTGAGACCACGGAACGCACCTTCCCCCGTAGGTCGTTCCACCTCTTCCTGATGTCCTCCCGATTTCTTGGGTGCTGTCCCACTGCGTTGACCCTGTCCACTATTCTTCGCCATAGCTCCATCTTCCTTGCTATTGAGGTGTACTGCACCTGTGATCCGAATAGCTGTGGCTCTACCCGGACGATTTCCTCCACCATGACCCTGAGCTCCTCCTTCGAGAACCTGGGGTGTCTTTGCCGTGCCATGGGGTGGTGTAGGTGATGTGTGGGGTGGAGTGTGTGGTGATAAGTGTGCTGATATGTAGTGGGGTGTTGTGTGAGGTACGTGGAAGTTCTGTGGGTGATGGTGTTGTGTGCCTGTGGATGCTGTTGTTCTTGCTGGTGCTGTCTCTCTCTGGCCTTCTTTTGGAATTTTTTGTCATAGGGGTTTGTGGGTGATGTGGGTGTGTGTTTTATATTGTAATGGGTATGTGGGAGTGGTGTGTGTATGTGTATCAGGTGTGTGTATTTCGAATTGTCCAATGTGGCTGTGTTTTGTAAGGGTGTGTGTATTTTGAGCGCGGCGGTGTGTACCACCAATGGAATACCGCGGTTGAAAGACCGCCGCGTGGATTAGTGGGTCGTGATGGTGTGGGCGTTTTTCTGTTGGCGTGACGGTGGAGGTTTTGTTTTCGCCAGTTTATCACTGACCTTTGGTGTGGCGGACTTGTGTGGGTGTCTGAATTTTGGCGGATTCCGAAATGTAGGTCATAATAGCTGTGGCAGAATTCTGCGTCCGCAGCGGTGTGTTGGCGGTCTTCTGCACGGCGGTAAGTGGCTTTTACCGCCAATGTTGTAATGAGGGCCCAAATCTAGCACTACTCTGTTCACATGTCGCTGATTGGCTTCTCTTGTAACGTCCTACTCATCCGGCTCGTCAGGTAACAATATTGTTGCAGCTTATACTCCAATCAGTGTCTCCATTGTTCTCCTCCTGAGAAAGTCAGTCTTACACATCTTACACTCATTTTGTTACATTTAGCAAGAACAGCATCTTCTAGCAAGTGGTTCTCATGAGAAAAGACTTTTAGCTACGAGCACATTTAGTCAGTCAGTGGAAAATCACAATTTAATTCTCTGAACAACCATTTTATTAAACGTTTAAGAAATACAGCTTCACATGAGACTGTGCAACTAGGCCAAGACCTCCGCTAAGTTAAAGCCTACAATTAAGAAAGCTAATTACTTAATGCATAACTCTTAATATGATGTATTACTACATTATTCCAACAAAAGCTCCATATTTCATAAGTACAATTCGTGAACATTGGCGGCCACTCATTGTGATCGCATTTTCAAATGTGTGCATTATTTTTCTCTATGTTATTACATTTTCTACGCAAATCCATTACTCATAATACATGAATACTCATTGATATTTTTATTAAACACCTGCTTCAGCAGAGGCCCTGCTTGAGCTTCTAAAAGGTGCTCCTATCAGGGACCAGCAAACTCTTATCTCTTCTTAAGTAGGAAGTTATGCAGAAAGGGGTACGACAGGCACGATTACTGATAAATACCATCATCTTGTTTCCTATAGCTCACAAAGTGAGCTGAATAATTTCAAGGCATATCTATCACAATTACAGTGCGTGTATCCTGACCCAGAACTGAAACAAATTCACATGATTATATGTTACGGTCAATTTATAAGATATTAAAACGTCCTTTTACGTGGGAGGAGTTGTTCTGAAGGGTCTGCTGGTGCCATGTTTCATCACATCTCCACTGGCTGTAGTGCCTGCTGGTGATATTTTTATTCTGGTTGTATCAGTGCTGTGGTAGTCAACAGTGTGTAGCGCTTCACGTCACATCACCTCCTAGTGGTATTAAACCCTTGAGTCCCTGTCATGATGGGCCGCGCTGGCTCAGCCAGAGTCCAGTGCTTGTTTTGTTTGCGCCTGCAGTGTGGAAAGTGAATTATTGTAACCCCGAGCATCCTTTTCCTCAGCACAGCTCAGAAACGGGAAGAGGCAAACCCTGCTCACTGTTTTAAGGCCTAACTTAAAGAAATATGGGGTTAAATTAATTAAATGTACACATGGTATGTGCTTTAATTATATGCAGGGCCACTAGAACTGTGTGGTAGGAAAAGACCAAATTAAAAGGCAGGGTTCACCAATTTATGTGGCAAGAAAAGTCCAGTTATGAATTTACAATGCCAATAGCTCTAATTCAAGCAAATGCGTGACCTATTGCATTGCAAATGCTTGTTTTTATTGAGTGGTAATAGCGCCCTGCACTATGCTTGACACATACAGGATACTCGGAGGCCATTGACAAAGATGTACAGGTATGGTGGTATTTTTTCTATTTTTCTGTATGCAACAACTATTTTTCTGTTTTCCAGCTTTTTCTCTGATTTGGACACTCACTGTGCATTCTTGGACTCTAGACGCGCTTATATTGTATTTACAATATTTATTTGAGAGCTTCTGGGAGCCATAGAGCTGCCAAACTCACCCACGTCTACCTAAGGAATCGTACCACTCCTGGGGCCCGGGGAGTTTAAGACCATTCCGCACTGTTGTTTGGTATCACTGTGACCTTTAGGAGGGGTTTGGTCCCTTCGTGCAGGGCACTAGATCACAAGCTGTATTTCATGAGTTTAGACTTTGTTGGTGTGTAATTTGTCCATTTGCAAGTACATTTTTTTCAGTTTACAGTACTGTGGTTAACATTTTACCCAATGGAACAGGTTTGTTCATTTTGTGATCTCTTTTAACAGCGCGCAGTGACGACCAATTACCTTTGGATACAGATGGGATTTAAGACGGTTGCTTGTGATGCATTGCACACATGGTAGTTTCAACTTGTGCACATTCCACTGGATGTTTTGGTTTACATATGACACTGTACCGTTTGGCAGGTGACATACCTAGTGGGCTAATTTATGGCCATGAATGGGTAGAAGCATGGTTCCTTACCAAGTGATGATTCTAGTTTCTTGGACCTCTTTGACAGCATGGATATAAGCATGTTTCTTCACTAAGTGATGAGTCTAATGTTTTTAACTTTTTTTGACAGCATGACGTGTCACCTTTTTACCCCTTTCTTCACACAGGGGTGTGTGTTTCGTGTTTTTTACAATAATCATGTTCTCTGACATCACATTTCTTTTCTTTCTGGATTTACATTAGGTGTACTCTTCACTTTCTCTTCTTTTCTTTCTTCCTTTTCCTTTGTGAGGGATTAGGGGCCAGATGTAGCAAACATTTGCGAGTCGCAAATGGCCCGAATCGCTATTTGCAACCTTGCAAAATCCGAAATGGGATGCAAAAATCCCATTTCCGAAATGCAAATAGCGATGCGAGCCATTACTGACTCGCAAAATTTGCAACCTGATTTTGCGACCCGCAAATAGGAAGTAGCAAATTGCGAGCCGCAAACCACATGCAAAAGCCAGTCGCAAATTGTGACTAGTCGCAAAAAGCCCATTTTGCACATCCTGATTACCACTGATTCAGAGCAGGTGGTAACCAGAACCAAAGTATAAATGGAGAAGGCATCTGGGTGACTCAAAATGGCTAAACTGTACGTGATAGCATGGAGGAGGAGGAGTCCAGGCCGCCCAGCATAGGAGGAGGAGGCAGAGACAGGAGAGGATATACCGAACCAGGCTGACACTATTTCAACAAACTGAGGAGGAGATATATGACAAATATAGACTGAGCAGTACTGCAATCTTAGAATTAATTGAACTACTGAGTCCTCAGCTTGAACAACAGACAATGCACGGCAGCGCCATCCCTACACATGTGCAAGTGCTATGCTCACTGCACCTCTTGGCCTCGGGTAGCTATCAGGGGGTGATTGCTGTGGCAGGTGAGGTATCCCAAAGTTTACTCTCTTGATTCTTCAGATCATTCCTAGATGCCATACTCACACACATGTCCAGATATATATACCTACCCAGGAATGAGGCAGAAATTAACAGCACCAAGTTGGACTGTGTTCCGCAATAGGAAATGTACCCACTCACTAAACATCCAGGTGGTATGTGATGCCCATAATGTCATTACTGACATTGTAGCTAAATTTCCAGGGAGTACACATGACTCATACATATTCAGGCACAGTGGGATACACCAACGCCCAGAACGTGGGGAGTTTGGAGACGGATATCTATTAGGTATTGCTGACTACACCCTGAAGCCTCACATACTCTGTGGAAACCATTTATGCCCTGCTAAAATTGCTTATTTTTGTCAAACAGGTGACAGTGCATATGCCCTGAGACCATGGATACTTACCCCGTACCTAACACCTGGCAATCAGAACGAGAGGCGATATAACAGTGCACATCGAGGGACCAGAACTGTCATTGAGAGGCAAGATTCAGATGCATCCACAAAAGTGGAGGTGCACTCCAGTATGCCCCAGAAACAGCATGCAAGATTGTCGCCACATGTGCAATCCTACACAACATTGCCACCAGACGTGGGCTACATCTCACCGCTGAAGACACAGACAAGGAGGATGAGGAGCAAGAGCTACCACACCGACAGCCTGAGGATAGAAGCATCGCAATGAAGCCAGACAGAGACGAAACCACATTGCAACCCAATACTTTGGCAGGTACGTGGCAATTGTCACCACACTCACTAATGTCAGACACACATAGCCCAGTTGTGTAGTGAAACAAACAAAACCTTTTTATTACTAAACTATGTGGAAAAAGAATAGTGCTGTATGTCACAATCTGTAATTGTCCAATTGCAATGAAGACACATTATAATTCATGTGCCTCATGTACAGTACAATCTGGTGGCTCACACCCTCCTCCTAGAGCGGCCACCATGGTTCATCCCTGGTGGGTCCACTGACCCCTGCCGTGCACTACTACTCCGTAGCACACTGGACTTGCTGGCAGACACACTACTAATGGTTGACCCCTCCTCGCTGTCCTGAGGGGTCTCCCCTGTGCCCCTTGCAGCCTGCCTGCTCTCCATAAGGTCCACTGCATGGCTGATGCGGCCAAGTCCTCGCGCCACATCCACTGGGAAGTGCCCAAGTTCCACCTGGAGGCTGACTGTACGTCTTGAGAGGCCTGTAGTATTTGTGGCAAGATGCCCAATAGATGCAGCCAGGCGGTCAAAGCGTGCCGCAGTGTGGCGCGCCTTGCATGTCCTCGGCCTGCCACTAGTTCAGTCACCAGATGTTGGATGGCCTATGTTAAATCCCCCAGATGTTCATTCATTCGGTTGAACTGACTGTTCATATTCGCCAGCCCATGTGTCATGCTGCTCTGCATTCTATTGAGGGTTCTGGTGATGGTCCTTAATTGTCTGTTTTGCAGGCGCTGACCATGGATGAGCGATGCCTCCAAGCCTGCAAAGACTGCTTCCCCTACCTCCTCGTAGGGCACCAACTGAACTCTGCGCCGGCGTCTGCGCATTTGTCCAGCTGCTGGCTCTGTGCACCTCTCTGTGGGGCTGGGCCCTGGTGTTGTTTCTGCTGCCCCCATGTCCTGCCGTTGTTCTTCTATGGACCCTGGTGGTGTCCTGCGGGCCCTGCAATTTCACCAGCAGCCTCCTGCAGTGGCTCTGTCCCATGTTCTCCTCCCTGCCTGATGTCGCTGCTGGAGGTGTCTTGTGGGAGACCTGTGGGACATGGGGGATACACTGTCAGTCTCACACATCTGTTTTATGACTCATAATAAATATTTGCCTATATTCTGACTACTGTACTACATTGCCCATAATGCACTATTCTAGAGGTTGCTAAACTGGAATGGAGCTAGTCTGGTGGTGCCTGCTGCTGTGTACTGGGAAAGTGTGTATACTGCATTTGTGGGTGTCAAAGCATATCTCATGGTACTCACGTTTGGATGTCCCTGGCGCTGAACTGTCCAGTTCTCCCATGCCAATGACGGCCTCTGGCTCCAGGGTCTGCTCAACCATGCTTTCCAGGGCTGTGGGCGGTGTGACGGTGGATGGGCCTCCTCCGGTGCCCCTCATCTCCCTCCTTATGCACTCCGCAACCCTCTCCTTTGTCCTGGAGCGCAGATTGCACCACCGTTTGCGAATTTCCTCAAGGGTACGGTGGCTCACCCCTATGGCATTGATCTTGTCCTGTATCTGCTACCATATCCTTTTCTTTTGAGTGTCTGGGACACTCATTGCTGCCTTTCCAAAAAGTTCATCATGATGCAGGCAGCATTCTTCAGTCAGCACCTCCAACTCTTTGTCGGAAAATTTCACTTTCCTCCTCCTGCCAGCACTGCCTGTCTCCTCCATTGTGGCTGCAGCTCCTCTCCCCTGGGTGTGGCACAGCAGTTTTAAATGGGTGTGGTCCTCCCTCCTCCCAGGTGTATTTGATGACTTCCTGGTTCTGATGTCATCACTAAGAGCCAGGAAGTGGGTTTCCAAACTGTTGTGGTACACCTGCAGGCAATTTGCGAGTCAGTCGCAATTTGCGACACCCTTCTCGCAAATTGCGATCTCGCTTTTAGTGAGGTCACAAATTGCGGTGTGACACCTCTGCGACTCGCAAATTTGTATTGCAAATATTTTTTGCATTTGATTTTGCGTGTCGGAAATAGCGATTCGCATGAAGTCGCTATTTCCGATTCGCAAAATTTTTCCTACCTACATCTGCCCCTTAATCCCTATGATTAAAGGTATGGGTTTCGATTAATTTTTTCTTTTTATAGCTAAAAAGTTTTGTGAATGAAGACTTGTGAGGATTTATGGTTGAATTGACCCAGATTGTTTGGGAAAGGTAAGATACTCATTGTGGATCTTGTACCTTGATCTGGTTTAGATGCTGAATGGAGACTTATTTTCACATATTTTTCAGTTTGTATGTGACTATCAATAATATTTGTCCTGATGAAGACCCTGAACAATTTATACCACTAGGCTAGGGTTGAAACATTGACTATCACTGGGTCAACCCAGATCATTGAATGTTGCACACTAAAAATGCAAAGGACTACTTCATTGTGTTTGCAATTTTTCATCCATTGGTTTGACCCTCTCTTTGTGCATATTGTGCATATTGGTTTTCTATATTTGTTTCATTTAATTTGCTTTGGCATACTGTCTTTCACTGTTCACTGCGCTGCCACTTGGAGCACCTTCATGTTTGATTAATCAGTCTCTCAGTATTCTCTGTTGTGAGAAATACATAACTCAGAAATACTCAAAGTTGTATTCACTGCTATGTTTGAAGAAATAGGATTGTTATGTATATATGGTCTTTTAGAATGTAAAACCATACATTTTGTTTTTCATTGAATTTTCTCCTGGCAGAACACTTGTTTATTTGTGACCAATCGAACATGCATCACACAGCCGATGCAATGTGTCTTGGTTGGTGTTTTTTACAATGAGCATGGTCTCTAACATCACTTTTTTCTCTCTGGATTAATATCAGATATACTCTTCGCTTTCTCTTCTTTTTCCTTTGTGAGGGGTTTAATCACTATGATTAATGGTATGGGTTTCGATTCATTTTCTCTTTTTATAGATAAAAAGTTTCATGAATGAGGACTTGTGAGGATTTATGGTTGAACTGACCCAGATTATTTCAGAACTGGTAAAATACCCATTGTGTATTTTGTACCTTGGTCTGGTTTAGACGCTGAATGGAGACTGATTTTCACATATATTTCAGTTTGAAGGTAACTAGCATTAATATTTGTCCCGATGAAGAGCCTGGACATTTCATCCAACTAGAGGTTGAAACGTCTACTACCATTGGGTCAACTCAGATCATTGAATGTTTCACATTAAAAACGCAAAGGATTTCCTCATTGTGTCTTAAATTTTTTATCCAGGGGTTTGACCCCCTCTTTGTACATATTTATAGATTTGTTTCATTTAATTTGTTTTGGTATACTGTCTTTCACTATTCACTGCACCCTCACTTGGAGCACCTTCATGTTTGATTAATCAGTCTCTCAGTATCCTCTGTGGTGAAAAATACATATCTCTGAAATACTCAAAGTTGTGTTCACTCCTATGCTTGAAGAAATAAGACTGTTATTTATGTATGGTCTTTTGGAACTCAGAACCATACATTTTGTTTGTCATTGATATGGGAAAGTACCATCTTGACTGGCACGTTACCCCCATATTTCACTGTATGTATGTTGTTTTAGTCCTTGTGTCACTGGGTCCCTGCCAGGCAGGGCCCCAGTGCTCATAATATGTGCCCTGTATGTGTTCCCTGTGTGATGCCTAACTGTCTCACTGAGGCTCTGCTAACCAGAACCTCAGTGGTTATGCTCTCTCTGCTTTCCAAATTTGTTGCTACAGGCTAGTGACTAAATTTACCAATTCACATTGGCATACTAGTACACCCATATAATTCCCTTGTATATGGTACTGAGGTACCCAGGGTATTGGGGTTCCAGGAGATTCCTATGGGCTGCAGAATTTCTTTTGCCACTTATAGGGAGCTATGACAATTCTTACACAGGCCTGCCACTGCAGCCTGCGTGAAATAACGTCCACGTTATTTCACAGCCATTTACCACTGCACATAAGTAACTTATAAGTCACCTATATGTCTAACCTTCACCTGGTGAAGGTTGGGTGCAACGTTACTTAGTGTGTGGGCACGCTGGCACTAGCCAAGGTGCCCCCATATCGTTCAGGGCAAATTCCCCGGACTTTGTGAGTGCGGGGACACCATTACACGCGTGAACTATACATAGGTCACTACCTATGTATAGCGTCACAATGGTAACTCCGAACAAGGCCGTGTAACATGTCTAAGATCATGGAATTTTCACCCCAATACCATTCTGGTTTTGGGGTGACAATTCCATGATCCCCCGGTATCTCTAGCACAGAACCCGGGTACTGCCAAACTGCCTTTCCGGGGTCTCCACTGCAGCTGCTGCTGCTGCCAACCCCTCAGACAGGTTTCTGCCCTCCTGGGGTGCAGGCAGCCCTGGCCCAGGAAGGCAGAACAAAGGATTTCCTCTGAGAGAGGGTATTACGCCCTCTCCCTTTGGAAATAGGTGTGAAGGGCTGGGGAGGAGTAGCCTCCCCCAGCCTCTGGAAATGCTTTGATGGGCACAGGTGGTGCCCACCTCTGCATAAGCCAGTCTACACCGGTTCAGGGACCCCTCAGCCCTGCTCTGGCGCGAAACTGGACAAAGGAAAGGGGAGTGACTACTCCCCTGACCAGACCATCCCAGGGGAGGTGCGCAGAGCACCTCCAGTGTGTCCCAGACTTCTGTCATCTTGGAAACAGAGGTGTTGGGGGCAAACTGGACTGCTCTGAGTGGCCAGTGCCAGCAGGTGACGTCAGAGGCTCCCTCTGATAGGCTCTTACCTCTCTTGGTAACCAATCCTCCTAACTTGGTAGCCAAACCTCCTTTTCTGGCTATTGAGGGTCTCTGCTTTGGGGAATTCTTCAGATAACGAATGCAAGAGCTCACCAGAATTCCTCTGCATCTCCCTCTTCACCTTCTACCAAAGGATCAACCGCTGACTGCTCCAGGACGCCTGCAAAACCGCAACAAAGTAGCAAGACGACTACCAGCAACATTGTACCGCCTAATCCTGCCGGCTTTCTCGACTGTTTCGAGGTGGTGCATGCTCTGGGGGTAGCCTGCCTTCACCCTGCACCAGAAGCTCTGAAGAAATCTCCTGTGGGTCGACGGAATCTTCCCCCTGCTAACGCAGGCACCAAAAGACTGCATCACTGGTCCTCTGGGTCCCCTCTCATCCTGACAAGCCTGGTCCCTAGAACACAGCAACTCTGTCCAAGTGACTCACACAGTCCAGTGACTCTGCAGTCCAAGTTTGGTGAAGGTAAGTCCTTGCCTCCCCATGCTAGACTGCAAAGCTGTATACAACATGATTTTCAGCTGCTCCGGCTCCTGTGCACTCTTCCAAAATGTCCTTCGTGCACAGCCTAGCCTGGGTCCCCAGCACTCCGTCATGCAGTGCACAACCTTCTGAGTTGTCCTCCGATGTCGTGGGACCCCCTTTTGTAACTTTGCGTGGACTCTGGTTCACTCTTCTTCTAAGTGCCTGTTGGGGTACTTCTGCGGGTGCTGCTTGTTTCTGTGAGGGCTCTCTGAGTTGCTGAGCGCCCTCTCTGTCTCCTCCTCTAAAAGGCGACATCCTGGTCCTTCCTGGTCCTCAGCAGCACCCAAAAACCTTTACCGCGACCCTTGCAGCTAGCAAGGCTTGTTTGCGGTATTTCTGTGTGGGAACACCTCTGCAAGCTTCATCGCCACGTGGGACATCTGTCTTCCAAAGGAGAAGTTCCTAGTCCTCTTCTTTCTTGCAGAACTCCAAACTTCTTCCATCCGGAGGCAGCTTCCTTGCACCTTCATCCTGGGTTTCCTGGGCTTCTGCCCCCCCTGGACACTGCCGCGACTATTGGACTTGGTCCCCTTGCCTTGCAGGTCCTCAGGTCCGGAAATCCGTTGTCAGTGCACTGCTGGTGTTTGTTCTTCCTGCAGAATCCCCCTATCACGACTATTGTGCTCTCTGGGGGTAGTAGGTGTACTTTACTCCTACTTTTCAGGGTCTTGTGGTGGGGTATTTTGGTAACCCTCACTGTTTTCTTACAGTCCCAGCGACCCTCTACAAGCTCACATAGGTCTGGGGTCCAATCGTGATTCGCATACCACTTTTGGAGTATATGGTTTGTGTTGCCCCTATACCTGTGCTTGCCTATTGCAACCTATTGTAATTCTACACTGTTTGCATTACTTTTCTGACTCTTACTTACCTGTTTTTGGTTTGTGTACATATTGTGTATATTACTTACCTTCTTACTGAGGGTACTCACTGAGATACTTTTGGCATATTGTCATAAAAATAAAGTACCTTTATTTTCAGTAACTCTGTGTATTGTGTTTTCTTATGATATTGTGCATATGATATAAGTGGTATAGTAGGAGCTGTGCATGTCTCCTAGTTCAGCCTAAGCTGCTTTGCCATAGCTACCTTCTATCAGCCTAAGCTGCTAGAAACACCTCTTCTACACTAATAAGGGATAACTGGACCTGGCACAAGGTGTATGTACCTTTGGTACCCACTACAAGCCAGGCCAGCCTCCTACATTGGTGGTGCACCAGTGGGATAAGTACTTGTAACTACTTACCACTTTGTCATTTTGTACTTTCCATAAGAGAATCATATACCAAACAGTTCCGTGTATGTACACTTAACCAAAAAAGTTTGCTTTTCTTCTATAAAACTTTTTACAAAGTTCTGAAAAGTTTCTTAAAACTTCTAAAAGTTTTCTAAAAGTTAGAAAAGGGCTTTTTCTCTGTACTTTCTCAAGTTCTAAAACTTTTTCTCTCTTCTCTCTATCTCTAAACCTTTTGCTATCATGTCTGTGGTAGATTCTGCTCCCAAAACTGTCAATGCTACTTATGACATTTTGAATTACTAGAGCTTAAGGAGTCTCTGCTTAGATAGAGGTTTAGTTACAGGAAAGAACCCTACAAAAGAGTTTCTGTATAACATGCTTATGGTGAATGACCAGAACCAGTCTGGTCCATCCAATGAGAGGTTAATAGAAGCTTCCCAGTCTGACTCAGAGGAACCCCTTGAGGAAGCTGGGGAGGGTTCTGACAAGGGTCTGCCCCCTAGCAGGACACCTAGTAATGTTGGTAGTAATGGAGGGTCCCATCACAGTAGGGCATCCTTTATTCCTAGAGGCCAAGTTACCAGGGTCCAGACAGATAGGGACAGGTCCCCCTCTGAAGTTTCCAATTTTTCAAAGCATTCCCAACCCACCCACAATGAGGATAACTTGTTAGAAAGGGAACTCAAAACGTTGAGGGTTGAAGAGACCAGACTGAAGCTTAAACAGCAACAGCTGGCCTTAGATAGGGAATCCCTAGACATTGAGAAGGAAAGAAAGAGGTTGGGGTTAGGACCCCATGGTGGCAGAAGCAGTATTCCTGATAGTAATCCTGTTAGAGAGCATGATTCCAGGAATCTGCACAAGAAAGTCCCCCCTTACAAGGAGGGGGATGACATCAACAAGTGGTTTGCTGCACTTGAGAGGGCCTGTATGGTGCAGTTGGTCCCTCAAATGCAGTGGGCTGCTATTTTGTGGCTATCTTTCACTGGAAAGGGTAGGGATAGGCTCCTTACTGATAGAGGAAGTGAAGCTAACAACTACACAGTATTGAAGGATGCACTCTTGGATGGATTTGGCTTAACCACTGAACAATACAGGATTAAGTTCAGAGACACCAGAAAAGAGTCCTCTCAAGACTGGACATATTTTGTGGACTGTTCAGTGAAGGCCTTGGAGGGGTGGTTACATCGCAGTAAGGTATCTGACTATGAAAGCCTGTATAATCTTATTCTGAGAGAGCGTATTCTGAATAACTGTGTGTCTGACTTGTTACACCAATACCTAGTGGACTCGGATCTGACCTCTCCCCAAGAATTGGGAAAGAAGGCAGACAAGTGGGTCAGAACAAGGGAGAACAGAAAAGTTCATACAGGGGGTGACAAGGATGGCAAGAAGAAGGACAGTAAGTCTTCTGACAAGGGTGGGGACAAAGGTAAAAATACTGAGTCTTCACCAGGCCCACAAAAAACCTCTGGGGGTGGTGGGTCTAAATCCTCTTCCAATAATCAACCTAAAAAGTCTTGATGTTATTTGTGTAAAGTCAAAGACCATTGGGCAACTGATTCCAGTTGTCCAAAGAGAAACACCAAACCTCCCACTACCACAACCCCTGCTGCAAATTCTAGTGCCCCTAGTAATAGCAGTAATGGTGGGAAACCTACTAATAGCCAATCCAAGGGTGTAGCTGGGCTCACTATTGGCAATGTAGTTGGGGTTGGTCTTGTTAGGGAGACCACAGAGGCTGTTTTAGTCTCTGAGGGTGCCATTGATTTGGCCACCTTGGTTGCTTGTCCCCTTAATATGGATAAGTACAAGCAACTTCCCCTAATAAATGGTGTTGAGGTTCAGGCCTACAGGGACACAGGAGCCAGTGTAACTATGGTGATAGAGAAACTGGTCCACTCTGAACAACACCTACTTGGTCAGCAGTACCAAGTGACAGACGCTCATAACAACACTCTTAGCCACCCCATGGCTGTTGTGAATCTCAACTGGGGGGGGGGTTACTGGTCCAAAGAAAGTTGTGGTCGCCACAGATTTACCTGTAGACTGTCTACTAGGGAAGGATTTAGAGACATCAGCTTGGGCAGAAGTGGCGTTGGAGGCTCATGCAGCAATGATGGGCATTCCTGGGCATATTTTTGCTGTAACTAGGGCTCAGGCCAAAAAGCAAAAAGGACAGGGTAACTTGGATACTGGAACAATGGACCAAGTGCTCCCTAAAGCTAGGGGTAGCAAGGGTAAATCCCTACCCACTATCCCTCCCTCTACAGATGATTCCCCTTCTGAGGAAGAGGAATTTCCTCCCTGTGCAGAACCTTCACCAGATGAGCTGGCAGTAGACACTGCTGAGCTTTTGGGTGGAGGGGGGCCTGCCAGGGAAGAGCTGAGTGTGGCACAGCAAACCTGTCCCACATTAGAGGGTCTCAGACAGCAAGCTGTCAAACAGCAAAATGGGGATGTCAGTGACAGCCATAGAGTTTACTGGGAGGACAACCTCTTGTACACAGAGGCAAGTGACCCAAAACCTGGAGCAGCCAGGAGATTGGTCATTCCCCTGCAGTACAGAGAGTTCCTCCTAACTCTTGCACATGACATTCCTTTGGCTGGGCATTTGGGCCAGATCAAAACATGGGAAAGACTTGTCCCCTTGTTTCATTGGCCTAGGATGTCAGAGGACACTAAAGATTTTTGCAAGTCTTGTGTGACCTGCCAAGCCAGTGGCAAGACTGGTGGCACTCCAAAGGCCCCTCTAATCCCACTTCCAGTGGTTGGGGTGCCCTTTGAAAGGGTAGGGGTTGACATAGTTGGCCCCCTTGACCCTCCTACTGCTTCAGGCAATAGGTTTATCTTGGTGGTTGTGCACCATGCCACAAGATATCCTGAAGCAATTCCTCTAAGGACCACTACAGCTCCTGCAGTGGCAAAGGCCCTCCTGGGAATCTTTTCCAGGGTGGGTTTTCCTAAAGAGGTAGTATCAGACAGGGGTAGCAACTTCATGTCTGCATACTTGAAAGCAATGTGGAAGGAGTGCGGTGTTACCTACAAGTTCACCACTCCTTACCATCCACAGACTAATGGACTGGTAGAGAGGTTTAATAAATAAAACTCTCAAAGGTATGATAATGGGACTCCCTGAAAAACTCAGTAGGAGACGGGATGTCCTGTTACCTTGCCTCCTTTTTGCTTACAGGGAGGTACCCCAGAAAGGAGTGGGCTTCATCCCCTTTGAACTCCTCTTTGGACACCCTGTAAGAGGTCCACTCACTCTTGTGAAGGAGGGTTGGGAACAACCTTTAAAATCTCCTAAACAGGACATAGTGGATTATGTACTTGGCCTAAGATCCAGAATGGCTGAGTACATGAAAAAGGCCAGTAAAAACCTTCAGGCCAGTCAGGAGCTGCAAAAGCAATGGCATGACCAGAAGGCTGTTCTGATCCAATACCAACCAGGACAGAAGGTGTGGGTATTGGAGCCTGTGGCCCCAAGAGCACTCCAGGACAAATGGAGTGGACCCCATCTAATTGTTGAGAAAAAGGGTGAGGTTACCTATTTGGTAGACCTGGGCACTGCCAGGTGTCCCCTTAGGGTGATTCATGTCAACCGCCTGAAACCCTACTATGACAGGGCTGATCTCACCCTGCTCATGGCAACAGATGAGGGACAGGAAGAAGAGAGTGACCCTCTCCCTGATCTCTTTTCGACCACTGAAGCAGATGCCTTAGTGGAGGGAGTAGTTTTGGCAGATTGTCTGACTGCAGAACAGAAAGACAACTGCATCAATCTCCTTGAACAATTTTCTGACCTCTTTTCAATTGTGCCAGGTGCAACATCCTGGTGTGAACACACAATTGATACTGGAGACAGCTTGCCTGTCAAAAGTAAGATTTATAGGCAGCCTGACCATGTCAGAGACTGCATTAAACAAGAGGTGCAGAAAATGTTGGATCTGGGAGTGACTGAGGCTTCTGAAAGCCCATGGGCTAGCCCAGTGGCGCTTGTACCAAAACCTCACACCAAAGATGGAAAGAGGGAGATTAGGTTTTGTGTAGACTACAGAGGTCTCAATCAGGTAACAAAAACTGATGCTCACTGTTAGAAATGGGGTTTTTGGTTGGCAGTCAGGTTGCCCTCTGTCCAAGCAAGAACCCTCACTCTAGTCAGGGTAAGTCACACACAATCCAAAATCAGCCTGTGCTCACCCTCCGGTAGCTTGGCACAAGCAGTCAGGCTTAACTTAGAAGGCAATGTGTAAAGCATTTGTGCAATAAATCATACAACACCATAGCATAATACCACAAAAATACACCACACAGTGTTTAGAAAAATATATAATATTTATCTGGGTATCTTCAGGTCAAAACGATCAAAGTTGCAATACGAATTTGTAAAGTTATCACTGAGAAGTGATAGAAAGTGTCTTAAGTCTTTAGAAAGTAAACAAAGTCTCTTTCAAACACAAAGTACCTGGTTTCTGGTGGAAAATATCCTCAGAGGGCCACAGGAGAAGAGGTGCGTGGAAAACTGGTGTGTGCGTCGATTTCTCCTCAGCACACACGGACTTGCGTCGTTATTTTCCATGCTGGGAGTCGGGCGTCGTTTTCCGGCACGCGGGGAGTCTCTTACTGTGGTTTGCGGGGAGTACCAGATGTCCCGGGTCTGTGCGTGGATTTTCCTGCTTGTTTTCCGGCTGCGCGTCGTTCTGCGGGGCTGCGCGTCGAAGTTTCGATCTCACAGCAGGCGTTGCGTCGATTTCTCCGGCGGAGTCGGGCGGCGTTGTCCTTGCGAGGCCGTGCGTCAAAGTTTTGATCTCACGGCAGGCGTCGCGTCGATTTCTCCTGGAAAGTCGGGCGGCGTTGTCCTTGCGAGGCCGTGCGTCAAAGTTTCGATCTCACGGCAGGCGTCGCGTCGATTTCTCCTGCGGAGTCGGGCGGCGTTGTCCGTGCGAGGCCGTGCGTCAAAGTTTCGATCTCACGGCAGGCGTCGCGTCGATTTCTACTGCGGAGTCGGGCGGCGTTGTCCTTGCGAGGCCGTGCGTCAAAGTTTCGGTCGTCCCGAAGACGTCGCGTTGATCAGCGTCGGTGTGCGGCGTTTTTCTTGCCGCGGAACAAGCTGTGCGTCGAAAAGTTCGGCGCACAGAGCGTCCAAGAGGAAGAGAGAAGTCTTTTTGGTCCTGAGACTTCAAGGAACAGGAGGCAAGCTCTATCCAAGCCCTTGGAGAGCACTTTCACAGCCAGACAAGAGTTCAGCAAGGCAGCAGGGCAACAGCAAGGCAGCAGTCCTTTGTAGAAAGCAGACAGGTGAGTCCTTTGAGCAGCCAGGCAGTTCTTCTTGGCAGGATGTAGTTTCTGGTTCAGGTTTCTTCTCCAGCAAGTGTCTGATGAGGTAGGGCAGAGGCCCTGTTTTATACTAAGTTGTGCCTTTGAAGTGGGGGTGACTTCAAAGAGTCTCTAAGAAATGCACCAAGCCCCCTTTCAGCTCAATCCTGTCTGCCAGAGTCCCAGTAGGGGGTGTGGCAGTCCTTTGTGTGAGGGCAGGCCCTCCACCCTCCCAGCCCAGGAAGACCCATTCAAAATGCAGATGTATGCAAGTGAGGCTGAGTACCCTGTGTTTGGGGTGTGTCTGAGTGAATGCACAAGGAGCTGTCAACTAAACCTAGCCAGACGTGGATTGAAGGGCACAACAAGATTTTAGTGCAAAGAAATGCTCACTTTCTAAAAGTGGCATTTCTAGAATATTAATATTAAATCCGACTTCACCATTCAGCAGGATTTTATATTACCATTCTGGCCATACTAAATATGACCTTTCTGCTCCTTTCAGATCAGCAGCTGCCACTTCAACAATGTATTAGAGCAGCCCCAATGTTAGCCTATGAAGGGAGCAGGCCTCACAGTAGTGTGAAAACGAATTTAGGAGTTTTACACTACCAGGACATATAACCACACAAGTACATGTCCTGCCTTTTACCCACACAACACCCTGCTCTAGGGGTTACCTAGGGCACACATTAGGGGTGACTTATGTATAGAAAAAGGGGAGTTCTAGGCTTGGCAAATACCTTTAAATGCCAAGTCGAAGTGGCAGTGAAACTGCACACACAGGCCTTGCAATGGCAGGCCTGAGACAAGGTTAAGGGGCTACTGAGGTGGGTAGCACAACCAGTGCTGCAGGCCCACTAGTAGCATTTAATCTACCTGCCCTAGGCACATGTAGTGCACTCTACCAGGGACTTACAAGTAAATTAAATAGTCAATCATGGGTAAACCAATCAGTAGTACAATTTACACAGAGAGCATATGCACTTTAGCACTGGTTAGCAGTGGTAAAGTGCCCAGAGGTCAAAAGCCAACACCAACAGGTCAGAAAAAATAGGAGGAAGGAGGCAAAAAGTTTGGGGATGTCCCTGTCAAAAAGCCAGGTCCAACATGACCCCCTACCAGCCTAAAGCCAGGGGAGAACAATCACTATCCTGATGTACTTCCCTGTTTGAGGCGACAGAACAAGGACCCAGGCCCACAACAGCAGGGGCATGCTCCAGTTCTTCGCCTTCCTGACTCCAATTGGATCACTCTGTCCATACTCTCAGGGCCCACTAAGCCAACCCATGGGGAACCTTTCTCCTTACCTGCGGATCCCATCTGTGCAGCACCTAACCTTACTTTGCTCACAGATGTATCCCAGGAACAGGATAGTACCACCATGACTAACACAGTGGTGTTGCCCACTCTACCCCCGGGGTGTGACACTTGTCCCCTCCCCAGGGATAACTCTGTCCACCCGGACAGCAAGCCACAGTGATTACTGACAGCTGCCAGGGATGAGAGCCAGGCCCCAGGCCTCTCAAAGCTCTCCAACCACTGTGGCTGTGGAGAGTGGGGGGCGGTAGCCCCAGGTGCTGGGCACCCTTTAACCACTCTCCCTTCCACCAGGTCAGGGATGACAGCCTGAACCTGGTCCTCCCCTCTGGGGCTCTGTACCCTCCGTCCTGGAGCAGTACCCCCAGAGTCCAACATGGTCAGGGTGCTTAAAGAAGTCGCCCTGTACCATTCCTCCACCAGTGCAGGGCTGTTAACCTGCAACTGGCCCTCCAACCTGGGGCCTGTACCTTCAGGTTGGACTAGGGCCCGGGGTGAGGCTTCCCTCCCCCTGCCCTCCCTTCTGGGGTCCAGCACCCTCCAACTAGGAGTGGCCTCCTCAGAAGACAACATGGTAGGGGCACTGTTATCAGTAGCCCCTCCCTCCAGGTCCGGGGGGACACCCTGAACCTGGTCTTCCAGCCCAGGGTCTGTAGCCTCAGACTGGATCACTGCCTGGCAAACCAGGACTCCCTGGGGGGCACACCTACCCCCCACCAGGTCAGAGTTTAACCTCTGCACCTGACCATTCAACTCAGAGTCACCACCCTGAAGTTGAACAATTGCCTGGCACGCCAGGACTTCCTGGAGGGCACACTGACCCTCCACCAGGTCAGAGTTTAACCTCTGAACTTGGCCATTCAACTCAGAGTCACCACCCTGAAGTTGAACAATTGCCTGGCACGCCAGGACTTCCTGGAGGGCACACTGACCCTCCACCAGGTCAGAGTTTAACCTCTGGACCTGGTTCTCCAACCTAGGGTCACCACCCTGAGGTTGGGCAACTGCCTGGCACGCCAGGGCTTTCTGGGGGGCACACCTACCCCCCACCTGGTCAGAGTTTAACCTCTGAACCCGGTTATCCAACCCAGAGTCAGCACCCTGAGGTTGCACAACTGCCTGGTACACCAGGACTTCCAGGGAGGCACACCTACCTCCCACCAGGTCAGAGTTTAACCTCTGAGCCTGGTGCCCCAACCCAGGGTCACCACCCTGAGGTTGGGCAATTGCCTGGCACGCCAGGACTTTCTGGGGGGCACACCTACCCCCCACCAGGTCAGAGTTTAACCTCTGAACCTGGTCATCCAACCCAGAGTCAACACCCTGAGGTTGGACAATTGCCTGGCACAGCAGGACTTCTTGGGAGGCACACCTACCTCCCACCAGGTCAGAGTTTAACCTCTGAACCTGGGTATCCAACCCAGAGTCACCACCCTGAGGTTGGCCAACTGCCTGGCACACCAGGACTTTCTGGGAGGCACGCCTACCTCCCACCAGGTCAGAGGTTAACCTCTGAACCTGGTTCTCCAACCCAGGGTCACCACCCTGAGGTTGAACAATTGCCTGGCACGCCAGGACTTTCTGGGGGGCACACCAACCCCCCACCAGGTCAGAGTTTAACCTCTGAACCCGGTTATCCAACCCAGAGTCAGCACTCTGAGGTTGGACCACTGCCTGGTACACCAGGACTTTCTGGGGGGCACACCTACCCCCCAACAGGTCAGAGTTTATCCCCTGAACCTGGTTAGCCAATCCAGAGTCACCACCCTGAAGTTGAACCAATTGCCTGGCAGGCCAGGACTTCCAGGGAGGCACACCTACCTCCCACCAGGTCAGAGTTTAACCTCTGAGCCTGGTTCCCCAACCCAGGGTCACCACCCTGAGGTTGGGCAATTGCCTGGCACGCCAGGACTTTCTGGGGGGCACACCTACCCCCCACCAGGTCAGAGTTTAACCTCTGAACCTGGGTATCCAACCTAGAGTCACCACCCTGAGGTTGAATCTTTGCCTGGCATGCCAGGACTTCCTGGGGGGCACTCTCACCCCCCACAAGGGACATACCGTCCCCAAGGGTCACACAAGAGTCTGGTTGGCGCAGGTCTCCCGACCTCTGCCCATCCGGCAGAGTCTGGGTTTCCCCCAAACCAGAAACGGTTTCACCTGGGTCATTCCTGGGGGGCTCTGCTCTAAGAGCTGTCCCCTGACTCTCAAGGTCCTCCACTGGGGTCTGCAACCCCCTCTCAACCCTATGTCTGGACTTCTGCACCCCCTCACTAGGAGGGGTACTGCCAGACACCAGAACTGTTGGGATGCTGGCTACAGTCACCCCCCCAAGTTCTTCTGACACTGCGGTGCTTCCCTCAAAAGATGGCCCTACGGTACAGGCTAGGCTTCCCTCCTGGTGTTCCCTCATGGAACCCTCTAGGACCTGGGACCTACCTGGGACACTACAATCCTTCCCCACCTCACTCGGTTGGGAACCACCTAGACCACTCCCTTCAGGAGCACCCCCAAATGCCTCTTCAGACTCTCTGGTACTCACCCAGAAGTCTGCCTCCATTGTAAGTTCCCTGGGGTCAGAGAACTCACACTCCACCTGGTGTTGGCGTAGCTCTGGAAAATAAGGACCAGACATATGCTCTCTAGCAATTACATCATTCTGCCCTTCACATGTATTAACCACAGTACCCTTCACCCAACCACCCAGTAACTCAACCTTGGAAAAGCACTCTACTTCACCCTCCTGAGACTGGTGAGACAGTATCTGTCTGTCCCTGACACTCAACCCATACTCTTCTGGGATGTCTCTACACTCTATATCCAGGACGTCCACCAGGGGGGAACCCTTTTCTCTGTCACTCTCTGCTAGAGTCAGTAAAGTGTCCCTCCCCCCAGTAGGAATATGACTTCCTGTGCCAGTTCCCCAATCCTTCTCAGGGACCCTGTGCATAACGGGAACTACCTCATACCCTTGAACTGCCTGGGGTGTGTCAACTCCCTTCTTCAAGTTGGGCACCACATCTCTGGGCTTGTGCCCTTCTTCAGCAGTACTAGATGCAAGATTTTTGCTGCCACCATCTGAACTGGACTCAGCCCTTCCGGCCTCCAGTTTCAGCTCTTTACAGCTCAGCTCTTGAGCTGCCATCTTTTCTTCTTCCAGGGCTAAGAGTCTTTTTGCCTCAACCTCTGCAAGATACTCCTCTAATTGTTGCTCCTGTCGCCTTTGACCTCGGAGCCATTCATCTATTTCTGGGTCACTGTCCAACTCTGAGTAGTCTTCCTCCTCATCTGAGTAGTCTTCCTCCTCATGTGCGTAGTCCTCCTCCTCCTCTGAGGGGTACTTAGTCATTTGGTTTCTTGCTGCCTCTCTCTCTGCCCATATTTCCTCCCCCCAGACTATGTAGTGATGGAGCATCTCTGCCTTAGTAGATCTCCTTGCTACAGGAAGGCCCCATTTTCTGCAAAGCTCCCTTAGGTCAGCCTTAGTGAGGTGGTCAGTACGAACTAAGAATGAGTAGGTAAGCAATCCCATTCTGATAAGATCTTACCAGCAAAAACCAAAATCCAAAGTCCAAAATATCAATAGTATATCCAGGAGGACATCAGAGAATCAAAAGCCAAAAAAGATGAAAAATCAAGTTGACCTTCAACTGTGGGTAGGTAGTGAAATACTTAGCTACTGTATGTCACTGCACAAACACAAGTCCTATCCTCACCGCTGATCACCAATGTTAGAAATGGGGTTTTTGGTTGGCAGTCAGGTTGCCCTCTGTCCAAGCAAGAACCCTCACTCTAGTCAGGGTAAGTCACACACAATCCAAAATCAGCCTGTGCTCACCCTCCGGTAGCTTGGCACGAGCAGTCAGGCTTAACTTAGAAGGCAATGTGTAAAGCATTTGTGCAATAAATCATACAACACCATAGCATAACACCACAAAAATACACCACACAGTGTTTAGAAAAATATATAATATTTATCTGGGTATCTTCAGGTCAAAACGATCAAAGTTGCAATACGAATTTGTAAAGTTATCACTGAGAAGTGATAGAAAGTGTCTTAAGTCTTTAGAAAGTAAACAAAGTCCCTTTGAAACACAAAGTACCTGGTTTCTGGTGGAAAATCTCCTCAGAGGGCCACAGGAGAAAAGGTGCGTGGAAAACTGGTGTGTGCGTCGATTTCTCCTCAGCTCACACGGACTTGCGTCGTTATTTTCCACGCGGGGAGTCGGGCGTCATTTTCCGGCGCACGGACAGTCTCTTACTGTGGTTTGCGGGGAGTACCAGATGTCCCGGGTCTGTGCGTGGATTTTCCTGCTTGTTTTCCGGCTGCGCGTCGTTCTGCGGGGCTGCGCGTCGAAGTTTCGATCTCACAGCAGGCGTCGCGTCGATTTCTCCGGCGGAGTCGGGAGGCGTTGTCCTTGCGAGGCTGTGCGTCAAAGTTTTGATCTCACGGCAGGCGTCGCGTCGATTTCTCCTAGAAAGTCGGGCAGCGTTGTCCTTGCGAGGCCGTGCGTCAAAGTTTCGATCTCACGGCAGGCGTCGCGTCGATTTCTCCTGCGGAGTCGGGCAGCGTTGTCCTTGCGAGGCTGTGCGTCAAAGTTTCGATCTCACGGCAGGCGTCGCGTCGATTTCTCTTGCGGAGTCGGGCGGCGTTGTCCTTGCGAGGCCGTGCGTTAAAGTTTCGGTCGTCCCGAAGACGTCGCGTTGATCAGCGTCGGTGTGCAGCGTTTTTCTTGCCGCGGAACAAGCTGTGCGTCGAAAAGTTCGGCGCACGGAGCGTCCAAGAGGAAGAGAGAAGTCTTTTTGGTCCTGAGACTTCAAGGAACAGGAGGCAAGCTCTATCCAAGCCCTTGGAGAGCACTTTCACAGCCAGACAAGAGTTCAGCAAGGCAGCAGGACAATAGCAAGGCAGCAGTCCTTTGTAGAAAGCAGACAGGTGAGTCCTTTGAGCAGCCAGGCAGTTCTTCTTGGCAGGATGTAGTTTCTGGTTCAGGTTTCTTCTCCAGCAAGTGTCTGATGAGGTAGGGCAGAGGCCCTGTTTTATACTAAGGTGTGCCTTTGAAGTGGGGGTGACTTCAAAGAGTCTCTAAGAAATGCACCAAGCCCCCTTTCAGCTCAATCCTGTCTGCCAGAGTCCCAGTAGGGGGTGTGGCAGTCCTTTGTGTGAGGGCAGGCCCTCCACCCTCCCAGCCCAGGAAGACCCATTCAAAATGCAGATGTATGCAAGTGAGGCTGAGTACCCTGTGTTTGGGGTGTGTCTGAGTGAATGCACAAGGAGCTGTCAACTAAACCTAGCCAGACGTGGATTGAAGGGCACAACAAGATTTTAGTGCAAAGAAATGCTCACTTTCTAAAAGTGGCATTTCTAGAATAGTAATATTAAATCCGACTTCACCATTCAGCAGGATTTTATATTACCATTCTGGCCATACTAAATATGACCTTCCTGCTCCTTTCAGATCAGCAGCTGCCACTTCAACAATATATGAGAGCAGCCCCAATGTTAGCCTATGAAGGGAGCAGGCCTCACAGTAGTGTGAAAACGAATTTAGGAGTTTTACACTACCAGGACATATAACCACACAAGTACATGTCCTGCCTTTTACCCACACAGCACCCTGCTCTAGGGGTTACCTAGGGCACACATTAGGGGTGACTTATGTATAGAAAAAGGGGAGTTCTAGGCTTGGCAAATACCTTTAAATGCAACGTCAAAGTGGCAGTGAAACTGCACACACAGACCTTGCAATGGCAGGCCTGAGACAAGGTTAAGGGGCTACTAAGGTGGGTGGCACAACCAGTGCTGCAGGCCCACTAGTAGCATTTAATCTACCTGCCCTAGGCACATGTAGTGCACTCTACCAGGGACTTACAAGTAAATTAAATAGTCAATCATGGGTAAACCAATCAGTAGTACAATTTACACAAAGAGCATATGCACTTTAGCACTGGTTAGCAGTGGTAAAGTGCCCAGAGGTCAAAAGCCAACACCAACAGGTCAGAAAAAATAGGAGGAAGGAGGCAAAAAGTTTGGGGATGTCCCTGTCAAAAAGCCAGGTCCAACACTCACCCTATACCCAGGGCAGATGAGCTCATTGATACACTGGCATCTGGCAAGTATCTTAGCACTTTTGATTTGACTGCAGGGTATCGGCAGATCAAATTGGCAGAAGATGCTAAACCAAAGACTGCATTTTCAACTATAGGAGGGCACTACCAATTCACAGT
Organism: Pleurodeles waltl; assembly: GCF_031143425.1. Taxonomy (NCBI): domain Eukaryota; kingdom Metazoa; phylum Chordata; class Amphibia; order Caudata; family Salamandridae; genus Pleurodeles; species Pleurodeles waltl. Next base: position 91,529,373 of record NC_090438.1, read on the forward strand.
GATGCCCTTTGGTTTGAAAAATGCGCCTGCCACTTCTCAGAGGTTGGTGAACACAGTCCTGCAAGGGTTGGAGGCTTTCAGTGCAACATATCTTGATGATATTGCTGTCTTTAGCTCAACCTGGGATGAGCACCTGGTCCACCTTTGTAAAGTTTTGGAGGCCCTGCAAAAGGCAGGCCTCACTATCAAGGCCTCAAAGTGCCAGATAGGGCAGGGGAAAGTGGTTTATCTGGGCCTCATGGTAGGTGGAGAACAGATTGCACCACTACAGGGGAAAATCCAGACAATCGTGGATTGGGTTCCCCCTACAACTCAGACCCAGGTGAGAGCCTTTTTAGGCCTCACAGGGTATTACAGGAGATTCATTAAAACTATGGCTCCATAGCGGCCCCTCTTAATCATCTCACAAGTAAGAAAATGCCTAAAAAGGTATTATGGACAGCTAGCTGTCAGAAAGCTTTTGAGGAGCTCAAACAGGCCATGTGCTCTGCACCTGTCCTAAAAAGCCCATGCTACTCCAAGAAATTCATTGTTCAAACTGTTGCATCTGAATTAGGGGTAGGGGCAGTCCTATCACAACTGAATTCTGAGGGCCAGGATCAACCAGTTGCTTTTATCAGCAGAAGGTTGACCCCTAGAGAAAAGCGTTGGTCTGCCATAGAGAGGGGGGCCTTTGCTGTGGTCTGGGCACTGAAAAAATTGAGGCCATACCTGTTTGGCACTCACTTTATTGTTCAGACAGACCACAAACCTCTACTTTGGCTAAAACAAATGAAAGGTGAAAACCCTAAATTGTTGAGGTGGTCCATATCTCTACAGGGCAGATGGACTCTCCAGATATTTCCACTTAGACAATGAAGACTCATCAGGTCATGGCTAGTCTTATTGTCCTTCGTTTGGGGGGGGGTGTAGGAAAGTACCATCTTGACTGGCATGTTACCTCCATATTTCACTGTATGTATGTTGTTTTAGTCCTTGTGTCACTGGGACCCTGCCAGGTAGGGCCCCAGTGCTCATAGTATGTGCCTTGTATGTGTTCCCTGTGTGGTGACTAACTGTCTCACTGAGGCTCTGCTAACCAGAACCTCAGTGGTTATGCTCTCTCTGCTTTCCAAATTTGTCACTACAGGCTAGTGACTACATTTACCAATTCACATTGGCATACTGGCACACCCATATAATTCCCTTGTATAGGGTACTGAGGTACCTAGGGTATTGGGGTTCCAGGAGATCCCTATGGGCTGCAGCATTTCTTTTGTCACCCATAGGGAGCTCTGACAATTCTTACACAGGCCTGCCACTGCAGCCTGCATGAAATAACGTCCACGTTATTTCACAGCCATTTACCCCTGCACATAAGTAACTAAGAAATTCACCTATATGTCTAACCTTCACCTGGTGAAGGTTGGGTGCAAAGTTACTTAGTGTGTGGGCACCCTGGCACTAGCCAAGGTGCCCCCACATCGTTCAGGGCAAATTCCCCGGACTTTGTGAGTGCGGGGACACCATTACACGTGTGCACTATACATAGGTTACTACCTATGTATAGCGTCACAATGGTAACTCCGAACATGGCCATGTAACATGTCTAAGATCATGGAATTGACAATTCAATGATCCCCGGGTCTCTAGCACAGAACCCGGGTACTGCCAAACTGCCTTTCCGGGGTCTCCACTGCAGCTGCTGCCAAACCCTCAGACAGGTTTCTGCCCTCCTGGGGTACAGGCAGCCCTGGCCCAGGAAGGCAGAACAAAGGATTTCCTCTGAGAGAGGGTGTTACACCCTCTCCCTTTGGAAATAGGTGTGAAGGGCTGGGGAGGAGTAGCCTCCCCCAGCCTCTGGAAATGCTTTGATGGGCACAGATGGTGCCCATCTCTGCATAAGCCAGTCTACACTGGTTCAGGGATCCCCCAGCCCTGCTCTGGCCTGAAACTGGACAAAGGAAAGGGGAGTGACCACTCCCCTGACCAGAACCTCCCAGGAGAGGTACCCAGAGCTCCTCCAGTGTGTCCCAGACCTCTGCCATCTTGGAAACAGAGGTGTTGGGGACACACTGGACTGCTCTGAGTGGCCAGTGCCAGCAGGTGACGTCAGAGGCTCCTTCTGATAGGCTCTTACCTCTCTTGGTAGCCAATCCTCCTAACTTGGTAGCCAAACCTCCTTTTCTGGCTATTTAGGGTCTCTGCTTTGGGGAATTCTTCAGATAACGAATGCAAGAGCTCACCAGAGTTCCTCTGCATCTCCCTCTTCACCTTCTACCAAAGGATCGACCACTGACTGCTCCAGGACGCCCGCAAAACTGCAACAAAGTAGCAAGACGACTACCAGCAACATTGTACCGCCTAATCCTGCCGGCTTTCTCTACTGTTTCCAGGTGGTGCATGCTCTGGGGGTAGCCTGCCTTCACCCTGCACCAGAAGCTCTGAAGAAATCTCCTGTGGGTTGACGGAATCTTCCCCCTGCTAACGCAGGCACCAAAAGACTGCATCACTGGTCCTCTGGGTCCCCTCTCATCCTGACGAGCGTGGTCCCTGGAACACAGCAACTCTGTCTAAGTGACTCCCACAGTCCAGTGACTCTTCAGTCCAAGTTTGGTGCAGGTAAGTCCTTGCCTCCCCACGCTAGACTGCAAAGCTGTGTACCATGTGATTTGCAGTTGCTCCGGCTCCTGTGCACTCTTCCAAGATTTCCTTCATGCACAGCCTAGCCTGGGTCCCCAGCACTCCGTCCTGTAGTGCCCAACCTTCTGAGTTGTCCTCCGACGTCGTGGGACCCGTTTTGTAACTTTGTGTGGACTCCGGTTCACTCTTCTTCTAAGTGCCTGTTGGGGTACTTCTGCAGATGTTGCTTGCTTCTGTGAGGGCTCTCTGAGTTGCTGAGCGCCCCCTCTGTCTCCTCCTCCAAAAAGCGACATCCTGGTCCTTCCTGGTCTTCAGCAGCACCCAAAAACCTGTACCGCAACCCTTGCAGCTAGCAAGGCTTGTTTGTGGTATTTCTGCATGGGAACACCTCTGCAAGCTTCATCGCAACATGGGACATCTGTCTTCCAAAGGAGAAGTTCCTAGTCCTTCTCTTTCTTGAGGAACTCCAAGCTTCTTCCATCTGGAAGCAGCTTCTTTGCACCTTCATCTGGGGTTTCCTGGGCTCCTGCCCCCCTGGGCACTGTTGCGACTATTGGACTTGGTCCCCTTGCCTTGCAGGTCCTCAGGTCCGGAAATCCGTTGTCAGTGCACTGCTGGTGTTTGTTCTTTCTGCATAATCCCCCTATCACGACTATTGTGCTCTCTGGGGGTAGTAGATGTACTTTACTCCTACTTTTCAGGGTCTTGGGGTGGGGTATTTTGGTAACCCTCACTGTTTTCTTACAGTCCCAGCGACCCTCTACAAGCTCACATAGGTCTGGGGTCCAATCGTGATTCGCATACCACTTTTGGAGTATATGGTTTGTGTTGCCCCTATACCTGTGCTTGCCTATTGCAACCTATTGTAATTCTACACTGTTTGCATTACTTTTCTGACTCTTACTTACCTATTTTTGGTTTGTGTACTTATAACTTGTGTATATTACTCACCTTCTTACTGAGGGTACTCACTGAGATACTTTTGGCATATTGTCATAAAAATAAAGTACCTTTATTTTGAGTAACTCTGTGTATTGTGTTTTCTTATGATATTGTGCATATGATATAAGTGGTATAGTAGGAGCTTTGCATGTCTCCTAGTTCAGCCTAAACTGCTTTGCCATAGCTACCTTCTATCAGCCTAAGCTGCTAGAAACACCTCTTCTACACTAATAATGGATAACTGGACCTGGCACAAGGTGTAAGTACCTTTGGTACCCACTACAAGCCAGGCCAGCCTCCTACAATTGAATTTTCTCCTGGCAGAACACTTGTTTATTTGTGACACGTTGAAGATGCGTCGCCAGCTGAAAAAATGTGTCTGTTCCGAGACGCAGCGAGACTTCGGTGCGAGGCCCTGCATCCTTTCTGAGAAGCTCGTCGATGAGGGCTTGCGATTGCGAAGTCCGACGTCGAGGATGCGTCGTACAGTTGGAGAGATGAGTGGGTTCTGAGGAGATGTGAGGCTGCGATGTGGAGTCCGGCATTGTTGTTAAGGCTGCCATCGATGAAGAATGCAAAGGCCTGAGCCAAGGATGCATCGTGCAGTGGCAGTTCTGATGAGTCAACAGGCTGTGATGCAATATAGATCTTTACAACAGAACCGATCCGCACTGCAGCAGTAATGATTGGTTCTTCTCAGGGTTGCACCACGCTGCAGTGGAGATGGGTCGGTTTCACAGATCCACAGGGGCTGGCAGTGCACATTAGGCCCAATTCCAAGGATACAGGACTGGGTTGGCACCAATAGGCAAGGTAGACTCACAAGTGGAAGAGTCCAGATGATGGGTTCAAGGTTGTTGGCGCCTTCTGTCCCTGAGACTCTATTCAGGAGGCCAGGTACTATCCCTTGGGGTGACTTTGGGGTCCAGAATTCAAAAGATGCAAGTCCAGGCAAGAGGGCAGTAGATCAGTACAGCAGGGCAGCAGCCTTTCAGACCAGCAGTCCAGTAGAGTGGCAGTCCTTTCAGCAGCACATCAGTCCTTCTTCCTGGCAGTGTATCCACAGGTCCAGAATGGTACTGAAGATGTGGTGTCTGAGGTCCAATATTTACACCTGGTGCCTTTATTCTGGAAGACAGGAGAACCTTCTAGACGATTCCCTTTGTAACCCCCAAGAATCCTGCCTTCCTTGTCCTTGCTCCACACTAACTACAGGGGGTATACAGTCCTTTGTGTGGAGACAGACACAGCTTATTCAAGTGTAAGTAGGCTGTGCCCAACTCGACCCTCCCATCCTGTCAGTGATGGCCCATCCAGGCACATCTAGGCTCTCTATTGTGTGTGGCTGTCTAGGAGCAACACAAAGCCCAGCTGTCAGCTACACCCAGTCATGTACCCCAGAGACAGGTTACAGGCACTAAATGGCTATGGCAAGAGAATGCCAACTTTCTAAAAATAGCATTTTAAAAATTACATGTCCCCCTTTTTAAATATATTGCACCCTTCCCTATATGCTGTACAGGGCCTACCCTAGGGGTCACATTATTAAAAAGGAAGGCTTAGAAAGTTTAAAACTGTACATGCAGGCTGCAATGGCAAACCTGAGACATGTTTAAAGTGGTACTTAAGTGGGTGGAACAATCAGTGCTCCAGGCCCACTAGTAACAATCAATTTACAGGCCCTGTGTACATGTAGTACCACTTTACTAGGGACTTAAATATGCCAATTGGGGGTAAGCCAGTGTTACCATGTTTTGAGGAATGAGCATAATGCACTTCAGTACTGGTCAGCAGTAGTAAAGTGCTCAGAGTCCTAGGCCCAGCAGAGGCGAGATAAGCAAAAATGGAAGCGGATGGCAAAAACGTTAGGGGACGCCCACCCTAAAGGCTGACAGGCCGAACAGGAGACATATGTAGATTGCACAAAAGTCAAAACTTTACTTAAAATATGAATGAAAAACTCAAGAGTAAATATCCCGTGTCAGTGTCATTCCAATTTCCACAAGCACATTCTTCTTTGATTAGGGCCCTGCGAGGTGACACAAAAATGTCATATTCCTGCTGGGACATTCCTAGAAACTTATGTTAGTGGCAAGCATTATAGAATATTTTAGTTTCAGCCTTGGATTCAAATAGTCAACAGAGCAGAAGTTCCACACTGTAGCGTAACCACTGTGGCATACCCCCCCCCCCCCCCCACCCCCACGCAAGGAAGGGAATGAGCCCCCGGCATCTGTTTGAATTATAGAATACAGAAATAATCAGGGTTCAATTGGCCCCTCAGGCCTTGTGCCCCGGTGCCACTGCACCTGCTGCACCAGTTCTAGCTACACCCCTGCCCACATTCCAAAACAACAGATTTCCGAGACCTGCCAAACACCGCACATTAGACAGAATGAGCCCCGGTGCCACAGCACCTGCTGCACCAGTTCTAGCTACACCCCTGTCCACATTCCGACAGATTCCGAGAAAAGCCAAACACCGCGCATTAGACAAAATGAGGACCGACGTTTTGTTCAGTTAGGGGCGCTTCGTCAGACCCCGATGCATAAAAAGCGGCGCGGATGCGGGCGCTCGCCAAAGGAGGCGGCTCATCAGACGTACTGTACATGATGAATAGCCGCGGAGTGAGTCACGCGCTCCGCAGGGGGGCACGTAATGGTGTGATCATTACCAGCACAAACTCACAGCCAAGCAGAAACGTCAAGGGCACAGCGGGGGGCGGGGACACGAGCGCCTAAAAAAAAATACTTCAGGAATACTGCCGGAGGAACATCAAATGCCTGCCGCCGAAGTGCTCGCTGGGCGTTAGTCAAGAATTATGCGGTAATGACATGCAAAAGGCAACCGCGATATCCGACCGTAAAAAACTGCAAAGGTGGCATATTTGTATGACGAAAAGTGTTCGTAATTACCACTATGTCTCCAGAGACAGAATGTTGTGCTGATAATGAGCAATGAAGACGGACTAACAAGGAGGAACATAGAAAACAAATTACCTTTCTGTGGGGAGAAAATGTGCAGAAAAAAGTATACATTTCAGTGACAACCATCAATGGCCCTACCCAGGCAAAATGGGTCCTCGATTGCTGCATATTTTTGAAACCTGCCTGTCTTCAAATGCTAAACAGCAGATTTACAATTCATTTGGCAAAGCATCTTTACAGTGATTAGAAACGGCGGAGGTGCAGGCATAAGGAGCTATGTAAACCCATTATTATTAGTATTAATTTTCTCTTTATGGTTTAATTGCAATGGTCGTTGCTCTGGTAATTTAACAGAGTTTCCTTATGGTCTCTTCGAAGCACTTAAAGGTTGCGGCCTCAGCCCTGCCGCCTTCAGGCCTGTATTGTCATATGTCGGGTAAAAATCTAGGAAGGATTATGTGGAATCCAGAAGTTTCTCTCAATTTGTCTTTTCATTTGCTGGAGGGTTAGGATGAGAGTATCGCAGCAGTGTATCTTTAGGATTTTAGGTCCCCTGGCAAGAAATATTTTGGGGGCCTTAATTTTGGAACAACTATGAATTTTATTACCAATTGTAGGGTATTCAAGCCTTAAATTGCCTAACAATATTGAAATATATGTTAAAGGCTAAGGCACAAAAATACACAGAAGAGAGCTAGAGAGAGATTTAGCGTTGCCGGGAGAGGGGCGGCTTTTTTTGGCCATCTTAGTGTTTATCCATATCTATTTATTGTGAGTTTTGTGAACAAATAAAGCAATATCTCGTATTTTTACACATTTATTTAACCAATAAATGTGCACACATATTTTGATGCTTGTGAGGTTTTAGCACATTACACAACAAAAAGTAGTAAAGCAATGAATACACCCACATAAAGAATTTAGGGCCATATTTATACTTTTTGACGCAAAAGTGCGCCGGCGCAGTTTTGCGTCAAAAATATTACCGCCGGCTAGCGCCATTTTGGTGCGCCGTGTGGGCGTCAAATTTATACTTTGACGCACGGCGGCGCAAACCACAGGTGGGAGTCATTATTTTTGACGCACAGCGTCAAGTCGTAAAGCAAAACGACGTTAACGCGGCGGAAATGACTGTGGGTCGATTTACGACCCCGCAAACCGGATATGCACCGTTTCTCAATCAATCAATCAATGCATTTATAGAGCGCGCTACTCACCCGAGAGGGTCTCAAGGCGCTGTGGGGGAGGGGGGGTTACTGCTGCTCGAAAAGCCTTGTCTTGAGGCGCTTCCTGAAGGTGAGATGGTCCTGGGTAGTTCTTAGGTGTGCGGGGAGGGAGTTCCATGCTTTGGCTGCCAGGTAGGTGAAGGATTTTCCTCCTGCGGTGGTTCTGCGGATACGTGGGACGGTGGTGAGGGCGAGGCTGGCTGAGCGAAGCTGACGGGTGGGCATGTAGAACGAGAGGCGGCTGTTGAGGTATTCGGGGCCCATGTTGTGGAGAGCTTTGTGTGCGTGGGTGAGGAGCCTGAAGGTGATCCTCTTGTTGACGGGGAGCCACTGCAGGTGTTTCAGGTGGGCGGATATGTGGCTGTGGCGGGGGATGTCGAGGATGAGGCGTGCAGAGGCGTTCTGTATGCGTTGAAGAAGTTTCTGTAGTTTTGCAGTGGTCCCTGCGTATAGGGTGTTTCCGTAGTCCAGACGGCTTGTGACGAGGGCATGGGTAACTGTCTTTCTCGTTTCGGCGGGGATCCATCGGAAGATTTTGCGTGTGGCCAGCGGTGTGGGTGGGGGTGTTCACCAGTTGCTTGAGTCCGAGGTTGGCGAGATTGTCGAGCAGGGTGGCGGTGTTGTTGTCGTTGTTTTTCTCTAGGTGGAAGTTCAGGTCCCCGAGGAGGATGACGCAATAGCGTCAAAAAACCCCGCGAACACTGCTATTTCACCAGAGGAGAACCAAAATGGATCCCAGATGCCACTACAGACCCCATGAAGATGACAACAGACCAGGAACCAGCCAGGAGGACCCACACAAGAACCAGGACACTTATAAGAAGAAAAGAAAGTGTCGCTTCAGTGCAGAGGAGCAGGAAATTCTGGTTAAAGCGGTGACGGAACATCAGCACCAACTGTTTGTCACATCAAAGTTGCCAATCAGTAGGAGAGAGGCTATATGGCAACAAATTGTTGACAAGATTAACAGTGTGGCTGAAGTACGCAGAACAGTCATCGATTGCAAGAAACGCTAGCATGACTGCAAGTGCAGGACCAAGGAAAAGATGGCCAGGAACAGGAAGGCAGCACTGCAGACTGGAGGTGGGAGTCCAGCACATCAGGAGGCCCTCGACCACATGGAGGAGATGGTTGCAGCCATCATCCCTGAGGAGATCGTCACAGGGATCCAAGGACAGGACAGCGCAGACTACCAGGAGACAACGCACATGCAGGGTAAGTTGCATGGGGAATTAAAATGCACTAATGTCAACTACAACCGGGGGGGTATACCGACTACAAAATGCATGGAAGTCATCATATACATGGAGTGGCATGGGTAAAGGGGGATGGCATGGGGGCGTGGCCTGCACAAACAGAAGCTGGGGCACACCATTACACTACACCAACAACAGTCCCATGGGGACATGCTGCCATGCCAACGATGGAGCAAAGGGAAATCCACGTCAGGAGGGAAGGCCACAACGTCAAACTGACATCCCGGCACACGTCAGCCACCATACCCCCTACATTAACTAGGGCCCTATTAACAACCTCTAGCCATACCAACAACTGGAATGTAACTGTGACAACAGTTGCCACTACCACTTCCGCTCTGTGTGCAGCTCAAGTAGCCAATGGCAGTAACCTCCCCATGTATCATACACACCTAAATTAGGGGGATGAGGATGACAACATCAACAATCTCCTGAAACAAGACAAAGGCCCCACTACTATCAAATGTCAATGCCCATTGTTGTTGCAAACATCAGCCAATGTAAACAACAATAGGAGCTACACAGCACTAAGGACATACCCATGCTGCATATGTCAGGGTCCATCCTGTGCCTGGGTCACAATGTAACATCCCAAATGTCACACTGCTCAGACAACAGCATTGGGGGGGGGCACATGTAACTGGTCACTGAAATACACCTGCACAGTCAGAGGAGGAAATAGGACACTGCTACGACAATCAGGGCAATCCAATGTACCACACATTCCCCAACATCAGCAGTACACATTACCAATGCCAACATCCATATTGTGTCATAACATTGCTATGCATAGGATATGCCACATGTCAAATACATTTAAGTGGATGTGAAAGATCAGAGATTGGGGCTGGTCCAGATCGTTAAGTGTGCTGCCAGTGCCATCAGAGCACCCACAGCCAGTGAAAGGTCTCACCATGAGAATGGATGTAGACGGAGGCTTGAGTAGGACAAGAAGGTGGCAATTCTCTAATTGGCCAAAACCAACACCTAGAAGAGATGATGCCGACAAGTCTAATAACTCAATCACATACATGTGACATGCAGGTGGGCCATAGGCCTGGGAGAATGCCAATCTGAAGGACTGGAGCTATGAACACGAAACAAGATCACAATGTGAATTTATCACAAGGCAGGCATGTCACATCACTCATGCCACAACACAGACACACTAATTGTACCCTGTTTCATTGCAGAGGAAGATGGATCTCCTGTGGATATGCCTGTCCCAGATTACCCTGATGACATAGATGACGAGCCGATAAACATTCCCCAGGAGACTATCCAAAACGTCCTTAAAACCCTCCAGACCCCACCTTCAGTCACAAGGAGGAGCACAGAACAAGCAGCCATCACAGAGGACCCACCCACCACCCCAATTGTAAGACCTGCCAGCTCCAATACTGCTGAGGACTCAGACGACACTGGCACCAGCTTTGAGAGAACTGTAGTTGGAGTACAGCGGGAGCTGGCCAAGGAGGTGCAGGTGGGGATGCAAACTATGGTAGCCAGCCTTGAGGGGGTGCGTTCGTGCATGATGTCATCTGCAGATCAGGCAGCAGCTATGCAAGCCCTAACATTTATCTTGCAGGAACAGCAAAAAACCCAGAAGAAAATCAGCACAGCTGTAATACAGTTGACCCAACACCTACAACAGCAATCCTGTCAACGCGTGCACAAATGCAACATTGAACCCCTCAGGGCCGACCTGGCTGCCTACCATCGTGATGTGGCTGCTATTCTCAAAAACCAGCAGATCCTCTTTGCTGCAGTACTGCCCTTAAGACCTTCACAGGGAGCAGCGACCGGGATGTCTGACTCCACGTCTTCTTACATTGAAGTGTGTTTTGCCCCTTCACAACCATAACCAACAAGGACAGAGGAGGCAACACACACATCAGAAGAAGAAGACATGGAACAGATCACATTCACACGGAAAAGTACCCGGAAGCACTAGTCCCTGACACATGGCCAACTATTACCAAGGTCCTGCGCTTTGTAACATGCCAGTCTTGCAACAACTCTACCTAATGACTGTTCTGCTTACCACTGTATATATTGTCAGCCTGCCCAGTGATTGTCTCTCTCCTACTCATTGGCAAATCCTGTCCCTCTGCACTGTCTGAAACAGTAGAGATGAAGGTGTGCAGAAATGATTAGCCAGACCATGATATGGTGATTATTATAGGTGTTTATTTAAATTAGTTCATTAAAGTGGTGATGGTGATTATATTTAAAAGAAATTGTTGACGATTTTGCCGCCTGCGTATACCAGCGGCCGTGTTCTGTAGTTCCCCCTCATGTTGCAGGCCAGCATCCTCCTCTTCCTCCTCTTCAGGCATGTGTGGATCTGGTTCCAGGAGGGGAATGTTCCTTTTGATGCAAATGTTGTGCAATATTGCACGTTAGGATGATCCTACAGACCATCTCCGGGGAATATAGGAGGCTACCACCAGTGATGTCGAGGCACCGGAACCTTGACTTGAGGATGCCGAAGGTCCTCTCGACTATGGTGCGTGTCCTCCTATGTGCGCCGTTGTAGGCACGCTCTGCTGCAGTACTCGGGTTGCCAATAGGTGTCATTATCCATGGCTGGATGCCATACCCCTGATCAGCTGCAAGAGAAAATGAATGGGATCATGTTGATGTAGCTGGCCCTATTGAAATGACCTTTCATGGCAGTAGTTGTCTTGTGTTGTCTGTGACTCTTTTGTGTTATAATGTCGCATCCTAGGCTTGTAGGATGTACCATCTGCATTGTGTTGTTTCCTTGGCTGAATGAGTGTTTGTCTGCTGACCGTTTGTCAGCAGTATGTTTTGGGATTTGCAGTACAGTGTGCCCTCCCTAGCATTGTGACTTGTGATACAGGTGTCCCTGTGTCTTCACTGGGGGTGAGATGATAGTGCCATACACAGGTTAAAATTGACAGTGTTGTTAACACGTTCATATCAATGTACCCTGGACATCCCATACCTTTAGACTTATGCAATGGATTAATGTAAATATAATTGGGACACTTACAATTTGCAAGGTGACATTTAGGCAACCCACTCCACACGTTGTGATCATTGACGTCTTAACATTAGACTGTACACTAATTTCAGATGTGTGACAGGTTCACTGCAGACCTATGAAACATGGCTAGCGATGTCACAACCTCAGTGTGTTCCTGTTCACATGTTGCTGTTGTGGTGTATGTGTTGTGTGTCCTAGAGGGTTGCTGTGCAGTGTATATATAAGTAGTTTTTTGTACTTACCAACAAGTAGTCCATTGCCATACCGTCCATCCTGGAAGTGTTCATTGATGGTGCAGTGACGGAAGATAAAGGAGTCATGGACACTCCCAGGATCGATGTTGGTGATCAATCCCTGGTGATCGACAATGGCCTGCACATTGATGGAATGTGTGTGTTTCCTGTTGCGGTAGAGGTGTTTGTAGGAGGCTGGACTGGCTTGTAGTGAGTACCAAGGGGTACTTACACCTTGCACCAGGCCCAGTTATCCCTTATTAGTGTATAGGGTGTCTAGCAGCTTAGGCTGATAGATAATGGTAGCTTAGCAGAGCAGCTTAGGCTGAACTAGGAGACGAGTGAAGCTCCTACAGTACCACTAGTGTCATATGCACAATATCATAAGAAAACACAATACACAGATATATTAAAAATAAAGGTACTTTATTTTTATGACAATATGCCAAAAGTATCTCAGTGAGTACCCTCAGTATGAGGATAGCAAATATACACAAGATATATGTACACAATACCAAAATATGCAGTAATAGTATTAGAAAACAGTGCAAACAATGTATAGTTACAATAGGATGCAATGGGGACACATAGGGATAGGGGCAACACAAATCATATACTCCAAAAGTGGAATGCGAACCACGAATGGACCCCAAACCTATGTGACCTTGTAGAGGATCGCTGGGACTATTAGAAAATAGTAAGGGTTAGAAAAATAGCCCACCCCAAGACCCTGAAAAGTGAGTGCAAAGTGCACTAAAGTTCCCCAAAGGACATAGAAGTCGTGATAGGGGAATTCTGCAGGAAAGACACAAACCAGCAATGCAACAACAATGGATTTCCAGTCGAGGGTACCTGTGGAACAAGGGGACCAAGTCCAAAAGTCACAAGCAAGTCGGAGATGGGCAGATGCCCAGGAAACGCCAGCTGTGGGTGCAAAGAAGCTGCTACTGGACAGTAGAAGCTGAAGGTTCTGCAGGAACGACAAAGGCTAGAGACTTCCCCATTTGGAAGATGGATCCCCCACGCCATGGAGAGTTGTGCAGAAGTGTTTTCCTGAAGAAAGACCGCCAACAAGCCTTGCTAGCTGCAAACCGCGCGGTTAGGGTTTTTGGATGCTGCTGTGGCCCAGGAGGGACCAGGATGTCGCCAAGTGCGTCTGGGGACAGAGGGGGCATCGAGCAAGACAAGGAGCCCTCTCAGAAGCAGGCAGCACCCGCAGAAGTGCCGGAACAGGCACTACGAAGTGGAGAGAAACGGTGCTCACCTTAAGTCGCACAAAGGAGTCCCACGTCGCCGGAGGACAACTTAGGAGGTCGTGCAATGCAGGTTAGAGTGCCGTGGACCCAGGCTGGACTGTGCACAAAGGATTTCCGCCGGAAGTGCACGGAGGCCGGAGTAGCTGCAAAAGTCGCGGTTCCCAGCAATGCAGTCTGGCGTGGGGAGGCAAGGACTTACCTCCACCAAACTTGGACTGAAGAGTCACTGGACTGTGGGAGTCACTTGGACAGAGTTGCTGGATTCAAGGGACCTCGCTCGTTGTGCTGAGAGGAGACCCAAGGGACCGGTAATGCAGCTTTTTGGTGCCTGCGGTTGCAGGGGGATGATTCCGTCGACCCACAGGAGATTTCTTCGGAGCTTCTAGTGCAGAGAGGAGGCAGACTACCCCCACAGCATGCACCACCAGGAAAACAGTCGAGAAGGCGGCAGGATCAGCGTTACAGAGTTGCAGTAGTCGTCTTTGCTACTTTGTTGTAGTTTTGCAGGCTTCCAGCGCGGTCAGCAGTCGATTCCTTGGCAGAAGGTGAAGAGAGAGATGCAGAGGAACTCGGATGAGCTCTTGCATTCGTTATCTAAGGAATCCCCAAAGACAGAGACCCTAAATAGCCAGAAAAGAGGGTTTGGCTACTTAGGAGAGAGGATAGGCTAGCAACACCTGAAGGAGCCTATCAGAAGGAGTCTCTGACGTCACCTGCTGGCACTGGCCACTCAGAGCAGTCCAGTGTGCCAGCAACACCTCTGTTTCCAAGATGGCAGAGGTCTGGAGCACACTGGAGGAGCTCTGGGCACCTCCCAGGGGAGGTGCAGGTCAGGGGAGTGGTCACTCCCCTTTCCTTTGTCCAGTTGCGTGCCAGAGCAGGGCTAAGGGGTCCCTGAACCGGTGTAGACTGGCTCATGCAGAAATGGGCACCATGTGTGCCCATGAAAGCATTTCCAGAGGCTGGGGGAGGCTACTCCTCCCCTGCCTTCACACCATTTTCCAAAGGGAGAGGGTGTAACACCCTCTCTCAGAGGAAGTCCTTTGTTCTGCCATCCTGGGCCAAGCCTGGCTGGACCCCAGGAGGGCAGAAACCTGTCTGAGGGGTTGGCAGCAGCTGCAGTGAAACCCCGGGAAAGGCAGTTTGGCAGTATCCAGGTCTGAGCTACAGACCTGTGGGATCATGGGATTGTGCCAACTATGCCAGGATGGCATAGAGGGGGCAATTCCATGATCATAGACATGTTACATGGCCATATTCGGAGTTACCATTGTGAAGCTACATATAGGTAGTGACCTATATGTAGTGCACGCATGTAATGGTGTCCCCGCACTCACAAAGTCCGGGGAATTGGCCCTGAACAATGTGGGGGCACCTTGGCTAGTGCCAGGGTGCCCACACACTAAGTAACTTAGCACCCAACCTTTACCAGGTAAAGGTTAGACATATAGGTGACTTATAAGTTACTTAAGTGCAGTGTAAAATGGCTGTGAAATAACGTGGACGTTATTTCACTCAGGCTGCAGTGGCAGGCCTGTGTAAGAATTGTCAGAGCTCCCTATGGATGGCAAAAGAAATGCTGCAGCCCATAGGGATCTCCTGGAACCCCAATACCCTGGGTACCTCAGTACCATATACTAGGGAATTATAAGGGTGTTCCAGTATGCCAATGTAAATTTGTAAAATTGGTCACTAGCCTGTTAGGGACAATTTGAAAGAAATGAGAGAGCATAACCACTGAGGTTCTGATTAGCAGTGCCTCAGTGAGACAGTTAGTCATAACACAGGTAACACATTCAGGCACTACTTATGAGCACTGGGGCCCTGGCTGGCAGGGTCCCAGTGACACACACAACTAAAACAACATATATACAGTGAAAAATGGGGGTAACATGCCAGGAAAGATGGTACTTTCCTACACAACCCCCCCCCCAAACGAAGGACAATAAGACTAGCCATGACCTGATGAGTCTTCATTGTCTAAGTGGAAATATCTGGAGAGTCCATCTGCATTGGAGTGGCTACTCCCAGGTCTATGTTCCACTGTATAGTCCATTCCCTGTAGGGATATGAACCACCTCAACAATTTAGGATGTTCACCTTTCATTTGTTTTAGCCAAAGTAGAGGTTTGTGGTCTGTCTGAACAATGAAGTGAGTGCCAAACAGGTATGGCCTCAACTTCTTCAGTGCCCAGACCACAGCAAAGGCCTCCCTCTCTATGGCAGACCAACGCTTTTCTCTAGGGGTCAACCTCCTACTAATAAAAGCAACAGGTTGATCCTGGCCCTGAGAATTAAGTTGTGATAGGACTGCCCCTACTCCTAATTCAGATGCATCAGTTTGGACATAGAATTTTTTAGAGTAACAAGGGCTTTTCAGGACAGGTGCAGAGCACATAGCCTGCTTCAGCTCCTCAAAAGCTTTCTGACAGCTAGCTCTCCATAATACCTGTTTAGGCATTTTCTTGGATGTGAGGTCATTAAGAGGGGCTGCAATGGAGCCATAGTTCTTAATGAACCTCCTGTGATACCCAGTGAGGCCTAAAAAGGCTCTCACCTGGGTCTGAGTAGTAGGGGGAACCCAATCTATAATAGTTTGGATTTTCCCCTGAAGTGGTGCAATCTGTTCCCCACCAACAAGGTGTCCCAGATAAACCACCTTCCCCTGCCCTATCTGGCACTTTGAAGCCTTGATAGTGAGGCCTGCCTTTTTCAGGGCCTCCAAAACTTTCCATAGGTGGACCAGGTGATCATCCCAGCTGGAGCTAAAGACAGCTATATCGTCCAAATATGCTGCAATAAAAGCTTCCAGCCCTTGCAGGACTGTGTTCACCAACCTTTGAAAAGTGGCAGGTGCATTTTTCAATCCAAAAGGCATTACTGTGAATTGGTAATGGCCTCCAATGGTAGAAAATGCTGTTTTTGCTTTTGCATCTTCTGATAATTTGATCTGCCAATACCCTGCAGTTAAGTCAAAAGTGCTTAGATACTTGGCAGATGCCAGTGTATCTATGAGCCCATCTGCCCTGGGTATAGGGTGAGCATCAGTTTTGGTTACCTGGATGAGACCTCTGTAGTCAACACAAAACCGCATTTCCTTCTTTCCATCTTTGGAATGAGGTTTTGGTACAAGTACCACAGGAGAAGCCCATGGACTTTCAGAGTGCTCAACCACTCCCAGTTCTAACATTTTCTGCACCTCTTGCTTTATGCAGTCTCTGACATGGTCAGGCTGCCTATAGATTTTACTTTAGACAGGCAAGCTGTCTCCAGTATCTATAGTGTGCTCACACCAAGAAGTGGTACCTGGCACAGTAGAGAAGAGTTCAGAAAACTGACCCAGGAGATTTATGCAATGGTCTTTCTGCTCAGCAGTAAGACAATCAGCCAAAACTACACCTTCCACTAGAGCATCTTGTTCTGTGGAAGAGAAGAGATCAGGGAGAGGGTCACTCTCTTCTTCCTGTCCCTCATCAGTTGCCATGAGCAGGGTGAGATCAGCCCTGTCATAGTAGGGTTTCAGGCGATTGACATGGAGCACCCTAAGGGGACTCCTGGCAGTGCCTAAGTCAACTAAGTAGGTGACTTCACCCTTTTTCTCAACAATTGTGTGGGGTCCACTCCATTTATCTTGGAGTGCTCTTGGGGCCACAGGCTCCAAGACCCACACTTTCTGCCCTGGTTGGTACTGAACCAAAACAGCCTTCTGGTCATGCCATTGCTTCTGGAGCTCTTGGCTGGCCTGAAGGTTTTTACTGGCCTTTTTCATGTACTCAGCCATCCTTGATCTGAGGCCAAGTACATAATCCACTATATCTTGCTTTGGAGCTTTTAGAGGTTGTTCCCAACCCTCCTTGACAAGTGTTAGTGGACCCCTCACAGGGTGTCCAAAGAGGAGTTCAAAGGGGCTGAAGCCCACTCCTTTCTGGGGTACCTCCCTGTAGGCAAAAAGGAGGCATGGTAAAAGGATATCCCATCTCCTGCGGAGTTTTTCAGGGAGTCCCATAATCATGCCTTTGAGAGTTTTGTTAAATCTCTCCACCAGTCCATTTGTTTGTGGATGATAGGGTGTAGTGAACTTGTAAGTCACACCACAGTCCTTCCACATGGCCTTTAAGTAAGCAGACATGAAATTGCTTCCCCTGTCTGATACTACCTCTTTTGGGAAGCCCACCCTGGAAAATATTCCCAGGAGGGCCTTTGCCACTGCAGGTGCTGTAGTGGTCCTTAGAGGAATTGCTTCAGGATATCTTGTGGCATTGTCCACTACCACCAAGATAAACCTATTGCCTGAAGCAGTAGGAGGGTCAAGGGGGCCAACTATGTCAACCCCTACCCTTTCAAAGGGAACCCCAACCACAGGCAGTGGAATAAGGGGTGCCTTTGGGGTGCCACCTGTCTTGTCAATGGCTTGACAGGTTTCACAGGACTTGCAAAATTCTTTTGTGTCCTCTGACATTCTAGGCTAATGAAACAAGGGAACAAGTCTGTCCCAAGTTTTCATTTGTCCCAAATGTCCAGCTAGGGGAATGTCGTGGGCTAGAGTTAGGAGGAACTTTCTGTACTCCTGAGGAATCACTAACCTCCTGGCAGTTCCAGGTTTAGGATCCCTTGCTTCAGTGTACACGAGGTTGTCCTCCCAGTAAACTCTGTGAGAGTCACTGACATCCCCATTAGATTGTTTGACAGCTTGCTGTCTTAGACCCTCTAGTGTGGGACAGGTTTGCTGTGCCACACTCAGCTCCTCCCTGGCAGGCCCCCCTTCACCCAAAAGCTCAGCAGTGTCTGCTTCCAGCTCCTCTGGTGTAGGTTCTGCACAGGGTGGACATTCTTCTTCCTCAGAAGTAGAATCCACTGTAGAGGGAGGGATAGTAGGTAGTGCTTTACTTCAACTAGCCCTAGCTTTAGGGAGCACTTGGTCCATTGTTCCAGGATCCAAGTCACCCTGTCCTTTTTGCTTTTTGGCCTGAGCCCTTGTCAAAGCAAAAATATGCCCTGGAATGCCCAGCATTGCTGCATGGGCCTCCAACTCCACATCTGACCAAGCTGATGTCTCCAAATCATTTCCTAGTAGACAGTCTACAGGTAAATCTGAGGCTACTACAACTTTCTTTGGACCAGTAACCCCCCCCCCTCCCCCCAGTTGAGATTTATAACAGCCATGGGGTGGCTAAGTGTGTTGTTGTGAGCATCGGTTACTTGGTACTGGTGACCAAGTAGGTGTTGTTCAGGGTGGACCAGTTTCTCTATTACCATAGTAACACTGGCACCAGTGTCCCTGTAGGCCTGAACCTCAACACCATTTATTAGGGGTAGCTGCTTGTACTTATCCATGTTAAGGGGACAAGCAACTAAGGTGGCTAAATCAATAGCCCCCTCAGAGACTAACACAGCCTCTGTGGTCTCCCTAACAAGACCAACCCCAACTAAGTTACCAAAAGTGAGCCCAGCTACTCCCTTGGATTGGCTATTAGTATGTTTGCTCCCACCACCACTGCTATTACTAGGGGCACTAGGTGTAGCAGTAGGGGTTGTAGTGGTAGGAGGCTTGGTGCTTTTCTTTGGACAACTGGGATCTGTTGTCCAATGGCCTTTTATTTTACATAAATAGCACCATGGTTTCTTTTCTTTGTTTTGATTAGAAGAGGATTTGGGCCCACCACCCCCACCAGAGTGTTTTTGTGGGCCTGATGAAGACTCATTTTTAGATTTGTCCCCACCCTTGTCAGAAGACTTACCATCCTTCTTCTTGTTGCCATCTTTGTCACCCCCTGTATGAACTTTTCTGTTCACCCTTGTTCTGACCCATTTGTCTGCCTTCTTTCCCAATTCTTGGGGAGAGGTCAGATCAGAGTCCACCAGGTACTGGTGCAACAAATCAGACACACAATTATTAAGAATATGCTCTCTCGGGATCAAGTTATACAGGCTGTCATAATCAGTAACTTTACTGCCATGTAACCACCCCTCCAAGGCCTTCACTGAATGGTCAATGAAATCAACCCAGTCTTGTGAAGACTCCTTTTTGGTCTCTCTGAACTTTATCCTGTACTGTTCAGTGGTTAAGCCATAACCATCCAGGAGTGCATTCTTAAGAATTCTGAAATCATTGGCTTCACTTTCTTTCACAGTAAGGAGCCTAACCCTACCTTTTCCACTAAATGATAGCCATAGGATAGCAGCCCACTGCCTTTGAGGGACATCCTGTACAACACAGGCCCTCTCAAGTGCAGAAAACCACTTGTTAATGTCATCCCCCTCCTTATAAGGGGGAACTATCTTGTGCAGATTCCTAGAATCATGCTCTTTTGCAGGATGACTATTGGGAATATTGCTGCTGCCACCATGGGTTTCTAAACCCAATTCCTGTCTCTCCTTCTCTACTTCTAAGGACTGTCTATGCAAATCCAGCTGTTGCTTCTTGAGCTTCAGTCTGGTTTGTTCCACTCTCAATCTATTGAGCTCCCTTTCTAACAATCTGTCATCAGGGTGGGTGGGTGGGACATGCCTTGAAACAGAAGTATGGTGAGAATGGACAGAAGGAGACCTATCCCTTACAGAAGGCACCCTAACAGCTTGGTTAACAGAAACATCACTTCTACTGTGGTGACAAGGAATACTCTTGCTATGATGTGAGACAACACTATCTCTATGGTGTGACTCTACATCAGTACCAACTATGCTAGGCTGTCTAGTAATGGGCAGGCTAGGAGGTTTCCTTCCTGAATCTTTTTCTAGGGGAGTCCCTGGATCAGATTGGGAACCATTAGCTACTTTTTCAACAGATGGGGCCCTTCTGGCCTTATCTTGTTCTTTAAGCATGTTAAGCAATAATTCCAAAGAAGGATTCTTCCCTACACTCAAACCTCTCTCTATGCAGAGACTCCTTGCTCCTTTCCAGCTAAGGTGATCATATGCAAGTTTGGACAGATCAACAGTTTGGCGTGTACCAGACATTTTAGAAAGAGTTTAAGTGACAGAAAAAGAGAGAAAACGTTTTTTCAGAACTTTTAGAAAGACAGGAAAAAAACTTTTAAAACTTTTTAAGAACTTTTTGAAAGTTTAGAAGTACTTTTCAGCACTTTAGAAAAGAAGTGAGAAAAGAAATGCAAAACCTTTTGGTTAGGTGTACATTCACTGAACTTGTTTTGTATATTTTTCTCTTATGAAAAGTACAATGACAAAAGTGGTAAGTAGTCTCAAAGCACTTATCCCACCGCCGCACAACCAATGTAGGAGGCTGGACTGGCTTGTAGTGAGTACCAAGGGGTACTTACACCTTGCACCAGGCCCAGTTATCCCTTATTAGTGTATAGGGTGTCTAGCAGCTTAGGCTGATAGATAATGGTAGCTTAGCAGAGCAGCTTAGGCTGAACTAGGAGACGAGTGAAGCTCCTACAGTACCACTAGTGTCATATGCTCAATATCATAAGAAAACACAATACACAGATATACTAAAAATAAAGGTACTTTATTTTTATGACAATATGCCAAAAGTATCTCAGTGAGTACCCTCAGTATGAGGATAGCAAATATACACAAGATATATGTACACAATACCAAAATATGCAGTAATAGTATTAGAAAACAGTGCAAACAATGTATAGTTACAATAGGATGCAATGGGGACACATAGGGATAGGGGCAACACAAACCATATACTCCAAAAGTGGAATGCGAACCACGAATGGACCCCAAACCTATGTGACCTTGTAGAGGGTCGTTGGGACTATTAGAAAATAGTAAGGGTTAGAACAATAGCCCACCCCAAGACCCTGAAAAGTGAGTGCAAAGTGCACTAAAGTTCCCCAAAGGACATAGAAGTCGTGATAGGGGAATTCTGCAGGAAAGACACAAACCAGCAATGCAACAACGATGGATTTCCAGTCGAGGGTACCTGTGGAACAAGGGGACCAAGTCCAAAAGTCACAAGCAAGTCGGAGATGGGCAGATGCCCAGGAAATGCCAGCTGTGGGTGCAAAGAAGCTGCTACTGGACAGTAGAAGCTGAAGGTTCTGCAGGAACGACAAGGGCTAGATGGATCCCCCACGCCGTGGAGAGTCGTGCAGAAGTGTTTTCCTGAAGAAAGACCGCCAACAAGCCTTGCTAGCTGCAAATCGTGCGGTTAGGGTTTTTGGATGCTGCTGTGGCCCAGGAGGGACCAGGATGTCGCCAATTGCGTCTGGGGACATGGGGGGGGGGGCAAGACAAGAGCCCTCTCAGAAGCAGGCAGCACCCGCAGAAGTGCCGGAACAGGCACTACGAAGTGGAGAGAAACGGTGCTCACCCGAAGTCGCACAAAGGAGTCCCACGTCGCCGGAGGACAACTTAGGAGGTCGTGCAATGCAGGTTAGAGTGCCGTGGACCCAGGCTGGACTGTGCACAAAGGATTTCCGACGGAAGTGCACAGAGGTCGGAGTAGCTGCAAAAGTCGCGGTTCCCACCAATGCAGTCTGGCGTGGGGAGGCAAGGACTTACCTCCACCAAACTTGGACTGAAGAGTCACTGGACTGTGGGAGTCACTTGGACAGAGTTGCTGGATTCAAGGGACCTCGCTCGTCGTGCTGAGATGAGACCCAGGGTACCGGTGATGCAGTTCTTTGATGCCTGCGGTTGCAGGGGGACGATTCCGTCGACACACGGGAGGTTTCTTCGGAGCTTCTAGTGCAGAGAGGAGGCAGACTACCCCCACAGCATGCACCACCAGGAAAACAGTCGAGAAGGCGGCAGGATCAGCGTTACAGAGTTGCAGTAGTGGTCTTTGCTACTTTGTTGCAGTTTTGCAGGCTTCCAGCGCGGTCAGCAGTCGATTCCTTGGCAGAAGGTGAAGAGAGAGATGCAGAGGAACTCGGATGAGCTCTTGCATTCGTTATCTAAGGAATCCCCAGGACAGAGACCCTAAATAGCCAGAAAAGAGGGTTTGGCTACTTAGGAGAGAGGATAGGCTAGCAACACCTGAAGGAGCCTATCAGAAGGAGTCTCTGACGTCACCTGCTGGCACTGGCCACTCAGAGCAGTCCAGTGTGCCAGCAGCACCTCTGTTTCCAAGATGGCAGAGGTCTGGAGCACACTGGAGAAGCTCTGGGCACCTCCCAGGGGAGGTGCAGGTCAGGGGAGTGGTCACTCCCCTTTCCTTTGTCTAGTTTCACGCCAGAGCAGGGCTAAGGGGTCCCTGAACCGGTGTAGACTGGCTTATGCAGAAATGGGCACCATGTGTGCCCATGAAAGCATTTCCAGAGGCTGGGGGAGGCTACTCCTCCCCTGCCTTCACACCATTTTCCAAAGGGAGAGGGTGTAACACCCTCTCTCAGAGGAAGTCCTTTGTTCTGCCATCCTGGGCCAAGCCTGGCTGGACCCCAGGAGGGCAGAAACCTGTCTGAGGGGTTGGCCGCAGCTGCAGTGAAACCCCGGGAAAGGCAGTTTGGCAGTACCCAGGTCTGAGCTACAGACCTGTGGGATCATGGGATTGTGCCAACTATGCCAGGATGGCATAGAGGGGGCAATTCCATGATCATAGACATGTTACATGGCCATATTCGGAGTTACCATTGTGAAGCTACATATAGGTAGTGACCTATATGTAGTGCACGCGTGTAATGGTGTCCCCGCACTCACAAAGTCCGGGGAATTGGCCCTGAACAATGTGGGGGCACCTTGGCTAGTGCCAGGGTGCCCACACACTAAGTAACTTAGCACCCAACCTTTACCAGGTAAAGGTTAGACATATAGGTGACTTACAAGTTACTTAAGTGCAGTGTAAAATGGCTGTGAAATAACGTGGACGTTATTTCACTCAGGCTGCAGTGGCAGGCCTGTGTAAGAATTGTCAGAGCTCCCTATGGGTGGGAAAAGAAATGCTGCAGCCCATAGGGATCTCCTGGAACCCCAATACCCTGGTGTAGGAGGCTGGACTGGCTTGTAGTGAGTACCAAGGGGTACTTGCACCTTGCACCAGGCCCAGTTATCCCTTATTAGTGTATAGGGTGTCTAGCAGCTTAGGCTGATAGATAATGGTAGCTTAGCAGAGCAGCTTAGGCTGAACTAGGAGACGTGTGAAGCTACTACAGTACCACTTAGTGTCATATGCACAATATCATAAGAAAACACAATACACAGTTATACTAAAAATAAAGGTACTTTATTTTTATGACAATATGCCAAAGTATCTTAGAGTGTACCCTCAGTGAGAGGATAGGAAATATACACAAGATATATATACACAATAGCAAAAATATGCAGTATAGTCTTAGAAAACAGTGCAAACAATGTATAGTTACAATAGGATGCAATGGGAAAACATAGGGATAGGGGCAACACAAACCATATACTCCAAAAGTGGAATGCGAACCACGAATGGACCCCAAACCTATGTGACCTTGTAGAGGGTCGCTGGGACTATTAGAAAATAGTGAGAGTTAGAAAAATAACCCTCCCCAAGACCCTGAAAAGTGAGTGCAAAGTGCACTAAAGTTCCCCTAAGGACAAAAGAGTCGTGTTAGAGGAATAATGCAGGAAAGACACAAACCAGCAATGCAACAACTGTGGATTTCCAATCTAGGGTACCTGTGGAACAAGGGGACCAAGTCCAAAAGTCACAAGCAAGTCGGAGATGGGCAGATGCCCAGGAAATGCCAGCTGCGGGTGCAAAGAAGCTTCGACTGGACAGAAGAAGCTGAGGTTTCTGCAGGAACGAAAAGGGCTAGAGACTTCCCCTTTGGTGGACGGATCCCTCTCGCCTTGGAAAGTCGTGCAGAAGTGTTTTCCCGCCGGAAGAACGCCAACAAGCCTTGCTAGACGCAAATCGTGCGTTTGGCGTTTTTGGACGCTGCCGGGGCCAAGGAGGGACCAGGAGGTCGCAAATTGGACCTGAAGAGAAAAGGGACGTTGAGCAAGACAAAGAGCTCTCACTGAAGCAGGTAGCACCCGGAGAAGTGCCAGAAACAGGCACTACGAGGATGCGTGAAATGGTGCTCGCCGAAGTTGCACAAAGGAGTCCCACGTCGCCGGAGACCAACTTAGAAAGTCGTGCAATGCAGGTTAGAGTGCCGTGGACCCAGGCTTGGCTGTGCACAAAGGATTTCCGCCGGAAGTGCACAGGGGCCGGAGTAGCTGCAAAGTCGCGGTTCCCAGCAATGCAGCCCAGCGAGGTGAGGCAAGGACTTACCTCCACCAAACTTGGGCTGAAGAGTCACTGGACTGTGGGGGTCACTTGGACAGAGTCGCTGGATTCGAGGGACCTCGCTCGTCGTGCTGAGAGGAGACCCAAGGGACCGGTGATGCAGCTTTTTGGTGCCTGCGGTTGCAGGGGGAAGATTCCGTCGACCCACAGGAGATTTCTTCGGAGCTTCTGGTGCAGAGAGGAGGCAGGCTACCCCCACAGCATGCACAAGCAGGAAAACAGTCGAGAAGGCGGCAGGATCAGCGTTACAGAGTTGCAGTAGTCGTCTTTGCTACTATGTTGCAGGTTTGCAGGCTTCCAGCGCGGTCAGCGGTCGATTCCTTATCAGAAGGTGAAGAGAGAGATGCAGAGGAACTCGGCTGAGCTCATGCATTCGTTATCTAAAGTTTCCCCAGAGACAGAGAGCCTAAATAGCCAGAAAAGAGGGTTTGGCTACCTAGGAGAGAGGATAGGCTACTAACACCTGAAGGAGCCTATCAGCAGGAGTCTCTGACGTCACCTGGTGGCACTGGCCACTCAGAGCAGTCCAGTGTGCCAGCAGCACCTCTGTTTCCAAGATGGCAGAGGTCTGGAGCACACTGGAGGAGCTCTGGACACCTCCCAGGGGAGGTGCAGGTCAGGGGAGTGGTCACTCCCCTTTCCTTTGTCCAGTTTCGCGCCAGAGCAGGGGCTAAGGGGTCCCTGAACCGGTGTAGACTGGCTTATGCAGAATTGGGCACCTCTGTGCCCAACACAGCATTTCCAGAGGCTGGGGGAGGCTACTCCTCCCCTGCCTTCACACCATTTTCCAAAGGGAGAGGGTGTCACACCCTCTCTCAGAGGAAGTTCTTTGTTCTGCCATCCTGGGCCAGGCCTGGCTGGACCCCAGGAGGGCAGATGCCTGTCTGAGGGGTTGGCAGCAGC
Organism: Pleurodeles waltl; assembly: GCF_031143425.1. Taxonomy (NCBI): domain Eukaryota; kingdom Metazoa; phylum Chordata; class Amphibia; order Caudata; family Salamandridae; genus Pleurodeles; species Pleurodeles waltl. The sequence goes on from NC_090438.1 coordinate 91,554,930, forward strand.
AGCAGCTGCAGTGAAACCCCAGGAAGGGCAGTTTGGCAGTACCAGGGTCTGTGCTACAGACCACTGGGATCATGGGATTGTGCCAACTATGCCAGGATGGCATAGAGGGGGCAATTCCATGATCATAGACATGTTACATGGCCATATTCGGAGTTACCATGGTGAAGCTACATATAGGTAGTGACCTATATGTAGTGCACGCGTGTAATGGTGTCCCCGCACTCACAAAGTTCAGTGAATTGGCTCTGAACAATGTGGGGGCACCTTGGCTAGTGCCAGGGTGCCCACACACTAAGTAACTTTGCACCTAACCTTTACCAGGTAAAGGTTAGACATATAGGTGGCTTATAAGTTACTTAAGTGCAGTGTAAAATGGCTGTGAAATAACGTGGACGTTATTTCACTCAGGCTGCAGTGGCAGGCCTGTGTAAGAATTGTCAGAGCTCCCTATGGGTGGCAAAAGAAATGCTGCAGCCCATAGGGATCTCCTGGAACCCCAATACCCTGGGTACCTCAGTACCATATACTAGGGAATTATAAGGGTGTTCCAGTAAGCCAATGTAAATTGGTAAAATTGGTCACTAGCCTGTTAGTGACAATTTTAAATAAATGAGAGAGCATAACCACTGAGGTTCTGGTTAGCAGAGCCTCAGTGAGACAGTTAGGCACCACACAGGGAACACATACATGCACACCTATGAGCACTGGGGCCCTGTGTGACAGGGTCCCAGTGACACATACATATAGGCCACAACCTTATGAGCACTGGGGTCCTGACCAGCAGGGTCCCAGTGACACATAACAAACATACTGAAAACATAGTGTTTTCACCATGAGCACTGGGGCCTAGCCATCAGGATCCCAGTGAGACAGTGAAAACAGTGACAAACATCCTGACATACACTCACAAACAGGCCAAAAGTGGGGGTAACAAGGCTAGAAAGAGGCTACCTTCTCACACAACCCCCCCCCCAAACGAAGGACAATAAGGCTAACCTTGGCCAGTTGAGACTTTATTGTCTAAGTGGTGATAAGTAGAGAGTAGCTCTGCAATAGACTGGTTACTCCCTTTATCATCCACTATATGGTTACTTCCCTGTGGGGATGTAAACCACCCTGTTTGAAGTTTTTTAGCTAAGCAACAATGTGAAGATGTATTTTCAGAGTTTCTATCAGTAAGTTTTAGTTTAGAGCAGTGGGAATTGTCCACTGAACCTATTTGTAGTGATGGAAATGCCAGACAGGGATGCTGTCTCAGAAAAGCCATAGCTGGGCAAAAACTTTGTCCATCTGGCTGGAAGAGAGAACAGGGATGCTGTTTCTCTTGAGTTGGAGCAGGGCAGGGATGCTGTCCTATGAGCTCCACACTAGGGCAGGGATGCTGTCCTAAGTGTTGTGAGGTAGTGCAGGGTTTCTGCACTAAAGTTTCTCTGGGAGGGTTGGAGGGATGCTCCATGTTAACTAAAATGGTGCTGTTTTTCTCACCAATGTTAGTCATCCCACAGAGAGGTACTTCCACCTCAGGGAGTTCAGCTTTGGCAGCTGATGATTCCCTTGGAACAGGTGCCACCCCAGGAGAGGTTTCTCCCACCACAGGAATAGTATCCTGAATGGTAGGGTGGTTAGGGGATACTGTGATACCCTTTTTACCTGTTGATGGAGAGGGATCCTGAGTTTTCAGGCCTTCTCTCCTTTGCTTTTTCATTTCACTTGAAATGAGAGGGAACAATTCCTCAGGGATGCCCAGCATGGCTGCATGGGCATAAAACTCTACATCAGCCCAACCTGAGGCCTCTAGGTCATTACCTAAGAGACAGTCTACAGGTAAGCTAGGTGATACCACCACCTGCTTAGGGCCAGTAACTCCACCCCAACTAAACTGAATTATAGCTAAGGGAAGAAACTTAGTGGAGTTATGGACATCAATAATCTTATACTGTTGTCCAATGATGTGTTGTTCAGGAGGCACTAGGTTTTCAGTCACCAAAGTGAAACTGGCACCTGTGTCCCTGTAGGCCAAGGCCTCAACACCATTTATTGAAACTGTCTGCCTGTACTTATCCATTGTAAGGGGACAAGCAGCCAGTGTGGCAAGGCCAATGCCACTAGGTGTGACAGAAACTGTCTTGGGACTGATGACATCAGTTTCCACTATGGACCCATAAGTGAACCCAACTACACCCTTTGCTTGACTGTTGCCAGCAGTCCCACCACTAGTACCACTACTGCTAGGGGCACTAGAGCTTGATGTATTAGTGGTGGTAGGCTCAGGGGGTTTACCTGGACAGGACTTATCCCCTGGCCTATGGCCTCTGTTTTTACACACAAAGCACCAAGGCTTTTTAATGTGTGCAGGTTGGGAAGAAGAGGAAGAATTTGTTTTATCCCCACCCTCTGAAGAGTGTTTAAGATTTGAAGTGGGATCTTTGGTTTTACCCTTATCCCCATGCTTATCTTGAGATTTTTCACCATCTTTCTTCTTATTGCCATCTTTGTCACCCCCTGTATGAACTTTTCTGTTCACCCTTGTTCTGACCCATTTGTCTGCCTTCTTTCCCAATTCTTGGGGAGAGGTCAGATCAGAGTCTACCAGGTACTGGTGCAACAAATCAGACACACAATTATTAAGTATATGCTCTCTCAGGATTGTGTTATACAGGCTTTCATAATCAGTAACTTTACTGCCATGTAACCACCCCTCCAAGGCCTTCACTGAATGGTCAATGAAATCAACCCAGTCTTGTGAAGACTCCTTTTTGGTCTCTCTGAACTTTATCCTGTATTGTTCAGTGGTTAAGCCATAACCATCCAGGAGTGCATTCTTAAGAACTGTAAAATTATTGGCATCATTTTCTTTCACAGTAAGGAGCCTATCCCTACCTTTTCCACTAAATGATAGCCATAGGATAGCAGCCCACTGCCTTTGAGGGACATCCTGTACAACACAGGCCCTCTCAAGTGCAGCAAACCACTTGTTAATGTCATCCCCCTCCCTATAAGGGGGAACTATCTTGTGCAGATTCCTGGAATCATGCTCTTTTGCAGGATGACTATGGGGAATACTGCTGCTGCCACCATGGGTATCTAAACCCAACTTCTGTCTTTCCTTCTCTAATTCAAAAGACTGTCTATCCAAATCCAGCTGTTGCTTTTTAAGCTTCAGTCTGGTTTGTTCCACCCTCAACTTATTGAGTTCCCTCTCTAACATTCTGTCATCAGGGTTGGTGGGAGGGACATTTCTAGAAACAGAGCTATGATGGGAATGAACAGAAGGAGACCTGTCCCTTACAGAAGCCACCCTAACAGCTTGGTTTACAGAAACATTACTACCAGTATGGTGAGAATAAATGCTTTTGCTATGATGTGAGACAACACTATTTATTTGGTGTGGCTCATCATCATTACCATCTATGCTAGATTGTCTAGTAATGGGCAGGCTAGGAAGTTTCTTTCCTGAATCTTTTCCTGGGGGAGTTCCTGAATCAGATTGGGAACTATTAGGTACTTTTTCAACAGATGGGGCACCTATGGCCTTATCCTGTTCTCTAAGCATGTTAAGTAACAGTTCCAAGGAAGGATTCTTCCCTACACTCAAACCTCTCTCTATACAGAGACTCCTTGCTCTTTTCCAGCTAAGGTTGTCATATGCAAGTTTGGACAGATCAACACTTTGGCCTGTGCCAGACATTTTTTAGAGAGAGTTAAAGTGATAGAAAAAGAGAAAAAAGTTTTCAGACTTTTTGGAAAGACAGAAAAAAACTTTTTAAACTTTTAAGAACTTTTTGAAAGTTTAGAAGTACTTTTCAGCACTTAGAAAAGAGTGAAAAGAGGAAATGCAAAACTTTTTGGCTATGTGTATATACACTGACCTTGTTTTGTATATTTTTCTCTTATGAAAAGTACAATGACAAGAGTGGTAAGTAGTCTCAAGCACTTATCCCACCACTGCACAACCAATGTAGGAGGCTGGACTGGCTTGTAGTGAGTACCAAGGGGTACTTGCACCTTGCACCAGGCCCAGTTATCCCTTATTAGTGTATAGGGTGTCTAGCAGCTTAGGCTGATAGATAATGGTAGCTTAGCAGAGCAGCTTAGGCTGAACTAGGAGACGTGTGAAGCTACTACAGTACCACTTAGTGTCATATGCACAATATCATAAGAAAACACAATACACAGTTATACTAAAAATAAAGGTACTTTATTTTTTATGACAATATGCCAAAGTATCTTAGAGTGTACCCTCAGTGAGAGGATAGGAAATATACACAAGATATATATACACAATAGCAAAAATATGCAGTATAGTCTTAGAAAACAGTGCAAACAATGTATAGTTACAATAGGATGCAATGGGGAAACATAGGGATAGGGGCAACACAAACCATATACTCCAAAAGTGGAATGCGAACCACGAATGGACCCCAAACCTATGTGACCTTGTAGAGGGTCGCTGGGACTATTAGAAAATAGTGAGAGTTAGAAAAATAACCCTCCCCAAGACCCTGAAAAGTGAGTGCAAAGTGCACTAAAGTTCCCCTAAGGACAAAAGAGTCGTGTTAGAGGAATAATGCAGGAAAGACACAAACCAGCAATGCAACAACTGTGGATTTCCAATCTAGGGTACCTGTGGAACAAGGGGACCAAGTCCAAAAGTCACAAGCAAGTCGGAGATGGGCAGATGCCCAGGAAATGCCAGCTGCGGGTGCAAAGAAGCTTCGACTGGACAGAAGAAGCTGAGGTTTCTGCAGGACCGAAAAGGGCTAGAGACTTCCCCTTTGGTGGACGGATCCCTCTCGCCTTGGAGAGTCGTGCAAAAGTGTTTTCCCGCCGGAAGGACGCCAACAAGCCTTGCTAGACGCAAATCGTGCGTTTGGCGTTTTTGGACGCTGCCGGGGCCCAGGAGGGACCAGGAGGTCGCAAATTGGACCTGAAGAGAGAGGGGACGTCGAGCAAGACAAAGAGCCCTCACTGAAGCAGGTAGCACCCGGAGAAGTGCCAGAAACAGGCACTACAAGGATGCGTGAAACGGTGCTCACCGAAGTTGCACAAAGGAGTCCCACGTCGCCGGAGACCAACTTAGAAAGTCGTGCAATGCAGGTTAGAGTGCCGTGGACCCAGGCTTGGCTGTGCACAAAGGATTTCCGCCGGAAGTGCACAGGGGCCGGAGTAGCTGCAAAGTCGCGGTTCCCAGCATTGCAGCCCAGCGAGGTGAGGCAAGGACTTACCTCCACCAAACTTGGGCTGAAGAGTCACTGGACTGTGGGGGTCACTTGGACAGAGTCGCTGGATTCGAGGGACCTCGCTCGTCGTGCTGAGAGGAGACCCAAGGGACCGGTGATGCAGCTTTTTGGTGCCTGCGGTTGCAGGGGGAAGATTCCGTCGACCCACGGGAGATTTCTTCGGAGCTTCTGGTGCAGAGAGGAGGCAGGCTACCCCCACAGCATGCACAAGCAGGAAAACAGTCGAGAAGGCGGCAGGATCAGCGTTACAGAGTTGCAGTAGTCGTCTTTGCTACTATGTTGCAGGTTTGCAGGCTTCCAGCGCGGTCAGCGGTCGATTCCTTATCAGAAGGTGAAGAGAGAGATGCAGAGGAACTCGGCTGAGCTCATGCATTCGTTATCTAAAGTTTCCCCAGAGACAGAGACCCTAAATAGCCAGAAAAGAGGGTTTGGCTACCTAGGAGAGAGGATAGGCTACTAACACCTGAAGGAGCCTATCAGCAGGAGTCTCTGACGTCACCTGGTGGCACTGGCCACTCAGAGCAGTCCAGTGTGCCAGCAGCACCTCTGTTTCCAAGATGGCAGAGGTCTGGAGCACACTGGAGGAGCTCTGGACACCTCCCAGGGGAGGTGCAGGTCAGGGGAGTGGTCACTCCCCTTTCCTTTGTCCAGTTTCGCGCCAGAGCAGGGGCTAAGGGGTCCCTGAACCGGTGTAGACTGGCTTATGCAGAATTGGGCACCTCTGTGCCCAACAAAGCATTTCCTCCCCTGCCTTCACACCATTTTCCAAAGGGAGAGGGTGTCACACCCTCTCTCAGAGGAAGTTCTTTGTTCTGCCATCCTGGGCCAGGCCTGGCTGGACCCCAGAAGGGCAGATGCCTGTCTGAGGGGTTGGCAGCAGCAGCAGCTGCAGTGAAACCCCAGGAAGGGCAGTTTGGCAGTACCAGGGTCTGTGCTACAGACCACTGGGATCATGGGATTGTGCCAACTATGCCAGGATGGCATAGAGGGGGCAATTCCATGATCATAGACATGTTACATGGCCATATTCGGAGTTACCATGGTGAAGCTACATATAGGTAGTGACCTATATGTAGTGCACGCGTGTAATGGTGTCCCCGCACTCACAAAGTTCAGTGAATTGGCTCTGAACAATGTGGGGGCACCTTGGCTAGTGCCAGGGTGCCCACACACTAAGTAACTTTGCACCTAACCTTTACCAGGTAAAGGTTAGACATATAGGTGACTTATAAGTTACTTAAGTGCAGTGTAAAATGGCTGTGAAATAACGTGGACGTTATTTCACTCAGGCTGCAGTGGCAGGCCTGTGTAAGAATTGTCAGAGCTCCCTATGGGTGGCAAAAGAAATGCTGCAGCCCATAGGGATCTCCTGGAACCCCAATACCCTGGGTACCTCAGTACCATATACTAGGGAATTATAAGGGTGTTCCAGTAAGCCAATGTAAATTGGTAAAATTGGTCACTAGCCTGTTAGTGACAATTTGAAAGAAATGAGAGAGCATAACCACTGAGGTTCTGATTAGCAGAGCCTCAGTGAGACAGTTAGTCATAACACAGGTAACACATTCAGGCACTACTTATGAGCACTGGGGCCCTGGCTGGCAGGGTCCCAGTGACACATACAACTAAAACAACATATATACAGTGAAAAATGGGGGTAACATGCCAGGCAAGATGGTACTTTCCTACAGTGTTCAGTTGCAGCAGGTGGCACAAGGCATACATGTGTGCAGTCGATTGCACCAAGGACGTGTGGGAAGCCACTAATGAGGTAGAACCCCTGTTTTGTTTCCTGCTGCTTCTGCAGTGTGTTTGGGAAGCAGATGTGGTGGGTGTAAGTCCAATGATGGCATCCAGTACTTTGGGCAAAAAGGCAGAGAATGATGGTTGTGGTATTCCGGCAACCAGGGCACCAGTTGTTTGAAAAGAGCCACTTACCAGCATGTGATGTACGGCAAGCAGCTTGGTTTCTGTTGGGATGGTGCGGGGTGTCAGCAAAGTGGGTGCCAACTGCGGTTCAATTTTTTGCAGCAGCTGCTGAATGGCCTGCCAGTTCAACCTGTACCTCTGGATGATGTTGTGTTCCCTGAGGCCATGGAGGGTTGTTCTGGGGCAGAATATCCTCTCCTGCCTTCTGCGCTGCCTTTGGGGTCCCTGCTGGTGTTGTTGTAGCTGCTGTGGTTGCTGCTGGGCTCTGCGTCTGCGTGCACGCTGGATAAGAATCACCTCCATGTCTCCCTTTTGCTGCTCTGCTGTTGCTTCTGTGTGTTCTGATTAAATACAGGTGTGTTTGCCCCATTTTAACGCCTGCCCTGACACAAGCGTTAAATTTTGACGCAAATCGGGCTGTGTGTAATTTTCTGGCTCTGCCTCACGGCCGTGCGTCATTTTTGCCCAAAAGCATAAATACGACGCCCGGCCGTTTAAGTCATTTTTTGGACGGGAACGCCTACCTTGCATATGATTAACGCAAGGCGAGTTGCCGCATCCAAAAAATTACGTGCACAACGGAATTTTGTCGTCCGCGGGCTCGGGCGTCAAAGTTTAAATACGGGGCAAAGTTTGCGCTGAATATGCGTCAAAATGTTTGACGCACATTCGGCACAGACGGAGTATAAATATGCCCCTTAGCATCATAGCACACATACGTTTTGAGATATGCAGTGATTTAAGCAAATCTCATTCATCTTTCTCCCCCTCCCCTCAACTGTAGTGGCCCAAAATTAATTAATCGCAGCATGGCGGTTCACTCAAAAGAAGACCATTTTTGTATTTTCTAGTTTTTAAAAATAAATACTTGCAGTAAACGCTGTTTCCTGTATAAATCAGTAAAATCAGGGAGCCTTATTCTTTAGGTAAGAAGTTGTGGAAGTGAGGCAGAATGTCTTTCATGGTAATCTCAAAGGCATTCCTATCAGGGCGCGATCACATGGCCAGACTTCTGGAGGTTCAGCCCTAGTCTGGCCACTTGGTTCAGAAACAGTCGGAAGTACCCTGATGCTTCTTCAGAGGTCTCTTAAATTATTTTCAGAACACATTAACAGGCTTTGAAATTACCCAGTACATTGTAGCTAGTGCAGATAGATCATGATTGTAAGCTACTCATATACAAACAATTCACCAACATGACCAAAGGCCAGCAAATCTGCCACCTGAAGCCAACTAGCTCTGCCTCCGAGCTTCCCCAAAGCCTGAACCACAGCACTTTACCTTTGTGTGTGTCAAAGGTGGCACACACACAATACACCCTAAGAGACATATCATCATACATAATACACCCAGCGGCTCCATTTGTTTTCCTTGCGTGAACCAGTAGTGGAATTGGAAAAAAATACTCTAGGAAGACGTAAATTGGGGGTCAAGGTATGCCAGAGAAAAGGCATTGGAGTTACAAGAGGCGGAGCTTGAAAATCAGAGTTTGATAGTCCATGTATACATTTTTTTTTTTTAAATGGCAGCAAAGCCATATGTGACAGTAAGGCCCTCATTACAACCCTGGCGGTTGGTGTTAAAGCGGTGTTAATACTGCCAACAGGCCGGTGGTAAAAAAAATGGGATTTTGACCCTGGCGGTAGCCGTCATCAAAGACGGCCACTTTAACACACCGACCGCCAGGGTGGTAACAGCCGCTGGGATGGAGACTTCGGTCTCCAGACCAGCAGCCGTCATAATCCCACCCTCGGGATTACGACCGCCATGGTTTTCGTGCCAAACTTACCGCCACGAAAACCATGGCGGTAGGCACTATCAGTGCCAAGGATTACCTTCCCTGGCACTGATAGGGGTCTCTCCCGCCCCCCTCACCCTCCCCAGAGTCCTCTCCCACCCTCCTCTTCCCTCTCCCTCTCCTGCCCCCCGCACATATACACACCCACACGCGCACCCATATACACACATGCACACATGCATACCCACCACCACCCACGCATGCACACATACATACCCACACACCCAACACACACCAACATACCTTGTCGCACACATGCATTTACAACACACAACATACACTCACATTCAGTCATTCACGCACGCATTCCATTGCAACTCAGACCCGCATGCACGCATTCCAAAACATACACACGCACCCCCCACATACACACAACAACCCTCAGCCCCCTCTCCTGTCAGAGAACCCGACGTACCTGCTTGCAGGGTGTCCTTCAGCTGGAGACGGTCAGCGGAGCTGCTGTTGGCAGCAGCGGCCCCCAGCAAAACACCACCAGGCTGTATCATTGCTCATGATACAGTCGGCGCTGTTTTGCTGGCGTGGCGGTGCTGCTGTCAGCAGCACCACCTTACCGCCGTCCGCCACCATGATCGTCGATAGTATTCCGCCAGCATTCTGTGATGTTAACATATGACATTCAGTCAATTAATCAGCATGGTTATTTCGCATTCATGGAGTTCATATTCTTTTATGGGCTTCTGTTAAGAAATGAGCCTTGTTTCTCACTACCTCTGAGGTTCGATAGGCTGGGGAACATTTTGGTCAGTGATTCTTGCATATTGAAATGTGCCATATACACCTCATTGGAAATGCTTGCGTTGGGTTAGTATGTTTCTGTCTACTTTGTCTTCTATTGTTTGTGAATTGAAGTTTATGTTATGGTTGTGGTATGCTGAATTCTTTGTGCAGAAAGACAGGTTGGAAAGTTGAAATAATCACCCAGTTGGCTGTTTTTGGGAGTACTGTGTGAACATTTACTTTCTACTAGATATGGAAACTAGTTAGCAGTTGTTGTAAAAGTGTGTAGTACTCATCTGCATTTGTTGTATAGATATGTGCTGGTTGTGCATGTCTTAGTGTTGCTGATGTGGGGAAGAGCAATACCCCATTTCAAGAGATGCAAGTGTAGTAAACATGTGTGTATTGTTGCAAACTGGGGAAAGTGCAGTATCCTCCCACTAGAGGTTCTAGGGGGGGAGTACTCTATGGTATGCAAGGCTGGGGAAGTATAGTACCCTATTCTGGGGAATTGCTTGGGGGATAGCCGTGGTGTGCTAAGTCTTAGTACCCCATGATGTTGTGCATGATAGCCACAAGTTTTGCTTCATTGTTGTGGGTAATAGCTACACAATTAGTCTGAGACGTCATTTTCTACGAATGAAAGATTTGCTGTGTGTGTTGTACAGGAGGCAGAGTACATTTGTTTTGGATCAGACATCCTTGGAGCGTTGGGTTCCACTTTGTGGTGAGTGTGTGGTACAGTGTGTTGGCCATTAGGGGTTTTGTGCATGTTGCTTGTGGAAAATGGTGAAAATGTGAGGGTTGCTGTGTGTGTATTACCAACATAGTTTAGTAATGTGAGGTGGATGTCAGGGAACATTATGCATGGGTGTAGCTGAGATGACGGGCTTTGTGTCAGAATTTGGTCAAAGAAATTTTGAGTTAAGACATTGTATGGTTAAACTTTCTGTTTTTGTTTAGTATGCGTCTTGAATGTGTAGACTTAATGATGACGGGAAACTCCTTGTGGATGGATTTTGTGGGTTCTGTGCCCTGGCTGTTGCATGACTGAGCGTCCGTGACATCAAGTCCTTTGTCCATAAATGTTGTGTGGTGTATTGTGAGTGTTCAGACGTGGTGATAGGAGGATAGTTCAATGGTAGTCACAACCTAGTTGTTGTCTTGTTTCTTTGTTTGCCATGAGTTATTGCGAGCCTCATGGTTTGACCCGTTGCAGAGTTTCTGCGACTGCTATTTGCTGCCTTTGTGTGTCTGCATGGGTATTCAAGAGTTTAACAGGTTGTTGTTGGGTGAATGTGCTAGCTAGACGTGCTGGTGTTTGAGTGTACTTTATATGCAAGGGAATAGATGTTCTTTGCTTTGTTGATTGTAAAATAGAGATGTGTAGTATCCTATGTGCCCCATTGATGGGCTATGTCTGAGCTGCGAATAAAGTACAGCACATCAAGTGATTAGATAAAACAGTAATTAGTGGTACCACTCAGATTAACCATATGAGGAATGCCAGGCAAGCACATCTTTCTAAAACATGGACTTCAACCATTGTGTTGAGACCCGTCCCTCTTCTAGTCTGAACTTTGATGTTCTTCTTACACCTTAGAAGATAATACTCATGACATGTCCAACAGGTAGGATTTAAAAGTAGGCATGGGCAAATTTTTCATTTCTGAAAATGTGGATGCAACAAAGTGATGACCCACTTTTTTTTTAATTCACACGATTTTGCTAATTTGTGGTCTGCCGTGATGGTCTGAATTGTTCTATGGTTCGTGTGAGGTTGGAGTAAGTGAAAAGCCACAAAGTTGTGCAAAACTAGGGAATTCTACAAAACCAGCCAAGAATAAATTCACAAGAAAATGGTAAATCAGTTTTGTGCACGAAGATTGCCCGAGGCGGATTTTGCATGATTTGCATTTCACCAGAATGTTTTGCCCACCATTAGTTAGGAGGAGACAATGACCCTTATACAGACTTGCAAAAGCAGGGCCTTGACATGGCTAGCAGTGGATTCCAGTTTAAGGAAATTGATAGATTTTCATCAACACTACAGTCCACAATTTGGTTACACAAGCTCGACTTATAGAGGAGGCAACTGCAAAGCAGGGCAACTGCAAGTTTATTCATATTAATCATATTGACCATTATACAGAGTATACATTCAGTTGTGTTACCTTGTGGTGATTAACGTTGGTTGTTAACTACCCAAATAAAAGGTACTCAATTCACAATTCCATTTAATTGCATTTTATTAGTCACTGGTAAACATACCATATTCTTAAAATAAAGCACAATACAATGTGAAAGGTATGAAGCAGGCCTAGAAACACAGAATCAAACTGCAATTAATCTATTTATACACAATATAAAAATGTTGTAATTTACCAACAAATTTAATTCCTAGAACCAAGCACACATAGTTGTACAGTGCTATTAATAGTTCTAACCATATTGCTATTAAAATAAACATTCAGTGGGAACCTCCATTCCCTTTCAAAAATATTATAAAAACTGAGGTTGTGAATTAGTATAACTAATACCTAATTCGCTTCCATGGTCGTTTGCATGAGCTTTATCAAGATCATCAAAATTGAACATGCTTGTGAGACGTTCTTAGTTACTGCAAAATCGTCCCAGTTTAAATAATACTGCTTTAATGGGTTTTCCACCAAGGGTATGGAAGAGTTCAGGTTAGTCACTGTGATTTCATCATACATCAGTTTAACTGAAGTCTGTTAACTAATGATGCTTTTTTAAGTGAGAAAAATACTTCAAAATAGTAACACTATCTTGCCTATGTATATATGTATAAATGTGGTATTTCTATAGCACAAAACTACCCGAAGGCAGTGGAGCACTGTAGAAGGTCAAATATAAGTATAAAGCCAGCGAGTGATAGGAGAGGCAGCTGCTTTGCGATGGTTAATACACTGTGCTGTAATGTTCTTTAAAGCGATGCGACTTCAACTTTTTCCTAAATTGTAGCAGAATTGAGAAGTTCCTGATGGGTACAGGGATGTTGTTCCAGATCCTAGCTGCATAGATGTTTTTTCCTTTTTTAGATTTCCTAGTGTGCAGTCTGATGGGGTCTGGACTGCGGGTGTGCTGAGAACCACCAGGGATGGTGAATTTGTCTGCAAGATAAGCAGCTGGTTTTGAAGATGGTGAGCGTCAGCAAGGGGAGCCAATAGAGTTCCATCAGTGTATGGGTAAATAGATTATATTCCTATAGGGTTGGCTGAATGTTGCGGCATACAGGAAGCCCCTAAGAGGTGCAGGTGTGGAGAAGCGAGGCCATGGAGCAGGCCATTACCAACATCCAAATGTGAAAAGTACACGGACATAAACAGCAGTTCTAAAGTCATTTTCTGGAAGAAATGTTTTCCCTTTCTTTAAAAGAGAGAGCTGGTGGATTACCCCTCTAGTCCTCAGTGCTACCATAAGCACCAAAGTCCTCGCAAAGCATTCCAAAGTTATAATAAACCTGGACCTCACGCTCTTTCACTGCCGACTTCACAGTGGTGGACATTAAACAAATTGCAATCCGGGAAATAACCATACGTGATTCTATTTGAGAGAGCATAGAGAAAAATGATAATGAGGAGGTAGAGTGGAGCGTAATTTGGGATACAGCCAAGGCAGTTGTATAGGGTGACCTTATCTCCCATACAGCCCGCTTCATCCGAATGTCAGCTCGGAATAATTAACTACATGTGGAAAATTAAATACTGGTCCTTGAACTCCATAATAAACAAAGCGGGTCCCAGGAGCTTCCGGTAGCACGAGGCAAACTCAAGTAACTCCTAATGAAGGAAACAGCAATGAAATGCTATACATAAGCCAGAAATATTATGAAAAAGGAAACAAGGTGAACAGGCTACTAGCCTACAAAACATGCAAACGTAAAACGTCAAACCAGAAGTGCAATGTCAACAATCAGAGACGAGGAAGGCCTTACAAGCACTATGACACCAGACCTACTAAACACATTTCATCAATACTACTCAGCTTTATACTCCGACCAACCATTAGATGAAATGGCACAAGACAACTATTTAGAGTCTCTAGTCTTCCCCAGTATAGGCAAACGTGATTTCGCAATCATAGACTTCCAACTGGGCTGAATAGATCCCAGCTTCACACAAAGAGTGAAAGGAACATACTCAAAGAAGGGGCCCCTCCTTACAATGGATAAGAAATAGGGAAGTTCCGTCATAGGGACATGACGGCAATCGAACATCTATTTCACGATAAACCCCAAAAAAGAGCATCTCTTATATGTACTATAATAAACCTAATACAATCCGACCAAACCCCAACTTGCACATCTGCTTGGAGTTGAATCCTGTCTGGGAGATTTCAGAGGACACATGGGAGAATATATGGACCTAAAAACCTTTCATGGTGGTACCTCACCGCCACCCGTCCAAAAAGCAATACATGGCAGCTCTTATCTTTGCTGGAGGTGATGTAGGGAGAGAGGAGATTTCCTGCACATGTGGTGGTCTTGCTCAAAAGTTCTAACCTTTTGGCAAGAGGCACTTCAAAAGGTGGAGAAAGCTACGGGGCGAAACTCCCAGCTGACCCTTTTGTCATCTTGTTGGATGCAATTCCACATATCCACTGACAACCCTGAAAGGGAAACTTATAACTCACCTCTTGTTAGCACCCAGCTGGGTGCTGGCCCAATTCAGGAAACAAGCCATTGACCCCTCCTCCCCCCGCTCCATGTATGGTGGTCAAAAGTAGGGTCTATTGAACCAAATGAAAAATTACAGCATTAGTGCACGACACACCCCACAAATTTGGAAAAACATGGGAACCTTTCTGAGCCTTTCTCAAAACAGGGAGGCAATACAGAAGGGGTCCAAAGAGCAGAACAGGAGGGAAGAAGAAAGGGAAGGACACCTAAACAGGGCCAGCTTGAACTGTTTACTCAATAGATGTATGCACCAATCATTCACAACTCATTGCTATCCTTGGAGCAGCATCACTCATGGGCCATGCTTCGCTCAAGTGATGCACTTTGTAGTGCTTACCTTGTATCTTAGCAGATCAGCATGAAGTAAAAAACGAACTCATCAGGATCATTCTCTCTGAGCTGGCGTATATTCCAAAACAGTAGCAGTTGGGTCCAAGCCAAATGGCCCTTCAAATTCAAAGATGTGCTTACATATGTGAGGGGATACAATTAGACTATGTTGATTGGTAAGTAGGTCATTCGCGCTGTGAAGGAGTTTTGCAGAAGGAACGACTCTATTCAAGAAGCAGGCTACCATGCTTGAAGTGATTTGATGTAGGGGAGGATGACACGGAGAGCCTTCTTTCTCTATCGCAAAGGGTGTGAATCCAAGGTCAGACGCTGGCGTACAATGGCTATTGCAAGAAGCTTGGTGAGAAACACAAGGGGACCTGCAAAGAATGGGAGATAGCACACTTTGACCATATTGAGACACTAAAGTGATGGGTTACATACACACATGGCATTTCAACAATGGGTGCTGCAATTGCTGTTCATGCTGTAACATTACGGTCTTGTAGAACATGGAAGTGTCATTTACAATACAACAAAATAGGAGATTCTAAAAAGGTCATTTGGAGTTACAGCTGCCTACTGTAAGGATAGTGATTTCTTACTGAATATTATTGGAACAAACATCCTTGGAAATACCACTCTGCATCTTGGATTTTACTTCTTAACACTGGTGACGAGTAATAACCTGCTGGGAACAGGACTAAACCACCAACCACGTTTTGAACCCATTGCTAGAGACCTCTTGAAGCAGATAATCTCCTTGCTTTCTACAGTATCTGCAATAGCTCCATGTTTTCAATAAGCAAGTTATGAAGCACATTGCTTTATTTTGAGAAGTTTATTATTGCGCTTACCGTCAAATAGTGGCGTCTCCAGAACATGTTTTTAGTTGTGATCGTGCCTTGAAGAGCACATGGATCTTGCAGATTCGCTTGCGCCTTTGAGGAGAGTGCGAACCTTATCAGAAGTGTCTTTCAGGATCATGCTGCTACCACTGCGTGAGCAATCAGCTCATACTTCACATGATTCACATGGTCAGCGCTATTGTCATGTCACCAGGGGCGGGTCCTCTGTTGGAGCGGAGGAGCGTTGCCCCCCACGAGCAGCAGAAGCTGCAAAACCATTAACACATGAAAGGATAATAAACCATGTTTCGTTTGTTAAATAAACAGGGCCACGGGGGTAACGTGCAGTGAGACGAGTGTACTGTGCACTTTCTTCAGTGAGCATGTATGTTTGGCCGGCTGTTTCAGGCCGGCCAAACACACGTGCGCAGTAGGCTCTCTCTAGCCCAGCAACACAGTTGCCAGGCTGAGACAGCCTGCACAGGCTCCCAGTCTGCCTGGGAGCGCCCTGGCTGGGCACTCCAAGCCAATCCTGACGCTGCTCTGAGCAGCGTCAGGATTGGCCGCAGGGCAGGCTTGGAGTCTGTGACTGCCTGTGCTGCTCTGAGCAGCATCAGGATTGGTGGCGGGGCAGGCTTGGAGTCTGTGCCTGCCTGCAGTGACGGGAGCAAGAGGAGCGGTGCACCAGCCCCCGCCCCTTCTGACCAAAGCGAACCACTACTGCATGCTGCATGCAACATCTGATGTCACACGCAACATCTTATGTCACACGCAACATATTTTGTGCTAACACACAACATAACAGCACCTTGCTTTGGGGCTATCATCTTTGGGTGTGCATTGCAAAACATGACCTTGGCAATCGGTTGTTGATTATCCAGCATGTGCTTTCACTTTAACCTTGAGGTACTTTTCCATTTATCTACAATGATACATGTTTGATGCCTTCCCCTTACTATATTTTTGAACATAAGGAAAATATAAACTAATTCATGTCAAATTAGCTTACCCTGTACAAAGGAGGCAGTGGAAGTTATCTTTCACAGTGCAGTATCTTTCATGTAGAGGTGATATGCCTTTCTGGAGCTTTTGATAACAATTAGACCATTATTTACTTCCAGGAAGTTTGAAGATACCTTACTCCATCCCTAAATACTAGGTTCATCATGGTAAGTGATAATATACGTCAACCTTTCTCTTTCCTCCATATAAAGAAGATCCTATTTCACCTTGGAAACAAAGGAGGAAATTATTTGACTCTTGGTATTTAGCCACTGGGAGTGAAAAAAATGTCCATTTGTTAGGATACAAGCTGTATTTTTACACAGTTAAGAGGGTAGGGACATTTATGAAACTTTGGATGAAATGTCCAGTGGAAATGCAGAAGGTGAACCTTTTATTGCATCTGAGATATATGTCGGAATGTTAGAATAACATTTTTGTTTATTAGAACTCAAAGTAGATTTGATTAGGTAGGTACTTTAATTGTATCCCAAAAACTATCAGCAAGAACATGGGAGTTTGGTGATCTCACACATTCCTTAATCAAGGATCAATTGGTTAGGTGTACCAACAACCAAAAGGTTCAAGAAGAGTTATTGGCTAAAACCCTTGAGTTAAAGGAAGCAGGACCTATCGTTGAATGTATGGAGAATAACACATTTTGGGTAAACGAAATTAGAGATACAAGGAGCAATTTAAAATTGGAAGCTAAAGAGTAAGTATGTGAAGTTGCTTTTGAATGTACTTGTTGTTATGTGAAATTATAGCAAGACTTCAACTGATGTTAAGGATATTATGGATAACAAAAGGAAGTGTGTTATGTGCTGTAGTGAATGTAACAAAATTTCTGTTGACAGTAAGGATACAAAGGAAAACAAGGACAGAAGTATCAGATGTGGCAGTGAGCGACACTACTCAAACTTCTTGGATGTTTTGCAAGAAATTCCACTAGCAAACAAGTAGCAAAAAGGATCACTATGCAAGAGTTTGCAGGGGTGATAAAGTTCAAAGTGTTGGGGTTACTGAAGGTGAAAAAAAGTTGTTCTGTGTAAGCAGAAGTATGTCAAAGTTGACAATCATCCTATTTCCAAGCCTGAATGTGAAATTCTTGTGGATGGTAAACAAAAACCACTATTGGTGGATTGTGGTTCACCCTATACTATGAGTGGGCATAGAAGTTGGGACAAACAGTTTGGTGAAGACAATATGGCATTACTTCCTCCAGATATCAATGCTGTGGGATATGGAGGAGCTAAAAAAGAGGTGCTTAAATACACTATTCTGAAAATCAAATTTAGAGATTGAGAGACAGTAGGTAAGGCTTATGTTGCCAAACGAGGTGATAACTGATTAGCTTGCCAACAACAAGGCGATATGGGAATTATTGGTTCTGGGAAGCAGATTTTCTAGTTGACATACTGAATTGGATGAAACCATGATGCAAGAATTCTCTGATGTGTTTTAGAAAGAGTTGGGATTATTGAAGGCTTTGAGCATAAGGTTATTTTGAAGAAGAATGCCACACCATATATACACAAAATAAGGAAGGTTCCCATTCTGATTTAAGGTCCTGTCAAGGAAGAATTACAGAGAATGTTTATATTTGGAGTGATAGGGGAGACTGAGGTGGTCATTGCAACCCTGGCAGACGGTGTTAAAGCGGCGGTAAGACCGCCAACAGGCCGGCGGTAAAAAAATTGGAATTACGACCGTGGCGGAAACCGCCAACAAAGACAGCCACTTTAACACACCGACCGCCACGGCAGTACAGACAAACAGCTTGGCGGTCACCGCCAACAGACAGGCGGAAGACAATGTACCGCCCACAGTATCACAACCTACCAATCCTCCACCTTTTCCGGGGCGGATTCCCCGTGGACAAAAACACGGCGGAAACAGGACTTCGAAGGGAAAACGCTCACCTCTACATACCCCACGAGGAATCCGGACGCCATGGAACCCGAACTGCACATCCTGCCAGCCCTCATCTTCTTGCTCCTCTACTAGGAGCACAAACGCCGGCAGCGAAGAAAACGGTGAGTACTGCACCTATGACACAGGGGAGGGGGTGGGAACACAGGGACACACACAGGCAAACACCTCTGTCCTGCTAAGGACAGAGGTAGTGGATGGGAATATCCACTGGTTCTGGAGGGGGCTCTGTGCCCAGAGTGCTTCATCCTGCTCATGACGGACTCAGTAGCATCAGTGCCCTTGGCACTCATGGGCCAGCGGTGCCTGTAGCAGCGGTGCCCTGTTCAGCGGTGCTTGTAGCGGTGGTGCCCTGTTCAGCGGTGCTTGTAGCGGTGGTGCCCTGTTCAGTGGTGCATGAAGCGGCGGTGCCCTGTTCCGCGTACTTGTAGCGGCTGTGCCCTGTTCAGCGGTGCTTGTAGCGGCGGTGCCCTGTTCAGAGGTGCACGAGGCGGCGGTGCCCTGTTCAGCGGGGCTTGTGCTGGCGGTCCTCTCTGTCCCAGCGGGGCTTGTGCTGCTGGTCCTCTCTAGCCCAGCGGGACTTGTGCTGGCGGTCCTCTCTAGCCCAGCGGGGCTTGTGCTGGCGGTGGCCACCTAGGCAGCAGGGCAGGTGCTGGCGGTGGCCTCCTGGGCAACGGGGATGATGGCAGTGGCCTCCTGGACAGCAGGGATGATGGCGGTGGCCTCCGCCGTACTGTTCTTCCCAGACTTTCCGGGTTTCTTGTGGCCCTTCCCCACCTTGGAAGGTGTTGCAGCTGACTCCACACTCCCACCAGGACCCCTGGGAGCGGCTTTGGTGGCTGGAGTCTTTCCCCTCTCCCGCCAGGCACTGGCCAACTTTTGATGCTTGACAGGTGGTGGACTGTCCGTGCTGTGGCTCCGTGCCACACTGGCTGCCCTGGTGGCCGGTGCACTCCAGATTCCGGTGACTACAGGCACCACTGGTCCCGGAGATGTTGTGGCTGAGGTGCTAGGTTGGGACCTGGAGAGTCGGGCCCTAGGACACAGACGGGGTGGAGGAGGTGTGGGAAAGAGGTCAAGGTTGGACAGGAAAAGTTTTTGGGAGACACTGGGATGGGTAGCTGGAGGGGGTTTGGAAGTGGAGGAAGAGGTTGTGGTTGTAGGAGGTACTCGTTTGGTGACTTTGGGTAAAGGTGCATGCGCTGGAGGCTGTTGTGAGGTGGATGGCTGTTGGGTGGGTGTGTGCCTGCGTTTGTGTATCTTGGGAGGTGGCGTCACAGGCACACTGGGAGAGGACACAGGGGACGTGTGAATGGTAGTGGGGGTGGTGACTGCACGTGAGCGTGGGTGTGCTGGTGATGGCAGTAGTGGCTGTAGATGTAGTGCATGAAGGTGTGAGTGTAGATGAGACTGGGAGGGAGGAGGGAGACGAGGAGGAGGGGGACACAGTGGAGGCAGTGGATGTTGGTGTGTCTTCATGTGTCTGATGCTTGCGTGAGTGCCTGTGGAATGTGTGGTGCTTATGTTTGCCTGAGCTTCCCTTGTGTGCTGACGTGTGTGCATGCTGGTCTGAAGGTGTGCTTGGGATAGGCTGGGGTACAGGGGATTGGGTCTGGGTGGAGGAAGTTGGAGGGGGAAGGCTAGAGACAGGGACAATGGCTGCCATCAGTGCTGAGGCCAGAGTCTGAAAAGCTCGCTGAAGGGCCGCCTGACCAGAATGAATGACCTCCGGGAATGCATTTGTTTGTTGCAACTACCTTTCGGCACCCTGGATGTCATTCAAAATGGTAGACTGCCCAACAGTGAGGGACCTGAGGAGGTCAATGGCCTCCTCATTGAGGGCAGCAGGGGTGACTGGGGCAGGGGCTGAGGTGCCTGGGGCGAAGGTGATGCCCACCCTCCTGGGTGAGCGGGCACGGGGCAAAGGCTGAGGGGCTGCTGGGAGGGCGGTGCTGGTAGGGGGGGGTGGCAGCTGTACCTGTAGATGCGGGGGGCACAGATGTTGCCACCACCACAAGGGAGCTCCCATCAGAGGACGAGTCCGTGTCGCTGGTCTCAGCTCCTGTCCCTGCCGTGGAGCTCCCCTCGTCCTCTGTCCCACTGGTGAAGTCAGACTCCGTAGTGTCGCCCTCCAGGGCCATGTGGGATGCAGCTCCCTCGTGCTCCGGTGCCACTGCTCCTCCTCCTGATAATGCTAATGCACACAAGAACAGGGAGACCACAAAAAGGGGACGACGACAGAAGAAAGACATGTTCATTGCATGCATTACCGCTACCGTTGGCGGACACGACAGACACAGAAGCCCCCTGCACTACGCCGCGCTCTTGGGCTCCACTGTTCAATCCCTGGGAAATGTCCTACTAGGCTATGGACGACATCTGCACACAGGGATGACACAGGGGCATGACTAGGTGTACTTGCCACTCTACAGAGGTGGGGTGGGGTGCCACATGGGCTGCCTTACGGAGGGACCTTGCCGACTAAACTCGCCCTGGCCTAGGGAAACCCACAGCCCACCTCCCCCACCCAGACACCTCCACTGCGCGCAAAATCAAAAGGATGAGAGTGTACTCACCCCCTTGTTGCTGCTGTGATGCCCTCAAGCGCCCATCCAACTCCGGGTACGCCACCGCCAGGATTCTGAACATCAGGGGGGGTCATGGTGCGACGGGCACCCCTCCCACATTGGGAGGCCATCCCCAGCTGAGCCTCCGCCGTCTTCTTGCTCCAGCCGCGAATGTCCTCCCATCTTTTCCGGCAGTGGGTGCTCCATCTGTGGTAGACCCCGAGGGTTTGGACGTCCTTGGCGATGGCACGCCAAATATCTTTTTTCTGGTGGGCGCTGACCTACATGAATTGTACATGGGAAAAAGAAAAGTTATTACCAACTGCACCGTCACAGTCATTGGCCCCATCCCTACCCTTGCCATGTGGCACATGCACTCACCGTCGTTTCATGCACGCCGCAATCTCCCCCCCCTTCTTACATCCACCCCACTCCACACAGGCATAGCCCATACAGCATGCTCCCAGTGTACTTACCTGTTTGTCTGGAGGACCGTAGAGTAGCGTGTACTGGGGGAGGACCCCGTCCACGAGTTTCTTCAACTCCTCCGATGTGAAGGCAGGGGCCCTTTCCCCAGACACTCGAGCCATTGTCTCTTCCAGACCAAGGTCACAGCAGCACTTGCAGTGTAGGTATCGAGTGATTGAACAGATAGAAAATGGCGGTCACGTCCGCGGCGGTGCATACTGTCACCGCCGGCGTACATCGTCATTGGCTCCTGGGACCCATAGGGTCCAATGTTAACCAATGCAGCATTTCGAGCACCTACCGCGACGGTGTACAATGCCAGCGCAGTTACCTCACATCCCATTGTCCCACTTTAGAGGTCAGGCAGCCGCCATTTCAGGGACCCATGGCTTCATTTTTAAGTGTGTCACACATACCTAGGCCTAGACTCAACACACATACAGCCCACTTTTCGGATTAGGATTTGTGTTCTGTGTAAGCTGTGGGTACATACCACTGAGTTGTTTGACTCTGTGCTCGCTGTTGTCCTTCATAGGCACCGTCCGCTGGGACATGTGAGGAGATGGCAGCATCCTCCGGTGTAAAGACCGCTGGTGGACCTGTCGACACTGGAGGAAAGACATGTGATCATCACATACAGGCTTGACCGTGCCACAATGCAGGAACTGTGTCCCCAGCTGGAGCCAGACCTGATGTCAGCTATCCGCCATCCCACAGGAATCCCCCCTCAAGTGCAGGTGCTGTCAGTGCTCCATTTCCTTGCAAGTGGGTCATTTCAAACAACAGTGGCCATAGCATCAGGGATGTCCCAGCCTATGTTTTCAAACGTGTTGTCCACAGTGTTGTCTGCCATTCTGAAACACATGCGGAGCTACATCGTTTTCCCTCAGGTGGAGGATTTGCCTACAGTGAAAGGTGATTTCTATGCCCTGGGACATATCCCCAACATCATAGGTGCCATTGATGGGACCCATGTGGCTTTGGTCCCCCCCGCAGGAGTGAACAGGTGTACAGAAACCGGAAGAGTTATCATTCCATGAATGTGCAGATGGTGTGTTTGGCAGACCAGTACATCTCCCATGTGAATGCCAAGTTCCCTGGCTCAGTGCATTACGCCTACATCCTGCGGAATAGCAGCATCCCTTTTGTGATGGGTCAACTCCAGAGGCACCGTGTGTGGCTATTAGGTGAGCACCTGGAAGCAAGACAGTGGGAATGGTTGTCTGGGTCTGGGGTTATCCCTACAGGTTAGTGTGTGTCTAACAGTTGTCCCTCGCCATTTGCAGGTGACTCTGGTTACCCCAACCTGTCATGGCTACTGACCCCAGTGAGGAATCCCAGGACAAGGGCAGAGGAACGCTACAATGAGGCCCATGGGCGAACACAGCGGATAATCGAGCGGACCTTCGGCCTCCTGAAGGCCAGGTTCTAGTGCCTCCATATGACAGGTGGATCCCTATTCTACTCACCAAAGAAGGTGTGCCAGATCACCGTGGCCTGCTGTGTGCTTCACAACTTGGCTTTGCGACGACAGGTGCCTTTTCTGCAGGAGGATGGTCCAGATGGCGGTGTTGTTGCAGCTGTGGAGCCTGTGGACAGTGAAGATGAGGAAGCAGAAGAAGAGGACATGGACAACAGGGACTCTGTGATCCTGCAATATTTCCAGTGAGACACAGGTAAGAATACAAACCTGCCTACTACATATAGTTTAACACTACTACCTCTCTACTGTCTGTCTTTTTCACCCAGTGTATGGTCACTGAGACTGACTCCAGATTGTTTTGTGCTTCAAGGGTGTTTATTTAAGTGTAAAATATTGGGGGGGGGTTGCAAAATGGTGAGGGGTGATGGTGGAGGAATGTCCATGGCAGAGTCCAGTCTATTAGTCTCACAGGTGCATTGCCCAAATGGGCATAGGAAGTGGAGCTGGGGCAGTTTAAGGATGGAAAGGGTGCCAAAGTGGGACAGAAGGATGACATTCAGGGTGGTCTCATTTCTTGGCGGGGGTCTTGCCATCGTTCTCTGTCTTTGTCCTGGATCTCAGGGACCGTTTGCGGGGTGGTTCTCCCTCTGCAGGGAGTGGGGTGCTGGTGTGGTGGTCCTGTGGTGGTGCCTCCTGTCCACTAGCGCCGGAGGAGGTGGTGGGCAGTTCATCTTCCATGCTAGTGTCAGTGGCCCCTTGTTGTGCTACAGTGTCCCTCCTGGTGTTGAGTACTTCCTTCAGCACCCCTACGATGGTGCCCAGGGTGGAATTGATGGATCTGAGTTCCTCCCTGAAGCCCAAATACTGTTTCTCCTGCAGGAGCTGGGTCTCCTGAAACTTGGCCAGTATCGTTGCCATCGTCTCCTGGGAGTGGTGGTAGGCTCCCATGATGGAGGAGAGGGCCTCGTGGATAGTGGGCTCCCTTGGCCTGTCCTCCCCCTGTCACACAGCAGCCCTCCCAGTTCCCCTGTGTTCCTGGGCCTCCGTCCCCTGGACCGTGTGCCCACTGCCACTGCCCCCAGGTCCCTGTTGTTGTTGGGGTGGTGGGTTAGCCTGGGTTCCCTGTAGTGGTGGACACACTGCTGATTGACGTGTCCTGGGTATAGAGTTATGGGCACGCTGGGTGGGTGCTGTGCTGGTGTTTCCAGAGGGGGGAAGCTCTGTGGTGGCCTGTGACTGTGTCAGGGGAACCGACTGTCCCGAGGTCCCCGATGGGCCGGGCTGGTCATCTAGATCCAGTTGGACAGAGCTGCTGTCATCACTGTGGACCTCTTCTGTTGGTGGTGTGGACATGTGTGGACCCTCCTGTCCCGTGACGTTGGGTAGGGGTCCTGCAGGGGTATAAAAGGATGTTTATTACATCTGTGTGTGTCATGGTGTGCAATGGGTGGGTGACCGTGTACCCCAGTGCTTGCAATCCTGTGTGGGACCTTGTATGATGATGGTTTAGGGGGGTGTATGGGCATGCAGAGGGCATGCTTTGGTGATGGGTGTTCATGCTTTGGTGTTGCATGCAGGGCTTGGTGTTGGGATGTGTGGTTTGTGATAGTGGGACATCTGTGAGGAGTTGGAGTGATGGGGGTGAGGGTGGGGGTATGTGATGGCATGCAGGTAGGGTGGGGGATGTAATAGTTAAGATTTGACTTACCAGAGTCCATTCCGCCATCTACTCCTGAAAGGCCGTCAGGATGCAGAATCGCCAAGACCTGCTCCTCCCATGTTGTTAGTTGTGGGGGAGGAGGTGGGGGTCCGCCGCCAGTCCGCTGAACCACAAGGTGGTGTCTTGAGACCACAGAACGCACCTTCCCCCATAGGTCGTTCCACCTCTTCCTGATGTCATCCCGATTTCTTGGGTGCTGTGCCACTGCGTTGACCCTGTCCACTATTCTTCGCATAGCTCCATCTTCCTTGCAATGGAGGTGTGCTGCACCTGTGATCCAAATAGCTGTGGCTCTACCCGGACGATTTCCTCCACCATGACCCTGAGCTCCTCCTCCGAGAACCTGGGGTGTCTTTGCCGTGCCATGGGGTGGTGTGGGTGATGTGTGGAGTGGTGTGTGTGGTGATAGGTGTGCTGATATGTAGTGGGGTGTTGTGTGAGGTGCGTGGAAGTTATGTGGGCGATGGTGTTGTGTTGCCTGTGGATGCTAGTATTGTTGATGGTGGTGTCTCTCTCTGTAATTCTTTCTCAATTGTTGTCGTAGGGGTTTGTGAGTGATGTGGGTGTGTGTTTTATATTGTATTGGGTGTGAGGGAGTGGTGTGTGTATGTGTATTAGGTGTGTGTATTTCGATTTGTCCAAGTGGCTGTGTTTTGTATGTGTGTGTGTATTTTGAGCGCAGCGGTGTGTACCGCCAATGGAATACCGCGGTTGAAAGACCGCCGCGTGGATTCGTGGGTCGTGATAGTGTGGGCGTATTTCTGTTGGCGTGACGGTGGAGGTTTTGTTTTCGCCAGTTTATCACTGACCTTTGGTGTGGCGGACTTGTGTGGGTGTCTGAATTTTGGCGGATTCCGTGCTGTGGGTCATAATAGCTGTGGTGGATTTCCGCACCGCGGCGGTGTGTTGGCAGTCTTCTGCACGGCGGTAAGCGGCTTTTATCACCAATGTTGTAATGAGGGCCTGAGTCTTTAAGTGGTTTGTTCCAGTGGTTTTGGCTTCCAAGGATGGTAACACAAAAATAAGGATGTGTGTACATTTACGTGATCTGAATAGACATATTTGGGTAGACCACCATCCCTTACCTAATATTGCAGAGACCCCTTCCATGTTTAAACTAGTTTAACCTTTTAATGTGATAGATTTGTCTTCAGCATACCTTTCCATGTTGATCAAGGTATCTCACCTCATTCATCACAACTTTGGGTGCTTAAAGATTTATGCAGATGCCTTTTGGATGGCTTCCACAGTTGCATGTTTCCAAAGAGTAATGAAAAGACTGATGGAGAGCATCCCAAAAGTACTCTATTTCCAAGATGACATTTGGATTTGACAACATTTCAAAGTGGAACATGATGCACTTTTGAGACTACTTTTGAGATTAGAAGGATGCTGGGTTTTCATTAAAAAGGAAAACATGTGAGGCTGGTGTAACATCTTTCGCATATAAAACTCAAAATGGAGTTGGCTAAGAGCATTATGGTGGCATGGTACCAAAAATCGTGAATAGGGATGATCTTTCTTGGGGCTTACTAAATTGTGTCTCAAATTCATACAGAGATTTGCATTTCAGCCTTTGAGATTATTATTGAAGAAAGGTGTGAAGTTTGATTGGTCAGAAAATTGTGCCCAAGCTTTTCATTCAACCAAAAGGAGTAGTCATGCTTTCTAACACTGGAGCATTTTCATACGTGCAAGAGCACTATAGTGGCCACTGATGCTAGTCTTTATGGTTTGGGAGCAATGCTCTCACAAGTGGTGGATGGAGAGAAGAAGGTAGTTGCATTTGCCGCACGCTTACTCAAGGGAGCTGCTTAGTGAGTGTGAAGCTTTAACGATTGCTTGCTCCATTCATCATTTCAAGTTCTTCCTGTAGGGAATACCTTTCACTGCGGTCTGTGGTCATCGTCATTTGGCATAGATTTTCTCATGCAGAGATAGTGGATGTTTAACTCCCTGATACGTCAATGGTCAAAGGGATTTTCTGAATTTAATTTTGTGGTGGAATAATAAACTGGGAATAGGTAAGAATGCTGCGGACTGTCTTTCCCGCTTTAGTTTGAATGATGCTGTTGATTACCATCTTGCCAAAACACAATATATTGGTGTTAAAGAGGTAGATTCAGTGGGTTGGACTAAGGAGAATGCTATCAATAAGAATGAGTGGAACTGTGTAAAAGACTGATGTGAAATTAAGACTGGTAAGTAGTTATGTGGTGAAAGGTTGGCCAGACATTCATGATGTTCCTGTTTCTGTAAAGGGTTATTGTAATGTGCGCAATTGACTGTATATAGTGGACAGTGATCTTCTAAGATGAGAAAGAATAGAACCACAATTGAACTTGACTGATCCGGTGCATGAGGGACATCTAGGTAGACATTTAACAAAGGCATGGTTAGGCGAAAGGTATTGGTGGCTTGGACTAGATCCTCATGTTGAAAATTGCTGGCAATGTTCTAATAGTGACATAAATAAGGAGGCAAGGTCTTTAGCTCTTGTGGAGGTGCCATCTGAACCGTGGACCAAATTAGGTTGAGACATTTTGGGTCCCTTTGAATGTCTTCCTCAAAGTGAGGGATATGTTTTGTTTTTAGTAGACTACACTTTTAAATGGATAGTAACAAAGTGTGTACATACAGTGAATACAATAACAATAATCATATTTCTGAAAGATAAATATGCATTTGAAGGTATGTCAAAGTCAATTATTACTGATGATGTCCAGTTTGTTTATCTGGAAATGGGTGAATGTTTAAAGGATTTGAAGGATTTGTCAACTGTGCATTTGAAAACTGTGCTGTATTCACCTCCAGCCAATGGATTTGCTGAAAGAATGAACAGCATGGTGAAAGATTATGTTAAAAGATCTTTGGAATATACAATTCCTCTCAAAGATGAGTTATGTGAGACTTGATGGGCTCATCATAATGCTCCCAATAGTGTGAGATTAAAGTATTCTTTCTTAACCTTGAAAGAGAGGTTATCATATTCTAAGCTCAATCCTGCCTGGTTGAAGATTTGACGTAAAATGTTAAAATCAAAGTTATTGGATGAACATATGGTCTCTTCTAGGAGGAAGAAATACCAAGAAAAGTATAAAGTTTGGATTGATCAAAAGCATTCTGGGACACAAGTTTCCTGGAAGATGGGTGAGATATTACTTGAGAAGAAACCTGGACTGATTAAGAGAGTCAATTCTAAATTTATGGGCCCATTTGTAATAAGCCAAGTGAAAAAACATGTGCTTTACCTAGATTCTGGCTATATCTTGAGCATGTCCACATTAGTAAAAACCAGTTCAGTTAAAAATGGTATTGAAGTTCAAAAGAATTCTGTAACTGGTGAAGATAATATGTAAGCATTCAGGAAGAGAATTAAGCAGAGGCCTAGATGGTGCCAGATTTTCTAATCAATTCTTTTTTTTTCAACTTTTCGCTGCCATATCTCAGTGTGAAATTGTTGGTATCCTTGGTATTACTTTCCCCTACTTTCTCCTTATACATTCATGTTATGTAGTTTCACATTAATTTGCACTTTTTTGTTTTTGTTTATTTTCAGCTTCTATTATTAGGGGGAAAGATATGTTGCAATTGCTGTTCATGCTGTGAGATCATGTTGTTGTAGAACTTAGAAGTGGTATTTAGAATATAACTAAATATGATATTCTAAATAAGTCAGCCGGAGGTACAGCTGCTTATGGCATGGTTGGTGGTTCATTACTGGACTTTATTGCAATAAACATCCTTGGAAACACCACTCTGCATCTTAGATTAAACTTCTTAACACAATGGGAAAATAATCTATTCACTGAGGGTCCAAATGAGTGGTCTTGTGGAGATTCATTAGGCTTATGGGTTCGGGATGGTCAGTCCTCACCTCTTCTTTACAAGAGGTCCTTACCTGCAGCTCAGCCTCCAAGGTTGGAGGGATGGGACTAATGCCTTCTCTCATTGGTTGACCTTAGATCAGCCAATGAGGGAAGGCAGCAGTCCTAAGCCTTGTAGGTCCCAAGAGGGTAAAGATTGCTACCTTCCCTCACTGGCTGACCTCCCGACTTTGTCACAGAGTGGGATGGGGTCAGTGAGACTGCTGATCCCACTCCACTCTGTGATGAGGTGTCACTGATTGACACTCACCTGGCTTAAAACTGAAGTGCCCAGGATAGAGGCAATGAGTGACACTACCACTTGTCATCAAGGGAGAGGGTCTTTAAGACCTTTGCTGAGCTGAGGAGGTCATGCCCACAGGAGCTGTGACCTCTCCAGCCCGCCAAAGTTCAGCTCAGACAGCCAAGAACATGCGCAAACAGCTCATTTCTAGCTCCTGGTAGCCTTACAGGAAAATGAAGAGTGTCTGTCAGGCAGACCTTTGCTCAGTCTGACAGACAGTCTTCCTGAGGGGCAAAAACGAGGGGGCGCTGCCCCTCAGCCCCAAAGGTCAGGCCGCAGCTGGATGTCATCAAAGCCAGCAAAAGGGTCTCTGCAGGACAAAAGGTGATGCAAAAGCAATGAAACCTGTATTGTGGGATCTTTGTACATTCTCTTTTGCAGATTAATATCGGAGTTTGTTCCATCGATCAAGCTGAGTAACATAGCATCAGGTGGTATATAAAGACATATCTGTGTCCTTTCGCTGCTTCCATTATGGCATTTTAGATCACCCTGCCAGCTCATGGAAACCTATTTCATGTCCACTGTAGTACAGTGTACCTGTCCAATAGCCATGATCTTTTCAGATCCAAATACCACCCCCAAGGCAGAGGCTAAAGTGTCAGTGTCAGTAATAATATAGGCAACTGTTATGAGCTGATGTTGCTATAATGCATCCTCTCCATAGATCTCCGATTCCTGCTGCTCAGTGTGTGTGTGTGTGTGTGTGTGTGTGTGTGTGTGTGGTGGGGCATTTACCTGTCACCTAAGAGGCTTAAAAGTCACACATATGGAGACTGAAAAAACAAAGAGAAGAGAGGTTGAAGTCTTATGGAGAGAAGAGAAACTCCCTGAAAGCCGGACCCGTGTCTTTTACACCAAGCATCCTACCATCAACAGAAGAGTAAGGGTGTTTGACCGAAGTACGCAGATTGAGCATGACTGATGTGACCGGTGTAATCCATGCCAATGTTGTGTGAGTTGGCTTGTACAACGTTTCATTTGCTTTATCAAAACTTGCTGTGGGGAGTGAACTGGCAGCATGTAAAGAGATGCCGGTGGGTGAGATTGGTGACCCTTGTGGAGACGAGGCAGATGATGTGAGCACGAGACAGGTGTGCCACAGTATTATTTATTTTTAATGAGGCTAGCGCAACACGCTGTCAACTAAGGCATTAGCAAGCCTCTGAGGGGCGGGGGAGTGCATGTCCTCTTACCCTTATAGTGCAAGTGTCTAATGCGGCATTTGAATTGGCCAATAGACTGCAATTCACTGCTCCTGACAATATGAGAGCGGCGTCTGTTGGCGGTTTTCGCGGAAGCTGCAAGGCTGGCATGCGTTGTTCTTAGAATTTCACGCATGTGCTAGTGCGGCAATAGCGAGCACCCCTGCGGCTGTCCAACATTACAAGCGCATAAGATGCACTAATTGCAGGTGACTCATGGATGTAACTGCCACTGCTGTGTCAACAGGAAGCGGGAAGCAAGGGAACAGGAAATGGAGTACAACGTGCATCGAAACCTGAATAAAGGAATAAAGGGCCATATGTACGAACACTTTTTCACATAGACACAAAATGGGTAAAAACCTTTGCTACATCTGGCCCAAAGATTTTAACGTGCAGAGTGGCCGTCAGATCCCATTTTACCGCAAGTGCAAGTAGAATTAAAGGCCTAAACACGCGGTTCATGTTATCCATTGTTTGAAATACCATGAAGTGGTTACTGTGCATGGGGGCAACATGCAGTCACTACCTAGTTAAATGGACTGAAGAGCATCTTTGAACAGTACCGGTGATCACTTGAGAAACCAGTGAGGTACTGGAGAGAGACTGTGATTTTATTGCACTGGCATTGTGTTATGTGAGTTTGGGTGAGATGTAACTCACCAGTGAGGAGGATTTAGAACTCGCTGCCAGTGAATAAGCTTTAATGCTATGCCAAATTGTTTTTATTTCAATGCAATGTGGCGATTTTACACAATGCCATTCACATTTTGTGAAATGCCATTCTAAGGCTGTTGTTTGTATAGTTCTGGGAGGAGGTATATTTGCTTATTTGAGCTATGCGGTGTGTTTACATGTTGCATAGTGTGTAGTTTTGAGGGTGTGCAGGTTTTTGGATGAGTGTGGGGTGAACGAAACCCATTGTTAATTTCACAAGATGCCCTGTGTGTTGGGATGAGTGAGGGTTGAAAAAGACCTATTTTGAGGGTTGAAAGACACCCATGGTTAATTTCACAAGATGCCCTGTGTGTTGGGATGAGTGAGGGTTGAAAGAGACCTATTGTGAGGGTTAAAAGACACCATTGTTAATTTTCACAAGATACCCTGTGTGTTGGGATGAGTGAGGGTTGAAAGAGACCCATTGAGAGGGTTGAAAGACACCCATTGTTAATTTCACAAGATGCCCTGTGTGATGGGATGAATGAGGGCTAAAAGAGATCCATTGTGAGGGTTTTAAGACACCCATTGTTAATTTCGCAAGATGCCCTGTGTCTGGGGATGAGTGAGGGCTGAAAGAGACCAATTGTGAGGGTTGAAAGACACTCATTGTTAATTTTCAAAAGATGCCCTTGTGTGTTGGGATGAGTGCAGGCTGAAAGAGATCCATTGAGAGGGTTGAAAGACACCCATTGTTAATTTCACAAGATGCCCTGTGTCTTGGGATGAGTGAGGGCTGAAAGAGACCAATTGTGAGGGTTGAAAGACACTCATTGTTAATTTTCAAAAGATGCCCTTGTGTGTTGGGATGAGTGCAGGCTGAAAGAGATCCATTGAGAGGGTTGAAAGACACCCATTGTTAATTTCACAAGATGCTCTGTGTGTTGGGATGAGTGAGGGTTGAAAGAGACCCATTGCAAAGGTTGAAAGCCACCCATTGTTATTTTCACAAGATGACCTGTGTGTTGGGATGAGTGTGGAGTGAAGTGGTTATGTATCCCTGTTCTTGTTAAGTTTAAGCGGAAGAGGGTATACCGTTTAGCCTGCATGGGATATGCAGTTTAGGATGGGTGTTGCGTGTGTTGCACCCTGATGTTGCTACAGTCCTTCCTAAGGGATTAGGGAGAGGTTTTGGGGGCATGTGTGTTGAACTCTAATGTTACATTGGTCCTGCATGCAATATGCAGTATAACATGGGTGTTGTGTGTTGCACCCTGATGTAGTATGAGTCCTTCCTACCGGGTTAAGGATTAGTGGGTGCAGTACAGGGTGCATGTCCCTGGTCCTCCAATGCATTTATCTGTCCTGTTAATTAAGGAATGTAATGGCATTTTTCTTGCTTAATGATTTATATGTTTGAATATTTACAGAATACATTGATTGTTGTAATTTCCATCTTACAGCCTGTTGTATTTTCGTTTATTTCTCTGAGGTGAGGGAATGTGTTATGACCTGATGTTGCTTAAATGCATCCTCTCCATAGATCTCAGTTCCCTGCTGCTCAGCCAGTGTGTCTGCTGATGAGAGTGTCAGGTGGAGAGAGTGGGCTGAGCAGTAAGGCTGCTGCTCCTGGTGGGGAATATACCTATTTACCTGTAACCTGTGGCCTACAAGATTTGTTAACCAATCTAAATATTTAACCTACATGACAGGCTACCTGACTTCCTGCTTACAAGAGAGACATCTTTATTTACACCAGAAGCCATCTGGTTAAGATTTCACCTAAAGTGGATTGTAGCTCAATCCATAGTGGCTTTGCTGTCCTGTGAGTACCTATTCCCTGTAATGACATAAAATGACACATTTTATATTAAAACAGATTACTTCTGAATAAATCTCCTTCAGTCGGCATCCGGAAATATACATAATCTTCCTCAGGACCTGTTAACACGTACAATAATGCCACCAGTAATGGTGCAGGGCTACCAACTGAGCTGGCAAATTGATTTTGTGAGTTTGTCATTGGCAAAGCAGTAATCATCAGGTGAGGAGTTTGAAACCCGGAAGGCCGACTCAGCCTTCCAACCTTCAGAGGTCAGTAAATGAACATTATACAGCACTTACAAATAACAGAAATTTTATATTAAGTACTGCATATGAAACAAGTTGTTATGGTTTTACACTTGCATGTAAGGATGTTTTGATAAAAGATATATATTGCTACTAACAGATTTTGCAGCATTATCATTTTAAGAATTATTACACCTGTACATATTACAGAAAAACTGTAGATGCATTGCAAGCAACTTTTACCCATGTACCTATGGTGACTTTTCACTAGGTCTCAACCTCACAATAATAGATATGGCTCCTCTTGGGAGACTCATTGCCCCTGAAATCCTTTCTCAGTGCTTCATCAGGATATAGGCCCTCATTATAACACTGGCGGTAAAAACCGCCTACCCCCACGGCGACGGCAGCTAAAAGACCCTTGCCGCGGCTACCAGCCGTCTGCCGAATTATGACCGTAGCTGGAATCCCGCCAGAAGGGTGGCGGAATTCCGGCTGCGGCTCTGGCTGCGGCTCTGGCTGCGGATGGCGTTAAGGTGGCGCTGCCATCTCCTGCCAGAGGACCCCCTGAAATCAGGTAAGTCGGGTGCTTCGACAGGGGAGGAGGGTGTTGTGTGTGTGTGTGTGTGTGGGGTGTGTGTGAATGATTGTGTGTGCGTGAATGTGGGTGTGTGTTGCGTGTTGTATGTGCGTGCATGTATGGATGTGTGAGTGCGTGTATGTTGTGTTGTGTGAATGCGTGTGTGCTTGTATGTATTTCATTGAGTGTGGATGTGAATGTGAATGGATGTATGCCTTCATGGGTGAATGTGGGTATGAATGTATATGAGTGTGTATGATGGTGCGTGAAGATGCGTGTATGTTGGGGGGATGGGTCTGGAGTGGGAGAGGAGGTGGGGGGGAACAAGGGGGAAACCAGGGGAGAGGGCGGGGAAGACCCCTGTCAGTGACAGGGAAGGAATTCCCTGTCACTGATAGTGCCTACCGCCATGGTTTTCGTGGCAGTTAGGAGGACACGAAAACCATGGCAGTAGGCGGGGTCATAATCCTGCAGGCGGCCTAGTGACGGCCACCTGGACGGAGAATGAAGTCTCCAGTCCGGCAGCTGTTACCACTGTGGCGGATGGAGTGGTACATTGGCGGTTTGGCTTGAGCCAAACTGCCAATGTCACATTATGGGGAAAAGTACCGCCAGCCTGTTGGCAGTACTTTTCTCCATTTTACCGCCGTCCGCCGGGGTCATAATGACCCCCATAGTCTTTCTTAATTACTTTAAGGGCTGACAATGCGCATTATATATATCTGCAATGGTTCAGCTCCAAAGAGCCAGTGGAAAACATCTGCAAAAAGCTTGCATAGCATTACTCCTATGGCTTAGAGCAAATTTCAGTCTTTTTAGAGATTCAGAAAGAATTCCAAGTCCAATCCTTGCACACTGCAAGAAGGATAGATTTTCAAAACTACTTTTAGGTAAAAATGGACTTATGCAGAGCTTCTACCTGGTGGAAAGGTCTGCACACAGAAATATATCCCACTGATCTGGTACACATTTTCTTGCTGTTGTTTTTGTCGATAAAATGTTTCCTCATGTGATGTAACCTCTTCATTTGTACCACCCCATTTGCACCCTAGCTGCAAGGGGTGGAGGAAAGCCCACACATACGTGTTTGCAAGTCTGTCTCTCGAGAGCCACTCAAAAATATATTCACAAACTTACCATCAATCCTAACCTTGGGACTGCGAAACTTCAATCACATTGATGACATTTCCAGATTGACACCGGTGTATTAGTAAACGTGCCCAGGGCTCTAATGTAAACAAGGCAAATTGACCGATAAGACCCTGCCTAGAGAGTGAAAAGCATATATTTGGGGTCCATGGGCCTCTCTGCGCCCTGGGCCATGGTCCAAGGTTTGGAAATGTACTTTCTCTACCCTATATTTCAATGCCTGAACTTAGGTGTGCGAAAATGCTTGTCAATTGAGCCACCAGTAAAAAACATATCACGAATAACATAAACAAAACATACAATGATCTCACAATACAGAGTACATATCAAATGCTGATACAAGCAGATCATTCTATAACTGTTTATTACAGAATTACCCTTAGCAGATCAAAACAATTGTATAAACTGCAATTTTCATAACTACGTCTTGCTTAACTATGGCTGCTGCTTATGCTTTGAATAAAAGTTTGCAGGAGTTTCTTTTTCAGCTGTGCAGTTTTTACAGTCTTTTTACTCGCCTTTTAGGTACAGGAAAGAACTAACTTCTTATTTTCAAAAGGGTTGTTAAAAAGTAAGTCATAGCTGTATAAGCAATTCTTCTCCCTCTGAGCATTATACCCTGACTATGGGAAGTGGAAAGGTATCCATATGGTGCCCAATTAAAAGACAAAAATTCTGAAACCACAGGGTTTGCTTCTCTTGTGAACAATTTAGAAACCAGGGGGTGGCATATCCGTCAGCGACTCTTATCCCAGCAATGCGCAAGGCTTCATTGGTGAGGCAGGTGTGCAATTTGATCTGACTCTAGTTGTCTACCTGCCAAACATCTGCAGCACAACACTTATTTCGGCCCCAGAACAGTGGGGCATCTCTAGAGAAGGTCAGATTTAAGCGTTTGCTTCAAATCTCATGGTAGAAGATGCACCACGCCATGCGAGAGAGGCGCCTTGTTTTGGACCCGATATCTTCTAGGTAGGCATCCCATAGGCTAGCGAGTGCCCTCCGCTCCCTCTAGACTCTGAGGGATTTAATGAGGGGGAAAAAAACCTTCTTGAGAAAGAGCCACAAAGCAACAGAGGAAGAAGGTGAAACTGACAGATGATCAGAAGAAAGAGCTCTGGGAAGGAAACCAAGGATGTGATGACTAGTTAACAATGGCGGACGGAAATAGAACAGACCAATTCTCTCGCTGACAGATACAAAACTGGCAACATCGAAAAGCGGAAAAATCAAAAGTATCTTCGACGAATTTCATTGGACCTTACCTTTTCTGCCAGGAACTACTGTCAGAGTGTTGACTTTGCCAAGGTTTTGTACCAGGAGTTGTAAAAGGGAGCTGGGCGTAGGAACTGCAATTTTCTGCTATTTATTGGCCCTGTATTAAAATTAGCATTTCCCTGTGCATGCTTTAAACTGGTGCATGCCATTTGATACTGTATCAATTAGGTATCCAAGAGCAACGGCACAGTTTCTTAAGTTCTGTGGTCCACGGACCTGCAATCTTCTTTAGCCAGTAAATACAGTGCACCCAGGATGGGGCATTTGCACCCATTCCAAAAGGAGAAAATCAGCAATGACATATAATAATTTTAAACTGCACCGCTTTCATTGTGTATCTCATCTTTCTTGCACATTTCCCCTGAATACTCTTGTCACATTTTAGATGGAGGAATTTGTGTGAGAGTACAGTCATTACCACAAACCTTGGAATTCGATCCCCTTTTTAGGTCACACCTAGATAGCGCCTGCACTCTCTTTGAGACATATTGTTTACTGTTAGTGGGCTTGAGTGCTGCCCATTGCTTACCATTGGTTGGCTTTAAAGCCACTTACAATTGCTTGCTTCCTGCTGTTCAGCTCTGTTTTTGGCACTTTCCTTTTCTTGTATGTGAGCCTCCCCTAGAGCTTGGCCCAAGTACTTGTGTCCTTACATCGCTCATGATTTTCGGAGCTATTTTTAGCGTTGAGCGCACAAGTGCTCTGGCCCCAGTTGTAATCTCTCTGTGAGCTTTTAAGCACACTCATGTCATGACCATCTGTTTCGTTGGTTCGTGGGCTTTAAAATTTGCTTGATTTCCTTTGTGAAAGGCATGCATACGTCATGCCTTTTCCAGTGTTTAGCCCTCCCCGACAGCACCGGTAAACTACTGAAAACATACGAGACTCCGTGTTTTCCGCATGGCTTCTGGACTACTTTTTCTTTTTATTTCCTACGCAGCGCAATCTCGCTGGGCAGTAGTTGAATGTTTTGCATGACATCAACCCTGTTACATAGATGATTGCATAACTGCCGATACGTTTGACTGCAAGCGAACTTCTGTTTCCTTTTGTGTGCTCCTTCACGCTTATGCTCATGCTGTGGCGCTTTAAATCCGCTTGCTTATGAAAAACTGGATTACTTTTCATTTTCAATTTATGTGACAAGAAAAGTCCGGTTAGGACATTACAACGCTAATGGCTGTAAGTTGAACAAATGCGAGCCCCATTGCATTGCAGGTGCTTGTTTTCTTTTTGTTGACCCACTCTAAAGAGAGCATGTTTTGTAGCTGGCTCTGCTGTCTGCTCCCTCCGACCATCTGTGTTTGCTTCTTCCCTCTGTGTTACCCCTCTCTCCCATTGCCCTTCTGGCCTCCCACACAGCACAATATCTGACTCTCAGAGGGTAGATGCCTTTGTCCCGTCCTGCTTCTGAAAAGCCTCTGACTTTTGTTTTTGTTCCCATTTTAGATAACGCACCCTCAACCTGAAGGTATTGGAGCAATTTACACAAGGACACATTTATTTTGTTTAGGCACTGGAAGATTAATTGATTTGTCCAGAATATTGAGCTGGCGTTGAGACTCAAACCTGGTTCCCCAGCTGCAAAGTTGGCATCTTTTTTGGAGCTGCTTTATTTAGCTTTAGCAGGTCGCATGGTGCACTGAAGATGCTGTACATTCTAATCTCACTGTTATCTTTTGGCTAACGATTTGAAGTGCCATAGGCAGTCGCGGCTCATGGGTGTTAAAGTGGGCGGGGAGGCGCGTGGGTGGAGAGGTAGTGGGCTGGCGTGGGAAGGAAATATCAATAAAAATGTTAAAAAATAAAATAAACTTACCTGAACGCCGTGCTCCACCGCCGCTCCTCTGCCTCCTCAGCATGCTGCAGGCACAGGCTCCCAGCCTGCCCTGCAGCCAATCCTGACGCTGTTCAGAGCAGCATCAGGATTGGCCGGGAGCACCCAGCCAGGGTATTCCCAGGCAGACTGAGAGCTTGTGCAGGCTCTCTCCAACCCAGCAGCTGTGTTGCTGGGCTGGAGAGAGCCTACTGCGCATGTGTGTTTGGCTGGCCGGAGACGGCCGGCCACATGCACATGCGCTGTTCACTCCCTCTCACACTTGTCAACCCCGTGGCCCCGCCCCTTTACAACGAAACAATAATAAACACTGTTTATTATAGTTTACTTGTAATGGTTTTGCAGCTGCTGGCAGGGGGGCGACGCTCTTCTCTGCCCTAACGGAGGAGCCGCCCCTGGCTCTAGGCGACATGTGGCACTTTATAACATTCCTTATAAATAAATAGGCTCTTATATATGTGTTAACATGGATGGAGAAAATGCAAGCTTTTA
The DNA here is from genome assembly GCF_031143425.1 of Pleurodeles waltl. Lineage (NCBI taxonomy): Eukaryota > Metazoa > Chordata > Amphibia > Caudata > Salamandridae > Pleurodeles > Pleurodeles waltl. The sequence goes on from NC_090438.1 coordinate 91,593,065, forward strand.
TATACTTATTTGATGCCTGCTCTTGTTTTTTCTAACATCATTACTGGCATTTATTCTAAATAATCAAAAAGCCTTTCTTTGAATAAAGCATTTCCTTAATTTCTTTTTGTATTCTCTGGGTAGCGTTGCCCGTTTGTTTGCAGCTTCACTGCAGCAAGGGTGGCCCGATTGCCTGCTCCTATAAGTGGCAGAGGAATGCCTGGAATATGGAGCCATACTCAGTGGTGCTGTCCTTGTTTGCCTACAACAACAAGTTTGGCAATTTCTGTTTACAAGTACCCTTGCAAATTGGATGCAGACTTTTTATATGACAGACATGTTATCATAATGGCTGAATGATTGCTAGGTAGTCTTTTTAAACAAATATGGTTCATGACTGTAACACAAATATATTGTTTCAGGAATGGTCCGTTAGGCACGCTCACACTTATCATTAATTAATCTGCCCTCCTGTTCACTACCCCCACCCAATTGCCAAAGCCAATAGCTCTCATCCATAGGCGAGACCTATTGGCTTGGCCAATGCTTGCTATGTTAGCGGTAATCTGCATTTCACACCCTAATGGAATTCAGGGCATTAGTCTGCCCACCACCTTTGGGGGGGTAGTAAGGGGGTCATTGGTGTTGGGGGAGGACTCAGGGGAGGAGGGCGGGGGAGACCCCAATCAGTGCCAGGGAACGAATTCCCAGGCACTGATAGTGCCCACCGTCATGGATTTCGTGGCAGTACAAAACCCCACCAAATCCATGGCGGTATGCGGGGTCCTGATACCGCCGGCGGACTAGTGACGGCCGCCGGGCTGGAGACCGAAGTCTCCAGCCCAGCGGTCCTTACTACGCTGGCGGTCGGTGTGTGAAAGTGGCAGTTTTGCATGGCAGTAACCGCCATGGTCAAAATCCCATTTTTTTTCCGCCGGCCTGTTGGCGGTATTACCGCTGCTTTCACACCGACCACCAGGGTTGTAATGAGGGCCTCAGTCTTTATTCACTCACACACGGGGAGGTTTTAGGCATGGCAAAGGTTTATTTTGCTAGGTCGAAATGGCAGTGTAAATCCTCACACACAGGTTCTGCAATAGCAGACCTGGGGCATGTGTAAGGGGCTACTTGAATGGGTGGCACGATCAGCGCTGCTGGCCTACTAGTGGCATTTAATTTACAGGCCATGGGTACACATAGTACCATTTGATTAGGGACTTGCAAGTAAATGAAGGGGCATATTTATACTCCATTTGCGTCGAATTTGCGTCATTTTTTTACACCAATGCGGCGCAAAACGAACTCCATATTTATATTTTGGCGTTAGACACGTCTAACGTCAAAATATTGGAGTTTGCACCATTTTTTAGATGCGTGAACCTACCTTGCGTCAATGAGATGCAAGGTAGGCGTTCCCATCTAAAAAATGGTGCTAACTCCATAGCCCCATATTTATCCCCCGTGCTAAAATGACGCATGGGTGGGAGGAGGGGCTAAATAATGGTGCACAGCTTGCTTTGCACCATTATTTACCGCCTGGGTCAGACCAGGCGTTACGGGACCTGTGGACCCATTTCCATGGTTAACGACCATGGAATGGGTCCACAGGTGCCCTCCTCAAGCCCCAGGAACACCCCCACCCACACCAGAGGAAGACGAGAGGATGAGGGACCACATCCCAGGTAAGTAGGGCAAGTATAGGTAAGTATTTTATTTTATTTTAATTAAAGTGCCATTGGGGGCCCAACTTGGGGCCCCTTGCATGGCACAAGGTGCAATGGGCATGCCCAGGGGACACTGGTCCCCTGTGCTGGCCATTCAGGTGGTGGGCATGACTTCTGTCTTTTCTAAGACCGGAGTCATGTGGGATGGATGGGTTTGCATCAGAAAATGATGCTAGGCTGGTTAGAGGCATTTTTATTTCCTCTAACCAGCCTAACGTCATTTTTTGGTGCAAAACCCCCTTCTCCCATACCGCCACCACCACCTGGCTAACATCATCTTTTTTTACGCTAGTCCACCCTTTGCACCGGCTTGCACCATTCCATAAATATGGTGCCCAGCTGGCGCTCAGGAATGGCACAAGCCGGTGCTAAACCATTTTTGATGCAAAACTGCATTAGTGCAGTTTTGCATCAAAATGTATAAATATACCCCTAAATGTGCCAATTGGAGGTACGTCAGTTTCACCAAATTTAAAAGAGAGAGCACACACACTTTAGCACTGGTTAGTAGTGGCAAAGTGCACAGAACCCTCAGACCAACAAAAATGAGATCAGCAAAAATGGAGGAGTAAGTTAAAAAGTTTGGGGGAAGACAACCCTACGGCTGACAGGTGTAACACATGACTTCTCAACAAATAAATGTGTCTGGTGAACCCATTTTATCTCTCTCTTGTAGTGCAGATTCCTTGGATGCCAGATGTACCGTAACCTTCCTCTTGAATTCATAAGTACTACTCAACACAGATCTCTTCCTCACCCACTAAGTGAAGGCTGACGCCAACAATGTGTTTCATCACAGAAATCTCTCTTTTTTACTGGTCTTCAAAAGACTTTAATTCACTCTTGCAGTATTTTTATCAAGCTTGGATCAAAATGATTACATTCATGAATTTTAAATGGTCCAGTATTTTGTATACAAATCAGGGACTGTATATCATTTTTACTCAAACTCACAAATTTGCGATTATTTTTCCTATTTTTCTAAATCATAATTTCTGTGAGATTACAAAATGCTTCTTAAAAGTGAAACCAGACTACTTTACATATATTAGGGAATGGTTGGGGTGCCAGTGCAATCTTGAGCAGGTTCAGTAGATTTTTGCAGAAGCAGAAGACATCTCTTGAGAATACACACATATCATAACTATGGGCTTGCCCAGGAAGGGCCATAATTGCTCAGTAAATATGTGCTTAAAACCAGCACTTAAGACCATGGGCCAGATTTAGTGTTTAGCAGAGGGATTACTCCATCACAAAGGTAAGGATTTCCCGTCCGCCGGAATATAAATCCCACTGGATATAAAGGGGTTTATATTTCGGCGGACAGAATATCCGTCACCGTTGTGACAGAGTAGCTCATCCGCCAAGATCTAAATCAGGCACCATGTGTACGTTTTGCCCTATCACATGGAAAATGTTTGGTGAATTGGACACTGTAAACAAAGACGCAGGTAGCTATTATTCAAACCTTAAGTTCCCCTCCTTGTTGAATTTACAGATGTTTAGGCATGAGATATGACTTGCCTGAAGGTACCCTCATTAACGTTTGATGTGGTCACTATGCTTTAAGAGTGGAAATAAGTTTGTATAAGGATATCTTGTGATTGTGGCTTTGAACAGTTAAAACACAGCAATGATCATCCATTCTAGACCCTAAGGGGCATATTTATGAACCCCTTGCACCTCCATTGCATCACTTTTAGTGATGCAACAGTGGCACATTCCTTGCAACCATATTGATGAGGCCAAACAAAGCTACTTTGCGTGGCTTTGAATGGCCTCATAAATATGGAGTAAGGCAAGGGAGGCATTCCATGGGTGTTGCGGTGGGGGTTCTTTGCAAAACCCATGTATTTTGACGCATCCCCAGATTTACCAACCCTGGTAGACCTGTAGATATGCCAAAAGCTTATGCCTCCCCAGGGGAGGCACAGCAAGGAGAAATATATTTATTTCTCCTTGTTTTGTCGTCTTTCTATGTGTGTTGTATTCGTCAGCACACAAAAACGAGGAAAAGGCTCCATGGATTGTTTTTGTGCAGGAAGGTGCCCCTTACTGCACAAAACCAATCCTGCGTGCAACACAGACACCCTTGCACCATGGTGCAACAGTGCCTGCAATGGCACTGGGCAGCCCAATGTGGGCCAGCGCAGGAGGAAAGGACAGGAATGCGCTGCATTCCATAAATACTGGGCATTCCTGCCCCTTCCAAGCAACGCAGTGCAGCGCAGCATGTGACTTTGTTGTAAATCTGGCCCTAAGATTTCACCAGATCCAGCAGAGATGAAAAAACCTGGAGCAGGGACACAGAAGACCAGATGAACTGAAGTCTTCCTACTAGAGTTTGATTACCCACTTTCTAATTAAACCTGGTACTAATGTGGTTGTCCAAATGTTTTGCTTTCCTCTGATTTCCTACATTCTGAAAAGTTCTTAGGTGGCTTGGTAGCTATAACACTCAAGAGGACTCAGAAACTACAGCAAATATTTCAGAGAGTGAAGATGCATGGCTTTGCCTTCTTCCATGCACTCTGGCTGTGCACAGCATGAATAAGAAACTGTGAGATGCCCACTAGATCACTGCATCGAGGGACTGATATTTCTGCGACCAACGTAAGCAAACCTAGAGCCCTGACAGTGGCTATTCTTTACTCACTGTGTCATATTCACCCTTGGGCAGAAAAGCCACTACAGCCAAGGAACTACACTGGATTTTTAATGCAATAGAGCTCTCCCTGCTAAATTAAAGGTTAAAGCATCACTACAGGTAAACATCCTTAATCCATAGAGTCATGTAAGCACACATGGCACATCAAGGTCCCATACTCAATTCTTACTAAAATACCATCTTTTTCATTTTTCTACTATTGTTTCAGTGTGAAACTGTTAGGGTTATGGTGACTTTAAACTATCATAACGTCAGGTAATGCACGAGAAAGTCAACTGTCTTGCTGTTAGGTGTTACTGAGCTGCTAAAAGGCCTGAGCAATCTGACTTGTGGAGTTCATCTGGTTTCTGTAGGTAAGGAATCCTTAGCTCACCTTTGGTAGCATGGCCCAAACAACAAGGCTTTCCTCACTGAAATTGAACATGCTTTTGTGCAAGAGCTAATAGAACAACAATCAGGTTAAGATATAAAGAAATGAAAGATCAAACCAAAGTTCTTTGAAAAGATCAAAATTGTATGAAAGAGGTCAAATCCCACACTAGGGAAAACAGGCACATTTGAGCTCCGTTTGTTTTTTAAAAATTGTTTTTATTAAATCCCAAATGTAGGCCCATAATCAAAAGTATATTTTTTGGGGAGCATGGCCCTCAGCTATGACCACACATTAAAAGTGTGCTCTATTGGTGCAGTCTTTTCCAAATGCTGGTTGTCCTACTGAATATTGACCCCCACACTATCGAAGTATAAGAAAGTATAAGAATATCGAGAAAAGAGTATTGAAAGGTAAATGCATGTATAGATTTACTATTCCTAACTCCAGATCTACATACCTTGAAAACATATATAGCATGTAGGTACATTTATGTAGAGTAAGGCATAGAAAATATATACTTACTTACCTGTCAATATTTTGGATGCAATATTCTATCCTCAATATACTGTGCTATCGCTAGTCCGGTTTTGATATTCTGGTGCACACCATGTGATTCTGTGTGAAGGAATACGTGGATTTTTTAAAGGTACATATTAAAGCATGCTCAATCAACTTTCCACAATCCAAATTTAAATGCTTTAATTTAGATAGGATTTAAGTAAAAGGGTGTAAAACTGTTCAAGCTGTGTGCCATGCAAAACTTATCAAGTTATTTAAAAAAACATAAGCTGACATCAGCTCAGAGCCATCCCTACCACATCTCTTGCCTCAGGTGGTGGATGTCCTGCCTTCATACTCACATTTGTTTTGCTGCAGGATGTCCTACATGGGACATTCTACATCAGGAAATCATCACATCAGGTAGGCATGAAAGGATAAAACTTACCTCATGTAAATTTAGAAAACTTCCTATGCTTCGTAAAGTGTGGAGTTTCCTAATTCCAACCAACTTCGTAAGTGAAGTTTAAATGTAACTCACCACTAATGTATTATAACTTTATAGAGAATTTGGACCATAGCCTTCAAGAATATTTTGGGAAATTAGTGGCCAACTATGCGTTGTAAACATTTTAAGGCTGTAGCAGTGGTGAAAACTAGATGTCCTAATTATGGCTTCCACAATATGTGATCGAAAGGGATGGATACTCAGCAAGGTAATCTAGATATTAAACCTTTTTTGAAAGATAAATATTCTGTTATAGCAGCCCTCCGTGAAATGGCAGTCTATCTTGGATCATTGTAGATTGACAGTATTGCTGGTTGGCATTTTTGCAGATCTCTGTAGCAATCAGATTAACCTAATAAAACATCATGCTCCTGCAAACAAAATATAATATCTCTAAAGTAATAGGTGTCTCACTAGGCTATATTTCCTAGCAGGCCAGTGTAGGCTGAGCAATGACAATCAAATGTAAGTTATACCTGACCTGTTTTGACTCTGCCCCAGTATAATAAGCTAATCAAAGCACTATGCCATATTGGAATCTGGGGTTCATGATTGCAAATTGCTTCTGAATGGCTGGTAAATTTAGGGAGTGACAACCACATATGTATACTCAATAGGAAAGGTCATGAAAGTTGCGGGCTTAAGAACAACACGACTGCCCAAATTGACAGATATGAACATTATGAAGCTGCATTCCATACAAGTAGCAAATCACAACACAATTAATTCTAATATAGAAATCATGGATTCAGTCAATTATGATATCAACAATATTGAACTATTAGATCCAAGTATAATTCATTCAACTGTAGCACAATCTGCTCAAGAAGTAGGTAGAAAACATGACGTTAAAACAATTTGTGTGCATCCACTTTCTGGTTGCTGAAAATTCAGCTTTTGTTTGAGCAGATTTCTGTCCCTGAGGCTGTTGTGTGTACAGGATCTGCCTCAAACTGAATTGTAGTGGAAGATGTGAGAGGATATTAGAGTTTCCATAGTTTTCTCCCCACACAAACACCCAGCACTCAGAGCCCAAGTTTAGTGTGCTGAAATCGCCCAAAGTGGACAAGGGCTGCCCCGGGAACCTTCACCTCACTGGCCGGGGTCATTCCCACCCATTAGTTGTGCCAGGCATAAATGTGGCATCTTCAGGCACCCACTTCAGAACACTCCAGAGACTGAAGTAGCTGAGAAGTGGACTGAACATGCAGTTCGCAACCTGACAGCATCCCTAAAGGACAGAACCTACTCTCTATGTTGTACCTAGAACAAAGAAATGGACTCCAAGGGTCATAAGAGTGACCTCCTGTTCAAACTACAGGGATACAACAAGCTCAGAGAGGCCCTTTCTATGGCTTTTTCTGCAGCTGCCCAGCTGATCAGTGGCAACTAGACCTTGACTAGACTGGAGGCCCAGGGGGGCTTTAGAAGTGTACTGCTGTGGATTGTGACTGACAGGACTAAAGTCATAAGTTAAAATCTTTGACAAGGTTGAACCTGGTTAGTGTATCTGAACCAGGCTCCTTCGCAGTCAGCTTCAAATTGTGCCTAGGTCCTGCTCTACCATGACCATTGACGATCAGTGGCACTTTGTGCTGCTTGCCGCTATTCCTACTTACAACTTGAGAAATTCATGTCTCCAGTTCCCCTTAATGGACTTTTGTAATTTTAGTGTCATCCTGTTATTGAACTTTTACTCTGTTTCTAATTTGCTTTGGGATTTTTATTGTTATTCCTTTCAACGTTATTACTGTTTTGATACTTCATATATACTTACACCTTGCCTCTCAGTTAAGCCTGTCTGCTCTGCGCCATTGCTACCAGGGGGGTTGAGTTCAAGTTTATTTAGAGACGATAGCGGCACACCTTGACAAAGACTGTGATCATTGCTTGAGCTGGGTACTCACTTCCCTCCACTAATAACCGCATCTTTGGCAATGCTGATGAAGTGAAATGTAAACTTGTGGCGAGAATGTGTTGGTATGATGATGTGAATGACCTCACAAGTTGTAGCTGTAGATGTAGCGGCACATATTTGATGCAGATATTCAAGTGGGTATAAGTTGTACAACTACACATTTCTGTGTGTGGAATCACAGAGGGTCTGTGCTTAATAGAGAAGTGAATTTGAATACGCTTTCCGGTTCTGCATCTGTTTTGTGAGGTTTGCTGTTACACTAATACTTGTTATTGAGGTAATATGCCTCTTCTATACGAGATTCTACATCATGATCTAATGTGGTAACAAAAAGTGTACATTCTGATAACTATATAACCTCAGAATGGTAAATTTATGACTAGATTCTCACTATGTACTAAAGGTGTCTGGCCTCCTACACACATCGAAAGGTGTATATTTATTAACTTTTTTATTTTTATGATCATTTGGCGGCCATATGTATGAAAAAATGGCCTTGCGAATCGCAAATAGCGATTTTTAAGAAATCGCTATTTCAGAGTCGCAATTGGCCCTGTAACAAAATTGTGATTCGGAATTAGCGATTTCTTAAAAATTGCTATTTGTGGTTTGCGAGGCACATTTACCGAATCTCAATTTGCATTTTCGCAAATTGCGATTTTTTTGCGATTTGGTAAAAAATCGCAAATTGCGAGAAGTTTCGAGAAAGCACACCTGGAGGAGCCTGATAACATCACAAGCAGGAAGTGAGTCATCCCAGGCAGGTTCAGGTGCCACACCCAAACCAGCATCCTGAGAGAGAGCAGCCCAGCCACACAAAGCAGCACTCTGAAGGAGCCAGCACACCTGAGCCAGGATGGACACCTCAGCCCAAGGACAGGAGAAGGGAGAAAGAAAGCGCAAGCTCAAATTCAGAGAGCAAGTGCTTGAGGTGCTGACAGAGGAGGTGGTCAGGAGCCATGACCGTCTTTTTGGCAAAATCTCACTCCAGGTGCCTGAGAGTGAAAAAAGGAGACTATGGGCAGATATCCAATCAAAAATCTGCCCAATTGGAGTGGCACAGCGCTCCGTAGAAGAAATTAAGAAGAGGTGGTATGACTTGCGGTCCCGTGCAAAGGAGAGGGTGGCAAGGAGACTGCAGGAGGCCAGAGGCACAGGAGGCGGTCCACCCACAGAGGCACCATCCACCCTATTAGAGGACCTAGTTGAGTCCGCACTCCTCCCTGAAGCTGTGACAGGGGTCGCAGAGATAGACACCTCCGGCACACCAAGTACCAGCCAAGGTAAGTGCAATATTGATTTGTAACCCCATATGTGTATGCACAAAATCCCCTTAGGAATTAGCAAGTAATGTTAAACATTGTGAGAAGTAGTCCAGTCCACATCTTAGAAGGAGCACAACAATGCATTATGGGAGTGGCAGTCCACAACCCAGAGCTAAAAGTAGCACATACAATGTATTTAAGTAGAGCAACACACAGAGGAACACAACACACACAACACAGTGTAGAGAAGTACCTGTACCTTTATTACCATTGTGTGACCGTATTTGTAACAAACATAACTTACATGCTGCATATTGTTGTTGCAGGTGGGCCAGGCCCAGCAGCCACAGCATCAGCACGCGTAGGCGAGACTGACACCCATCCGGCCTCTGATTCCAACACCAGTGGGTCTCTTACCATTGCGCATGTCCGACCCAGGCCCAGGGCACTGCCAGAGCTCAGCCAAGACTCACATGAGCAGCAGGAAGGGCCAATTTCCCCATCACCAACAGGCAGGCGCAGCCAGATGCAGGAGGTCAGGTGTCAGCAGACCACAGCACCCCGCAGGATGGCGACAAATTCCGGGGCACAGCAGCATGAGGCAGGTGAGGGTCCCTCCTTCTTTGGTGGGCTGGAAGCTGCTATGTTGCAGCAGCAGTGCCTACAAAACAAGAGGATCCTGGGATTGCAAACAAATTTGCGCCAACAAAACAGCAACATGGTGGGCCTACATCGCCAGCTTGAGTCCCTCAATTCTAACATAGAACTGCTGCATGAGGGACAGGTGCAGGCATCACAGGACACCAGAGAGCTCACAAGTGCTGTCCGTGAACTATGCCAGGAGCTGCGCCATGAGAGGGTGAGCCACCGCAGACAGGAGCGCAGATTTATGAACATGTTTGGCGGCTTCTGTCGTTCTGTGAACAGGGTGGCAAATGCAATGTCACTGATTGCCCGTCGTGCAGTGGCTGCACAAGTGGAGGCAGCACACAGCAGCAGGGATGTTGCGAACGGACTGGTACAGATCACCAATGTGATCAACAACTTAATGGGACAGAGGTCTGCCACACCGAGTGAGCTTGCACTGGGGGACACTGAGGACGGTTCCAGCCTCAGCAGTGTAGCTGTACCAGCATTGGACACCAGACGGCGCAGTGCCAGGCACAGCACTGCCACTGAGGCGGACAATAGAGGTACCAGTGAGGTAACTGGGCAACCGAGTGGTGTGCGTGGCCGCAAAAAATGACTGTAGCTGCCAGTGGACTTATGTTTTCACTATGACAAAATAGTGCATAACTCAGGTCCTTCATTGTTTCCAGTTTATCCCTTAACCTTTTTTTTTGCAATTCCTCAAACGAATATTACCTGACTTAAGGTAATAAATTTATTTCACTACAGGTACAGTTGTCAGAGGATTTGTGTCATTCATACTTACGTCTGAAATGGTTGTGTGTGATGTCAGCACGCCTTTGCCTTCCCTCTGCTGCACTGGTCCTGTCTGCTGGCTGTAGGGGTGGAATGGGATCATCATCAGATCCAGTATCACATATTTCTACAGGTATGCCCCTGGTGGTAGCTATATTGTGCAAGATAGCACAAGTAGCCACTATTCTACATGTCGTCTCTGGACTGTACTGTAGTGCCCCTCCACTTTTGTGGAGGCACCGGAAGCGACTCTTCAGCAGTCCAAATGTGCGCTCCACCACATTGCGGGTTGCCCTGGGTGCTGCATTGTGTGTCCGTTCAGCAGGTGTTGCAGGATTGAGGTAGGGCGTCATCATGTAGGTGCGCACTGCGTAGGCACTGTCTCCTGGAAGGGACAGAGGGTATGATAAGAAGTGGGCCATCGACATCAGCATGCCATCAATGCGCCATTGTATAGAGGGACAATACCTAGTAGATATCCTTCACCAAACTCCCCAGCTAGCAGTCTTGTGTGTATGCCGCTATGGCAAAAGATGTACGAATCATCCCTGGGTACCTGGCCACGAGATCAGTTATGATGTAGGAGGCATTGCATATCACCTGTATATTCATTGAATGTTGGTATTTCCGGTTGCGGTACACATACTCTGTGGCGGATGGTGGACAGATTGCCACATGTGTCCCATCTATGGCACCTAGGACGTGGTGGAACTGTGCTATCTGGTAAAATTCAATTTTTGTCTGCTGCATTTCCTGTGGGGTGTGGGGGAATCTGATGTACTGGTGTAGTTTCAGCATGGCATTGATAAATGCATTGAAAAATCTGGAGAGGGTACTCTGTGAGACTCCTCCAGCTGCTGCCATGACCCTTTGATAGCTCCCTGAGGCGAGTAGGTGGATGGAGCATAATACCTGCACATGGGTGGGTATGCTGTGAGTCAGTGTTCTGCGCTGCAGTATGGGTTGTAGCTCAGCTATCAGATCAAGTATCATGGCTGAGTTCAACCTATACCTCTCATATATTTCCTCCTCTGTCAGGTTAAAAAGTGTAATGCGAACTCTGAAAATGCGCTCCTGTCTCCTCCTCCATCTCCTCAAACCTGCCAAGATCCTCATCCTCCTCGCCATGACGTAGAGTGCAACCATTGTGGAAAAGAGTCTGAGGCATTCTGGGCCTCTTTATATAGGTTGCACCTGGGTACCACCTGGTTTCACTTAGTGGTATTTGGATGTGCAAAATGCCATTCTGCAAAAAAAATTGCAATTTGCGATTTTTTGATGCATATCTTTGCGACTTGGATTTTACGACTCGCAATTTGCACCTCGCAATTTCCTACTGGAAATACTGAATCGTAAAATGCAACTCGCAAAACCAGGTAGCAGCGAAAAAACCCGCAATTTTTGCGATTTCTTATTTTTGGTCTGCGAATGCCTTTCATGCATCGCAGACCACTTTTTTGCACTTGCAAACGGCCGAATTTTGCGATTCGCACCGTTTGTGAGTGCAAAAAAGTTTCATACATCTGGCCCTTGGTTTCTTACAGATCATTAAACAATGGCCCATGTAACAAATAAATAGATATAAGGCCTCATACCCAGTCTCCTTGTGGACCAATTCAGACACAACCAGAAGTTTGCTCTCCAATCAGGATTCGAAGTATTGTGAGATTGACTGCACATCTAATATTTCCTCCTTCACATTGTACCCAGAAAAGTCTAGTGAAATGTGAACTGGAAAAACTGCTTGAAAATCGCAAAACTCTTCGTTATATGTGGACCAGGTGGGATTTAAACTTCTGTCATGAGCACTCTGCTCCAGATCTGGTACCACCTTTTCCTGACTTGGATTCCACAGGGATATATGGTTGCGTTTCCTGAGATGTCTACCTTATTTGCAAACTTGAAGCAAGTAGAAGGAAGAGTCTGCCTGTTAGAAGGTGTTATCAGGCCTGGGAACCTGATCTGAGGAGTCTAAGTGATAAGAAGAGCCTGTGCACGGACATAGCCTTTATAGATGCTAAACAGGTCTTCCTTTTTAGTGGCGATAGCTCTGAAAAACCTGCAAGTTGTACTAACCTTAATTGAGCCACCATAACAGGTGCCTGCACCTTTCGGAGGTTTCTAATCACCATCGCCTATAGCTACATGTCTTCAAGCTGCCTGGTGCCAGCGCATTGCCCAGCAAAACCTTGCAGTTCAGTTTTGTGGTTTGAAACTGCCTTGCCACCCTGGAGCAGAACAGGAAGCTCAGCTACATTTAATCAACTTTGTTTTAAATTCACACTAATTTGCTCAACTTCTTTTGAGTCTGTCATTCAGCTGCTTTGAGCCAGAGATGTTACATTTGAATTCATGTTTTTGAGCCAGCTCACTATGAACTCAGAATCTGCTTCAGTGGGTGAGAGGGTCTGGGTTCATCTTCTGATTTGAATTCTAATTGTACTTCAAAAGGAGCATGATTAGCATAGGGATGAAAATTATTCTGTCATCTAATTTAAAGGTTCAACAATATAAAACGATGTTTATACTATACTTTACTCCGGCCAAGTTGTATATCTGGGGCAAAAGGATGGAAGATAAGTGTCCTAGACGTGGGGAGGGGCCAGCGGATACAACACATATGTTTTATAGTTGTGAGAAACTGCAGCCGGAAGTTTTTTGGGGAAATATCTGTATAACACCCATACATGATGATGTTTGGCTATGACCACCGCCACAAGGGAGACCTGAGCCAAGTTTATTTTATATTTATTTCTTTGACTCTGGCCCGCCTTCTTATTGCAACTGTATGGAAGAGTGCTGATCCCTCCACATATTAAACAATGGTTTGGGCATTTAGGCCCTCAGTACAGCCCTGGTGGTCGGTGTTAAAGCAGTGGTAATACCGCCAACAGGCCGGCGGTAAAAAAAATGGAATCATGACCACGGCGGAAATCGCCAACACAGACAGCCACTTTAACACTCAGACCGCCACGGCGATAGCAAACACCGCGGCGGTCATCGCCAACAGACAGGCGGAAGACAATGTACCACCCACCCTATCACCACCCTCCAATCCTCCAGCTTTTCCGGGGCGGTACCAACGCCATCAAAAGCACGGCAGAAACAAGACACAGAAGGGGAACCACTCACCTTTCGACACTCAATGAAGAACCAGGACGCCATGGAGCCCGAACTACAGTTCCTGCCAATGCTGGTGTATCTGCTAATACACCAGGAATATCAAAGAAGGCGGTGGTGATGACCCTGTGAGTACTGCACCTAGCACACCGGGGGGGGAGGAAAAAGAGAGTGACACACACACGCAACATGCAACACCCCCACCCACAACACCATACACACAAACACATGCATCAACAGTACATTTACACCCCATAACCCTCTGGAAGAGCGTAAGGACAAAAGGAATTGAGTGCAAATAGTGATATTTAGAAATATGCAGATAAAGTTAACGATTGTAAACAACATTATATACAAATATTTACAATATGTACAGAAGGCCATACCCTGTCCTTTTTGCACAGAGAGCACTGCAGGGGCATCAGGTCGAAAACACACAGGCACCTCAGGGGGAAGGAGAGGGGAGGGGCACCTCAGCCAGAAGATGGTACTACGCCACTACTCCTCGAGGGGGAAACATGCCCACAGCGATGTTCTGGGGAGTGCAAAAGCCACAGTCTCTCAAGTCTCTCAAGTGGGTGGTTTGCCCACTGCTTGGTCCTGGGGAGTGCAAAGAAACAGTCTCTCAAGTGTCTCAAGTGGGTGGTTTGCCCACTGCTTGGTCCTGGGGAGTGCAAAGCCACAGTCTCTCAAGTGGGTGACATGTTCCACTGGTTCTGGAGGGGGCTTAGTGCCCAGTGTGCCTCATCCTGCCAAGGAAAGTGATAGTGGATGCATATCACCACTGGTTCTGGAGGGGGCCTTGTGCCCAGTCTGCTTCATCCTGCCAAGGAAAGTGATAGTGGATGCATATCTCCACTGGTTCTGGAGAGGGCCTTGTGCCCAGTCTGCTTCATCCTGCCAAGGAAAGTGATAGTGGATGCATATCTCCACTGGTTCTGGAGGGGGCCTTGTGCCCAGTAATGCTGCACCTGGGGTGTGGCAGTTCCCATTCCCTCACCTGGGTGTCTGAGGCATGAGATGTGCAGGGAGCAGGTAGCATGATACTCCATGGAGGCAGAGCCACACTCCATCCTGTGGCGACTTAGGCTGCAAACTGTTGGTAGTGCCGGTGCTGGTAGTGGTGCTTCAAGTGGTGGGTGGAGGGTCCAGGCCGCCTCTTGCATCCCCGGACGGCTGCCCACTGGGGATGCTGCTGATGACTGATGTAGTGGCACTGGCTGGGCATGTGGCTGTGCAGATGGCGGGGCAGGTGGCAGTGCTTGCGGCGGTGTCTCCGGCAGAGATGCTCCTGGTGCAGGCCGTGGTGCAGGTGCTGGTAGTAGTGGAGGGAGACACCAGGCCGTCTCCTGCAGCCTCAGACGGCTGCCCACTGGGGATGATGCTGCTGACTGTTGTTGTGGCAGCGGCGGTGCAGGTGGTGGTGCAGGGGGCGGTGCATGTGGCAGGGCTGATGGCGGTGAAGGTGGCAGTGCCTGTGGTGGTGCCTTCCGTGGTACAGGTTGCTGGGCTGTCAGTACTTATGGTGGCCACCAGTCCCTCACCTGGAGGGTCAGAGGCCTGAAGTGCATTGCCTTGGGTTTTCTTGCCCTTCCCCACCTTGCCAGTTGCTGCTGGGACCTTGGCACTGGCAGATTTTCAGCACCAGGACAATGCGCGCTCTACGGGCGTCTAGAATGCAAAAACCAAACACTCTCAAGATAATGTAATCTATGCATTGTAATGATATGTTATTGTTAAACCTCTTGCATTGCAGAATTCAATCCAAAAGATAAATTTTTAAGGTGCTTATAAATACTGTACATTTGCAATGTATTGCTGCAGGTTTTCACAGTGAGTCAGGGTGTGGTCCCTTTCCAGGGCCTTCTAGAAGCTTTCCCTGCAGCATGCTTGGGTGTGGCTGTGGGCTGGGAGTCAGCCCAGCTCCACGTGCTCACTATTCAGAGGTCCTGGTGCAGAGCACCAACAACTTCCTGAGCTCCTGTTCCAGTGGCCTACCTTGACCTCCCAGGCCTCTGTGCTTCATTCTTCAGTGGTGATTCCTAGTCAGGGCGGTAAGGCGGAGGTTGGCCTGGGCCCCCGACTCCATATTCGTTGACGCTCTAATTCTTGGGCCTAATTTTGGATGTTAATAACATTTTGCTCCTGCAAGTGTAACTGTGCATTTAAAACTTTTCATGGCATTTGTATGCACACATTTGAATCGGCAAGATGCGCAATTCTTTTCTTGAGATTAATTTGTGTTATTCATTGTGCGCTACCACTCCTTGACAGTTTCATGGTAGCATTCGAATCGGCAAATACGCGCGATTCCCTCATGGTGTGTAATTCTTGATATTCACTGTACGCTACCATTTTCTTGGCAGTTCCATGGTGACATCCGAATCGGCAACATGCGCGATTCAACTCTTTTGTGAAATTCTTGGTATTCATTGTGCGCTACCATTTCCGAGGCATTAAATGGTGGCATTCGAATCGGCAAGAAGCGCAATTCTTTTCTTGTGTGCCTTTCATGTTATTCATTGTGCGCTACCATTTCCACTGCATTAAATGGTGGCATTCGAATGGGCAAGAAGCGCGATTCTTTTCTTGTGTGCCTTTCATGTTATTAATTTGTGCGCTACCATTTCTTGTCAGTTTCATGGTGGCATTCGAATCGGCAACAGACGCAATTCCTTCCTTGAGTGTGAATATTGATATTCATTGTACACTATCATTTCCGAGGCCATTTAATGGTGGCATTCGAATCGGCAAGACGCACAATTCTTTTTATTGAGAGCTTTTCATGTTATTCATTGTCCGCTACCATTTCTTGGCAGTTTCATGGTGGCATTCGAATCGGCAACACGCGCGATTCCTTCCTTGAGTGTGAATTTTGATATTCATTGTACGCTATAATTTTCGAGGCATTTTAAAGGTGGCATTCGAATCGGCAAGTCGCGCGATTCTTTCCTTGTGTATAAAAGATGTCAATTACTGTGCGCTACCATTCTAAGACTTTTCCTTTGTAGTATTTTTGAGTTGACAAGTTGTGTGATTTATTTCCTTGAATATACATTGTGTAATTTCATGGTGCACAATACTTTATGGTGTTTAGTACACATATAAAAACCTGCAATGCGCGCAAGTTATTTTTCCCATGCTAAAGAAAGTACTTGAATCTGAAAGTTCTATTAAACCTTTTCTTGTCTCCTTCCCAGGTATTTGGTCATCAAAAATCCTAGTCAGTTCTAGAATTATTCTAGGGTTGTTTCATGTTTTCAGAAATGACAAAGCTAAGAGTTATAGCATTGTACTAATTTCATGAGATGTAATTTTGATGTTGTGTTTTAACCTCTTGCTTCCTACAGGTCTCCTTCCCAGCTGTTCCCTTCCTAATCCCCTTTTCCCCGCTTGGACTCTCTTAGACTCTTTGATAAATCTAATCAGAGTATTGGAGCTGTCTAGTGGTGGAAGTGTTGGGAACGTGCATAGACCCAGAGGATCTGATGACTCTGACAGAATAGTGAGCCTACAAATTATTATCCTCCTGGTTTGTGTATGTTCTCAGCATGGCCACACTGGACGAGCTAGTCAAGGCTATCACCCAGCTCCAGTCAGAAGTGGTATCATCAAAAGATTTGACAAATAGCCTAGCTGAGAGAGTGAGTCAGTTACAGGATAAGGTAGAGAAGAAAGAACAAAGCCCCACAGGTGGGTCTTGGCCAGGTACTTCTTCTCAGACTTCTGGAGGTAATCCGACTAACATCTCCCTCAATATTCCTTCAGCTATTCCTTTAGCTCCCCCAGAACGTTTCTCAGGTGATCCCTTGAAAGCGCAATCTTTCCTAGTTCAAGTGGAATTACACTTCACCTGCAGACCACATACTTTTCCCGATGCCCAGTCCAAAGTGGCTTTCTTGTTGTCATATCTGTCTGGGGATGCAGCTACTTGGGCTATTCCACTTGTGCGCAAAGATAGTCCCCTGTTGTACAACTGGAGAAATTCTGTTCGTGAATTTGAGCGAGTTTTTGATCGTACCACTGTAACACTGTCAGCAGATCGTGAACTATTAGACTTACGTCAGGGGAATCAGGACTTAGTGTCATATTTAGCCAACTTTAATCGGCTTGTCGCTGAGATATCCTGGCCAGAGTAAAAACAAGTGGCCTTGTTTTACAAGGGACTCAAATAAGAGTTAAAAGATATCTTGGCGCAAATCGACCTGCAACCCACAGACTGTCAAGAATTAATAAACCTTGTCTTGAGGCTTGACCATCGTTTAACTGAGCGAAGAGGAACGCGTAAAAAGACGGAAAAATATTCTTGGCGTGTTCACGATAACAGAGACTCAAGAAATCTGAAAGAAAGAACGCCTGAACTGATGGAGATTGGAACCATCAGGAGACCTTTGACCAAAAAATGGACAATGTCTCTATTGTGGGCGAAAAGGTCATTTTGTCAAAGACTGTTCGATCAAACCAAAGAACAAACTAGGTCCTGTTCAGAAGGTTGCAGCCAATGCATCAGTCGAGTCGGAAAACTAAAACACCCAAGATGCAGAGAAGGGTTGCTCTTGGGTGTCACCGTGGACCCTTCACAATCCAGACATCTCAAATTGTGAATAAGAGTTCAGGTCAAGAAAAAGACCTACTTCAAGAAGGCTCTAGTCGAATTGGTTTGTGCATGGGGGATCCCATGTATTGAAAAGAAGACCCCAGAAATCATTCAGGCAGTTGATGGAAAACTCTTAACTGGAGGTCCAGTAACTCTTCAGACTGTCCCCTTGATAATAATTTGTGAAGGTAAAAATCAAAGAAAGAAACATAACGAGAAACTTATCCTTGACGTGATCCATGCTCCCCAGTATGGGATCATTCTTGGCTTGCCATGGTTAACTCATCATAATCCAGATTAATTGGGCAGAACGAAAAATCGTGTTCTCATCAGTGCTATGTAAAGAACAATGGGGGTCATTCCTACCCTGGCGGTCCGAGACGCCAAGAGTCTACCACATTGCCTGCAGTTCAACCCTCCAGAGCTATCATTGCTCCTGACAAGGTCCTATGTATCATAAAAACAGAAGGTTTCTTTGAAGACATCCGCAATTCGTTCACTGTTGAAAAATGGCAGACATGGGCCCAAGCAGATCAAAAAAGGTCGATCAAACAAGGTTTACCCTTTCATGACGCCCGTTTGTTCGTGCCAACTACCAAACTTCGCAAGATAGTGTTTCATTGGTTGCACGTTATACCTACGGCAGGTCACCCAGGTATTCCTAAAACTCTTGAATTAATCCAACGCTATTTTTGGTGGCCTACCTTAACAAAGGATGTAAAAATGATGGTAAACAACTGTGAAGTCTGTGCTTGCACAAAAACAAGTCATTCAAAACCGAAAGGGTTGTTACACCCACTCCCAACCCCAAGTCGTCCGTGGGAGCACATCTCTTTAGACTTTGTTACAGGTCTGCCAGTGGTTCAACAACATTCAGCCATTCTGGTGGTAGTAGATAGTCTCACAAAATATGGACATTTCATTGCCTGTAAGAAATTACCTACCTCTAGTGAACTGGCAACTATCTTATTGAATAGAGTAGTTCGTTATCATGGACTGCCAAAAGTGATCCTCTCCGATCGGGAGTCGCAATTTGCCTCCAACTTCTGGAAGAAATGGTGTAAAACACTCCAAGTGACATCTACTCTATCTACGAGTCACCATCCTCAAACAGATGGTCAAACAGAGAGACTAAATCAGACTTTGAAGCAATACCTACGTGCCTACGCTGAAAAAGCACTCCGTTCTTGGACATCAATGCTCTGGTTAGCTGAGTTAGCCTACAACAACTCTTTCCACACTTCTACTGGCGTTACACCTTTATTTGGGTTGTTTGGCTATCATCCTCACACTTTGCCCATCACAATTCCTCAAGAAAGCTCTCTCACTCCAGCTGTGTCAGAAACAATTCAACATTTGCATCAAACTCAGAAATCGATTCAACAGCATTTAGAAAAAGCCAAACAAAAATGCAAAAAGCATTATGACAAGAAACATTGTGAGGGACCGCAGTATCAACCGGGTGACAAAGTGTGGCTTTCCACAAAAAATATAGACTTTAAAAGGAAACACATGTTCAACCCTAAATTTATAGGTCTTTACACTGTTCTTCAGCAAATCAATCCTGTGACCTATAAACTACAATTACCAAAATCATTACGGATTCATCCAGTGTTCCATACTTCCCTCTTAAAAAAGGCTGTCCAAAAAATCCGCCCCCATCCAGCTCCTGTTCTAGTACATGGGGAAGAAGAATACGAAGTCAAGAAAGTGTTGGACTCGGAACTGAGAGGGTGTAACCTATGGTACTTAGGCCCATATTTATACTTTTTGATGCAAAACTGCGCCGGCGCAGTTCTGCGTCAAAAATATTACCGCCTTTTGGTGCGCCGTGCGGGCGTCATATTTATACTTTGACGCGCGGCGGCGCAAACAACAGGTGGGAGTCATTATTTTTGACGCACACCGCGGCGTCAAGTCGTAAAGGAAAACGACATTAACGCGGCGGAAATGAATGACTGTGGGTCGATTTACGACACCGCAAACCGGATATGCGCCATATTTTTTTGACGCAATAGCGTCAAAAAAACCAGCGAACACAGCCATTTCACCAGAGGAGAGCCAAAATGGATCCCAGATGCAACTACAGACCCCAGGAAGATGACAGCAGACCAGGAACCAGCCAGGATGTCCCACACAAGAACCAGGACACTGTTAAGAAGAAAAGAAAGTGTTGCTTTAGTGCAGAGGAGCAGGAAATTCTGGTTAAGGAGGTGACAGAACACCAGCACCAACTGTTTGTCACATCAAAGTTGCCAATCAGTAGGAGAGAGGCTATATGGCAACAAATTGTCGACAAGATTAACAGTGTGGCTGAAGTACGCAGAACAGTCATTGAGTGCAAGAAACGCTGGCATGACTGCAAGCGCAGGACCAAGGAAAAGATGGCCAGGAACAGGAAGGCAGCACTGCAGACTAGAGGGGGGAGTCCAGCACACCAGGAGGCCCTGGACCACATGGAGGAGATGGTCGCAGCCACCATCCCTGAGGAGATCGTCACAGGGATTCAAGGACAGGACAGCGCAGACTACCAGGAGACAACACACATACAGGGTAAGTCGCATGGGGAATTAAAATGCACTAATGTCAACTGTGAGCAAGGGGGGATACTGACCACTAAATGCATGGAAGTCATCTAATACATGGAGTAGCATGGGTAAAGGGGCACAGCAGGGGGGCATGACCCGTTCTGAGAAGACCTGGGGCACACCATTTGACAACACCAACAACAGTCCCACGGGGCTTGCTGTCATGCCAACGATGGAGCAAAGGGAAAGCACACGTCAGCCAACATACCCCCTACATTAACTAGGGCCCTATTAACAACCTCTAGCCATACTGACAACTGGAATGTAACTGCGACAACAGGTGCCACTCCCACCTCTGCTCTGTGTGAAGCTCAAGTAGCCAATGGCAGTAACCTCCCCATGGATCATACACACCTAAATTAGGAGGTGAGGATGACAACTGCAACAATCCCCAGAAACAAGACAAAGGCCCCAGTACTCTCAAATGTCAATGCCCATAGTTGTCGCAAACATCAGCCAATGTAAACATCAATAGGAGCTACACAGCACTAAGGACACACCCATGCTGCATATGTCAGGGTCCATCCTGTGCCTGGGTAACAATGCAACATCCCAAATGTCACACTGCTCATACAACAGCATTGAGGGGGGGACACATAGAACTGGTCACTGAAATACACCTGCACAGTCAGAGGAGGAAATAGGACACTGATACGATTATCAGGGCAATCCAATGTAACACACATTCCCCAACATCAGCAGGACACATTACCAATGTCAACATCCATATCAGACCATAACATTGCCATGCATAGGATATGCCACATGTCAATTACATTTAAGTGGATGTGAAAGGTCAGAGATTGGGGCAGGTCAAGATTGTTAAGTGTGCTGCCAGGGCCATCAGAACACCCACAGCCAGTGAAAGGTCTCACCATGAGAATGGATGTACACAGAGGGTCGAGTAGGAAAAGAAGGTGGCAATTCACTATTTGGCATAAACGAACACCTAGAGGCAATGAGGCTGACAAGTCTGATAACTCAATAACATACATGTGACACACAGGTGGGCCATAGGCCTGGAAGAATGCCCATCTGAAGGACTGGAGAACTGAACACAAAACAAGATCACAAAGTGAATTCATCAAAAGGCAGGCATGTCGCATCAAAATTGCCACAACACAGACACACTAATTGTACCCTGTTTCATTGCAGAGGAAGATGGATCTCCTGCCGATATGCCTGTCCCAGATTTCCCTGATGACATGGATGACGAGCCGATAAACATTCCCCTGGAGACTATCCAAAACGTCCTTGACACCCTCCATACCCGACCTTCAGTCACAAGGAGGAGCACAGAACAAGCAGCCATCGCAGAGGATCCACCCACCACCCCAATTGTAAGACCTGCCAGCTCCAATACAGCTGAGGACTCAGACGACACTGGCACCAGCTTTGAGAGAACTGTAGTTGGAGTACAGCGGGAGCTGGCCAAGGAGATGCGGGTGGGGATGAAAACTATGGCAGCCAGCCTTGAGGGGATGCGTTCGTGCATGATGTCATCTGCAGATCAGGCAGCAGCTATGCAAGCCCTAACATCCATACTGCAAGGACTACAAGAAACTGTCAAGGAATTCACCACTGCAGTAAGGGAGTTGCCACAACACCTCGCACCCCAAACCTTCCACTGCATGCATAAATACAATCATGACTCCCTCAGGGCCGACCTGGCTGCCTACCATCGTGATGTGGCTGCTATTCTCAAGAACCAGCAGACCCTCCTTGCTGCAGTACTGCCCTTAAGACCTTCACAGGGAGCAGCGAACTTCGCACTTGTATAGCGCACTACTCACTTGTTAGGGTCTCAAGGCGCTGTACACATACCACTGTGGAACCCCTCCTGGCTTTTCCCTGTGAGGTGCCCACTCCTGGGCAACCTCCAAGGTGAAGCCAGGCATCCCAGCGCTGTTGGGGCCGTTGTGGGGATTAAGCAAGCTATTGCCCAGAGTTACAGAGTGGGACCCATGAATTAGATTAGGCACCGATGCGAGAATTATCAGGTCTGAGGAAATTGAGTCCAAGACCCGCCGAGGTGGGAATTGAACCCTGGTCCCGGGCCAGATTTCTGTATCAGGGTCTGCCGCTCTAACCATTGAGCCACACTTCTCCACTCGGCCGGGATGTCTGACTCCACGTCTTCTAACACTGAGGTGTGTGTTGCCCCTTCACAACAAAAAAACAACAAGGACAAAGCAGGCAACACACACATCAGAAGAAGAAGACATGGAACAGATCACATTCACAAGGAAAATGACCCAGAAGCACTAGTCCCTGCCACATGGCCCACATTTACCAAGGTCCTGCGCATTGTAACTTGCCAGTCTTGCAACAACTTTACTCGAGCACTGTTCTGCAAACCACTGTACATCTTGTCACCCAGCCCAGTGATTGTCTCTCTCCTACTCATTACTAAATCCTGTCCCTCTGGACTGTCTGAAACATCAACCCCAGCATGTCAAAAGCATTTCCATAACCCCTTGTGTTGGATCCCAATTTAAAATGTCACTATAATGGACTCACAATCATGGACAATGTACAGATAGCACTACAGCACGTTTCAATAAATAGCACTTACACAACAAATCTGTCTCTGGGTAATGTGACATATCAACTGTGAAGTAGATAACTGAAATGTGCCTACTGTCAAATTACGTAGCTTGTCAATACAACTGTCCTGATAATATGTAGTCAGAGAAATCTGCACAGTGCCCATGATTGCATCATACTCTGCCCTTCCTGAGGGACAAATCGGATGAAGTGAGAAACCATACACCACCATGCTGTGTTGGACAGAAGAATGCTTCCTCAGGGGATAACTAAGTCATCAAATAGTGGACGCAAAATGTTGTAAACATGCAAAAATAACACAATAAACATGCCACACTAATCTAAGTAAACACTAAAAAAACTGCACAAATGAAGCTGTCTGAGTTAACATACAAATAGGTAATCATGCCGAACTGTGTCACAAATGATGTATGAGGGTCATGAAGACAAGAATACAAGATTGCCAATGAGAACTCATCTTAGAAGGGTGTGCATGATCATCACACTGCAGTCAGACCTAAAGCTGTTTCCCCAATATCAAGTCTGGAAGCACTGTTAGTGACTTTGAAAACACACTTATCAACAGAAACACATTGGGATCCATATTAACTGTGATTGGTGGTTGCAACGAAGGGTCAACACTTTGCAAGGTAGCTCTGGGCTAGCTGCCAATCGTACAGCTCAGTTGGGATTTGTTTGTAGCATAGGACACAGATGTTATAGTACCAAATTGATGTACACTGAATCCAAACCCATGATCAAGTACCATTCAACACATACTATTAAGGGGTAACCAAATATTTATTAAATGCTAATCACAGATGATGAAACTGAGGGAAAAATCTTACCTACCCTAATCTACCCTGACTACTCATTACCCACAACTGTCCCTAACTAACCTAAGCTACACTTACTTATCACATGTAACAAAACGTTCTAAACATCTACCCCCCACCCCCCTTATGAGACGGGACACATGGAGGACAACACATACTAACCTAAACACATACTATACTATCCTATACAAATATATATATATAGATATATATATTTATTTTTTTTAACACACAAGAACCCCAACATAGCCCCCCACCCACCCACACACTTAATAAGTAAAAATATAAAGAATGAGGAACCTCACCCCCGCCCACTAACACTAACTAAACTAACAGCCTATACTAACCTAACACTAAGCCCCCTAAGCCCACTAACTATAAGAACAAGGAAAGAGGAGGGAGGGGAGGGAATCATGTCCATCAAAAAAGTGTCTAGAGGTTGGCCCTCCGGAGGATCCTCTTAATGGACTTAACCCGCCGGTTAATGTGCCGCACGTCCCGGCTCAGGTGGCTCAACTTGCGCAGCACTTTGTCCATCTTATGTTCCATTCGGTTGAAGGCTGCAGGGTCAACAGATGGAGCAGTGGCAGTCTGGGTACCAGTGGAGGAGGTCTGTGTGAGTGTGGTGCCAGGCCTAGTGGGCTGTCCTGCACCAGTGGCAATGCTGGGGCCAGGAAGTCCAGCAGATGTTGGACCAACAGTGGCAGCTGTGGGTGGGGCCACCTGGCTCGTATTGGTGGTTGTGCTGGTGGTGGCTGTGGTGGGCAAAGTAGGCCCACCCTGTGGGAAGGCTCTCCATGCCCCGGAGGCCCGTTCATGGCGATATCGCCGACCCATCCTCCGGAACCCCGACTCCACCAGCAGGATGTGCTGATATTGCATGGCCCGGCGCTGAAATTCACGGACCTGGTCTGGAGTCATGTTAGCAGCTGTGAAGACAAATGCAGATATTCTACATTAGTAACTTCATTGTGTGAAATGGCACATCACGTTAATCAGACATTACATCTACTGTACTTGTAACAGCTCATATCACAATACAGAGCATTGAATGTCCCTGAGGAAGTATATGGCAGGCCAGACTACAAAGGTCACATCACACAAAGCACATCCATAACCTACAAGATGGGTAATAACTGGCTTTGACTTGCAATCTGAGTTCTGCCAGTTATCATCTAAGAATCATGCTGCATATCCTCCGCCAAGACCTGGGCTACAAATGTCAGTGTACGGAAAGCAAAACTAAAGCCACATGGTCTGCAAGTTGTAACTGGACTTGCCAGTATAGTACCAAGTGCCAAACCTGAGTGTGTATACTAGTATGCAACCAAACCGTCACTTATTCACATGTATGTGTAACATACTCGTAGCATCAGTACTAGGTACCCCATTCACAAACCCATGGCCGTGTTTGAGGGGGGCGGTGGATACACAACTATAAATTGCCAACAACATGTACACCGAGGAGTGTATAGGAAACTCCACACATGTTTGTCTCTACAGACACACCACAGGTAAGGTCTATCTACAATTAGGAGTCAGCAAACCCTAGAGCACTCATAGGGTCAGACATGTCAGGAAATGCAGAACTTGATACACAACATATACTTCCAGTGAAGCCTGACTTACATCAGACACAGAGTTGCTAGAACACCCATGATCATGAATTTAATGCACACCTAGGCCATTGCACTCAGGTTCCACAGACTTGTTGCACTACATGTGGAAGTACATGCTGCTAAGAAGTTCTACCTACTGTTTCAAAATAATGTAGGTAAATAGGGAAGCAGATGTCTATTGGAAAGCTATTTGCTGTACCAATCTTAGAGAATGTGGGTCTGACAGGCTGACTAAATTGGGGCTGACTTCCATTGCGACTCTTGGTGATACAAGTGTCATATACATGACTAACCCCTGTACTCACAGTGGAGCCTACAGGGATGTCCTACAATCCCTACATGATACCATTGGATACGCATTGGCAAACTCAAAACATGTGAGAACTGCATTCCCACTCATGGAACAAGAGAAAAGCTTGCCCAACGCATCACACCTTGCTATGCGTCCAACTCACACGAGTCCATAACCAGCAAACACAACACATAACAGACATATCAACACTTACTGGAGTGGTCGGGGTCCTCAAATGTCGCCTCCTCTCCCACAGTGTAGGGTGCTGGTCCACCTGTAATGTATGGAAGGAAGAAATGTGCTCAAAATCTGTGCACAGTGCAACAATTTCATAAACATTTACAATGTGTAGGCTGAATAAGGAAAGGCAGCCATTCAGACATGATGGTACTGCATCTGATATATCACGGCCAACTTGTACATAGCATAGGTCTCCTGTGACAGTTACACACATATCTGCACACATACAATCGCCCTAACTATCATGTGGTTGCAAACATGCCCCATAATTGGTGAGCACAAAAAAATATGGAGTGTAATCGTCTCATCATGTGCATCCAAGAGAGACATCCAAAGCCTGGTTACTTGAGGACTGCATTACCAGTCAAACATGCCTTGTGGCCATGACACATTTATTGCACATAGGCCCAATGTACAGAGGGAGGGGCAGGGACTTTTGTAAGCCATCCTGTTGTTACAGTATAGTCAATTGATGTGGCCCAGCCATGGTGATTTGCACCAACCATGGAGATGTGAGGCCATGTGCATACACTTGGACTGCCATCCATATTTGGATTGTGGCTCAACTAATTCCAACAAACATCTTAAGATGTTACCTGAGGGCACCTTACACCTTTTTTACAATGTTTTCAAATCAAGAACTGACATGTATTCAAAAAGATCAAGGAACACAATAATCCCACACATTCATAGTACTTCTGTGAACGCTTTCCTTCCACACTCACCAGACTCACATGAGACATATGTCTGAGCCACTTTGCTATTATCAATTGACGCAAAGGCAGCACTCATTTTCAGCATCATGTAGTGATTCTAAAGTCAGTCTAGCAATTGCGTCAACATAGTTGGCCTAAATGTTGGTACATCTGTACTTCTCTGTCAATAGTACCCTATATAGACATGATTGGCTCATATTTTGTTAGCTGTTCTGACAAAAAGGCCGCACCAATTTCCTTCATGGAAAAGTAACCTGTAAGTTTGCTGTGCACGTGCTACCTGACACCTAGCAATTGTGATCCTTGCCATAGTGCATCAATGATCCCCTTATATTTCCACAGCATTGCACACAGTCAGCAAGTTAGCTGGCAGACATTGTACTAATCCCCTGATGTCACAACAGAGCATTTAATCGTGCACATTAACATGATTTGTACTCACCAACAGTGCCACCAATCATGATTCCCAGGTGGTCCAAGAGATCCTGCTCCCTGGTGATGAGGTCAGCCCACCGGTGCTTCAGCTGGTGGTCACTCCTCTGGCTGGCATACACACGCTGCAGGTGATGCAGCACCTTTCCCCACCGGATTCTGCGCGCCTCTGTCAGATACCCCTGTATCACCCTGCCCCCTGCCTGGATCATGAGCGGCAAGAAATGCGTCACAAGCCAGATGAAGCCCCCCAACTCCTCTTCCCCCATCCTGCCAAGACGTGGCCTACCAGACATACTTATAAGTGAAATGGAATAGGGGTAAAAGAAATAGAAAGGGGAAAAGGGGGAAAGTAGGGGTACAAAGACAGCAAAAAAAGTAAACCTAAACACTAAAAGTAAACAAACTAACACTACCCACAACAGACTCCCACAAAGAAGAAAAACACAAGATAAATGGACAAATGTAGACAAAACACAGTAGTACAGTATACACCAACAATGTTTATTTCACAAATTGGCAATATAGATAGCACACAGGACAAAAACAGCACAAAATCTCAGGACAACACTCTCTACACAGCCACACAGTCTAGAAGGATCATAGACTGCAAAGTGAAAGTGAAAGTACACCCACTGTACATAATCTGTAAACAGGATATCCTATTACATCACTTCCTGTATGAAAAGTCCCGCCTTTTTCGCGTTATGCGTCATTTTTTGTTGCACAAAACTGTATTTGCGTCATTTTTTTTTAACGCACAGACGTGAATATTAACCCGCATCCACATAATGATACATGGACTGTACAAATATCTGGATGCAGGCTAAATTTCACTCCTGTGCGCCAAAAAAAATGACGCAAATACAGTTTTGGTTGTCAAAAAATGACGCACAACGCTAGGGACGTCAAAATTACAGTGCATTAACTGGTTTGGAGGCATTTTTACTTGTTTTTTGGTTATTTTACATTTGGGACACATCAGAGATTGGCTAATTGAAGACAGTATGGTGTTGATGGTGTATGTTCACATGTGTGACATCATACTGCAGCGGAACATGATCCACTACTCCCTTCACAGTATTCTTACAGTTGGCTGATGCAATAGATGGTCATAAGTGTGGCCTACATATATGTGTTGCACAAATTGGGCATGTTTGGCATAAGGAGAGGATAGCAATGTGACGCACATATGTACAATACCTAAATGCCTTTGGCTCAAATTGTGTGCTTTGACAACTAATGTGTTGGTTGACCAAGTGCGTGTGTATCACATGAAGCATAATTGTACATATGGTTGTATGAATGTGACGTCCATGTGTCCAATCCTTAGATGCAAGTCATATTGGAAATGAGCGAGGGCATGTGTTAGTCATACATGTAACAACACCCGTAAAGTGTACTTCCAAGTTTTAGGGTCACGTAGACACCACATGTGACATAGCATGCACCAGATGGATGGCAGACGCTTGTTCATGTCAATGGTCCACATTTTCTACATCCTATGTACTAGAGTATTGGTAAGAGCTTCCTAGGCACTACTTGGAGAATCCCACAGTGAGTCATACACATGCATTGAGGAAGTGGGTACCATGTTGTTTGCACAGACAGACAAGGGTGAATCTCACATGTATGATGACATCACAGTTGAGGCCATAGAAGTGAGTCCCAACTATCAAGTGGCTGTGGTGGACCAGCATACAAGACAGCACGTGTCCACTTATTTCCAGTGATCAATTGCACATAGGTGTCTTGTTCATGTGTGTGGTCCAATGATGATCCTGTATATTTTTTGGGGTGTAATTTGTCACAGTTCGGTCCAGGACTCATCATGAGTCAGTGGCAGCTATTCCTGTATCTACTGAGTATCCTTGGTTGATCAATGTGAGTAAAGTAGATGTGGACATGTGAACCAACATGTGGATGGTCCCATCCTGTCACTAAAGACGTGTAATGAGACAGTCAACAGGGCAACCTTGGTGTGCTGAGTGAGATAATGTCTCATGGGTCATGTTCCGGCAGGTGTCATTACAACATTTGTACACAGGTTGGCCTCTGCACTTCCCACTGCATCTGGGAACATCATAGCCTCTGTGCTGATTATTCTCGCAGCTATTCACCACACACGGCCCATCACTATGTTGCGCGCACTGTGATTCTGTGTGTGAACTGTCATGGTCCTGACATTTGTGTATTATTCTTGGACATTATCAGAGGTTGCTGGTTGTGCTGAAAGCCCGATAACCAATCCCTGCCTACGTCCCTGGGACACTGTCACACTTTGTCATTCATGCATAAATGCAACCCAGACAAGAGATGGGCCATGAATTTTGCTTTTCCAAGAGGATGTAACTCAAATGGTACAGTTAATAGGCAGATAATGCTATATAATGTATTTGGGTATGCATGGAAGAAGCCCATGCCCAAAGCCCCTGATGAATGAGAGGTTTGCTAACGCAAGTGTGGTACATATGTAGACACAGGGATACTTTAGTGTGACGCACAGACAGTTGCCAGTCAGGCTGACAGAATGCAAGGTGATTTAGGATCCAGTTACTTGACAAGTTACGTAATCAGTGGTCTGACTGAGACTGTTTGGAGGACAAACTAGACAGTTGACATGTCAAACTGTGTACGTACTGTGTTTTTGAAGGTGACAAATGAACCCAACGGCTGTGTTACACGGCTTAATTAGTATCAATGCTTGATGGTGTATTTGACATAATGGCAACTCCTATGCTGTTCCAGGCATCATGAGGGGCATTGCTTTTTGAAATGGGTGGTGTGCATGGAGGTGATCACAGGTGTGGGCTGCATCTGTTTCTCACCAGTCCTGTAGGTGAGACTTGCATTCTAAGGGCCAACAGACATTTTCACAAGGGGAAGCAATCTACATGTGCTAACAGGGCTTTGAAACTAGAAGACAGTGTATAAATTGACCTGACGTCCTTGCAGTCAGATGTTCTATGACAATGGCATACCATAGGAAAGGGTGTAGCACACTGGTTTGCTAATGTTGGTCTGTGTGTGTAGAGGAGGTAATATCAGGGTACACATCTTAGTATTCCAGGGACCTCTTCCGACAGGTGGGTTGTGACCAGGTGCATGGGTGTGTCAGGAGTTAGGAAATGGGCTGACATGTACATGGAATGTCATGTGCGCAATGCTTGTCATATGTGTGGCACTTGTGCTGACTATGTTCTGCTTCTAGGGAACTCTAGTCACAGATAGTCCTTGCAAAGGGTCTGGTCAGGCATTCCTGTTACTGATGCCAAAGCACATTGACTGCCTCATGTATGAGGCTTGTTTTCCCCTTATTGAGTGATGGTGTCTTAGTTGTGTGCCATATGCTGCGTTGGACCTTGATTTCAACATGTATGTGTGAAATAGTTGTGGTCCTCTGCTATTAGCCTTCAAAGGGGATATGTACATGATATATGTCATTAAAAGTGTGTGTGTATGTGACCATTGTATGTTAGGCATCACATTAGCTCTGGGATGTTCCGTGTCCTACTCAGTATCTCAGCAATGCTCCATGAGACAACACTCTTATTCTGATATGTAAAGATGAAGGTGTGCAAAAAGAAATAGCTAGACCATGATATGGTGATTAGAATAGGTGATTATTTAAATTTGTTAACTAAAGTGGTGAAGGTGATCATATTCAAAAGAAATTATTTACGATCTGTTGCCGACTGCGTATACCAGCGGTCGAGTTCTGTAGTTCCCCCTCCTGTTGCAGGCCAGCATCCTCCTCTTCCTCCTCTTCAGGCATGTGTGGCTCTGGTTCCAGGAGGGGAATGTTTATATTTTGATACAAATGTTGTGCAATATTGCACATGTGAGGATGATCCTACAGACCATCTCCGGGGAATATAGGAGGCTACCACCAATGATGTCGAGGCAGCGGAACCTTGACTTGAGGATGCCAAAGGTCCGCTCGACAATGCTGCGTGTCCTCCTATGGGCGTCGTTGTAGGCACGCTCTGCAGCAGTATTTGGATTGCCAAATGGTGTCATAATCCATGGCTGGATGCCATACCCCTGAACAGCTGCAAGAGAAAATGATTCGGATCATGTTGATGTAGCTGGCACTATTGAAAAGACCTTTCATGGCAGTAGTTGTCTTGTGTTGTCTGTGACACTTTTGTGTACTAATGTGGCATCCTATGCTTGTAGGATGTACCATCTGCATTGTGTTGTTTCCTTGGCTGAACGAGTGTTTGTCTGCTAACCGTTTGTCAGCAGTATGTTTTGGGATTTGCAGTACAGTGTGCCCTCCCTAGCATTGTGACTTGTCATACAGGTGTCCGTGTGTCTTCACTGGGGGTGAGATGATAGTTCCATGCACAGTTAAAATTGACAGTGTTGTTGACACGTTCATATAAATGTACCCTGGACATCCCATACCTTTAGACTTATGCAATGGATTAATGTAAAGGTCATTGGGACACTTACAATTTGCAAGGTGACATTTAGGCAACCACACTCATTGACGTCTTAACATTAGGCTGTACAGTAATTTCCGATGTGTGACAGGTTCAATGGTGACTTAAGAAACATGGCTAGCGATGCCACGACCTCAGTGTGTTCCTGTTCACATGTTGCTGTTGTGGTGTATGTGTTGTGTGTCCTAGACGGTTGCTGTGCAGTGTGTATATAAGTAGGTTTTTGTACTTACCAACAAGTAGTCCATTGCCATACCGTCCATCCTGGAAGTGTTCATTGATGGTGCAGTGACGGAAGATGTATGAGTCATGTACACTCCCAGGATATTTAGCCACAATGTTGGTGATCAATCCCTGGTGATCGACTATGGCCTGCACGTTGATGGAATGTGTGTGCTTCCTGTTGCGGTAGAGGTGTTCAGTTGCAGCAGGTGGCACAAGGCGTACATGTGTGCAGTCGATTGCACCAAGGACGTGTGGGAAGCCACTGATGAGGTAGAACCCCTGGTTTGTTTCCTGCTGCTTCTGCAGTGTGTTAGGGAAGCAGATGTGGCGGGGTGTCAGTCGAATGATGGCATCCAGTACTTTGGGCAAAAGACGGAGAATGATGGTTGTGATATTCCGCCAACCAGGGCACCAGTTGTTTGGAAAGAGCCACTTGCCAGCATATGAAGTACGGCAAGCAGCTTTGTTTCTGTTGGGATGGTGCGGGGTGTCACCAAAGTAGGGACCAACTGCTGTTCAATGTTTCGCAGCAACTGCTGAATGGCCTGCCAGTTCAACCAGTACCTCTGGATGATGTCATGTTCCCTGAGGCCCTGAAGGGTGGTTCTTGGGCGGAATATCCTCTCCTGCCTTCTGCGCTGCCTTTGGGGTCACTGCTGGTGTTGTTGTAGCTGCTGTTGTTGCTGCTGGGCTCTGCGTCTGTGTGCACGCTGGATTAGTATCACCTCCATGGCTCCCTGTTGCTGCTCTGCTGCTCTGCTGTTTGTTCTGTGTGTTCTGATTAAATACAGGTGTGTTTGCCCCATTTTAACGCCTGCCCTGACCCAGGCGTTAATTTTTTACGCAAATCGGCGCAGACGGAGTATAAATATGCCCCTTAATCTCATGGAAAGGTTATGGCCCTGAAAATAATTCATGGGTTTCCGCATCTGATGTTCATGCTCCAGTACTTGTGAGACGCTTTCATAGTCTCAATTCAGACAAGCCAGCCCCTAGAGCGCGCCTGGGAGAGGGGAGTACTGTCAACACCAGGACAATGCGTGCTCTACGGGCATCTAGAATACAAAAACCAAATACTCTCAAGATAATGTAATCTATGCATTGTAATGATATGTTATTGTTTAACCTTTTGCATTGCATAATTCAATCCAAAAGATTCATTTTTAAGGTGCTTATAAATACTGTACATTTGCAATGTATTGCTGCAGGTTTTCAGAGTGAGTCAGGGTGTGGTTCCTTTCCAGGGCCTTCTAGAAGCTTCCCTGCAGCATGCTTGGGTGTGGCTGTGGGCTGGGCCAAAACTCTATAAAAGGGAGTCAGCCCAGCTCCACGTGCTCACTATTCAGAGGTCCCGGTGCAGAGCGGCAGCAACTTCCTGAGCTACTGTTCCGGTGGCCTACCTTGACCTCCAAGGCCTCTGTGCTTCATTCTTCAGTGGTGATTCCTAGTCAGGGCGGTAAGGCGGAGGTTGGGCTGGGCCCCCGACTCCGTATTCGTTGACGCTCTAATTCTTGGGCCTAATTTTGGATGTTAATAACATTTTGCTCCTGCAAGTGTAACTGTGCATTTAAAACTTTTCATGGCATTTGTATGCACGCATTTGAATTGGCAAGACGTGCGATTCTTTTCTTAAGATTAATTTGTGTTATTCATTGTGCGCTACCATTCCTTGACAGTTTCATGGTAGCATTCGAATTGGAAACGCGCGATTCCCTCATGGTGTGTAATTCTTGATATTCACTGTACGCTACCATTTTCTTGGCAGTTCCATGGTGACATCTGAATCGGCAACATGCGCGATTCTTTTCTTGTGTGCCTTTCATGTTATTCATTGTGCGCTACCATTTCGGAGGCATTAAATGGTGGCATTCGAATCGACAAGAAGCGCAATTCTTTTCTTGTGTGCCTTTCATGTTATTCATTTGTGCGCTACCATTTCTTGGCAGTTTCATGGTGGCATTTGAATCGGCACCACGCGCGATTCCTTCCTTGAGTGTCAATTTTTATATTCATTCTACGCTATCATTTCCGAGGCATTTTAATGGTGGCATTCAAATCGGTAAGTCGCACGATTCTCTCCTTGTGTATAAAAGATGTCAATTTCTGTGCGCTACCATTCTAAGACTTTTCCTTGGTAGCATTTTTTAGTTGAGAAGTTGTGTGATTTATTTCCTTGAATATACATTGTGTAATTTCTTGGTGCACAATACTTTATGGTGTTTAGTACACATATAAAAACCTGCAATGTGCGCAAGTTATTTTTCCCATGCTAAAGAAAGTACTTGAATCTGAAAGTTCTATTCAACCTTTTCTTGTCTCCTTCCCAGGTATTTGGTCATCAAAAATCCTAGTCAGTTCTAGAATTATTCTAGGGTTGTTTAATGTTTTCAGAAATGACAAAGCTAAGAGTTATAGCATGGCACTAATTTCATGAGATGTAATTTTGATGTTGTGTTTTAACCTCTTGCTTCCTACAGGTCTCCTTCCCAGCTGTTCCCTTCCTAATCCCCTTTTCCCCGCTTGGACTCTCTTAGACTCTGTGATAAATCTAATCAGAGTATTGGAGCTGTCTAGTGGTGGAAGTGTTGGGAACGTGCACAGACCCCGAGGATCTGGTGACTCTGACAGAATAGTGAGCCCACAAACTATTATCCTCCTGGTTTGTGTATGTTCTCAGCATTGCCACACTGGACGAGCTAGTCAAGGCTATCACCCAGCTCCAGTCAGAAGTGGTATCATCAAAAGATTTGACAAATAGCCTAGCTGAGAGAGTGAGTCAGTTACAGGATAAGGTAGAGAAGAAAGAACAAAGCCCCACAGGTGTGCCTTGGCCAGGTACTTCTTCTCAGACTTCTGGAGGTAATCCGACTAACATCTCTATCAATGTTCCTTCAGCTATTCCTTTAGCTCCCCCAAAACGTTTCTCAGGTGATCCCTTGAAAGCGCAATCTTTCCTAGTTCAAGTGGAATTACACTTCACCTGCAGACCACATACTTTTCCCGATGCCCAGTCCAAAGTGGCTTTCTTGTTGTCATATCTGTCTGGAGATGCAGCTACTTGGGCTATTCCTCTTGTGCTCAAAGATGGTCCCCTGTTGTACAACTGGAGAAATTTTGTTCGTGAATTTGAGCGAGTTTCTGATCGTAGAACTGTAACACTGTCAGCAGATCGTGAACTATTAGACTTACGTCAGGGGAATCAGGACTTAGGGGGTGATTCTGATTCTGGCGGGCGGCGGAGGCCGCCCGCCAGAATTCCGCCCCCATTATACCGCTCCGCGGTCAGAAGACCGCGGAGGGTATTATGAGTTTTTCCCTGGGCTGGCGGGCGGTCTCCAAAAGACCGCCCGCCAGCCCAGGGAAAAACTCCCTTCCCACGAGGATGCCGGCTCGTAATCGAGCCGGCGGAGTGGGAAGGTGCGACGGGTGCAGTGGCACCCGTCGCGTATTTCAGTGTCTGCAAGGCAGACACTGAAATACTTTGCGGGGCCCTCTTACGGGGGCCCCGCGACCCCCCCTACCGCCATCCTGTTCATGGCGGCTTTCCTGCCATGAACAGGATGGCGGTAGGGGGGGTCAGAATCCTCATGGCGGCGGAGCGCGCTCCGCCGCCATGAAGGATTCCCCCGAGCAGCGGTAAGTCGACTTGCCGCTTCTGACCGCGGCTGAACCGCCGCGGTCAGAATGCTCGTGGGAGCACCGCCAGCCTGTTGGCGGTGCTCCCGTGGTCGGCGGCCCTGGCGGCCACCGGCCGCCAGGGTCAGAATGACCCCCTTAGTGTCATATTTAGCCAACTTTAATCGGCTGGTCGCTGAGACATCCTGGCCAGAGGAAAAACAAGCGGCCTTGTTTTACAAGGGACTCAAAGAAGAGTTAAAAGATATCTTGGCGCAAATCGACCCGCAACCCACAGACTGTCAAGAATTAATAAACCTTGTCTTGAGGCTTGACCATCGTTTAACTGAGTGAAGAGGAACGCGTAAAAAGACGGAAAAATATTCTTGGCGTGTTCACGATAACAGAGACTCAAGAAATCTGAAAGAAAGAACGCCTGAACCGATGGAGATTGGAACCATCAGGAGACCTTTGACCAAAGATGAAAAGGACCTACGCAGAAAAAATGGACAATGCCTCTATGGTGGGCGAAAAGGTCATTTCGTCAAAGACTGTTCGATCAAACCAAAGAACAAACTAGGTCCAGTTCAGAAGGTTGCAGCCAATGCATCAGTCGAGTCGGAAAACTAAAACACCCAAGATGCAGAGAAGGGTTGCTCTTGGGTGTCACCGTTGACCCTTCACAATCCAGACATCTCAAATTGGGAATAAGAGTTCAGGTCAAGAAAAAGACCTACTTCAAGAAGGCTCTAGTCGACTCTGGGGCTACCGGAAACTTTGTTGACGCCCAATTGCTTCGTGCATGGGGATCCCATGTATTGAAAAGAAGACCCCAGAAATCAGTCAGGCAGTTGGTGGAAAACTCTTAACTGGAGGTCCAGTAACTCTTCAGACTGTCCCCTTGATAATAATTTGTGAAGGTAAAAATCAAAGAAAGAAACATAAAGAGAAACTTATCCTTGACGTGATCCATGCTCCCCAGTATGGGATCATTCTTGGCTTGCCATGGTTAACTCATCACAATCCAGAGATTAATTGGGCAGAACGAAAGATCGTGTTCTCATCAGTGCTATGTAAAGAACAATGTCTCCAAAGGACCCAAGAATCGGAAGTTTGCAATTCTTACATAGCTACCGCCGCAGAAAAAGAAGTCCAGTTGCCCAAACAGTATTCATCTTATGAAGATGTATTTGATGAGAAGGAGAAGGAAGCAGAAAACTTACCTCCCCATAGATCTTATGACTGTCAAATCGATTTTGTCCCAGGTGCGATACTTCCCAACTGTATTGTGTATGCCCTGTCAGAACATGAAAATCAACATTTACGAAAATATTTGGATCAATTCTTAGAGAATGGTTTCATCCGCCTCTCTAAGTCTCCCACAGCTTCTCCTTTGTTTTTTGTTCCAAAAGCGAATGGAGAGCTTCGAACTTGTATCGACTATAGGGGTTTAAACAAAATCACCATCAAGAACAAATATCCTTTGCCTCTAATTCCGGTCTTACTGGAACAAGTAAAGAAAGCAAAAATCTACACGAAGCTTGATCTTCGAGGCGCTTACCATTTGGTCAGAATGAGAGAGGGTGACGAATGGAAAACGGCATTCAAAACTAGATATGGCCTTTTTGAGTACACCGTCATGCCTTTTGGTCTGTGCAATGCGCCAGCAGCATTTACATTTTTCTTAAATGATGTTCTTAGAGAGTACCTCGATATCTTTGCCATAGTCTACATTGATGACATTTTGATCTACTCAGATGATGAAAACGAACATGTTCAACATGTCAAGAAAATTTTGGCAGCCCTTCGTAAACACCATTTATATTGCAAGCTAACCAAGTGTGATTTTCATGTTACCACAGTTGAGTTTCTAAGGGTCATCCTTACCCCTCAAGGTATGGTGATGGCAGAAAAGAAAGTAAAAGCCATAGCAGATTGGCCCATCCCAAAGACTGTTCGTGATGTACAGTGTTTTCTGGGCTTTGCAAATTTTTACCAGAGGTTCATCAACCATTTTTCCCAGACTGTAGCTCCAATTACTAAGCTATTAAGAAAGAAAGAGAAATTTGTATGGTCCCCAGAAGCCGATCAAGCCTTTTTAACTTTGAAAGGAGCTTTTTCCACTGCCCCAGTTTTGACTCATCCAGACGCGGATCGACCTTTCATAGTGGAAGCTGATGCTTCAGATGTGGCGATAGGAGCCATTTTGTCACAACAAAACAAAGACACTGGTCAGCTTCATCCTGTAGCTTATATGTCCCGGAAGTTGAACGAAGCTGAACGGAACTATGTCATTGCTGAAAAAGAGCTTCTGGCGATTTGTGACGCCTTTAAAGAATGGAGACATCATTTGTTGGGAGCCAAATATACTGGTAAAGATAATCGCAAAGCTGACGCCTTGTCCCAGCAAGAGTCTACCACCTTGCCTGCAGTTCAACCCTCCAGAGCTATCATTGCTCCTGACAAGGTCCTATGTATCATAAAAACAGGAGATTTCTTTGAAGACATCCGCAATTTGTTCACTATTGAAAAATGGCAGACATGGGCCCAAGCAGATCAAAAAAGGTCGATCAAACAAGATTTACCCTTTCATGACGCCCGTTTGTTCGTGTCAACTACCAAACTTCGCAAGATAGTGTTTCATTAGTTGCACGTTATACCTACTGCAGGTCACCCAGGTATTCCTAAAACTCTTGAATTAATCCAACGCTATTTTTGGTGGCCTACCTTAACAAAGGATGTAAAAATTATGGTAAACAACTGTGAAGTCTGTGCTCGCACAAAAACAAGTCATTCAAAACCGAAAGGGTTGTTACACCCACTCCCAACCCCAAGTCGTCCGTGGGAGCACATCTCTTTAGACTTTATTACAGGTCTGCCAGTGGTTCAACAACATTCAGTCATTCTGGTGGTAGTAGATAGTCTCACAAAATATGGACATTTCATTGCCTGTAAGAAATTACCTACCTCTAGTGAACTGGCAACTATCTTACTAAATAGAGTAGTTCGTTATCATGGACTGCCAAATGTGATCCTCTCCGATCGGGGGTCGCAATTTGCCTCCAACCTCTGGAAGACATGGTGTAAAACACTCCAAGTGACATCTACTCTATCTATGAGTCACCATCCTCAAACAGATGGTCAAACGGAGAGACTAAATCAGACTTTGAAGCAATACCTACGTGCCTACGCTGAAAAAGCACCCCATTCTTGGACATCAATGCTCTGGTTAGCTGAGTTAGCCTACAACAACTCTTTCCACACTTCTACTGGCGTTACACCTTTCTTTGGGTTGTTTGGCTATCATCCTCACACTTTGCCCATCACAATTCCTCAAGAAAGCTCTCTCACTCCAGCTGTGTCAGAAACAATTCAACATTTGCATCAAACTCAGAAATCGATTCAACAGCATTTAGAAAAAGCCAAACAAAAATACAAAAAGCATTATGACAAGAAACATTGTGAGGGACCGCAGTATGAACCAGGTGACAAAGTGTGGCTTTCCACAAAAAATATAGACTTTAAAAGGAAACACATGTTCAACCCTAAATTTATAGGTCCTTTCACTGTTCTTCAGCAAATCAATCCTGTGACCTATAAACTACAATTGCCAAAATCATTACGGATTCATCCAGTGTTCCATACTTCCCTCTTAAAAAAGGCTGTCCAAAAAATCTGCCCCCATCCAGCTCCTGTTCTAGTACATGGGGAAGAAGAATACGTAGTCAAGAAAGTGAAAAGGCGTAACCTATGGTACTTAAGCTCATGGAAAGGTTATGGCCCTGAAAATAATTCATGGGTTTCCGCATCTGATGTTCATGCTCCAGTACTTGTGAGACGCTTTCATAGTCTCAATCCAGACAAGCCAGCCCCTAGAGCGCGCCTGGGAGAGGGGAGTACTGTCAACACCAGGACAATGCGCACTCTACGGGCGTCTAGAATGCAAAAACCAAACACTCTCAAGATAATGTAATCTATGCATTGTAATGATATATTATTGTTTAACCTTTTGCATTGCAGAATTCAATCCAAAAGATTCATTTTTAAGGTGCTTATAAATACTGTACATTTGCAATGTATTGCTGCAGGTTTTCAGAGAGAGTCAGGGTGTGGTCCCTTTCCAGGGCCTTCCAGAAGCTTTCCCTGCAGCATGCTTGGGTGTGGCTGTGGGCTGGGCCAAAACTCTACAAAAAGGAGTCAGCCCAGCTCCACGTGCTCACTATTCAGAGGTCCCGGTGCAGAGCAGCAGCAACTTCCTGATCTCCTGTTCTGGTGGCCTACCTTGACCTCCCAGGCCTCTGTGCTTCATTCTTCAGTGGTGATTCCTAGTCAGGGCGGTAAGGCGGAGGTTGGGCTGGGCCCCCGACTCCGTATTCGTTGATGCTCTAATTCTTGGGCCTAATTTTGGATGTTAATAACATTTTGCTCCTGCAAGTGTAACTGTGCATTTAAAACTTTTCATGGCATTTGTATGCACGCATTTGAATCGGCAAGACGTGCAATTCTTTACTTGAGATTAATTTGTGTTATTCATTGTGCGCTACCATTCCTTGACAGTTTCATGGTAGCATTTGAATCGGCAAAGCGTGCGATTCCCTCATGGTGTGTAATTCTTGATATTCACTGTACCCTACCATTTTCTTGGCAGTTCCATGGTGACATCCGAATCGGCAACATGCGTGATTCAACTCTTGTGTGAAATTCTTGGTATTCATTGTGCGCTACCATTTCCGAGGCATTAAATGTTGGCATTCGAATCGGCAAGAAGCGCAATTCTTTTCTTGTGTGCCTTTCATGTTATTCATTGTGCGCTACCATTTCCGAGGCATTAAATGGTGGCATTCGAATCGGCAAGAAGCACGATTCTTTTCTTGTGTGCCTTTCATGTTATTCATTGTGCGCTACCATTTCCGAGGCATTAAATGGTAGCATTCGAATCGGCAAGAAGCGCAATTCTTTTC
Source organism: Pleurodeles waltl (assembly GCF_031143425.1). Lineage (NCBI taxonomy): Eukaryota > Metazoa > Chordata > Amphibia > Caudata > Salamandridae > Pleurodeles > Pleurodeles waltl. Next base: position 91,633,659 of record NC_090438.1, read on the forward strand.
TTGTGTGCCTTTCATTTTATTCATTTGTGCGCTACCATTTCTTGGCAGTTTCATGGTGGCATTCGAATCGGCAACACATGCGATTCCTTCCTTGAGTGTGAATTTTGATATTCATTGTACGCTATCATTTCCGAGGCATTTTAATGGTGGCATTCGAATCGGCAAGACGCGCGATTTTTTTTCTTGAGAGCTTTTCATGTTATTCATTGTGCGCTACCATTTCTTGGCAGTTTCATGGTGGCATTCGAATCGGCAACACGCGCGATTCCTTCCTTGAGTGTGAATTTTGATATTCATTGTACGCTATCATTTCCGAGGCATTTTAAAGGTGGCATTCGAATTGGCAAGTCGCGCAATTCTTTCCTTGTGTATAAAAGATGTCCATTACTGTGCGTTACCATTCTAAGACTTTTCCTTGGTAGCATTTTTGAGTTGACAAGTTGTGTGATTTATTTCCTTGAATATACATTGTGTAATTTCATGGTGCACAATACTTTATGGTGTTTAGTACACATATAAAAACCTGCAATGTGCGCAAGTTATTTTTCCCATGCTAAAGAAAGTACTTGAATCTGAAAGTTCTATTTAACCTTTTCTTGTCTCCTTCCCAGGTATTTGGTCATCAAAAATCCTAGTCAGTTCTAGAATTATTCTAGGGTTGTTTCATGTTTTCAGAAATGACAAAGCTAAGAGTTATAGCATGGTACTAATTTCATGAGATGTAATTTTGATGTTGTGTTTTAACCTCTTGCTTCCTACAGGTCTCCTTCCCAGCTGTTCCCTTCCTAATCCCCTTTTCCACGCTTGGACTCTCTTAGACTCTGTGATAAATCTAATCAGAGTATTGGAGCTGTCTAGTGGTGGAAGTGTTGGGAACGTGCACAGACCCCGAGGATCTGGTGACTCTGACACAGATGCAGTTTTGGAGGAGGTCTTGCTGGGTCGGTCGTGCTTTTTGGCCGTGCCGCTTGCTGGCACCCTCTTCACCTTGGCAGGTGGCGGAATGGGTTGGTCCTTCGCAGGGGTCCCTGGCACACTGGCAGCCCTGACGGGTGCGCCCTTTGATCCCCTGGGACTTGCAGGCACCACCGTCTTTCTGCTGAGTTTGGGTGAAGGTGCATGGGCTGGATGTTGTGAGGTGGATGGCTGTTGGGTGGGTGCTTGCTTTTGTGTACTTTGGGAGGACGGGTCACAGACACACTGGAAATGGACACAGGGGACGTGTGCATGGTTGTGGGGGTGGTGACTGCTCGTGAGGTCTGTGTTGTGATGGGCGTGGTGGTGATGGAGGTAGTGGATGAGGATGTAGTGCATGCAGGTGTGATTGGAGACGAGACTGGGAGGGAGGTGGACGAAGAGGAGGAGGGGGACATGGTGGAGGCAGTGGATGTTGGTGTGTCTGCATGGGCATGGTGCTTGTGTGAATGCCTGTGAGATGAGGTGTGGTGCTTATGTTTGCCTGAGCCACTTTTGTGTGTTGATTTGGGTGAATGCTGGTCTGAAGGTGTGCTTGGGATAGGCTGAGGTTGAGGGGATTGGGACTGGGTAGAGGAAGTTGGAGGGGGAGGCTAGACACAGGGACAATGGCTGCCATCAGTGCTGAGGGCAGAGCCTGAAATGCTCTCTGTTGGGCTGCCACGCCAGAGTGAATGCCCTCCAGGTATGCATTTATTTGTTGCAAATGCCTCTCGACACCCTGGATGGCATTCAGAATGGTTGACAGCCCAACTGTGAGGGATCTCAGGAGATCAATAGCCTCCTCACTGAGGGCAGCCGGGCTGACTGGGGCAGGGCCTGAGGTGCCTGGGGCGAAGGAGATGCCAACCCTCCTGGGTGAGCGGGCGCGGGAAACACGCTTCGGGGCTGCTGGGAAGGCGGTGCTGGTAGGGGGGTTGGCGGCTGTACCTGTTGTTGGGGTGGGCACAGAGGTGTCTGCCACCGCCAGGGAGCTTCCATCAGAGGAGGAGTCGCTATCACTGGTCTCCCCTCCTGTCACTGTCTTGGTGCTCTCCTCTCCCTCCGTCCCACTGGTGCCTTCACCCTCAGTGGATTCGCCCTCAAGGGCCATGTGGGATGCAGCTCCCTCCATCGCCAGTGCCTCTGCTCCTCCGCCAGATGATGCTAATGCACACAAGGACAGGGCAACAAAACAAAAAGGGGGGGGAGACAGAGGATGCACTTGGTCAATGCCAGCAACAACACTACAGTTGGCGTACAGAACACACAGGGAGCTGCCCTATGCACTAGGCCACGCCCAACCAGTCACTAAGGTAGTCACAAGCCCATGGGGTACAATGGCTAACGCCAGCATCTACACACCTGACACCCACAGGACCCTGCCCAGTAGTATATGCCCACTTACACCATCTGGTTTGGAGTGCTTCTAAGCCTGCACACAAGGGATCTACCCTGCCATTATCACCCTGGCCTAGGGTCACCCACAGCCCACATACCCCACCCAGCTACCTCCTAAAGCTCGCAAAGTCAGGAATCAGAATCTGTACTCACCTCCTTGTGGCTGCTGTGATGCCCTCAAGCGCCCATCTAACTCCAGATAGGCCACCGCCAGGATGCGGAACATCAGGGGGGTCAGGGTGCGACAGGCACCCCTTCCACGTTAGGAGGCCAGCCCCAGCTGGGCCTGCGCCGTTTTCTTCGTTCAGCGGTGCAGCTCCTCCCATCGCTTGCGGCAATGGGTGCTCCGCCTGTGATAGACCCCCAGGGCTGCACCTCCTTGGCGATGGCACGACAAATACCCTTTTTCTGGTGGGCGATGACCTAGAGGGAAAAGACAGGAGGAGAGGAAATTACTCACCCGTCCAGACCGGCATACTCATTGACCCCCAGTTCCCACCCATGCCCTGACGCACATACACTGACCACCTCTCATGCAGCACTCAGGCCAGGATGCCTCAACACCCCCCAACATGTGGCTTACGTCCACACCACTCCAAACATGTATTGCCCACACATCATGCTCTCAGTGTACTCACCTGTTTGTCTGGAGGACCGTAGAGTAACGTGTACTGAGGTAGGACCCCGTCCACCAGTTTCTCCAACTCATCAGCATTGAAGGCCGGGGCCCTTTCCCCAGACACTGTAGCCATTGTTGCTTCCAGACTTGCAGTGTATGTCCTCTCCTGTTGACGGTCAGGTAGCAAGTGAGTGAGTAGTTAGAAAATGGTGGTCATGTCCGCGGCGGTGCGTACCGTCACCGCCAGCGCACATCGCCATTGGCTCCCGTAACCCATAGGGCCCAATGATAACCAATGCAAAGTTGTGGGGCGGTCATCGACCGCCTACCGCGACAGCGCACAACGCCAGCGCAATTACCTCATTTCCACTTGTCCTTCCTCACAGGTCTGGCAGCCGCCATTTCAGGGGGGGACATGGCATGGCACCTAACTGCATCACAGCAGACATTGGCCCATAAACTGACTCTCGACTTCACATACTGCTTCTGTGACCTAACTTCAGCAACAGTTGTGCATTCTATGTGGAAATATGACCTTCTGTTCACCGTTCTCCTCCATAGGCTACAACCGCTGAGGCAGATGATGAGATGGCGGCATCCTCCGGTGTACAGACCCCTGGTGGACCTGTCAACAATGGAGAACAGACACATTATCATCACATACAGACTTGATTGTGCCACAATTCAAGAGCTGTGTGCCCAATTGGAGCCAGACCTGATGTCAGCTATCCGCCAGCCCACAGGAATACCCCCTCTAGTGCAGGTTCTGTCAGTGCTTCATTTCCTGGCAAGTGGTTCATTTTAAACTACAGTGGCCATGGCATCAGGAATGTCTCAGCCAATGTTCTCCAACGTGTTGACCAGAGTGTTGTCTGCCCTGCTGAATCACATGTGCAGCTACATCGTATTCCCCCAGGTGGAGGAATTGGCCACAGTGAAAGCTGACTTCTATGCCCTGGGACATATCCCCAACATCATTGGTGCCATTGATGTTACACATGTGGCATTTGTTACCCCCCACCCCCGGAGAAATGAACAGGTTTACAGGAATAGAAAAAGCTATCACTCAATGAATGTGCAGATGGTGTGTTTGGCAGACCAGTACATCTCCCATGTGAATGCCAAAAATTCTGGCTCTGTGCATGACGCCTATATCTTGAGGAATAGCAGCATCCCTTATGTGATGGGCCAACGCCAGAGGCATCGGGTGTGGCTAATAGGTGAGCCCAAGGTCCCCACCCAGTATAAGTAGGTGTCTGGGTATGGGGTTGTCCCTAAGGGTTAGTGTGTGTCTAACAGTTGCCCCTCGATATTTGCAGGTGACTTTGGTTACCCCAACCTCTCATGGCTACTGACCCCAGTGAGGAATGCCAGGACAAGGGCAGAGGAACATTACAATGGGGCACATGGGTGTACAAGGAGGATTATTGAGAGAACCTTCGGCCTCCTGAAGGCCAGGTTCCAGTGCCTCCATCTGACAGGTGGATCCCTGTACTACTCACCCAAGAAGGTGTGCCAGATCATCGTGGCATGCTGTATGTTGCACAACCTGGCCTTGAGGCGTCAGGTGCCTTTTCTGCAGGAGGATGAGCCTGGAGATGGTCTTGCGGCAGCTGTGGAGCCTGTGGACAGTGAGGAAGAGGAAGCAGATGAAGAAGATGTGGACACTAGAACAAACATTATACAGCATTACTTCCAGTGACACACAGGTATGAGACTGTAACTCAACTTTACTTTTCAGTATTGTACATGGAAGCCTCTTACCCTCTGTCTGTGGACACTGACTGTACCCTTTGGATTCTCTATTCTCAAATCTGTGTGCCCCATTCTGGCTCCTGCTATACGTACTGCTGCCCACCAAAGGTCATCCTGTAGTACATTTCACTGTACATATACATTGCAATGCTTTGATAATGTTGTACTAATACATTAATCGATTCATGACACTGACTCCAATATGGTATTTGTTTCAAGGGTGTTTATTTTTGTGCCAATAAGTATGGGGGTATGTGCAAGGGGCTAGGGTGATAGTGGAGGAATGTCCAGTTAGAGTCCAGTCTATTGGTATCACAGGTGCATTGTCCAAGGGGACATAGGAAGTGGAGCAATGTCAGTTCAAGATGGACAGGGTGACATGGTGGGACAGAAGGGTGACAATCAGGAGGGTCTTATTTCCTGGCGGGGGTCTTGGCAATGTTCTCTGTCTTCTGCCTGGATCGCAGGGACCGTTTGAGGGGTGGTTCTCCTTCTGCAGGGGGTGGGGTGCTGGTGGCCTGTTGGTCCTGTGGTGGGGCCTCCTGTCCACTAGCGCCAGCGGAGGTGGAAGGCTGTTCCTCGGTTTGGCTAGTGTCAGGCACCCGTTGTTGTGCCACTGCCTCCCTCATGGTCTTGCCCATGTCAGCCAGCACCCCTGCAATGGTGACCAGGATGGTGTATATTTTTGTTAGGTCCTCCCTGATCCTCAGGTACTGTCCCTCCTGCAGCCGCTGGTTCTCCTGTAACTTGGCCAGTACCTGGCCCATGGTCTCCTGGGAATGGTGGTACGCTCCCATGATGTTTGAGAGTCCCTCGTGGAGGGTCGGTTCCCTGGGCCTGTCCTCCCCTTGTCGCACAGCAATCCTCCCAGCTTCCCTGTTGTCCTGTGCCTCTGTCCCCTGAACGGTGTGCCCACTGCCACTGACCCCAGGTCCCTGATCGTCCTGTGTTTGTGGGGTTACCTGGGGTCTCTCTAGCGTTGGACACACTGCTGATGGACGTGTCCTGGGGACAGTGGCATGGGCCTGCTGGGTGGGTGCTGTGGTGGTGTTTCCTGAGGGGGGAGGCTCAGTGGTGGTTTGGGACTGTGGTAGGGTAATCGACTCTCCGGAGGTCCCAGATGGGCCAGGTTGGTCATCCTGATCCAGGCGTGCAGAGCTGCTGTCGTCACTGTGGGCCTCTTTTTGGTGGGGGCTGGATGTGGCTGGCACCTCCTCTCCAGTGACGTAGGGTAGGGGGCCTGTTGGGAGAAAAATACATTGTCAATGTATCTGCGTGTGCCATCTTGTGCATGGCTGTGTTTCCCTCTATGAATGTGAGTTCCCTGTCGTCTTGGACTTGTGTGAGTGGTGATTTTGTGGGCTGGGTGAGTCTTTCTATTGGGCATGCTGGAGTGATGGGTGTCCATGCAGGTCTGTGATGGGTCTCCATGCATTGGGGGTGCATGCAGTGCTTGGTATTGGGATGGGTGGATTGTGGTAATGGGGTATATGTGAGTTGGTGGAGTGATGGGGCTGGGTGTAGGAGTTTGTGATGGCATGCAGGTTGGGTGGGGGATATAATAGTAAAGATTTGACCTCCCAGAGTCCAGTCCTCCTGCTACTCCTGCGAGGCCCTCAGGATGCATTATTGCCAAGACTTGCGCCTCCCATGTTGTTAGTTGTGGGGGAGGAGGTGGGGGTCCACCGCCAGTTCTCTGTACTGCTATTTGGTGTCTTGATACCACGGAACGCACCTTCCCCCGTAGGTCGTTCCACCTCTTCCTGGTGTCATCCTTTGTTCTTGGATGCTGTCCCACGGCGTTGACCCTGTCCATGATTCTCTGCCATAGCTCCATCTTCCTTGCAATGAATGTATGCTGCACCTGTGATCCGAATAGCTGTGGCTCTACCTGGATGATTTCCTCCACCATGACCCTTAGCTCCTCCTCTGAGAATCTGTGGTGTCTTTGGGGTGCCATGGATGTGGTGTGAGTGATATGTGTGAGGATGTGTGGGGTGAGGTGTGGGGTGCTGTGTTGTGGTATGTGCTGTGAGTTGCGTGGATGGTGTAGGGGTGCTGGTGTTCTGTGGCTCAGATTGAGTGGGTGCTCCTAGCTTGTGTCTCTCTTTGTTCGCAATTCTTTTTTTGGTCGTAAAGAGTTGTGGGTAATGTGGGTGTGTGTTTTATATTGGATTGGGTGAGTGGGTGTGGTGTGTCTATGTGTGTGTATTTGGAATTGTCCAATGTGGTGTAGTTTTGTAAGTGTGTGTGTATTTTGAGCGTGGCGGTGTGTACCGCCAATGGTTTACTGCGGTTGAAAGACCGCTGCGGTGATTCATGGGTCATGATACTGTGGGCGTATTCCTGTTGGTGTAACAGTGTGGGTTTTGCTATCGCCAGTTTATCACTGACCTTTGGTCTGGCGGACTTGTGTGGGTGTCTGTATAGTGGTGGATTTCTATGTATGGGTCATAATACCCGTGGCGGATTACCGCCGCAGTCACGGTATGTTGGCGGCCGTCTGCACGGCGGTAAGCGGCTTTTACCACCAGGGTTGTAATGAGGGCCTTAATCTTGAGATATCATTATATAACTGTAAGGGAAGAAGCGCTAGGACACGAGGTAAAAGGGTCTGGTCAGCTGGCTGTCCAATCAACCTGGATATGATAACTGGCTAGCTGCTGAATGACTCATCGTAGTGCTGTGTTTAGATGCTGGCAGAATGCAGCACACAGAAGTAGCAAACTGTCATTATTTAATAATTGTTTATATGCAGGAAGGGACACCTTCCTGCACACAAACAATCATTGATGGGGTTTTCCTTTTTCCAGGATGCAGCACACATAGAAAAAGCAAAAACAAGGAGAAATAAAAGTATTTCTTGTTGCACAACTCTAACGCCACCCATAGGGTGGCATTAGTATTTGGCGCTGCCTCAGGTTTACGATTTCTCCTAAATCTGGGGCAGCATCAAAATGCAATGGGTGTTGCGGTGGAATGGCCACAGCAACAGCAGTTACACACCTCTTTCAAGGTAAGTGATGCTTGTAAGGGGCTGTATTTACAAGGCGGCGTTCAGCCACAAAAAGCTAAGATAGACGCTCTGGTGGCGCAAGGGTCTTGTAAATGAGGCCCTTCATCTCCCGTGTCTACCAAACATTAATGTGTCCTTGTGTAATGTAACTGGTGCTCACGTAAAGCGCACCAATACCTTCGGGTCAAGTTATAAAATTGCAACAACAAAAAAAAGCTTCAAAACGCGAAAGATTGAAACACAGAACCGTTTTGCAAGGAAGGGCACAAGAGCAGGTGGTTTCAGCGAGATCAAACCTAAAAAATTCACAAACCACATGAAAGTCCAAGGTAACAGGAATGTCTTCGATCAGGTTGGCGTGCTCGCCCCTAGCAGGCGGAAGCTGGCCTCCACCAGGCTTGGCATGCATAATTTACCCCTGGCATCTGCTGCTGCAGCTGGGTCCTTGGCCCAGATGAGCAGCAAGTGCGCTCTGCAGATAACAAGCATTCAGAAAAGCTAATTCTTTCTCTCTTCTATTGGCCTTAACATCAGGCGATGCAATGCTAAGCACAGGTGCCTTTGAAATGGCCACTTTTGAAGAGGCGCTATACTTTGCAAGAAGATTGCTATGGCCATTGAAAAGCACACCAACACCGATGACATTCAATCAACTCACACCACTTCTTAGATCACGACACGGATTGCTTCCCTTTGAAAACAACAAAAACAGTATGAAGTTCGACAATATTTCCATTAAGTGTATGTTTTTAGTTCTGACTTGTTTTCCACACCTTTTGAAACAATATATATAGTCCTGGTTTCCAATCTGATTTTCTTGCCCATGCAGTTTGTAGCCTCTGCTTAGTGATTCTGCTCCTGAATCGAGAAGGATTTGATATTATTAAAAATTGAATCATAAATTGATTGAAGGTTTTTTTCTCTGCTTTAAATTCATAATATCGCACAACTCCCATAAGGATTCCTCCGAGGACAGGAGAACAATGTATAGGATGCAATGTTGGTTTCTTGTTCCTTATGCAGTATTTATGATCAATCACCAATTAGCATGCACTCCTTCTCCTGGCAGGAATTTCTATAGAAATGTTCTGTTCCTGAAGGATCATCCAGTATTAATGAGATAGTCTGTTTACCCATCACTTCAGATGACACATTTATTTTTGCTCTTTTTAACATCACCTTCACTTCAGATGACACATTTATATGTGTTCTTTTTAACATCACCAGCTTTTTTATTTGTATGCACCTGGTTTGCAATGGTCCATGTCTTGTTCATGTCTGTGAAAATTAAAGCCAGCAACCAGTACTCACACCCATAAATAAATTATGTTTTCCAGACACTGGCATAATAATGATATTTCATTGCTTATTCTCATCTAAAGTGACCTTGTGCACTCATTTTAAATACTATAAATATATTAATCTAATACAATTTAACTCCATAAAAATAATAATAAGAACATTGGTTAATATAATCACTCCAATATGACTTTATCTTAGCAGTATCTTAATCAATCTTTTTAACGGTGAAGAATTTATTGATATAAGATATAATATAAGAGACCTATTATAACACCAAACAAATATATAAAACACAGAGTCAATTGTATAAATAAGCATATACTTTATCACCACCGCAGTAGGTCTCATATTACAGTTATAAGTCACCACATTTGCTCATAGTATTATTTAAAATTACCAAACCAATAACAGAGTTTGATATTACTACATGCCAAAATCATAGATAATACATTTTGGAAATGTGGTATCTGGAGCTCTCTAAAACTAAGAAGTAACATTTTCTTTCTTTGTATTTAAAAACACTGCAAAATATGAATATGTGACACAAGGTCAGGAAGCACTGTGTGCAGCACTGACAGAGAGCCCCTGTTTGGGATTTTTTTGGGAGATCAAAGTACTGTGGCCCATATTTATGAGGAATTGGCATAGGGCAGCACTGCAAGTCTTCTTGCTTCGCTGCCCTACGCCAATGTGAATGGACAGGAATGCACCATATTTTTTAAATACAGTGCATTCTTGCCTTGTATACAGGATTGCTTTTGTACAGGAAGGACCACCTTCCTGCACAAAACAGCCAAGAGAGACGTTTTCCTCTTTTCAATGTGCTGCGGAATGCAGCACACATTGAAAGAGGGAAAAACAGGGAGAAATTAAAATATTTCTCCTTGTTAAGCCTGCTCTGGGGAGGTGTACGGTTTTGAGGCTGCCACAGGTTTACGTGATTAAGTATGTCAAAATCCATGGGTGTTACATGGGAAAACCCACCACAATGCCCATAGAACACATCCCTGGCACAGAGGACTGCAAAGCAGCAACTTGTGCTGCTTTGTCTTGATCCATATGTGTGAGGCCATGCAAAGTGGCCTTGCGTGCCCTCAGATATGGTTGAGAGGTTTGCACCGTCAGAGCATCAAAAAAACGTGACTCTCCGGCGGCACAAACCTCTCATAACTATGCCCCTATATTACCACTTTATAAATGACGGCACTTGGCCGTTTCTCATCTTCAGCATCCATAGCCTTATGTTTTTTGCTTGTATATCTAGGATTCAACTTTGTGACTTGTAGATCATAGAGTATTTCCCTTGCTAACAATATATGTTTTGGGGAGCATGGCCCTCGGACCAACAACTGGTGGGTCATGGTGGATATGCTCTTTAAAGTTAGTTTCAGATGTTTGTAATATTCAGAAAAAGTATTAGCAAAGGCAATAATGCGCTCCATTGAGACATATCAGCTTTGCCAATACTCTATACAGTATCTGGGATGCTGTATAGAGTGGCTAATGCTAAACAAAGAGCCTTTAATGCGGCCATCTGCATCATTTTGTGGACGCATGAGCCACACATGCTTAAAAAATGCCATAGGTACTTTTGAAGTTTTTTAGTTACTAATCTGAGTTGGATAGGTAACTAAAAATAAAATGCTTATAAACATTTTTATTGATGTGTTCGGTGGGGAATTGGAAGCAACACACAGAGTAGGGGGAAAGGAGAAGCAACATGTGGAAGGGTCTGTGTGAATGGTTGAGCAACACAAGGGAGGGTAGGAGTGGCACCAATGGAATATGGGAGGGGACACAAAACCAACAGGGGGGATTGGAAAGGATGCAAAAGCAATAGCAGGCGAGGGGGAGTGCAGGAGCAAGAGCAGTGCGGGCTTAGGTGAAAGGAATCTGAGGGAAGCAATGGGGAGGAGTACACAGGCAAGCAAAAGAGGGAGGGGGGAGGGAGAAGCAGTCAGGCAACAAAGAGCAATAAGAAGTGCAGGGGGAGAGACGCACATGATGGAGATGGCTGAAAAACACATGCACTCTAATGGAGCGCTTCACACAAATGAAAAATGTAGTGCTTGAAAAGCAGGCAGTAAAATCAGTGATGCCAGCTAATCAAAGATATTGTAAAGAGGCAATCCTCCGTGGAAGGGGCAAACACAAGACTGACAAGCTGGGACACAAATAAGAACCATGCAAAGGAGAGTGACAAGGAGAGCCAACCAATTGTAACCAATGGGCTGGCTCCAATGCCCTCTATATTCTTGATAAGCCACAATGTGCCACGAACACACAGATAGAGCATGCACTGCCTAGTAGGTTCAACCTAACAATGAGTAGGAAAAGATGCATCTTTAAGACCAATGAATTTTGAAGGAATTTATAAGGGTTATGGAGGATTCTCCCTCAAGGAATTTCTGGGAAATATGTGTCGTTTGGTTGATTTTAAACCACTTTAACACAGTAACATTCTTGAAAACCGAATAGAATTTAAATACAATTTACAGGAATATTATTTTTTTTTAAACAGAAGGCACTCTAGTTGAGAGCGGAGAGGTACAGGATGCTTCATCTTCAAAGCAGTGCAGGATTTATTGAGATTCACGTGATGCTTAATTCTTCCGGAGTTAATGAGATTGATACGATGCCAAGTTCTTTACAACCAGGAGGAAAATGGTTCTTGACATCTAAAAAATAAATCAGAACCAGGTAATCTAACAGAGGTCACAAAAAGTGGCTACACATTGCACAGAAACCTTTTTGCCACCAGTGTCTGATTTTGGAATATGACCCATGAGTCATTAGGTTGCATGAAAAAATCTCTTGCCGTGGAGGGGATCACAGGATGTACCTATTAAGTATCAGACAGATCTCTCTATGCGATACCTGGAAGATTCAGATTCAATAACGTTTTTCGGGTGCAATAGCTTTCATAAAACTACACACTCCAAAAATAAAACACAACAATAAAAGTTCACTTGTGTGCTTTAAAATAGAGTAACAGTCTCAATAACAAAAAGGTACATTGCGGATCTTAGAAAGGGGCCAACATTTTAGCTTACTTCATGGTCAATCAATTGTTGCAAAAAGTTAAATGCTGGCCTGGATTATCTACATTTCCACAGTTTCATCAAAGGGATTTTAAATTGTTTAGTGTGCTTTTTTATAAAATTTACAGAAAAAAGCGAAATGAAACATAGTTTTCGAAGATCTACCATCGCGTACACAGGGGATAGTACCACGATTTTTCTGATAAGCCAATGGGAAGCACAGAAAATACCTGACTGCATCTGCCCTAAAGCGAAATAACAAAAATCGCTCCCAATGCCCTCGTGAACTAAAAAGATAATTGAACGAGTTGTGCTCAAACTCAGGTAAATTGCAATGGTGGGCTTAGACTTTTCCACAGTAAGCCCCAGAGATCGGGGTTGGTTAAGTAGAAGCGGTTGTACATACTTTCTTTTTGGAACATATTTTATTAGTTTTCATTTCAGAATTCCAACACTGCCAACATGGCCCATATAGCAAAGGAACTGTACAAAGAAAAATATAGTGAACAAATGAGAAGAAAAGCAGGGGAAACACAAAATGAGAAAGAATTCCCCGCCCAATCTGCACCACCCCACTGACCCCAGGGAAACACAGAAAAACAAAACTAGTCCGGCTACAGCATAAAAATGGGTTAGCACGCATGCCCCTATGTGTCCCCTCCTCTTCCCTGGAATGTCCTAATTTCTTAATCCATTAATTGGTGTATCTGATGAACTTGTGCCAGTTCTATTACTCTGTTATCCCCCCATCTCTGCCATATTTTGGGGGCAGCCCCTTACTTTATATACCGCTATCTCCAGCTCCATGCAGAAGTCCATGCCCTTTTTCCAAGCTATCAGTGATGGGGGGAGCTACTGCCTTCTGTTCTCTGGCAATTGCTCATTTGGCAAGTGTCAGTCCCAAGCAAAGGAGAAACAATTTATATCTATTCCCACCTACATTATCCATAAAATGGAGGAGGGCCAGTCTTGAGTTTCATGGGATCTGCCAGGACAGGACCTCACTTAAACATGTGAACACCTCCAGCCAAAATGTATTCAGTGCTGGACACCACCATACTATATGGAGGAAAGTGTCATCTTCTGCATCACAGCGGAAACAGGTCGGGGAGTTAATCACTCCCATATGCCAGAGTTGATGGCGTGTAAGTTAAACCATGTGTATGTACTTGAATTGAATCAAACGAAGTTTGGCTACAATGGCCACTTTCTGTGGGGATCCCAGAATCTCTGCCTAGTCCTCGTTTTCCAGTTCCCCCACATCGGCTTTCCAGGCCGCAGGAAGGGAGCTAAACTTGTCTGGTTGATTAGAGTGGAGCAGCTGGTAGATTTTTGTGATTTTGTGGTCCATTAGTCTGCCTCACCACTTCACTGGTTGAAGCGGTGACCGCCATTATCTAAGGATAGTTTTTGTCGCTAGGGAAAATTCATGTTTCGTCCTACATTGTACAAGTATGTTGTCAGTGGGGTAGAATCCATTGTCCATTTGTCAACCGCATGCGCCGGGCCACTCTGTGTATCACACCACCAGCCATTTATAATCAAGAGATGAGCCACTAGAAAGTAGAATTTGAAATCTGCTACTAGAATGCCTCCACAGTAGGTGGACTGGAAACATTTGCTGAGGGCTACGCAAGGGGTTCCCCAATCCCATAAGAAGGCACTGAGGATGGCGTTAAACCTACACAGCCATTGACCTGGAACTGCATATGGGAATTTCTGTAGCTGCTAAAGGAATCTGGGGAGGGAGACAATTTGAAGATCGCAGACCACCCTAGCAGGGACTGCTGTTGCACCGACTAGATCTTTATATCGTCCTTAAGGCAAGCAAGTACTGCCTTGATATGGGCACTAATGCCACCGCTGCATCCAGGGACAGACAAACACCGAAATATTTGAACCCATTAGTGGCATGTGGCAGTCACAGTGCCCATCCTAGATTGTGGAGCCCATGGCCCAATGCATAAGATTTTGATATTCTAATATTTAGGCATGAGGTTTCTCCAACTAGGTGCATAATCTGCAGCAGCCGGGACCTGTCATGTCCGGTGACGTCAGAAGGAAGAGAACATTGTCGGCATAAAATACAATTCTATCCAACAATCCATCCCCCATTCAAAACCCCAGACCTGCACATCTATCCTCACCCACACCACCAGTGGCTCCATGATGAGAGCAAACAGCAGGGGTGTTAGACCTTAATTGAAGTCATCCCCCAACTTTTTGACTGCCTTCCTCCATTTTTCTGACCCTGTTTGTGCTGGTTTTAGGACTCTGCGCACTTTAGCACTGCTGACCAGTGCTAAAGTGCATGTCCTCTCTCCCCTTAACATGGTAACTTTGGTTCCTCCCCTATTTGAATATTTAGTTTACCTGTAGGTCTCTAGTAAAATGCACTACATGTGCCCAGGCCTGTAAATTAAATGCTAATAGTAGGCCTGCAGCACTGATTGTGCCACCCACATAAGTAGCCCCCTAACCGTATCTCAAGCCTGCCACTGCAAGGCCTGTGTGTGCAATTTTACTTCCACTTCGACTTGCCATGTACAACTACTTGCCAAGCCTTAAACTCCCCTTTTTCTACATATATGTCACCACTAAAGTGGGCCCTAGGTAGCTCATAGGACAGGGTACTATGAAAGCAAAAGGCAGGGCATGTACTTATGTCTTTTACATGTCCTGGTAGTAAGAAAACTCACAAATTCGTTTTCCACTACTGTGAGGCCTGCTCCTCTCATAGGCCAGCGTTAGAATTGTCCTTATATATTCTTTTAAGTGGTAGATTCTGATCTGAAAGGAGTAGCCCTGTCATGTTTAGTAGGGCCAGAATGGTAATGGAAAATCATACTTATTGGTGAAGTTAGATTTAAAATTACTATATTAGAAATGCAACTTTTACAAAGTGGGCATTTCTGTGCACTTACAGCCATCCGTGCCTTACAGCTTGTCTCCAATCCATGTCTGGTCTGTGCTAGTTGACAGGTCCCCTTGTGCATTCCACCCAGACAGTTGTAAACACAGGACACTCAGTCACATCTGCATTCATCTGCATACTGAATGAGTCTCCCTGAGTAGAAAGGGTGGAGGGGCTTTTCACTTATATTTCAAAGGCCAGTGGCCAAATCTAGGTAATTGAATCCTAATTTGAAAACTACAACTCTTATCCGTCACAAAGTCACAAAGGATACGCTGGTCGCAATACTCGTGAGACAACATATTGGGACAGAGCTAAATAGCTGTGTTAAATTGGGAAAGAATAACGGATAAGAGTTGTAGTTTTCAAATTAGGATTCAATTACCGAGATTTGGAAATTTAAGGAGGTCCTGAAGAAGTCCTGGGGCACTCCCTGGATGAAACACGTGTTGATAAGCAAGTGAAATCCTAAGAATTTTTTTGAGATTTGTCAGTATGGAATTCTATTGAATTAGAAGTGGAATCTGAAAACGTTTTGGAATTATTGGATCTGTGAATATATTGTGAAAACAGGAATACATTTTTCTATTGGAGTATGCAGATGCAGACATTATTTGGATCTTAACAATTCATTGGAAATAAATGTTCTTTTAAACTGGGAATGGACATAATTTGGTCTTTACTCTGATTTGCACTATGTAATCACGTTTATTCTTTGATATTAATGTGTGCCATTACTTGATGATATTTTTGGATAACTTTTTGGAGTTGTCATGTGGGGTCTATTGAGGGTGTAACCCTAGTTTTGGACACCGTTTTTTATGATATTGAAAGTGTATTTTGTGAGTTTAAGCACCATTGTACTCTTTCATGTTTCACCCTCTCTTTGTTTTGCTGTTATTGTGTTGTGACTTACCCTAACTAGGATTGTGGTCCCTACTTGGACAGGGTGCATACTTCTGCTAACTAGAGACCTCAATTTCTAACAACGGAGAACGGGGGCAATACTGCAGTGTCCCCCGCTGTATAGGGAAAGAATCTGACTGGGCCTGCCACCCTCACTGATGCCGTCAAGTCAGTGTACAACAGTCGGAAATAAACAGTGAGCCAAAATGTAGGTGCTGGAAATGGGTAAATAGGTACTCCCAGCTCAGGAGTCGAAAGCTTTGTCAATGGCAGCTAGAAAGAGCATCACTGACTTATCCAGTCTATTGGCCATCAAAATCACATTGAAGACTCTATGGATATTATAAAGGGTCACCCAATGGGTCATAAAACCAGACTGGTCTGGGTGAACCAGATCCAGTTTATGCGTAATTAGTCTATTCACTAATGCCTTAGCCAATATCTTTACCTCCAGGATCAATATGGAAATAGGGCGGTATGAAGTGAGGTCATCTGCCGGGATACCAAGTTTGTGTAAGACTACAATCTCCATGTGGCGCCAATCCAGAAGCATGACTGCCACATCGAAGGTGGACATAACCACTCCCAGGAGATGACCTTAAAGCATCGGCAACCAGGCTTTAAAAAATTTGCAGGGAAACACTTTTGGTCCAGGTGCTTCGCCCAAATTCATGCCTGCTATGGCCAGCATGAATTTAGGCAATTTAAGTTCCTCTTTTGTAAGTTTCAGATCTAGCAACATGCGGGCCGTAGTAGAAAAAGTCAGGAGCAGGAGAGCCCTCACTAATTACTCAATTTGGCTTCTGGACACCAGTTAACTCCTGGGATAGACTCCCTTGAGATGAGAAGGAAAACTATGTACTAGCTCTTCTAGTTCTGTAAGTAGGGCGCCCAACTCATCCATTATCAAAGAAAGGGGAGTTCTCCTGGGGATACGCTGGCATAATATGTGGAGTATTTGACTTGACTTGTCCCCCCCACTGATAAATACGACTCTGAGATTCCTGCCATGCTAGCCGTGCCTCGTCCCTCAGGGTCTGGTGGTATTGCTGTTGTAAGAGGCCAAGCTGCTGACATACATGTTACCTGTCATTTGGCGGACCCGTAGGTTCAGTTCTGAGATTTCGGACTACAGGTCTTTTATATGTAGCAATTTGCGCCATCGCTCACCCTTACAGTAATTAATGTCTGCCCCATCGGAGTATGGGCTTGAGGGCCTCCCACAACATCAGGGGAGATGTGACTGAGCCTGTATTATGTGCAAAATATCCGCCTAAAGAACCTACCATGTATTTGCCATAATTGGGGCATTGGAGGTGCCAGGCTGACAAATGCAAATGAAATGCCTGGTGCTGAGGACCCGCCGCTGGCCTAGGGCCAATGGGGAGTGATCCAATAAGCTCCTGCGAAGAACTGTAATATCTATCACTCAGTGTAAATAATAATTAGGGACTAGGAAATAGTCCAGGCGAGAATATGAACTGTGAGCTCTTGAGAAAAAAGTATAGCCCCAGGGAGTAGGGTGGTGAGCCATCCACAGATCTGTAAGACCCAAGGCAGAACTAAAGGAAGAGAGGGGCGTCGGCCCCACCACCGATGCCCTGTGTGCACCATCTATCTATTTCTGGAGCTAAAACACTAGTTCAGTCCCCACCCAACACTACGAGTCCTCCAGGCAACTCACTCCAGAGCCTTGTCAGTAATTCAATAAAATAATGCCTAAGGGGGCTGGGGTTTATATCCTTAGCAGTGTAAGAGGTTCCCCTTATAGTGACCCTGCTACTGCAATGTATCTACCATACCTGTCTGCCCATGTCTTAATGTGTTGATAGGGAACTGACTGTTTGATCAGGACACTTGTACCTCTGGAACCCGTGCAAACCCTGAATGGGAAATAAATAAAAATAAAACAAATTGAGCTGAAAAAACAGCCATTTCTGTCCACGTTTTGTCCTGTAAGCAATATACAGTTACATCTGCTGGACTCTTCTGGTTGCGGGGATATATAGAGCTTGTAGGTTCATCAAGAACCCTATGTACCCAGAGCCAATAAATGAGCTGCACCTTGCAAAGGGTTTTCATTGTATACCGGGTATACAGCAATTCATTTGGTGAAATATAAATAGTGAAAAATAGGTATCAAGGAAACCTTTGTATTTCCAAAATGGGCACTAGAAGGTGTTGAGAAGCAGTGGTTGTTTGCAAATCTCTGAACTCGGGGTTCCCATAGTAGCATGTGAATTACAGGGCATTTCTCAAATACACTTCTTTCTTACACACTGCATTACATTTGGAAGGAAAAAATGTAGAGAAAGACAAGGGGGAATAACATTTGTTCATCTATTCTGTGTGCCCTCAAGTCTCCCGATACAAATGGTACCTCTCTTGTGTGGGTGGGCCTAGTGCCCGCGACAGGAAACGCCCCCAAAAAAATAAACATGGACACATCACATTTTTACATTGAAATCTGACATGTTGTTTTGAAAGTGCAGAGCTGTTGATTTTGGCCTCTAGCTCAGCCGGCACTCAGGGAAACCTACCAAACCTGGGCATTTCGGAAAACTAGACACCTAGGGGAACCTAGGATAAGGTAACTTGTAACGCTCTCTCCAGGTTTTGTTACCCAGAATCCTTTGCAAACCTCAAAATTTGGCAAAAAAATACCTTTTTCCTCACATTTCACTGCTGCAAAGTTCTGGAATCTGAGGGAAGGCACAAACTTCCTTCTACCCAGAATTCCCCCAAGTCTCCCGATAAAAAGGGTGCTTCACTTGTGTGGGAAGGCCTAGTGCCTGCAACAGGAAATGCCCCATGACACTACTTGGACACATCAAATTTATCAATCACTAAACTATCTGTTTTTGCGGGTGGGGGCACCTGTGTTTTTGGTCCTGGGCTTAGCAGCCATCTAGGGAAACCTGCCAAACCCATACATTTCTGAAAACTAGACACCCGAGGGAGTCCATGGAGGTGTGACTTGCGTGGATCCCCCAGTATTTTCTTACCAAGAATCCTCAGCAAACCACAAATTTAGCTAAAAAAACACATTATCCCCACATTTCTGTGTGGGATCACTGCACCAACGTTCCCCTCAGTCTCCTGATAAAAATGATACTTCACTTGTGTAAGTGGGCCAAGTGCCTGTGGCAGGGAAGAACCAAAAACATATCGAAATTGAGGTGGAACCAAAGCGGGTCCAAAAGGGCAGTTTGACAAAAAACGTTTTAAGGCTGACAAGTGGGGCAGGATTTTTATGGGTATAGATGCGACGATGCTGGGTGGTAGGAATTTCGTGGATTCATGCAGATTCCAGAAGGTTCCATCACAATAATGTGGGGAAAATGTGTGATTGCAAGCAAAGTTGGAGGTTTGCAGGGTATTGTGGGTCAGAAAATGGTGCGGGGTGCATGTGAAGCACACCACCCTGGACTCACCCATATGTTGCGGCAGCAGAGCGAAACTCGCCGCCCACCCCTAGTTTTTACCTGAAGGCCCCACCAAACCCACTACGCGTAACATTATGATTCATTAAGTTGTCTTTGCATTAAAACATTTGTGTTTACAGAGCCAATGTGTGGTCCTGTTACATAATTGTTTCGGACTGATTGATTCTTAAGGGGGAACACCAGCCAACACCAACACATTTGGGCAAGCTACTGGAGGTAAGTTCAGTATTGCATTATTAGGGGAATAGTCAGTCTTTGAGTTGTCTCTACACATTGGCCCACCTGGATCGTACTTTTCTCTTAAACTACGAGTTGAATTACCTTTAATGGTAGCAGAAAATGTGCCAGCAACTGGCTCAGCAGATAAATGTACATGAGAGCTAGCTGGAGCATCAGCATTCTGTACAGGTGTTTCTGGAGTAACATAATTTCCTGGGCATTCTAGGTGGTCCTCAATGGGATGTAGCTGGTCTTGTAACATAGCAAAACATTTTTCACACTGTTCCTGAGAACATGGCATGCTCAGATTTGATTGATCGCCAGCCTTTACTGGGTGTGTCTGTGGCTGAATCCAGGGCAAAAGCTGACTATTTTGCTTCTGCTTAGCAGTTGATCCTTTAGCTGCATATTTTCTCCATTTGCCAGATGGTTCTTGCAGTAACTGAGTAATCATAGGACTTAGCGAGCCAAAATAATTATTGGGATTGCCTGCAGGTGTATCACTGTGATGCGTATGAAGTTGTTTCATCCCCCCCTCTCCCATTGCCACTAAGTCACTGTTGTCCATGTTAATTCAGCCTCTTGCTTCATCTAGTAATGGCTGATGGTCCAGGGATAATCTACGTTCAATTAGCGCAATTTCATTTGAAACATCCCCACAGCTCTCTCAAGTCTATGGTAGGTATTGAGCATGGTTGTAGAAAATCCATTCCACTCTTGTAATGCATAAAATGAAGATGTCTTAAATGTTAATCAGCACAGTACCCCTTCTTCCAAGTCTTTTCCAGTATTAATGACCTAACCCCATTGTTACTACATTCTACATTCCACTACAGAATTCTATATAATAAATGTTCTACAACACTAGCATTTCTAAATGACCTAATCCTAAAGCATATTAGCATATATCATATTTCCCTCCTTTCAAACAAGCAATTAAAATAATAAACAAAAGAAACTGTACAATATGCACAAGGTCTCCTAGAATTGCTAAAACTATACAATATTATGCAAAATCTCCTAGTGTGCCTGGCAAACATCTTGTACGAGCACCAGATTTCACCTGTGACACTATGGAGTAATTTTCTTTTGTCATATCACAATCTTTACTTTTTGCCTTTGTAACTTCTTCCTCAAAAGGTTATTCTCTAATGTGGTCTCATTTTGATTGATATTCTCTCTAAAACTTCCAAATGATGGCAGAACCCTCACATCACACTCAGTTCGTACTTTCACCGCTGAATTTGCACATCTATCATTAGGAGATAACTCACATCCTGCATTGCACTTCAACCTCCTCACAGTCCAAACTTTCCCATCTTGTGTGACCACACTCGTTATATACTTTGATTACTTTCATGGCTCTGCCAAACTTGGATTTTCCTTTCCTCACAAAACCCTGGCTTGCATATTCTAACCCAATCTCCCAAAAATTGAGGGTTCTTTCACTTTTTATTTAATATCATATGCTTCCTCAAACCTTTCCTGCTTTATCCTCACTTTTTTCTTAACCTCCTCAATACATACCTTCTTCCAATCTTTTCCCTGCTTCTTCTTGAACCACCACAGACACAATTTGGACAAAGGATGTCTTCCTTTTAACACCTTGAAAGGACTAACGTCTGCAGTGCTCTGGGGGGTGATACGGTAATACCATAATTTTTCTCTCAGCTTTTCTTTCCACTGTCCTCCAAACCCACATGCCCAGCTAATGCTTTCTTTAAGAACACAGTTGAATCTCTCAACTTGCCCATTTCCTTGTGGTTCATAAAGCGGAGTGGTGACATGTCTAATATCGCTATATTTTTAAAAACCCTGCATTTCTTTTCCCACCAATTGAACACCATTGTCAGATATCAATACTTCAGGATTCCATTCTCTGGCAAACACTTCCTTGAAAAATTAAATAATCATACCAGAGGTAACTTGAGAAACCAACTTCACTTCAGGCCACTAAGAGTGTTAATCTATCAGAACTAAAGCATAACGAGCCTCAGCAGGCAGTGAGTAATAAGGACAGAAATATCAAATCCTAATTTCTGCAGGGCGAATCCGTCCAAGGCACTGGCAGAAGAGGAGCTGGCATTGTCTTCAACATCCTTTCAGCATTAACACACACTCCACACTCTCTCACTACTCTGTATGCCATTTTATTGAGTCCTGGCCACCAAAAACATGTGCGTATTAACCTTTTCATAGAAGACATACCAGGATGACCCTCATGGTGGAATACCATTAGTACCATGGTGGAATACACTTTCCCTTTTTAAACATAAGTTAATTTTCTACCTCTAATTCATACATTACTTTGTGAAATTATGCTATTTCTGCTGATATCCTTTTTCTGTTAGGCCATCCACACCTCAGATATTTTCTAACCTCTTGCAGAACCAAATCTTCTTCATCACATTTCATCCATTTTACCTCTTCTATAACTCTAATTTCACTAGTCACATACTCAGATACAACAGACACAACATCTATTCCTAACTCATTACGATGTGCATCAACCTCTTTGCTCCTTCTTGAGGAAGCCGCGATAAACAATCCGCCACTGCATTACTCTTCCCTGGCACATATTCAACCAGAAAACAATACTCCTGCAGCCTAGATACTAACCTTGCAATACGAGCAGTAGCATTCCATCCACCACCTGGAGAGAGAATCCCCACCAACAGCTTGTGATCAGTCTGAAGAATAAAACGTGATGCTCATATGTAATTCCGAAAGTGTTCAATAGCCCAAATACATGCTAACAGTTCCTTTTCTATAACAGCATACCTTCTTTCAGCATCTGTTAATGTACGAGAAGCAAATGTAACATTACATGTCTCTCTACCACACTCCTGAGATAACACTCGTCCTATGCCATACATGCTGTCACTATACATTGTACTCTCACACTAAAAGGCTTAAGAGTAGGGGCTTCAACAATTTGTTTCTTGATCATTTCAAAAGCATTCTTCTGTTTTTCTGTCCACACATATTCAACCCCTTTCTGCATAAGCTCTCTCAGTGATTCCATTTTAGTGGCGAAATTTGCAATGAATTTGCTTTAATACTCACAAAGACTTACAAATGACATTAATTTTGTCTGATTGTCAGGAGCAGGAGCATTAACAATAGCATCAACTAATGATCATTTTGGTATTACTCCTTCTCCTGTTACAGCGTGTCCCAATTATTCCACTGAGTTAAAGAAAATTTTACACTTCTTTTCTTTTAAAGTCAAACCACTCCTCTTTAACGCTTCACAGACATTTTTAACATGCTCCTTGTGTTCCTTTTCATTCTTTGAACATATCAATACATCATCTTGAAAACATTTTACATATTTATCCATGTCTTTAAATATTTGGAACATTGCTCTTTGAAATACCGATGCTGCAGAGGCTAACCCAAAAGGCATTCTTTTAAACTGGAACAACCCCTTTGGCGTGATAAATGCTGTAGGATGTCTAGGGTCTTCTGTAAGCTCAATTTGGCCGTAAGCTGACCTCTGATCCAAGGTGGAAAAAATGTTTGCACCTTCCAACATGTTGATAACTTCATTTATGTTGGGCAAAGAATGGCAGTTCACAATGATATTTGCATTCACAGTTTGTAGGTCCACACACAACCTCAAAGATTTGACCGCTTTCCGGGCCAAAACTATCAGAGATACCCATTCAGATGACTCAATTTCCCATATAACGTCTTCATTAATAATTTCCAATAAAACATGTTTCAATTTTTCTCTCACACTAATAGGTACATTCCTAAGTTTCTGCACTGCTGGTTTGGCATTCACCTTAACCTTAATCTTGTGGCTGTACTTTTCCCAGGTTATCAGTGAAAACCTCAGGGCTTGCGTGCACAGTTTACTACCACCTTGATTTAGCATTTCAAACTACTTGCCAAGGCCTTGTCTCCCCTTTTGTTATATCCATGTCACCTCTAAGGTAGGCCCTAGATAGCCCTATGGGCAGTGTGCTGTGTACGTAAAAGGTAGGACATGTACCTTTAGGTTTTATGTGTCCTAATAGTGAAATTTTTCACTACTGTGAGGACTGCTCCTCTCACAGGTCTGCATTAGGAATTCCCTCATATACTTTTTAATGGTAATTCCTGATCTGAATTGAGGAGCACTGCCATTTTTGATATGGTTGGAATGGTAGTGAAAAATCCTGCTTACTGGTGTAGTTGGATTTTTCATTACTATTTTAAAAATGCCACTTTTAGAAAGTGGGCATTTCTCTGTGCTTATAACTCTATGTGTTTGCTGCCTGACTCCAATCCATGTCTAGGCTGAGTGGGAGCTACATTTGGTGCATACTTTCCAGATTTCCACAACACAGGAAGGGCTGGGTGTGACAGAGGATACATCTTGCATGTCAATAGGTTATGTCCTGCCCTCACACAAAGGGCTGATTTAACCCCTACTGATGTCTGGAGCCAGGGCTGGGTTGAAAAGGGGTTTATTGTATACTTAAAAGTGTTCCTTTGAAGTCACCCCTAGATCAAAGACATTTTGGAGTATAAGTACAGAGGTTCTGACCCCATGTTTTCAGAGCACTTTTGGATCTGGAACTGAAACTCTGTCAGAAGGACTGCTGAGCTGCTTGAAGGGTTCATCTAGACTGCTCTTCTGCTGTTGCGCTGCTGCCTGCTAATTGCTGGGTAGCCTTAAGGTCACACTGGATTTTGATTGTTGCTCTGCTGCCAGGTGCTCCCTGACTCTGGTCTTACTAGACACTGCTGTGCTGCCAGGAGAAACTGCCCTCCCTGCTATCTGCTTTGCTGTGTTGGCCTGCTGTGTGGTGATTGCTGGGTGGCAGGAGGGACTACTACTTTTGCACCTTGTCTGGATGAGCTGGCCTGCCGCCCTACTTTGCATCCCCCAGTGTTCTCCCAGGATTGGGCATGGGACTCTGAGTCCAGCCAAACCAGCATACGGTCAGTGCTTTGTTCTTCACTTAAAAACTAGCACATGTGAGTGCAGTCTACTGCCCCTGGTGTCATGAGGAACTGTTCCCTGTACCTTTCAGTATATCACGTGTAATGTGCTTCATCTGTCCCTGATGATAGCGCACGGTGAGCACTAGTCGTGGGCCCACTCTGAAGGAAGGGAGCTTGAAACAGTGTTTTTCTTTTCCCAAGACTTGTGCCACTGAGGCAGAGCGTGTACAAGCCAATGATCTGTGTCTCGGCTGGGCACATTGCCCAGACAATGTGGATTTCATTGGGCCTACACCAATGACAGCAACAACCGCCCCAAGAAGGGGCCACAGCATGCAAAGAATGGTTGACGCCTCTATTCTCTCCCCAGGTGCTGCGGACTATTGTGTGTCACTCCCCAGATCGACCCAAGGGGTCTAACGCCACTCTGCCTGCTAGTGGGATAAGTCCCTAGCAAGGCGGGGTCCCTGCGGCAAGGTGCTGTAGTCAGGCTGCTTCACCGCACAATAGTGGGCGGGAGCGTTGAAGCCTATAAAAGTGAAGAACCAAGGGAGGTCTCCACATTCTGGCCTACAGTGCATCAGAATTGCTGTAGTTCTATGGGGGAAATCCTCAACAAGAGGTCCCCATCCAAACCTTGCTTGGTAATTTATGTGTGTTTCCTAACAAAACGATTGCCTTTCATGCCATTATGTCCTAATTTGTATTGTTTTAGCTACTGTTTCTGTCAAATGAGTACTACTTCAGTGTTGACATAATATGCATAGAATTTATGACTGATGCCATTTTTGGTCTTATATATACAATAGAGAAAACTATTTTTATATAATCCTGTGTGGAGTCTCTTTTGTGGTATATTTATTGTGTCATTGGTGTGAGTGTGTTGGGCAAACGATTTACACATTGCCTGTGGTGTTAAGCCTGCTTGCTCTGCGTCATGCTACCAGAGGTTGAACACAGGTTATCTTTGGTGTGTAACTTACTTGCCTTCACAAGACTGGTGGGTTCTGCCTGGCTTAGGTGCATAAGCTAGCCAACCAGAAATCACATTTCTAGCTCCCACCATAAGTAATTAAGTCACTGTCTTGTTAGGTCCTATTAAAGATTTCAGTACTTTAAACCTGAGCTCAACCCCTAGTACCTATGGCACAGGGCAGACAGGCTTCTTGTTTGTAATATTCCTTTATTATTTGAACCTGTAAAGGTAAGAAATAAACCAAACTAATGGCAAACTCCAGGCATAGCACAGGGCAACACATACAGTTGAGGACAGTGTAACTTTGCAGAAGTGACATTTTGAACCCCTCACCTCAGCAGTTACAGCAGGGGTTGGTCTCTTTATAGGCCTCTTCTGGCTGCAACTCAGCATACAAGATGTCATAAGACTATAGAAGAATACATGGTCAATAGAAGAGCAAGTGGGAGCAAGGAACAACAAAAGATGGGTAAATAGAAAAGGGGAAAGAAGGAAGGAATACTGAACAGAAGGCAGGCAGGGTGAATTGAACGATGGAGGGATAACAAGGTGGATAAATAAGTCGGTGGATGATTGTGTGGGAAGATGACTAAATGGATGATAGAATGAGTGAATGGATAGCTGGATAGACAGGAAAAGGGATGGCCCAGTGTATGGATGGGTGGATGGATGGGTGGGTGGATGGATGAGCGAATGGATGGCAAAGTGGATGGGTGACTGAAAGGATGGCAGAGTGGATGGAAGGATGATGGATGGATGGCAGAGTGAATAGATGGATAGATGGCAGAATAGATGGATGGATGGGTCAGTGGATGGCAGAGTGGAGATTTTCTAGGGAGGGGGTCAGCTCACTTGCTTTGTGCCATCAGAGCTTTCACTTCAAAGTGGGGGTACCCTAATTTTCTGGCAACACCTTTGCTTTGCAGACCCAGGTACAGAGAGGCGAGTGACAAGTCTACCTCTAACCAGGTCTGGGAGATTCTGGGATCCAATTCTCCATGATGGCTGCTCAAGGGCCATAGCCCTTGTACACAGTGCTAGGGCACCATCCTCGCCTTTGAGCACCGGGGAATTCTCCAAATTGTCTCCTAGATATTGCTACTAACCCAATAATTTCAAAAACCTTTTACCTTTGTACCTGGTACATTGTTTCTTCTGCACTCATGCACTGTCCATGTTTTGAGCCCAACAGTAGATCCTGGAAATCACCTTACTACCCTATAACAGGACTTTATCCCCAAAAGCACCAACTGTGAGGTGAGTCCTATGGCCTTCCTACTGTTCTTGAAATTAATTGCCCTACCTTGACCCAGAACCGTTGGATCAGTGTGGGTATTCCCAAGTGTGTATCATGGAGCCAGGCAGCTGTAGACCCCATAATGGTTTTTCATTATTTATTATCCCTATTCTCCGCAGCCGCATGTGAATGAAGTAAGCCCTGTGCTATACCTTCAGTTGTATGAGTCGGAATCCTGCTCTAATCTTGACCTCCCTAAAGCACCTGCAAGTCTCTTCCAAGTTCCCGTCCCCCAGTGTGCCTAACTCCACCTGAGATTCTACTGGCCCGTGGCTGTTGAGAGTCAGTGTTCTATTTGTTTGGGAAATAGCATACTTGTGGAGCAGCGCCACCACTATTCCCCGGCTGGCCCCATAAAAAGCTTGTGCACAAGTGACCTGGTAATGCTAAAACCTCTGAACCTGCCCAACTCATGTGTTCCGCCCTCTCTATTGCCTCATGCTATAGACTTAGAACTGTCTGTCACCCACATGCTTGAGGCGCCTGTTGCCCATCCATAATCAACATATTAACCTGTCAAATTCTTAGTTATCTTGTGTTATACAGTTTCTACTTTGGTAATAGGACTGCATGTTTAGGACGGCAGCACTGTTGAGTGTGGGAGACTGAGTGAACCCCACACCGTTAGTAGCTGTCGGCCTAACTCCTCGCTAGCTCACACAAACCTCCAAACTTGTCTGGTAAAAAGTGATTTTGGCACCCTGAACATGAAACTCCGACTCCCTAGGGAAGTCGTGGAAACAGATCGTACCCTTTTTGCTCAGTTACTCACGCATGCCAAGGCGAGACACCAGATACTAAATAGGTTTTCAATGCACTTATTGATGCAATTATAATCTGATATAAAAGCATGTGCTGCGATACTTAGGCAGATGAAGCAAAGCAAAGTAACTAACATTATGATCATGGTGAAGAAGATGTACAACCTCTCCATATTGTGTGTAGGTCTCGATGTTTTAGATGTTCTAGAGATTCCTACCTAACCCTTTGACTACATCTGAGAGAATAGTGGTTTTAACCCTCTGCCGGGTCCAATCTAAGGAATCAGTCTCAGCCCCATACATGGATAAAATATCTGGTAGCAGACTGTCGTGTAGATGGCAGTCCTCTGAGGGAGCTGGAAGTTCAACACCAGCAAAACTGTCTATCACGAAGTACACATGTCAGTCTGGTAATGACCAGAACGTCCTTGTAACAGGGTCGCAGGGTCCCTGTTCCGGGATGGTGCCCCAAGGCCTGCGGTCCAGTGCCCCAGGGGCACAGCCAACAGCATAAGGACATCCAGGTTACATCAATAAAAAGAAAGGACGGACTAAAGAGAAGAAGGGCGTTCGAGGAGGAAGAGAAGGAAGACTGGCGCCGAGAAGATGAGAGAGGAGTCCCGCAGGAAGCACCCCAAAACGGACAACCACCTAGGGAGACCGGAGCGGATAGCGGAGGCAACGAGGAAACGGAGGCACCTCGACGGGAGGACACACCGTCGGAAGTGAGGATATCCCGCTCCAACGCCGACCACGTCCCCAGAGGGATGTGGCTTTCGCAGGTATGTGCCTACATAACCAACCCCGGGTTGTTACTTGGTGGGAGAGGGGAGCGCAGATGGTGCGAGGCATTGAAGGAGAGACAGGACAACTGGACGGTCCGCCTCTCAGTTTTTCTTATTTTTTGTGCTTTATTTATGTTTTTTTTTATTTTCTCTCGAGTAACCTTCACTGCGGTTTCTTGGTTGGGGAGAATCCTGTGAAGATAATAGGATTCCAACCATAGAGAAAAGCCATTCCTTTTGTTTTGTTAAAAAAACGGCGAGCACAAAACCACAGGGCTTAACGACCGGGGAGCACTTGCTGAGTTGCCTGTTTTCCCACCACACCGCACCTACCCCTCTAAACATATCATAAATATGAAACGAGGAGTAAAAATACTTACCATTTTCTTTTTGGTTTTCCTTTTTTGTTGGGGTTGATGGACATGGCTCTTCCACCCCGATTCCACCACCCTTGGGAGGGACGATCCTAAAAGAGAGAAAAGAAGAGAAGAAACGTGTTAAGACAAGGAAAAGAAAGAAGAAAAGAAAGGATCAGAGGTGAAAAAGGAACAAGAAAAGAAGAGGGAGAAATAGAGACCCTGATAGAAATAAGGAAACTCGAGTAGTACTCAATAATAACTTTTGGAACTATAAACCTGAAAACAGCTCAAAACAATAATAAAAATATCAGTTCTGAACTATATCCTGACTCCGATCAGATTATTAATGTCTCCAACCCACTGGGACATCCCACGTCCTCTACTGTCCTCTACCCTTCTTGGATCAGTGTGTTGTTAATATAATAACCCAGGCCTGATGTTCTGATGTAATGCTGTGCCTCAGAGATAGACAACGACTCCTGGATGGGCAACACATCAGCATATCATATCCTGCATGTAACAGCCTTGGACAAATACTACAGATTAAATGTAGTGCAAAGGCTGATTAAATGAACAGAATGAAGCAGCTGATAAAATGTGTAAGCGCCAGCACTAAGAAGCAGTCTTGCTAATCATGAGTAAAAATGTATAGAAAATATGAATAAAACACAAACTGTAAAACCAAGCTAAACAGGGGTACTAAAGGGACCTCATGACACCTTCCCTTTGCCAGTAATGTATGGCAGATTCTAAAGACTACTAAGAGAATACAATACAGTAAGAGTAGGGGCAGGCGTGGCCAACTGCCTAGGAAAATGTCTGCTTACTGAAGCGGCTCCAGCCTTCTGACACCCTAATCCCCCCTATCATCCCTACATCCATCCGATCATCCAGTGCTGAAGGCTGCTGCCTGGGAGGATACCACATGATCAAAATTTGGTGGACTGGGGGGCCAGTGGAGACAAATGACAAATGGAGCCTGCTCGGCAAGGCAAGGCTGTGGCCTGGTGCAGGTAGTAGGCGGGGCATGAGAGGAACAACTGTTGGAGGAGCCCAGACGTGAGAGGCTGCAGGCTGAGATGGTGTCTCCCCTCACTCCCCGTGAGGCCGGTGAGTGCTGCTGTAGCTGCCCTGGTGGTGTGGTGTGAAGCACTTCTCCTGCCCAATGTTGGAGCACAATGTTTGAAGGCCCGAGGCAACCTGGAGTCCTGCAACGATTGAGGGTTGGAATACAGCGTTGAAAGCCTGAAGCAGCCTGGAGTGCTCCGACACTTGAGCTGACAGCAGTGATGGCGACACACTGTCTTTGATCTATGTGAGACTCTGAGTGTACTTACCTGCTATTGCTCCCGAGGTGCTCCCTGGGGCCACAGATGGATGACAGTGACATGGGCCTGCGGGGGTGGAGAGGCCACTGACTTATCCCAATCTACAGCCAGCATTTTGAGGGCTTATCACGTTATTGATGGACGGAAAATGCAGCCTGGGCACTGAACACTTCCTCTGCTCTGGACTACAAGCCTGATAGCAGCATTGTGACAAACTTTGAGTACTGGGGAAGTGTGACTGTTACGGCGAGGGCCGGCCACAAGACTGCGGTGTCCCATTCTTGGACCACGGCGGTGTCCGTAGTTCGTTTCTCAGCCCGTTGGACCCACCTCAGTCCTTCTTGGGAGCCTGCAATGGCGTTGCGGATATGTTCCGTGACGCATATTTGGGTAGCTGAGTACCCGCGGTGAGATGAGTTCACTGCCACGGTGTTTAAATTACGTGTCTGGGATTCCTGGGGCTAATTCTTGTACATTCCCTTAGTCCTGATACCAGGACCCATGTTCTGTTCACTTCTTGTTCCCCTGTTCCTTTGCACAGTTCCCAGAATGCTCATGTTTGGTTTAGTCTTTCCTAATCCAATATGGCGTTTTTTTCTGTTTCCCTTCACTATTACTTCCCTATGCAAGATGGTGCTTTTTCTCTTTCCTGTTTGTCCCTTCATGCTTTATGGTATATAGGGGGGCTGGTTTCTTTTTTTTCATTGTGTTGCAACATTCCTTGCTTGTTGGTGTATTCTGGTTCCTGTTGGTGGTTCCTGTTGGTGGTTCCTGTTGGCAGTTCCTGTTGGTAGTTCCTGTTGCCAGCTCTTGCTTGGTTTTCTTGCCCTGCATCTTTCCTGTTGTCTCTGGTTCCCAGTATTCTCCCTGGAACCTTCCTTCCATCTTCTGGAGTTCCTATTAACCAGAGGTTTTTTCCCTTTGGGGTTTTTCCTCTGTGAGACTCCTTCTGGAAGGCACAGTATGTCTTGGCATTCTCATTGTCAGCAGCACCGTGGCTACCAGAAAGGGTTGCTTCTATCTCGGACAGACTAGGACATACAAGAATCGAAGCCGAACTCCTGTTCAATCCAACAAGAATGGTAACAGAGAGTAAGACCGTGACACGTGACTGTTGCAGCCTGGGGTGCCCTGTGTGTGAGTGGGCACTGGAAGCCCTGGTGTGCTCAGTGGAAAAGGTACACTATTCTGGATGCTGAACTTTGAGTCGCATGACAGGGGCCAAGCTCCATATCACCACAGTGCCATAGAGCAGTGCGACTGCCCTGGGGACCCATGGCATGCTGCCCCTGTCCTCCACTACCTACATGATTATTGGGTAAAGAACCCCACCATGGACTGTGTGCAGCCTCGGACAACACACAGTGAATCGTACATCATAGCCTGGCACAAATCCTCTCCGAGTGAAGACAAATTGAGAGGCCCTGTCGAACAGCTGATAATTATTACAGTAACATAGCGCTGACCCAGGGCCCAGCTTACTAATTCGAGGGTCAACGGAGCTGGGGGAATGAGTCATGGAGAAGCTGACATGCCCCAGGTGGCAAAATCCTAGTGGGGGTCCCCCAGCAGGAAAAGGTGGCAGGAATTGCTGGGTTGACCTCCACCACCCCACACCCTCTCCCCTGCATCAAGATGATCAGAGGAAATGCAGCCAAGAGTGAACACCAAACTAAATTGGAAAAATACACATTTACTAAGGACACACCAATGGCTATGAGGCCCCCTGAGGCACCAACCTCAACTGACTCCGGTTTCCTTGACAGCGAATCTCTCACTCTCGTTGACATCATGGCTGCTGTACATGGAGTGAGGACGTCACTGGAAGCCAAAATTGATTAAGTCTCAGTGGAGGTCATGCTCCTGACAGCAGACTACCAAAAGATGGGAACTCAGAGGACGGAGGCAGAAGAGTCCATCGCTGCCCTTAAGACAGATACAGTGGCCCTGAAAACTCAAGTCAAGGAACTTCGAGCAACCAGTAAATTCATGAAGGATCAACTGGAGGATTACAAGGGACGTTCGAGATGCAACAATATACGTATAATCGGAGTCCCCGACAGGACAGAGGGACCTGTGGTTGATCTCTTTGTGGAAGATGTCATACTAAAACTCCAACCTCATGCCATGTCCAAATACTTTTCAATGGAGCTCGCCCATCGTGTCCTGCATGCCCCCCCAAAACTAGGAGCACCACCTCACCCAATCATTGCTCTCATCTTTAATTATTGTGATCGGGATGCCATATCGCAAACAGCCCAACATGCCCCACCGCTCAACTGTGAAAATGCAAATATCAACTTCTTTCGAGATTTCATGAACAAGGTCCAGAAAATGAGCCGTAGTTTCTTAGAGATCAAGAAAGCACTCAGAGATCTAGAAACCAAATATTCTATGACTTTCCCGGTGAGGCTCTGTGTGGTGGCAGAGGGGAAAACTTGGCATTTCAAAACCCCAAAGGAAACATGGGACTGGTACGATGGCTGGGGGACAACTACCGGATCCAGGCGGCTCTCACAACCCAGGCAACAAAGACAGGACAGCACCGCTCTGACACAGCTTGGAGAAGATGACACCTGATCACAATAGCAGGACTCACCACACAAGTAAAGTACTGACATAATGAACCTCAAGCACACAAGACCATGGAAGAACAAGAACCACTGCCAATGAGCGGGCATGGATCCATGGCATTCTGTTGAACCCTGCTGTTGCCCTGGGTCGCCATTTTATAAGATTGCTCAGAGGATATATATACGAGGATGAATTGCTGCAGTAAATGTTTTCCTTATTAAGTGGGGGAGGGAGTGTTTGGAGGGATACTTGGTGTGTGCTTCCACCTCCTCCTTTGTAATGTTGTTCTGGGGCGACAGGCACTCTGCACAATTAAGGGGGGTGGGCAGTTCAGAGTCCACGATGTATGGAGTCAGGGACAGTGGATTTGTTTTTCTTGGTTTTACTGTTTAGTAAGTTTGTGGCAGGATCTTATTCACATAACACACACTCTTTAATGCAGACTCGGACCTTGGGAGGTTTACTTTCGTTCTGGCATGGACTCCTATTCTGAAACTGAGCTAAGGTTTTTATTATCCCTTGCCATGTCATTCATGACCCCGGAGGTGACCACCTCAAGTATTAAAATCCTATCCGGGAATGTCAATGGTTTGGTGGACCAGATAAATAGGGGGGGTGGTACTTCAATATCTTAGGTGGCGTTCTCTGGACATTGTTCTCCTACAGGAGGCATACCTTCAG
Source organism: Pleurodeles waltl (assembly GCF_031143425.1). Lineage (NCBI taxonomy): Eukaryota > Metazoa > Chordata > Amphibia > Caudata > Salamandridae > Pleurodeles > Pleurodeles waltl. The sequence goes on from NC_090438.1 coordinate 91,666,931, forward strand.
GGCAACACATACCATGAGCTAGATAGATGGGGACATAAGACAGTAGTCCACACCAGTTATACTACCTGTTCCACAGGGTTGGGCATCCTAATAAGCAAATAATTTCCATTCACCATGCAAGAAAAGTGGCTAAATACATACAGGGGGTATGCCGCACTCTCTGGGTTCTGGAATGGGAGAACATTTAACACTGTATTGGTGAATGTCCCTCTTAGGTTGCATACAGACATGTTCTGTGATCTAAGTGCCTTTCTTCTCCACATCCCTGACAGTGCCCTATTCATTGGTGGGGATTTTAACAGCGCTCTTAGCAATGATATTGACCGTTGGCCCCCTAGACAGACTGTTGCATCATAGCAAGGCCTCGCAGACTTTCTGATTAATTTCACCAGGCACACTCATAACCCGACCTTACAGCAGTACACATTTCACTCAGGTGGCCATGTCAGCTTATCATGGATAGACTACCTTTTCACCCTGTCACGCCAAGCACCACACTCAATTCAACATCTTGCCAGAGGCAAATCAGACCACTCACCACTATGGGCAATTTATGCTCTTGTACCCTGGGAAAACCACTGCAGTATTGTGCCCAATCCTTGGTACATTAAAGTGCCCCACATACGGGAGGGTATTTGTCAAGTTAAGGAGATTATTTCAGGGAGCATTAAGGCTCAATGAAATCTGCACAGACTCTATGGGAGGATTATAACGCTGTTATTAAAGGCCAAGGAGTTTCTTTTATCGCAGGGCATAGAAAGGACAAAATGGAGTAGTTGGAGTGGCTGGAGCATGACATAGCTGGCCTAGAGGCCCAACCCATAGCCTCCAAGTAAGAGGCTGTACAGCACACTTTGACCATCAAGCAGAAGGAATATAGAGACATCTCGTCAGAAGCAGCTAGGGCGAGTCACTACGCCACTCAACTGCACCTTTATGAGGTGGGAGATAGGGCTGGAAAACTCCTGGCCTGGTTAGACAAGAAAGAAAGGGCGAATCGTTGGGTGCTAAAAAATATAAAAAGCGAGGGGAACAGAGTGAGTAACCGTCAGGAGATAGGGGCCGCCTTTTCACCTACATGTCCCGGCTCTTGCTGGTATGGCGGAGGAGTCCCACAGGGTATTGGAGACTATACATCTTCTGAGTCTCTCGTCCACTAGTCGGACACTTCTGGAGCAGGAACTCACTGAAAAAGAAGTGATCCTGGCAATACGTGCCTTTAACTCGGACAAGGTGGTGGGCCCCAATGGATTGCCCTCATTGAGTTACACAAGGTTACAGCCTTTAAAATTGCCCCACACTTATTACAAATGTTTAAAGAGAGCTGAGACATGGGCAGTTAGTAAATATCATAGTCATTCATAAAGAATGGAAGTCTGCGCCTCATACAGACCCATCTTGTTGCTTAGTGTGGAGGTTAAAATTCTAGCTAAACTGCTCGCTTTCTGCTTAGTCCAGGTTATCACATCATTAATTCACCAAGGCCAGTTGGATTTTATGCCAGGATGAAATACGACTGTTAATCTAAGATGCCTGCATGGTGTTCTGGGACGTGCCGCGAGGCTCCCTGAAGATGCCCTTGTGCAATCCCTAGATGCGCACACAGCATTTGATAAGGTCAAATGACCATTTATGTTTGCAGTTCTGACCAAGTTTGGATTTGGCCTGTGCTTTCTAGTGTAGCTCTGTCTCCTTTACACAGACCCGTTGGCTCAAGTGATGGTGAACAGAGGGTACGTTTACAGTTTCGGCTTTGGTGGGGTACTAGACAAGGCTGCCCGCTCTCCCCTCTAATATTTACACTGGTCCTGGAGTCGCTGGTGGCCTAGATCAGGCAAGTCCTCCTAGCACGTGGCTAGCGATGGATGGCAGAACTGGAAGATAGAATTTCCCTTTATGCTCATGATATCTTGCTCTATATATCAGACACGACTCGTACTCTTGATAGACTAATGCACAAACTTAACCAGTTCTGTCACTACTCTGGCTACACCATCAACTGTGACAAGTCACTTATCTACATTCTTCATGGAATAGAGCCGCAATTGACTTGGGGATCTACGTCTCGTGTCACGACAGATGGGTTTTGATACTTGAAAACTTATGTTACCTTTTACCCAGGAATATTTTCCAGCTCTAACCTGGAACCTCCGCTGACAGGGCTGTGGCAAGATGTATAGCACGGGAAGACTCTTCCCTTGTCACTCCTCGGCAAGGCTGTGCTGTTCAAGATGATGGCACTGCCTCGCTTTCAATATGCACTTCACAATACTCCCTACCTGGACTCTGCTGCTTATTTTCAGACAATAGTAAGTGTAACCCACACTCTCCTCTGGAATAATCACCCTGCATGTATTGCCTTTAAAAATATTACCAGAGGCTGGTATACAAAAATACTATTGGGCAGCACAACTCACTGTTATTAATCATTGGGTCAACCTTCCTCCAGATGAGCCAGCGTATCAAATGGATAGGCACAATGCTCGCTCAGAAGGATATGTTAGCAACCTGCCCCCTCCTGAGTCCAAAAGCAGTTACTATTAGCCTTTGGCACACATCACTTGCTGCTATAGGCTAGTGAGACCCAATCACCCAGGCCAGCCTGGTTTGAGACACTGTACTGCTGGGCACACTGAGGAGACAAGCGGGTTTTCACAAGTGGAAACTAATTGACCTCTCAAAGGTAGGAGATCTGTGGTCCCAGGGGAAATGCCCTTACCAAGCTCCGGGTGCAATGGGAGAGGGATCTTGAGAGTATGGAAGATGACAAATGGCCTGAGGTCCTAGCCTTCCCCAGGGAAGTAGCAATCAGATCAGTTTCCGTCTAGTCCAACTAAAAATCCTGCCTGGAGTCATTATGCATGCACTACTATAGCCAGGATGGGCAGAGTGCTCTCTACACTTATCACAGGGGATGTGGGCAGGAGGGAACATTCTTCCGATGATTTGAAGTTGCAAGGTTATTCAGAATTAGAGAACAGTAATGTCCTGCATAAATGGGATATGCAGTGGTGCTAGGGGACACCTCCTCCAAACTGTGGGCCTGATTGAGAGTTTGCCTGAGGGGGCTACTCCATAACAAACGTGACGGATATCCCGTCTGCTATATTATAATCCTATTATAGCCTATGGAGTTTGTAATATGGCAGACGGGATATCTGTACTGCTTGTGACGGAGTAACCTGTACGCCAAACTCCAAATCAGGCCCTGTGTCTTTTAAATATTTGGGACCCCACAGATCTGGGCCACATAGAAAGCATTTGGGTGACACTGGGATTAGTGGTGGGAGGATCAGGTGTTTTGGCTTCAAGTATGGGAACATGTCATGGATTGGTGCGTGTTGACAGAGAAGGTTGCCTACGAGGGTGGAGCTTGCCAAACAAAGGTGGCCTAATTAAGTTCACAATTTAAAACACACCCAAATTAAAAGTCATCTGAGGTTTGCATAAGGTCATCAAAAACATCAGTCGAGATGGAGTCCAGGAGGGACCCTGCTTCCGTATACGATATCGCCACCAAATCCTCATCCAAAAGGTCAAAGGAACATACATGATGAGGAAGCAGTGTCCCGTGCCACGCCCAAAGAAAGGACTCTTAGAGCCATAGCATCCTTGTCTATGTTAAGGGGCTCATAGAAGGCATCATGGAGCAACTGTAGTCTCATAGGACAAGTCTGGGAAAGGACCCTCCTGTCATCAGTAGTTTCATGTCCGTAGATATGTGTCTTGTTGCTTAAGAAAACACATGTCCTTTGAATTCTTAAAAGGGCACTGTAAGCAATGGAAAACAGGCTGCACACAGCAAAATCTGGTGTAAAGGAGAAGGACCAGTCTTTGTTCAATTTTCCGACACTGATACTCCAAAGAACTACATCATGTGATCAAGACACAGTTGCGCTGGTGGTAGCTCCGTCGCTCTTTACCTTTGAGATGGGGCATCCATTGTAGAGCAAAAATTACAACAGCACGATACAACAAATGAATGCCAGTACAAGCGGTATGCCCCCCAAAACACTCGAAAAAAGCGAGTGTATGGACGATGGTATTACTCCAAAAACAGTCTGCAATGTACTTACAAATCCAGACCCTATTGCTTTAAAAAAGTGTACATCCCTGCGGTGTTGGATGCATTCAAACTGTGACTCATAAGTTCACAGACGTGCCTTGGAAAGTTGATATTTAAGAGGGATTGTATCCCTACTGATGACCATGCCACTTGTAGGTCATAGGTTCAACGAACAGATATAAGAGCCACATGTTTTTGAAACATTAGTGCTTTCAGCATGCTCAGCTTGTTGAAGTTGACATTGGAAGTGAGAATGTGAAGCCACAAATCTGCTACTTTTATCTCATGTGTGGGAGGGAGCAGAACCTTTCCAAAACAGGTCACTATTTGAGAAACAGAAATCACATATGGGACACTTGCTCTCATCCCACAACAGCCTTAATCATTCAGTATCAAGCAACTTCCATTTAAAAGTAACTGAAACACTGGGTAAATCAACAGTGCGGGAATACCCTTGAAGTAGAAGACTAAATTAGCCATTGAGCATTACATATGATGTCAATACCACCTTCTTACAAATCATTGACGTTTCACAGTCGCTCCCATGAAGAAAAACTTCATTTTTTCCACTTATTCACTTGTAAATGAAAAACAAGTCCCACACCTCATGAATACAACTCTCCTATAAATCTTCAAACCTGCCTATTGGAAACATTTGCAGACATGAAGTAAATTGAAAAGTAAATATTAGCAGGGATATCACCCCATGTACTAACCACACTGATGATGGTGTTTCAGCCACTGTAAAAGGCAACTTTTCTAACTTCTCTATGTTAAGTCTAGAGTAACTGGCTTCTTTCTTTGTCATTATCTGTTGTTTTCCTGCGAGGTTAAATGGTGCAAATAACTCTTCCAAGTTTACGTGCTTCTGGGCACGCGGTTCGCTTTGAGAACCTGCAAATTTCAACTCCACTGCAAAATGGACCTAAGCTGACTCTGCCCATGTTGTAATTATGACATGTCATTTTGTATAATGTCTATTGCAGATGAAACAATATTGTTGAATGTGTAAATTCAAGTGAATAATGTGTTCATACCATTATCAACAACGGCTAATGCTTTCTCTAAATTTGCCCGACCTATTTGCCTTAAACGAGCAGCAGCTTCCATTTGTGAAAGCTACCATATTTCGTTGTATATTGTATGCAAGTATCTTTTGGAGAGTTATTTCCTGGATCCTACCCAGAAATCTTGCAGATCTGCATCCTCAGACAGGAGGGAGAGGTGTTCCTTAACAGCTGTCAAACTGAAGTTTTGCATCCATTGGTGACTATACCTGTATGTTGTGTGGTGACATAACAAGGGTCTAATCTACTTGCTTTAAAACCTTGAGTAGAGTTCACAAAATGTACATGGTAGCCATTTGTGTCCACTGTCCACAATAACCACCCGTTGGGACCTGAAAGTGTAGAATTTAATGTCCGTTCTTAACCATCCCATTGAGCTGTCTGTTCTGTAAAGTTCATAACATTTTGCCAATTTACTAATTTTGCTAACGAGGGAATACTGGACATGTTCATTTCTTTGACTTTTGCTAAACCCAGGCAAGTTGTTCGTTGAAATGTTTCGTTCAGGAAGATCATTTGTAATGGTATAAAACATGATTCCCTAGACTGATTTCAAATCAATTGTTTTATTCCAATATTTGTAGCCCTTTATAGCTAATTCGGAAACAAATGAATTTGAATATGTCAACTTAGTATTGGTGACCAAAGTCTTTCTAGCTTTTGTTGCTGGCAATTTGAAATAATATGACTCAGGATCATTAGCATCAGGCCCATAAAAAAATACACAAATGTATCTACATATGTTTTGGAACTCCCCACTGGTGGAATTGAAAAATGTTCCAATTGTGTGTAATTCAAATGGGGTACTAGCTCTGTGTAGGTAATGGAGTTCGTAATAATGGTAACAGAACAGTTTGCCATAGTTTACAGAATTCACATACATATCTTCACTTTCAAATACAGTATAATATTCAACCTCAGATATCATAGAATCCACTGTTTTTAGATCCCATTCATCAGGCACAATACCAGATATAATGATATCATTCATGGAAACTTTAATACATATGGAACTTGAATCATTTCAGTAGGGCAAACTATATCATATGGAATGTTATACCAAACAATCCATTCAAGAACTGGAACAGCAGAAATGTTCACTAGGGACAACTCTTTTCACACTTTGTGGGAAGACAAATAAGGCTTTAAAGCCTCATCTACCAGTTCAAATGCAGAAGTTCAGGAAGGTAATGACCATGTATAAGTAAGAAGAAGACAATGACAAATCCAATCAACAGGAAAAATGCAAGCAATGTTAATGTAATCCACAGGTAAGACCATGGACGGATCAAATAAGTGTGTTTAAGCCAGTTGAAAACAAACTTATGCCATGTACAGAAGTGTTTGTTGAATTTGAAGAAAAGTTGCATATGTTGATGGAGTAACCAGAAGCAGTCTGCACAAAAACTGGAGCTGGTGTAGGTGAAAGAGAACTAATAGACACTTCTAATGTTGATTCATCATAAACAACTCAGTTGATTTGTGATGTAGTGGAGGACTGTAGATTTATGTCTGGGACATTTCTTGAGCATGTAGCGATAACTAGAATCAACACAAGTGCATTCTTCGTCCTCCCCTACCTAGGGGGAAAATGTCAGTGTTGTTTAATGCTTGAAGAGGTGTCTACTGTATAGCTGTGAAAGGGGATATGGAACTACCAAGGAATCCTCTAGGTCTACTGTGCAGGATCGACCACATGATGAAACTTTATTTCGTAAATAGAGGCAAAACGTTTGTCTTTGGAACCAGCAAGCGGTGGTAGAATCATAGTTCTGGCACCCTGTATCTCAAGAACAGGTACGGTGCTGGGTAAGATGGGGCAAACTCCTTTTTCACAGCAATCTTCGCCTGAACCAGAACCCCCAACTTTTGGAATCCAGCCTGTAGACATTGGTGAAACCCTCATTCCCAAAGTGGTGGCGTGTGTAGTGGAATGTTCATCTCAGACCTGTTGTAATTGCTGTGAGACAGTGAGACATTCACTTATATCAAAAGAGGTTTTTGCCGCCACTGCGCCAAGACCGTCAAGATCTAGGACACACATTGGAATGCCAAACAGTACTTCATATGGGGTACTGCCTCCCAAAGATCTTCTAGGCAGAATAGTTAATGCTCTCCATATCAGATATAGGTGATTGATCCAACTACGACCTGGACCTAATACTCTAGCTGTTTTGCTTTGAGTCACGTTTTTTTCTTTCCACTATAGAATTTCCCCCAGGATGATAGGGGGAAGAATAATGCACCTCTACACCCAATGTTCCCATGGTGTCCCTGTAAGCCCTAGAGGCAAAAGCAGGGCCCTGGTCTGAATGGAATGCAGCAACTTCATATGTTCTGATAAAGACTGGCAAATCTTTCATAACAGTGAGAGCGTCAGTCGATCTCTGTGGTCACATCCAAAGGATTGTGGAATCAGAGTCTACTAGTAGAATGTATTTGTATGCACCATCAGAATGTAAAGGACCTCAATGGTCCAGGTACACACACTGCATAGGCTTGTTGGACACCAAATGGTGTGTCTGCAGTGGGCGTTTAATGGTGGAACCTTTGATTTATTGGCAAATGTCACAACTAAGTACACACTATTTGATCTGTTTGTATAGACCATGCCACCAATAGCGTGTTTGAAATAGTGAAATCGTAGCTGACACACCAGCATTTGCAGACGTAAAACCCTGTTGAGGTGCTCTGATTAATTTTAGCCTACAATCTTGGTGAGGGATCACACGATCACCCACTCCTGGAATTGTTTAATAAGGAATATGTTGGGTATGCTTTAGGCAAAGGCATGCCATCAGCTGAAGTGTTTACAACAGCCAGAATTTCATCATCTATGCTCTTGTGAGAATGAGCTATTGCAGCCATAGTTTCATTAAAACTGCAGATTTGACTGTTTCATCAGCCAAGGAATTCCGTACAATATGTATCCCAACACGTTGATGGCTCAGTGTATGTATTACATGAGCCTGTGGTAGTCTGTCTATGAATACTGCCAGCTTCCCCCACAGAATTTTATGCTTGATGGTGTTTCTTTTGGAGTGTCTGAATCTGTTAAGATGGCAATAGCGTAAGTTTTCATTGAAAGATAGGACACAATAGTACGAATCACACATGATCAGTGTGGGGAATTCAGGATTCGTATTTTCCAGTGCTAGAATCAATGCTTTCAGTTTAGCAAGTTGTGTGGTACAATCCCCAAGGGACTGTGTAAAGGTTTGTTGAGGGTGACATTTTCCATCCCTCATCACTCAATAAACAGCTGTGCAAGACGTGGAGTATTGATGTTTCATACCTACAGCAGGTTGACCTGTACCATCAGTGTAAATCAGTGGTTCCCAACCTTTTAACTTCTGTGGACCCCCACTTTACCCTTACTGGAACCTGGGGACCCCCATTGAATCATTGTAGGAATTCGGGGACTCCCAACTGAGTCATTACTGAAAGCTGAGGACCTAATCTGTTAATAATTTTTTATTTTCCAAGCAGTCGTAGACCCCCTGAAGAGGCTTCGCGGAACCCTAGGGATCCCCGGACCACAGGTTGGGAACCACTGGTGTAAATAAAGCATTTGTACTGATCTAGAGGCATGACGTTAGTATGCATGTACCGTAGCTCAGCAAGCACCTAGGAAAACCTAGCCAACATGTAAATTTTTCAAAACTAAACACCTACGGGTTTGCAGGGAGGGCTGACTTGCATAGCTTTCATCATGTTTTTCTACCCAGAATCCCTTGCAAACCTCAGACTTTGAATTAAAAAACCCATTTCCTCATATTTCTATGATGGAAACTTCAACCCACCAGGCATTCCCCCAGGCCTCCCAATAAAAATGGTACCTCACTTGTGTGGGTAGGCCAACTGCAGGTGACAGCCCAAAATGCAACATAGACACAGCACATTTTTCCACCGAAAACTGAACCTTTTTTCAAAAGCATTTAGATTGAGATTTTGGACCTTAGCTCAGCTGGCCCCTTGGGCAACCTGACCAACCTGTACATTTTTGAAAACTAGACTCCTAGGGGCATGTACAGTGGGTTGACTAGCATGACTTTCATCACATTTTACAGAGAATCCCGTGCAGACCTCATATTTTAACTAAAAAAACACATTTTCCTCACATTTCTGTGTTGTAAAATACAGGAATATGCAGTCATCCACAAACTTTCTCCCACCCTGCATTCCCCAATTTGTCCCAATAAAAAGGTGTGTCTGGGCCTAGAGCCTGTGACAGGAATGGATCACACAAGGGTCAATGGTAAGCATGAGGGCTAGTGTCGACCATGGGGTGATCCATTCGTGACGCGAGCACTAGGCACAGGCACACAAGTGGGGTCGTGTTTTTATCAGGACAAGTGGGGAAACACTAGGTGGTAGGAATTTTGTAGTTCCCTGCACATTCTTGCAGTTTACAGGATAGAAATGAAAGGAAAAATTGTGTTTTTATTTGATATTTCACACTTGCAGGGTATTCTAGGTAAGAGAACTTTGGGAAATCCACACAAACCACACCTCCATGGACTACCCCAGGTGTCTAGTTTTCAGAAATGTTTGAATTCAGTAGGGTTCCCTACACGGCAGCCAAGCTCAGGCCAAAAATGCAGGTGCCCGCCTTACAAAACTAAGTTGTTTTGTGATATATAATTTCTATGTCTCCACAATATGTTTTGGGCCCTTCCCTGTCGTGGCCACATACCCATCCACACAAGTGAGAGAAAGTTTTTTTCAGGATACTTAGGGAAAGGCTGGGCGGTAGGAATTATGTGGCTGCCTGCAGATTCCAGGACTTTCCTCACTGAAATGCAAGGAAAATGTGTTTTTAAAGCAAAGTTTGTGATTAACAGGGGATTCTGGGTGAAGCAAAACTAGTGAGAGACACGCAAGTCATGCACCCTTGGACTCCCCTGGTACTAGTATGGTAAAGTTAATCCGCCACTCACACTGGTTGGTTTTAGCACCTCCAGAAATTCTGGTTTCAAAGCATAAATACTTATCAAAGTATCTAAATATTGAAATGAAGCTTTCTGAAGGTGAGCCATAAAGCCTCTTCATGGCACCAACTGCTTTATGGTAGGCCTGGGCAGAATTCACGGAGTTCTGCTCTGCGGAATTTCCGCAAAGTTGATAAAAGACAGTGGAATTCCGTGGAGGTGGTGTTCCACGAGCCGCGGAGTGGCACCCTCTCCTCAATGTGCTCGATTTTGGAAGTGCTGGGCAGAGTCGGGCCTGGTTCAGGAGAGGGCCGTAGGCAGTGAAAGCTGCCATTTCAGGCCTCTTGTGCACCGGTCTGTCTTGTGTGCACTGCACACGGGACCGGCCGGTGCACAAGAGGACTGAAATGGCAGCTTTCTTTCTCTGCCTACAGCCCTGCGCTGAATTCAGGTCAGGGCCGTAGGCAGGGAAAGCTGCCATTTCAGGCCTCTTGTGCACCGGCCTGCCCAGTGTGCACTGCACATGCGGCAGACTGATGCACAAGAGGCCTGGGCAGGCTGGAGGGCAAGAGGCCTGAAACAGCAGCTTTCACTGTTCAGGCCAAGTCAAAGCTGCCGTTTCAGGCCTCTTGTGAACAAGTGTGTACATAAGAAAAATGAGGACTTACCTGGTCCTCCCATGGGGTCGTAGTCATTGCTAGTGGCCTGGCTCTCTTCCTCCCTCTGCCCCATGCTCCCGGGCCTGGGCCCAGAATGCTGGCAGAGGAAGGCTTGGAGTATCGGAGCTGGTGCCGGCAGCAGCTTCATGCTGCTGCCTCAACGTCGGTAGAACCGAGAGTGCACACTGCAGCCCAGTTATGGGCTACACAGCGCAAGTGCAGACTGTCTGCGCTTGCATTGTGTGGCCCATAATAGGGCTGCAGTGCACATGTGGTGAGCTCTGCTACGCTGGCAGGGCTAGCAGAGTTTTGGGACAAACTCTGCACTCCAAGCAGAGAGCTGAGTGCCAAAAATTCAGTTAGCTCTAACAGTGGAGCGGAGCTCGCCGCCCACCCGTACATTATCGTCCATTCACATGCCATTCACGCACAGCACACAACACTTTCATGCCGCCGGCCATGGCCCAAATCCAACCAGTCATTGCACTCACATCAACTTACCGCCACCAGACAAGGGCCCATCATGCTCATATGCCACAGGACGGAATAAGATTGACTACATTTTACCACCTGTCAAGCAACTGCCTCCTTTTTCCTGAACATTACCACACATATCTAACCTTTACTAATGGCTTTCATGACAGCCAAATGAGGCACTGGAAGACATGTCTTTCTCACTCTGCTAAATCAAACTCCTTCCAGTTTGTGGATGCAAGCTGGGGTGTCCAAAGATGCATTGCGAGGCCTATTCCTCGAACCTAGTGAGCATATCTACCTTTGAAATGAAAGCAGACATGCTGGGGAATTTTCACAAAGTTCCCTAAAGAGTTCCCAGTGAGCACGGGACCCACGTCTGGACATACCCTTCCCACTTAGGGCAACTTTAGCAACACAAAAGGATGATGGGCGGAGTGCTGGACAAAGCAAACACTCACCCCCCCGGTCACAGATCTGGGTTTAATCCATCGTTCTTTTGCTCACCATGTCACCCCAATTTGGACCCAGCCATATGCAAATCAGTCTTGACCCAGTCCCTTGCTCCCCATGCCACTGGAGTCAAGCTACCCTGGCTGATGAAGGGTGATACCCTGAAACAGGTCCTAGAATGCTTGTTTCTAGTCCAGGGAGGACCTGGCTTGGCAGTTCAGGCTGGACTGTTCCCATGGGGAACAGGGTCAAGACTGATTTGCATATGGCTGAGTCCAAACTGGAATGGCATGGGTAACAAAGAAAAAATGATGGATTTAGGCTCATATCTCTGTACTGGGGATGAATGTTTGACACTGTTCAGCATTCCGTCCATCACTTGTTCTTTTTTGCATTTGTTGCCCCAAGTGGGAAGGGTATGCCCAGACCTGGGTCCCTTGCTCCCCATGCCACTGGAGTCAAGCTAGTGTGACTGATGAAGGGTGATACCCTGAAGCTGGTCCTAGGATGCTTGTTTCCAGTCCAGAGAGGACCTGGCTTGGCAGTTTGAGCTGGACTGTCCCCATGGGGTCAGGGTCAAGACTGATTTGCATATAGCTGGGTCCAAACTGGAATGGCATGGGCAGCAAAAAAATGATGGATTTAGGCCCAGATCTCTGTACTGGGGGTAAATGTTTGACATTGTTCAGCATTCCTTCCATCATTTGTTATTTTTGCATTTGTCGCCCCAAGTGGGCAGGGTATGCCCAGACGTGGGTCCCGTGTTCCCCAGGCCACTGGAGTCAAGCTAGCCTGGCTGTAGAAGGGTGATACCTTGAAGCTGGTCCTAGGATGCTTACTTCCACTCCAGGGAGGACCTGGCTTGGCAGTTTGGGCTGGACTGTTCCCATGAGGAATAGCGTGAAGACTGATTTGCATATGGCTGGGTCCAAACTGAAATGGCATGGGTAGCACACTTTACATCAACAACATGGTAGACCCTTTTTGGGTGTTTTAGGAATGTGATCAGAAGAGTGTCGCTTCTGCAGCCTTGCCACATCCTCAAGAACATACGAAGTGGAGGCTGATGCTTCTGTAGCAGCAGGGAGGCTTTCAACAATCACAGACAACTGAAAGTCGGGAAAAGACATGAGTTTTACTGTGGTTGTCTGATGATAAACAACATATGCATTGTATGTTGCCACCTGGATCAGGTGGGTAAACAGTTTCTTGTACCAAGTGCAGATTTTACGACTTGCATTGTATGATAGAACAACCTGGTCGTTCTTGTCCACTCCGCCCATGTACTTATTGTAGTCAAGTATACAGGTGGGCTTGTGGACTTCAGCTATCTGACCCCAAACCATGATGGGGGAAGTGCCCTCATCATGAATTGAATTGAGCACATACACATCAAGCCTATCTGAGAACTTGACTGCGAGCAGTTCATTGGAAAACAATGCAGTACTCTGGGATTTCTGGAGCTTTTTCCAAACAAGCTCCTGTGGGAATCCTTTGTGGTGACAATGAACTGTACCGCAGGCCGCAGTACCAACTTTGTAGAGCTCACTGAACAGCTTTACTCCTGTACAGAAATTGTCCACATAAAGGTTATGACATTTGTGAAGGAGTGGCTAGACAATCTTTTGGTTGACCCATAGCATGGGATGGCAACCTACAGGGTTTAGCATGGAGTCCTTCCCTATATACACTCTCAAGCTGTACACTCAGGCAGTACAGTTCTCACACAGCATGTACAGCTTGATGCCATAGGGAGCTCTTTTGCTCACAATGTGCTGCCTGAACAGCAGCCGCTCTTTCTACGGCATCAAGGACTCATCGACTGCTATATTCTTTCCAGGAATATTTATCTCTGGAAACTTGGCAGACAAATGTTCGACAATGGCTGAGTTTTGATCAACCTGTCATGGTCTGGATGGTCCAGGGGCAATGCAGCAGAATTGTCATTGAAATGCAGCATGCGCTGCAAAAGCCAAAAATTATCTCTGCTCATGTACGGTGCGAAGATGGGGTTACCCAAACCGTGTGAGTTGTCCAGTAGGACTACAAGGTGGGTTTGTGCACTAGCCCCATTAGGAGAGAAAGGCCCAAAACTATCTTCACCTTTTCCAGCGAAGTGGGAGTCCACTGGCGTGCCCTAGAACAGGGCCCTAGAGTGCCTCCATGCTCCCTCAGAAATTGTTCGGCACGCAAATTTGTTTGATGCACAATTTGCTGAAGGAAGTCGACATCCAGAAATAGATGGACATAGTCAATTGGCAAAAAGTTGCCCGGATCGACTTTACATCCAGCATCACCAGAAAAAGGTGGAATTTGGGGATGAACTAAATTGAGGGTCTGCCAAGAGAGCACTCTGTCTGTGTTTGCCGCTGCACGTGCCTGCTCTCTGGGTTGGGCTAACCTGCTGTTGTTGTGCTGCACAGACTCTGCTTGCAAAGGGACATCACAACTGTCCTCATCATCCCCCTCAGAATCACTGGAAGAGGAGTCATCGGATCATTCCCAGATTCTCCTCCACTGTCTTCTCCCTCAGATGCTGTTTCAGTACCTGCTGTCTTAGTCTCTGATCCTGCCGCAGAGCTGTCCTCCATAACCTGAGTTAGGGCTTGAGCAGCAGTCATCCAACACGACACCATCTCTGATACTGGCTGAACTGTCCCTCTAAAACACTAGCCTACGTGGAAGGCAGATATGTTGTTCACAAAATTGCTGGCGGGGGTGTGTGTGTGTGTGATGTTTGTAATACTAAACGTCGGTCACCTTACCTTTGCTTCTTCCAGCAATCAGAATGTTCTCTAAAGGCACTGAAAAAAACAAAAAAGACACACTATTACTTCACCTTGCCACATACCCATCATCACATCCTTTAGCACTGGTGGCTCCCAGAGTGACAAACATTTTTGGCGCTCCCGCCCCATTACCTTCTCCTTGCATTCCCTTACTACCACCCAGCAAAAGGGCCCCTCATCTCTCCATCGCACCTCTCTTACATAGCTTTGGTTTGTTTTAAAGCACTGGTAACTGCTGCCCTTACTAATCAATTCAGCAATCCACATAAAATACAGACCTTTTCTTTGCAGCACACATGTTAACCCTCTGTGCAATTTTATGGCAAAACTACCACAAAACGCTGATCTCACTCCCTAGCTGGAACGCAATCACAAGAGGTATTGTGACGTTTTCATTGCTGCACAAAAGCTGTGTGTGTGTGTGTGGGTGTAAATCTTCAAGGTATTTTGGCTTGGACCATATTCCAGAACATGAAAGAGGTGGTGACAGGATTAGGAAATTAAGGCAACTAGAATCCAGGTATATTATTAAATTAAGAACTAAGATACCGTTTGGGATGAACAATGATGAGGAACTTTTTGTACATCTTTGATTATTTTGAATATTAAGGATGAGAGCAATGTTGTTTCAATGAATATTCAAATAATGACATTGAAAAGTAATCATATAAAAAATAATTCACAGCTATAGAAATTGGCCATAATCTAATTAAATGAAAGTACTTACTAATTAAGTTTGAAATAATTGTGTAAAAATTATTTACCATATTCGAGTGGATTGATGATTTATATTTAGAGTATTCTTATATTAATGAGATGTTCCTTTCTTGTAAATTTTTTTGATAAATTAAGGGTTAAATGTATTGAAGTATAAATACTGTTATATTTTGGTTAATGTAGTTATTATGAATAGGCATAAAAATAATAGTTTTGTGTTTTGGTTTTAAAAGAAACAGTGCACTGCAATATCCATAATGCAGTGTAAAAGCTCACTAATTGTGAACGTATAAATAGTAACAGAAAGAAAGGACTTTCAAACCGAGAAGAAGACTGTTAAGTCAAAACGCGTCGTTCTTTTTGTTTACTGCACTAATAAATCAAGAATATTTTCCTTAATTGAGTGCGCGGCCAGAAGTATTTGTTTAACATATTAATTGAAAGCTCTGCCAGATTTCACGCATCGCACCAACTGATGAGCATGTCGCGGTGTGTGGCCGCATTGTTATGAAGATAAATGTTTTCAGCGACGGCACCCAGCATCCAAGAGTTTGTGCTGTGAGAAATAAATGCGGTTCCAGAATTAGCATCGCGGAAACGGCATCGGAGGACGACGCTTAAGTGAAAGCTGTGTTCAGGGTAAGTCTGCATAAAACTGTGAAAGAAATAAACAGCGACTGTTACTTCTATCGATGTTGAAGTGGCCAGTCTGGGGGAAAGAACATGTATCTCCCAGAGTTTGTGGCTGTTAAGGACATTTGAAACTCGTAAGAATCCAGTTATAAATAGTTTTTTTAAATTGGACAGTGCAAGAAAACAAAAAAAAGGAAAAAAAATATCAAATACTCACTTGATTATGGAAGCCAGAAAAAATAAACGTTCAATGTTGGCCATGAAATTATTTGGTGAAGGTGATCAAAATATCTCGTCTGAAATCACGCCATCACAACAACAAAAAGACTCATAATTGAAATATAAATTTTTTCAGCTAGAGAAACAATATAAAAGAGAAATTAGCAAAAGTTGGAAGGTACTTACCTTGGAAAAATACATTGAAGTTAAGAGAATTCCCAGGGGGTTACGGATTTTCACTATTCCAACATATTCGGATATGAAACCAGAGTTATTTCAAGAGTGGGAAGAGAATAACATGCAATGTTCTTTAAACATGATGAGAATATTAATTAAATACGCAAAATTGGACTTGGATGAGACACATAAGAAAATTAAAGATCTGGAGGAACAAATAGCTAAGAATGAAGATAAAAATGAGCAAGAATCATTAAGAAAAAGTATGGAAAATAAATTGGACAAATATGAAGACATAATACAGGAACGTAAGAAGAGCAAATTCATAAGAGATGAGAAGGACTACAAATATGGAAGAATTTTAACATTTGCGAAAAGATTTGAAAGTTTGAAGTATGATGCTAAATGGAATAGTGCAAAACAAAATTTGAATAACACCAATACTTTCAGTGAATCTGATGTAGACTTAAGTGCAGGAGAGGGATCTTTGGAACATGTTGATATTCCAGTGAAAAATACTTTTTTAGAGGAGATGAAAGTGTTGTATCTGGACCAACGGCTAATGAGAGGAAGAGGAAGAAACAAAGGCCGTGGTTTTGGGAAAAACACGGATTCAATAGGAAAAGGAAAAGAAAGACAAGAAGAGCAAAAAGAAAAAGTAATAGAAAGGAGACAATATCCTCTCGGGAGTCAGAAAAAATAACAGAGGAACTTGATTTAGTAATAAACCTATCAGACTATGAATTAACACCAGCTGAACAACGTATGTTGAATAAGGGCTTATCGTTTTGTCCTGAGACTCATTTTAATTATGTGGAAACTCGTATTGATGTTTACAAATTTATTCGCAAATTAAAATTGATCAAATTCCATCCATGCAGTCGCAGGAGGGAAAGTGGAATAAAGATGATTCAATAATCAATGAATCAGGAAATTTGGACTTACAAATTGATCAAATATCTGATTTAAAAACTATGTTCGACTTATATCATAATTTATCAAATGAAGACTATACAGAAATGGAAGTGCTTCAGGAACTGAATGTGGATACTAACAAACACAAATTTAGTCATTTTAAAGAAAGATCTAAATTTTGCCCGGTTCTATCACCTGGTAATAAAATTGATACAGTTTCAGAACTTGTATTAGGAGACATAGATGAATTACAAAAGATAAGACATCATGGATCACAAGAGAATTTAACAAAAAGTGAACGGTTGGCATTAAAAAATCTGATGAATAATAATAACATCATAATAAAGCCGGCGGATAAGGGTGGAAATATTGTGATTTTAAATACACAAAGTTATATTATGGAAAGATATAGGCAGCTAAAGAATGAGTCGAGTTTTAAAAAACTTAGCCATAATCCTATAAATCTGATGATCCACCACCTGCATTCTAAATTGGATGATTGGCACCAACAACAGTTGCTTAATCTTGATGCATATAAGTATCTAAAGAAGGAAAATCCAACTTTACCTACAATTTATTTCTTACCTAAAATTCACAAATCTTTAACCAATCAACCAGGAAAACCAATTGTTTCTGCATGTGATTCACTCTATAAAAGAGTATCCGATTATGTAGACTTTTATTTGGCACCCATTGTAATGACATTGAGTTCATATATAAAGGACTCAGGAGATTTACAAAACATTTTGACGAATGTAAATTGGAGTGATGAATACTTGTTGGTTACTATTGATGTAGTCTCTTTGTATACATCTATTAATCATGATATGGGTTTGAAGGCATGTGAATACTTTTTAAGGCAAAGAAACATTGCTGAATTGGACCATTCAAAAATGTTATTGTCCATGATAGATATGTGTCTTAAAAACAATATCTTTATATTTAATCATGAGATCTATCAACAAATATGTGGGACAGCAATGGGTATGTCCCTTTCTCTGAATTATGCCAACCTAGTAATGGGCTGGTGGGAGAGAGAAATAGCATGGGGAAAAACAAATGACACATATTTGGACACAATTGCCCTATGGGTACGTTTTATTGATGATTTGTTCATCATTTGGCATGGTTCGCAGGAGGAATTTAGCCCCATAAGTGCGGGCGTCGGCCCTGGTGCGGGTCACGACCAGTGGCCGACACCGGGGGGGGGGGGGGTTAAAAATCCTCCGATGCAATGCACCGGAGGTTTTTTTATTTTTTCTTCCTGTTGGAGACGTGGAACAACTTCCGCATCTCCCCCCAACCCCTTACCGCCCCTTTGTGACAGCGCGCCGCGAGGCGCGTTGACGTCACATTTCTCCCCACCGGAGCAGAAGCAGAGCAGGTAAGCGTCCTCTTCTACTCCGGTGGGGAAAAAAGGCCAAAACGACCTCCCCAGATGCCAGGGAGGCATTGATGGAAAGAGGAGACTCTCCCCTTTCCATCAATGCCTCCCTGGCACAGTTTCCTGGCCATGGATTACAGCGCGGCTGCAATCCATGGCCAGGAAACGCCCCTAGACACAAGGGATCCTCTTTGGGGGGGTCGGCCCACTTGTAAAAGGGCCGCCTCACCCCGTGGGGGCACTATTTTATAAAAATAATAGTTTTGGGCGGCGATCGCGCCCCCCAGATAAAAAAAAATTAAAAACAAAATGGCGGGTTCGGTCCTCCAAACACGGGCCGACCCCTGGGGGATCAAAAAAGAAACTAGTTTTCCCTGGGGGGGCCCGACCGCCCCCCCAGGGAAAAATAGATTATATTAAAAAAAAAAAAAATGTTGGGGGTCAGCCTTTAGGGTGACCCTCTATGGGTCCATTTTTTTTTTATACAGGAGTGCTTTGCCAAGGGAAAGCACACATGTATAAAAAAAAAAGTTCTGTAGAGAGTTAGTCTCTTGCTTTCTCTCTCTCTCTCTCTCTATATATATATATATATATGTATATGTATATGTATATATATATATATATATATAAACATATATATATATTTTTTTTTATTTGTGTGTTGTTTTCCGGGAGCCACAATTGGCCCCCCCAGGGAAACCACACATATACATAAAAGTTATATTATACATGTTTTATTGCAAGTATAAAAAATGAAAGAAAAGAGGGACTCATTTACTGTGATCAAGACTCCTTGAGAGTCGAAACGCGTAGGTGGCTGTTGCTTGCAATAAAACATGTCAATTTGAACCTCGTGGAGTGCGGTGAGATTCTTGTTCACAAAATATATATATATGCATGCATGTATGTCTTTTCTCTAGTGGCAGTTGCCATAAAGTAGCGCAGATGGTTTATTGTCCTGCTGCAAAGGGTATACACATTTATATGTATTTAGCTGAGTGGATTAGTAAAGGCAAGCGTTACCTGCGCTTTAAAACAAATGTTATGCGAGGGGGACTATGGAGATATGAGCAGCACTTTTGCTGGGTGGTACTGAGGGAATTAGAAGAGGAGGTAATGGGAGGCAGAGCACCAAAAATGACTGTCGCACTAGGTGCCACCAGCGCTGAAGGCTGTGATGATGGGTATGTGTTAAGTTGAAGTAATACATTCTTTTATGTTTTTTTCAGTGTTTTCAGAGAATCTGCCGAACTGGAGAAGAAGTGAAGGTAAGGTGACGACATTTCCTATTGTACACATCATACCCACGAGCAATTTTGTGACTATCTGCCTTCTACGTAGGCTAGTAATTTAGAGGTACAGTTTAGCCAGTAGCAAAGATGGTGTCTCATTGGATGACTGCTGATCAAGCCCTAACTCGGGTTCTGGAGGACAGTTCTGATGTAGGCTCAGAGACTGAGACAGCAGATACTGAGACAGCATCTGAGGGAGAGGACAATGGGGCAGAATCTGGGAGTGATTTTTCAGTCGGTGGAGTCCCATCTGACGACACCTCTTCCAGTGAGTCTGAAGGAGACAATGACGACAGCCGTGCTGTCCCTTCGCAAGCACATTCTGTGCAGCGGGACAACATTGGGTTAGTCGAACCCAGAGAGCAGGTGCTTGCGGCCACAAGCACAGATAGAGTGCTCTCTTGGCAGCCCCCCTGTTTAGTTCAGCCCCAAATTCCACCTTTAACTGGTGATGCTGGATGTAAAGTCGATACAGCTAACTTTTTGCCAGTCGATTACATCCATCTATTTTTGGATGTTGACTTCCTTCAGAAAATTGTGCAGCAAACAAATTTACGTGCAGACCAATTTCTGAGGGAGCGTGGAGGCACTCTAGGGCCCCGTTCTAGGGCACGCAAGTGGACTCCCACTTCGCTGGCGGAGTTGAAGATATTTTTGGGCCTTATGCTCAAAATGGGGTTAGTGCAGAAACCCACCTTGCAGTCCTACTGGACGACTCACACGGTTTGGGTAACCCCCATCTTCGCACCATACATGAGCAGAGATTGTTTTTTGCTACTGCAGGGCATGCTGCATTTCAATGACAATTCTGCTGCATTGCCCCTGGACCATCCAGACCATGACAGGTTGTTCAAAATTCGGCCTGTCGTGGAACATTTGTCTGCCAGGTTTCCAGAGATCTATACTCCTGGAAAGAATATAGCAGTCGATGAGTCCTTGATACTGTACAAAGGACGGCTGCTTTTCAGACAGTACATTGTGAGCAAAAGAGCTTGCTATGGCATAAAGCTGTACATGCTGTGTGAGAGCTCTTCTGGCTATGTGTACAGCTTGAGAGTGAATACTGGGAAGGATTCTACCCTAAACCCTGTAGGTTGCCCTACCGCGTTAGGGGTACAGGTAAGATTGTATGGGAACTTGTCCAGCCACTTCTTTACAAAGGTTATAACCTTTATGTGGACAATTTCTATACAGGAGTAGAGCTGTTCAGTGAGATCTACAAAGCTGGCACTGTGGCCTGTGGTACAGTTCGTTGTAACCGCAAAGGATTCCCGCAGGAGCTTGTTTGCCGCCCTCTACGAACTCCACCCGCCCCAGCCGACTGACCTCCTGGACCAGCATCAGCGACGACGAGACCCGCAAGACCATGAACTCCATCCACTCTGGATCACCATCAGACCCCTGCCCTCACCACATCTTTAACAAAGCAGACACACCTACGGAGAGTCATCAACATCTCCTTTGAGACTGCAAGATTCCCGGAAAGCTGGAAACACGCCGAAATCAACGCCCTTCTCAAGAAACCAAAAGCAGATCCCACCGACTTAAAAAACTTCCGGCCCATCTCCCTGCTCCCTTTCCCGGCAAAAGTAATAGAGAAAATTGTCAACACCCAGCTCACTCGGTACCTCGAAGACAGCAACATCCTCGACCCCTCCCAGTCCGGCTTCAGGCGTAACCATAGCACCGAAACCGCCCTCCTCGCAGCCACAGACGACATCAGGAGCCACCTCGACAACGGAGAAACATCAGCTCTAATCCTCCTAGACATCTCGCTGCCTTTGACACTGTCTGTCACCACACCCTGAAAGTCCGCCTCCGTGAAGCAGGAATCCAAGACCAGGCCCTCGAATGGATCGCATCCTTCCTCGCCGGCAGAACCCAAAGAGTCCGCCTCCCCCGTACCAATCCAAGGCCTTCAACATCATCTGCGGCATACCCCAGGGCTCAGCCCGACACTGTTCAATATCTACATGGCCCCCTCGCACAGGTGGCCCATCAGCACAACCTCAGCATCATCTCCTACGCCGACAAAACCCAACTCATCCTCTCCCTCACCAACGACCCTCGCACTGCCAAAACCAACCTTCACGAGGGACTGAAAGCCATCGCCGACTGGATGAGAGACAACAGGCTAAAACTGAACTCAGACAAAACAGAGGTCCTCATCCTTGGGCCCACCCCCTCCGCCTGGGACGACTCGTGGTGGCCGACATCGCTGGGTCCCCTACCGACACCCACCGACAGCGCACAGAACCTCGGCTTCACCCTCTACTCATCCCTCTCCATGTCAAAACAGGTCAACACTGTCTCCTCCTCCTGCTACAACACCCTCTGTATGCTCCGCAGAGTCTACAAATGGATCCCAACAGAAACAAGAAAAACAGTAATCCAGGCCTTCGTCAGCAGCAGACTCGACTACGGCAACGCCCTCTACGCCAGCATCCCATCAAAACACCTACAACGCCTACAACGCATCCAGAACGCCTCCGCCTGACTCATCCTCAACATCCCTCGCCACAGCCACATCACCCCCCACCTCAGAGACCTCCACTGGCTCCCCGTCGAAAAGAGGATCACCTTCAAGCTCCTCACCCTCGCACACAAGGCACTCCACAACACCGGACCAACATACCTGAACAGCAGACTCAGCTTCTACACCCCTACCCGGCAACTCCGCTCCGCCAACCTCGCCCTCGCCACCATCCCCTGCATCCAACGCAAATCTTCCGGTGGCAGATCATTCTCGTACCTCCCCGCCAAGACTTGGAACACCCTCCCGGCTGACCTAAGACAGACCCAGGACCTGCTGTCCTTCAGAAGACTCCTCAAGACCTGGCTCTTCGAGCAGTAGCAGTACCCCTCCCCCCCACAGCGCCTTGAAACCCTCACGGGTACGTAGCACGCTTTACAAATAATTGATTGATTAATTTGCAAGAAGCTCCAGAAATCAGAGAGTACTGCATTGCTTTCTAACGAACTGCTCGCAGTCAAGTTCTTGGATAGGCGTGATGTATATGAGCTCACTACAATTCATGATGAGAGCACTTCTCCCATCACGGTTTGGGGTCAGAGGGCCGAAGTCCACAAGCCCATCTGTATACTTGATTACAATAAGTACATGGGCGGAGTGGACAAGAACGACCATGTTCTTCAACCATACAATGCGTGTCGTAAAACTCGCACTTGGTACAAGAAACTGTTTACCCACCAGATTCAGATGGCAACATATAATGCGTATGTTGTTTACAGTCAGACAACCACAGGAAGACTCATGACTTTCCTTGACTTCCAGTTTTCTGTAATTGAAAGTCTCACTGCTGTTACAGAAGCAGCAGCAGCCTCCACCTCATATGTTCTTGAGGATGTGGCAAGGCTGCAGGAGTGACACTTTGCTGATCGCATTCCTAAAACACCTAATAAGGATCGTCCATGTCGTCGCTGTAAAGTGTGCTCGAAGCATGGAAAGCGGCAGGAGAGTCGGTATTACTGTCCCCAGTGTCCATCACAACCAGGCCTCTGTAGCCCTACTTGCTTCAAATACTAAAGCAAAGTTCTGGGAAATCGACTGAGGTTGAGCTGCCGTTGGGTAATCCTTTCAGTGGCAGTGCATGGATACCGAACGTTCATGGGCCACTGCTTCGTTAGGCAAGGAGCCACAGAATTTTACTTCTTCTACTTCATCATGGACTTCCTTTTGGACTGCTTGAGAGCTAAATCCACCATCAGAACATGGTCGGTGTTATGCTCAATTAACATGCATTATATTCCCCCTACTGCATATACTAGTGGACAGAACATATGCCACATTGTCACAGAGTACCCTTTCTTCACCAGCATGTCTACCTTACTTTCAACTGTAGATATGCTCTCTCAGTTCGAGGAATCACTTTGTACGGCATTCTTGGAAACCCCCAACTTGCATCCACAAACTAGTATAGGTTCACTTGGCAATTATAAAGGATTAGCCAGGACTCTGATGAGAACATAGACATGAATGGGTAATGAAAGCTTATGGTAGGTGTGCATTCAGAGGGTTATTGCACAGGTAGAAGGCAGATAGTAAAGGTAGTACAGATGTACATCATCTACACCTATGGATTCAAACCCATTGGTGCCATCCCAGCACTGAAGAAGAATGACTTGTATAGGTCAGTGTTTGACCTGCTTTTCATGTTCATCCTCCATCAGAACTTAGTAGATGTTCAGTTTGCTGTATAAGTGCATTACAGTCACATCACTGCACATAGGGCCTGATTCTAACTTTGGAGGACGGTGTTAAACCGTCCCAAAAGTGGCGGATATACCACCTACCGTATTACGAGTTCCATAGGATATAATGGACTCGTAATACGGTAGGTGGTATATCCGCCACTTTTGGGACGGTTTAACACCGTCCTCCAAAGTTAGAATCAGGCCCATAATGTTCTCATGGACTCCCCTGTGTGCCAAACACTACCCTTTTTCATAGCCTATGACCTTCTCTTTTGGGAACATCATGAGAAATCCCCAGCATGCCTCCCTTAGTTTCAAAGGTAGATATGCTCACTCAGTTCGAGGAATCGCTTTGTACAGCATACATCCACAAACTGGAAGGAGTTGGATTTAGAACAGAGAGTGCGTTAAAGGCGCATGAAAAACATGTCTTCCTGAGCCTCAGGTGGCTGTCACAGGAGTCATTAGTAAAGGTTTGTTACGCATGCATTTGGTGATGTTAAGGAAGAAGGAGGCAGTTAGCATATGACCTTCTCTTTAGGGAACATTATGAGAAATCCCCAGCATGTCTCCCATAGTTTCAAAGGTAGATATGCTCACTCAGTTCGAGAAATCGCTTTGTACGGCATACTCGGACACCCCCAACTTGCATCCACAAACTGGAAGGAGTTGGATTTAGCACAGAGTTTGTTAAAGGCGCATGAAAAACATGTCTTCCTGAGCCTCAGGTGGCTGTCACAGGAGTCATTAGTAAAGGTTCGATACACATGCATTTGGTAATGTTAAGGAAGAAGGAGGCAGTTACTTGACAGGTGGTAAAATGTAGTCAAACGTATTCCGTTCTGTGGCGTGTGAATGTGATGGGCCCTTCTCTGGCAGCGGTAAGTTAATGTGAGTGCAGTAATTGGTTGGATTGGGCCCGTGGCCGGCGATATGAAAGGGTTGTTTGTTGTGTGTGAATGGCGTGTGAATGCACCATAAAGAGGTTGGTGCCTGGATGCAGCTTTATGGCCCACCTTCAGAAGGCTTGGTTTCAATATTCAGATACTTTGATAAGTATTCATGCTTTGAAACCATAATTTCTGGAGGTGCTAAAACCAGCCAGTGTGAGTGATGGGTTAACTTTAACAAACTAGTAGCAGGGGAGTCCAAGGGTGCAGGACTTGCATGGCTCTCACCAGTTTTCCTTCACCCAGAATCCCCTTGAAATCACAAAATGTGCTTAAAAAAACCACAATTGCCTTGCATTCCAATGAGCAGAAGTCCAGGGATCTGCAGGGAGCCACGAGTTCCACTACGTCTCCAGCAAAAAACTGCCTCACTTTAGTGAGTGGGCAAGTGACCACAACAGGGAAGTACCCAAAACGGATTGTGGAGACATTAAAATTACCTACCACAAAACAGCCTTGTTTTTTAAGACAGTCACCTAAGTATTTGGTCCTGGGCTCGGCAGCCATATAGGGAAACCTACCAAACTCAGACATTTCTGAAAACTAGACACCCAAGGCAGCCCACGTAAATGTGGCGTGTTTGGATTTAACAACGTTTTCTTACCCAGAATACCCTGCAAAAGTGAAACGTTGATTAAAACCACTATTTTTCCTTTCTTTTTTATCACAGAAACTACAGGAATGTGCAGGGATCCTCAAAATTCCTACCACCCAGTGTTTCCCCACTTGTCCTGATAAAAACACAACCCTGCTTGTGTGGCTGCGCCTAGTGCCTGCTTCAGGAATGGATCACTCCAGGGTTAACAGTAGCCCTCATGCAAGGACTACCATTGACCCTTGTGTGATCCATTCCTGTCGCGGGCACTAGGCCTACCCACACAAGTGAGGTACCATTTTTATCAGGACACTTGGGGGAATGCTGGATGGAAGGAAATTTGTGGCTTCTCTCAGATTCCAGAACTCTCTGTCACCGAAATGTGAGAAAAATGTTTTTTTTAGCCAAATTTTGAGGTTTGCAAAGGATTCTGGGTAACAGAACCTGGTGAGAGCCCCACAATTCACCTCATCTTGGATTCCCCTGGGTATCTAGTTTTAAAAAATGCACTGGTTTGGTAGGTTTCCCTAGGTGCTGGCTGAGCTAGAGGCCAAAATCCACAGGTAGGCACTTTGCAAAAAACACCTCTGTTTTCTTTGAGAAAATGTGATATGTCCACTTTGTGTTTTGGGGCATTTCCTGTTGTGGGCACTAGGCCTACCCACACAAGTGAGGTACCATTTTTATTGGGACACTTTGGGGAACGCTGGGTGGAAGGAAATTTGTGACTCCTCTCAGATTCCAGAACACTCTGTCACCGAAATGTGAGG
This sequence comes from Pleurodeles waltl, assembly GCF_031143425.1. Lineage (NCBI taxonomy): Eukaryota > Metazoa > Chordata > Amphibia > Caudata > Salamandridae > Pleurodeles > Pleurodeles waltl. The sequence continues at coordinate 91,693,237 of NC_090438.1, forward strand.
AAAAAGTGTTTTTTTAGCCAAATTTTGAGGTTTGCAAAGGATTCTGGGTAACAAAACCTGGTGAGAGCCCCACAAGTCACCTCATCTTGGATTGCCCTAGGTCTCTAGTTTTAAAAAATGCACAGGTTTGGTAGGTTTACCTAGGTGCCGGCTGAGCAAGGGGCCAAAATCCACAGGTAGGCACTTTGCAAAAAACACCTCTGTTTTCAGTGGAAAAATGTGATGTGTCCACATTGTGTTTTGGGGCTTTTCCTGTCACTGGCACAAGGCCTACCCACACAAGTGAGGTATCATTTTTATTGGGAGACTTGAGGGAACGATGGGTGGAAGGAAATTTGTGTCTCCTCTCAGATTCGAGAACTGTCTGTCACCGAAATGTGAGGAAAAAGTGTTTTTTTAGCCACGTTTTGAGGTTTGCAAAGGATTCTGGGTAACAGAACCTGGTGAGAGCCCCACAAATCACCCCATCTTGGATTCCCTTAGGTCTCTAGTTTTCAAAAATGAACAGGTTATGTAGGTTTCCCTAGGTGCCGGCTGAGCTTGAGGCCAAAATCCACAGGTAGGCACTTTGCAAAAAACACCTCTGTTTTCTGTGGAAAAATGTGATGTGTCCACGTTGTGTTTTGGCGCTTTTCCTGTCGCGGGCAAAAGGCCTACCCACACAAGTGAGGTATCATTTTTATCAGGAGACTTGAGGGAACGATGGGTGGCAGGAAATCTGTGGTTCCTCTCAGCTCCAGAACTTTCTGTCACCGAAATGTGAGGAAAAAGTGTTTTTTTTGCCAAATTCTAAGGTTTGCAAAGGATTCTGGGTAACAGAACCTGGTGAGAGTCCCACAAGTCACCTCATCTTGGACTCCCCTAGGTCTCTAGTTTTCAAAAATGTATTGGCTTGGTATGTTTCCATAGGTGCCGGCTGAGCAAGAGGCCAAAATCCACAGGTAGGCACTTTGCAAACAACACCTCTGTTTTCTTTGAGAAAATGTGATGTGTCCACTTTGTGTTTTGGGGCATTTCCTGTCACGGGCACCTGGCCTACCCACACAAGTGAGGTACCATTTTTATCAGGACACTTGGGGGAACGCTGGGTGGAAGGAAATTTGTTGCTCCTCTCAGATTCCAGAACTGTCTGTCACCGAAATGTGAGGAAAAAGTGTTTTTTTAGCCACGTTTTGAGGTTTGCAAAGGATTCTGGGTAACAGAACCTGGTGAGAGCCCCACAAATCACCCCATCTTGGATTCCCTTAGGTCTCTAGTTTTCAAAAATGAACAGGTTACGTAGGTTTCCCTCGGTGCCGGCTGAGCTTGAGGCCAAAATCCACAGGTAGGCACTTTGCAAAAAACACCGCTGTTTTCTGTGGAAAAATGTGATGTTTCCACGTTGTGTTTTGGGGCTTTTCCTGTCGCGGGCAAAAGGCCTACCCACACAAGTGAGGTATCATTTTTATCAGGAGATTTGAGGGAACGATGGGTGGCAGGAAATCTGTGGTTCCTCTCAGATTCCAGAACTTTCTGTCACCGAAATGTGAGGAAAAAGTGTTTTTTTAGCCAAATTCTGAGGTTTGCAAAGGATTCTGGGTAACAGAACCTGGTGAGAGCCCCACAAGTCACCTCATCTTGGACTCCCCTAGGTCTCTAGTTTTCAAAAATGCATTGGTTTGGTAGGTTTCCATAGGTGCCGGCTGAGCAAGAGGCCAAAATCCACAGGTAGGCACTTTGCAAACAACACCTCTGTTTTCTTTGAGAAAATGTGATGTGTCTACTTTGTGTTTTGGGGCATTTCCTGTCGCGGGCACTAGGCCTACCCACACAAGTGAGGTACCATTTTTATCAGGACACTTGGGGGAACGCTGGGGGGAAGGAAATTTGTTGCTCCTCTCAGATTCCAGAACTCTCTGTCACCGAAATGTGAGGAAAACGTGTTTTTTTTGCCAAATTTTGAGGTTTGCAAAGGATTCTGGGTAACAGAACCTGGTGAGAGCCCCACAAGTCACCTCATCTTGGATTCACCTGGGTATCTAGTTTTAAAAAATGCACTGGTTTGGTAGGTTTCCCTAGGTGCCGGCTGAGCAAGAGGTCAAAATCCACAGGTAGGCACTTTGCAAAAAACACCTCTGTTTTCTTTGGGAAAATGTGATGTGTCCACGTTGTGTTTTGGGGCATTTCCTGTCACAGGCGCTAGGCCTACCCACACAAGTGAGGTACCATTATTATCAGGAGACTTGGGGGAACATAGAATAGCAAAACAAGTGTTATTGCCCCTTTTCTTTCTCTATTTCCAAATATAAGACAGTGCGTAAAAAAGACGTCTTTTTGAGAAATGCCCTGTAATTCACATGCTAGTACGGGCACCCCGGAATTCAGAGATCTGCAAATAACCACTGCTCCTCAACACTTTATCTTGTGCCCATTTTGGAAATACATAGGCTTTCTTGATACCTATTTTTCACTCTTTATATTTCAACAAATGAATTGCTGTATACCCAGTATAGAATGAAAACCCACTGCAGGGTGCATCTCATTTATTGGCTGTGGGTACCTAGGGTTCTTGATAAACCTACAAGCCCTATATATCCCCGCAACCAAAAGAGTCCAGCAGACATAACGGTATATTGCTTTAAAAAATCTGACATTGCAGGAAAAAGTTACAGAGTAAAACATAAAGAAAAATGTCTGTTGTTTTCAGCTCAATTTCAATATTTTTTTATTTCAACTGTTATTTTCTGTAGGAAAACCTTGTAGGATCTACACAAATGAACCTTTGCTAAATTCAGAATTTTGTTTATTTTTTTTTTAATATTTAGCTTTCTGGGATCCAGCATTGGTTTCACACCCATTTCTGTCACTAACTGGAAGGAGGCTGAAAGCACAAAAAATAGTAAAAATGGGATATGTCTCAGAAAAATGCCAAAATTGTGTTGAAAAATGTGGTTTTCTGATTCAAGTCTCCATTTTCCTGAAAGCTGGGAAGCTGGTGATTTTAGCACCACCAACCCTTTGTTGATGCCATTTTCAGGGAAAATACCACAAGCCTTCTTCGGCTGCCCTTTTTTCCAATATGTTTGAAAAAAACTAAATTTTGCTCTATTTTGGCTAATTTCTTGGTCTCCTCCAGGGGAAACCACAAACTCTGGGTACTCTTAGAATCCCTAGGATGCTGGAAAAAAAGGATGCAAATTTGGCATGGATAGCTTATGTGGACAAAAAGTTATGAAGGCCTAAGCACGAACTACCCCAAATAGCCAAAAAAGGGCTCAGCACTTTAGGGGGGGGGGACGGCCCAGCAGTTAAGAGGTTAGGACATATTTTTCAAATTTAAATAAAAATGATATAGGATTACAATTCACATATAATATGAGTAAAACTTCAATTGATTTTTTGGATAATACAATTTATGTTGAGAATGACAAATTAGAAACAACAATTTTTCGTAAGGAAACAGCAACAAATAGCATATTACATGGACAAAGTTTTCATCCCAAAGCTTTAATAAAGAGCATTCCATATGGTGAACTAGTAAGAATGCGGAGAAATTGTTCTGGTGGGAAGGAAGTACAATTAAAATATAAGGAAACTATAACAAGGTTCAGAAATAGAGGGTATAACCATAAAATGTTGATGAAGAATTTAGAAAGAATGGAAACCGTTAATCGGGATGAGCTGTTATTTTCTCAGCACTCCAAAAATGATAAGCTATTTGATGAAAACAGGATAAGGATGATAATGAATTACAGCAAGGAAAGCGGACTGATAAGAAATATATTATGTACACATTGGCATGTGATATGCAGGGATCCAGATTTAGGACCCAAGATAGGCTCAGGACCGATGATTACATATCGGAAGGCCCCGTCAGTTAAAGATTACATAGTGAAAAGCCATTTATCCTTAAAAAGTCAACAATCTTGGTTATTAGAACAACATCAAGGTTTTATTAAATGCAACAATTGCAAAGCTTGCAAGATTGGTAAGTCAATGAAATTGGTGAAAATGCCCAATGGAACTGATATGCATATTAAGCATAGAATAACCTGTAATACCAAATTCACTGTATATGTGATAGAATGCCATTGTGGCGCAAACTATGTGGGTAGTACAATCTGTATGCTGAGAAAGAGAATCTTAGAGCATATCAGGGCAATTAAACATAATGATTTTTCCTATGCTGTTACTAAACACTTAAAAATACATGGAAACAATGATTGGAAAACTTTAAGGTATTTTGGCTTGGACCATACTCCAGAACATGAAAGAGGTGTTGACAGGATTAGGAAATTAAGGCAACTGGAATCCAGGTATATTATTAAATTAAGAACCCTAAGATACCGTTTGGGATGAACAATGATGAGGAACTTTTTGTACATCTTTGATTATTTTGAATATTAAGGATGAGAGCAATGTTGTTTCAATGATTATTAAAATAATGACATTGAAAAGTAATCATATAAAAATTAATTCACAGCTATATAAATTGGCCATAATCTAATTAAATGAAAGTACTTACTAATTAAGTTTAAAATAATTGTGTAAAAATGACTTACCAATTTCGAGTGGATTGATGATTTATATTTAGAGTATTCTTATCATATTAATGAGATGTTCCTTTCTTGTAAAAAATGTTGATAAATTAAGGGTTAAATGTATTGAAGTATAAATACTGTTACATTTGGGTTAATGTAGTTTTTATGAATAGGCATAAAAAGAATAGTTTTGTGTTTTGGTTTTGAAAGAAACAGTGCACTGCAATAGCCATAATGCATTGTAAAAGCTCGATAATTTTGAACGTATAAATAGTAACAGAAAGAAAGGACTTTCAAACCGAGAAGAAGACTGTTGAGTCGAAACGCGTCGTTCTTTTTGTTTACTGCACTAATAAATCAAGAATGTTTTCCTTAACGGAGTGAGCTGCCAGGAATCTTTGTTTAACACACATATATATATATATATATATACACACACCGCAAATTACATTTAGGAAGAGCAAGTTTTTGTGAGATCATTTAAGCTACAATATGATTGCATCAAATGATTCTGCAAGTGGGAACAAGAGTTGAGGTTTTGTATGTTGCCTGAAGTGTAAAGCATGTAAAGCGTGTAAAGGACTCACAACGTTCCTCTCACATAATAATACAAAAGGAAAAGAAACTTCCACATCAAAAAGAAGAAGGTTGTGGGAATTTTGGCAAAATATTTGTCACTAGAGACAGTCCACCTGTTAAAAATATAATTCACAGTTGTCACATAAGGTGAGAGCAAGTATCAAAGAGGAAGATTCTGGCAGTAGTGGTAATTGAGCCCTCCAACAGTCCCTGGCTCAGCCTGATAGTGCTGGTACCCAATGCTGCCCCACCAGATGCCACCCAGAACGTAGGTTCTGTGTGGACTACCAGGGCCTCAATTCCATCACAAAAACTGACGCACACTGTAGGAGGCTGTCCTGGCTCATAGTGGGTACCTTGTGGTACTTACACCTTGTGCCAGGTCCAGTTATCTTAGGCTCATAGAGGTAGCTATAGCAGAGCAGCTTAGGCTGAACTAGGAGACATGCAAAGCTCCTACTACACCACTTATATCACTTAGCACTATACCATAAGAAAACACAATACTCAGAGTTACTAAAAATAAAGGTACTTTATTTTAGTGACAATATTCCAAAAGTATCTCAGATGATATACTCCCTTAGGAGGTAAGTAAAATACACAAAATATACACACACAAACCAAATTAGGTAAGTAAACAGTTAGAAAAGTAGTGCAAACAGTGCAGAACACAATAGAATGCAATAGGAGACAATAGGCCTAGGGGCAACACAAACCATATACTCCAAAAGTGAAATGCGAACCACAAATGGACCCCAGGCCTAGTGTAGTGTGTAGAGGGTCGCTGGGAGTGTAAGAAAACACTAAGGGTGTCCAAGATACCCCACCCCAAGACCCTGAAAACTATGAGTAAAGTTACCCTACTACCCCATAAAGACAGTTAAGTCGAGATAGGTGATTCTGCAAGGACAACAACTGACTGCAAAGTACTGAAGACGGATTCCTGGACCTGAGGACCTGTAAAGGATGGGGACCAAGTCCAAGAGTCACGCAAGTGTCCGAGGGGGGCAGGAGCCCACTAAACCCCGGATGAAGGTGCAAAAGGGTTTCCTCCGGGTGAAAGAAGCCAAAGATTCTGCAACAACGGAAGGTGCCAGGAACTTCTCTTTTGGTCAGAAGATGTCCCACGGCGTGCTGGAGGATGCAGAGTTGTTTCCACGCAGAAAGACCTCAAACAAGCCTTGCTAGCAGCAAGAGTCGCGGTTGAAGGTTTTGGGTGCTGCCAGGGCCCAGGAAGGACCAGGAGATCGCCCCTTGGAGGAGGAGACAGAAGGGGCGCTCAGCAACACAGAGCCCATGCAGAAGCAGGCAGCACCCGCAGAAGCACCTGAACAGGCATTCAGAAGATCTGAGCACGACGTTCGTCTCAGCACAACAAAAGAGGGTCCCACGAAGTCGGAGTCCAACTCAGTGAGTTGGGCAATGCAGGACAGAGTGCTGGGGACATGGGCTAAGCTGTGCACGAAGGAAGTCTTGCAAAAGTGCACAGAAGCCCGAGCAGCTGCAGTTCACGCGGTACACAGGATTACTGTCTGGCGTGGAGAGGCAAGGACTTACCTCCACCAAATTTGGACAGAAGGGCCACTGGACTGTCGGGGACACTTGGATCCAGCTCCTGTGTTCCAGGGACCACGCTCGTCAAGATGAGAGGGGACCCAGAGGACCAGTGATGAAGAAGTTTGGTGCCTGCGTTGGCAGGGGGAAGATTTCATCGACCCACAGGAGATTTCTTCTTGGCTTCCAGTGCAGGGTGAAGGCAGACAGCCCTCAGAGCATGCACCACCAGGAAACAGTCTAGAAAGCCGGCAGGATGAGGCGCTACAATGTTGCTGGCAATCTTCTTGCTACTTTGTTGCTGTTTTTGCAGGCGTCCTGGAGCAGTCAGCGGTCGATCCTTGGCAGAAGTCGAAGAGGGAAGTGCAGAGGAACTCTGGTGAGCTCTTGCATTCATTATCTGGTGAGATACCCACAGGAGAAACCCTAAATAGCCCACAGAGGAGGATTGGCTACAGAGAAAGGTAAGTACCTATCAGGAGGGGTCTCTGACGTTACCTGCTGGCACTGGCCACTCAGAGCTGTCCATTGTGCCCTCACACCTCTGCATCCAAGATGGCAGATGTCTGGGACATACTGGAGGAGCTCTGGGCACCTCCCTGGGAGGTGCTGGTCAGGAGAGTGGTCACTCCCCTTTCCTTTGTCCAGTTTCGCGCCAGAGCAGGGCTGGGGGGATCCCTGAACCGGTATAGACTGGCTTATGCAAGGAGGGCACCATCTGTGCCCTTCAAAGCATTCCCAGAGGCCAGGAGAGGCTACTCCTCTCAGGCCCTTCACATCTATTTCCAAAGGGAGAGGGTGTAACACCCTCTCTTAGAGGAAATCCTTTGTTCTGCCTTCCTGGGACTGGGCTGCCCAGGCCCCAGGGGGGCAGAAACCTGTCTGAGGGTTGGCAGCAGCAGTAGCTGCAGAGAAAACCCCGGAAAGTTAGTTTGGCAGTACCCAGGCTCTATGCTGGAGACCCTAGAATGCATGGAATTGTCACCCCCAATACCAGAATGGTATTGGGGGTGACAATTCCATGATCCTAGACATGTTACATGGCCATGTTCGGAGTTACCATGGTGACGCCACATATAGGTATTGACCTATATGTAGTGCACGTGTGTAATGTTGTCCCCACACTCACAAAGTCCGGGGAAATTGCCCTGAACAATGTGGGGGCACCTTGGCTAGTGTCAGGGTGCCCTCACACTAAGTAACTTTGCACCTAACCTTCACTAAGTGAGGGTTAGACATATAGGTGACTTATAAGTTACTTAAGTGCTGTGTAAAATGGCTGTGAAATTACATGGACGTTATTTCACTCAGGCTGCAGTGGCAGTCCTGTGTAAGAATTGTCTGAGCTCCCTATGAGTGGCAAAAGAAATGCTGCAGGCCATAGGGATCTCCTGGAACCCCAATACCCTGGGTACCTAGGTATCATATACTAGGGAATTATAAGGGTGTTCCAGTGTGCCAATCAGAATTGGTAAGATTAGTCACTAGCTTGTAGTGACAATTTTAAAAGCAGAGAGAGCATAAACACTGAGGTTCTGGTAAGCAGAGCCTCAGTGATACAGTTAGGCACCACACAGGGAACACATACAGGGCACACTTTATGAGCACTGGGGTCCTGGCTAGCAGGATCCCAGTGACACAGGCAAAAACAAACATATATACAGTAAAAATGGGTTTAACATGCCAGGCAAGATGGTACTTTCCTACACAACTGCCCCCAAACGAGGGTCAATAAGGCTAACCTTGCCCAGATGAGTCTTCATTGTCTAAGTGGAAATATCTAGAGAGTCCATCTGCATTGGAGTGGGTACTCCCAGGTCTATGTTCCACTGTATAGTCCATTCCCTGTAGGGATATGGAGCACCTGAACAATTTAGGGTTTTCACCTTTCATTTGTTTTAGCCAAAGTAGAGGTTTGTGGTCTGTCTGAACAATAAAGTGAGTACCAAACAGGTATGGTCTCAACTTTTTCAGTGCCCAGACCACAGCAAAGGCCTCCCTCTCTATGGCAGACCAACGCTTTTCTCTAGGAGTCAGCCTCCTGCTCATAAAAGCAACAAGCTGATCCTGGCCCTCACTATTAAGCTGTGATAGCACTGCCCCAACCCCCAATTCAGAAGCATCAGTCTGGACTATGAACTTTTTGGAGTAGCAAGGGCTTTTTAGGACAGGTGCAGAGCACACTGCCTGTTTGAGCTCATTAAAAGCTTTTTGACAGCTAGCTATCTACAGTAACTTTTTAGGCATCTTTTTACTAGTGAGGTCATTAAGAAGAGCTGCAATGGAGCCATCATTCTTAATAAACATCCTATAGTACCCTGTGAGGCCTAAAAAGGCTTTCAGCTGGGTTTGAGTTTTAGGGGGAGCCCATTCCATATTGGCCTGGATCTTCCCCTGCAGTGGTGCAATCTGTTCCCCACCCACCAGGTGGCCCTATCTGGCACTTTGAGGCCTTGATAGTGAGGCCTGCCTTTTGCCTCCAAATCTTTCCACAGGTGGACCAGGTGATCATCCCAGGTAGAGCTAAATACAGCTATATCATCCAGATATGCTGCACTAAAAGCTTCCAATCCTTTCAGGACTGTGTTCACCAACCTTTGAAAAGTGGCAGGTGCATTCTTCAGACCAAAGGGCATCACAGTGAACTGACAGTGCCCTCCAATGGTTGAGAATGCAGTTTTAGGTGTTGCATCTTCTGATAACTTAATCTGCCAATACCCTGCAGTTACGTCAAAAGTGCTCAGATACTTGGCAGAAGCCAGTGTATCAATCAGCTCATCTGCCCTGGGTATAGGGTGAGCATCTGTCTTGGATACTTGGTTGAGCCCTCTATAGTCAATACAAAACCTCATCTCTCTTTTACCATCCTTACTGTGAGGTTTTGGAACCAGCACCACTGGGCTAGCCCATGGGGTTTCTGAAGGCTCAATCACTCCTAAGTCTAACATTTTCTGAACCTCTTGTTTAATGCAGTCCCTGACATGGTCAGGCTGCCTATAAATCTTACTTTTGACAGGTAAACTGTCTCCAGTGTTGATTGTATGCTCACACCAAGTAGTGGTAGCTGGTATCAGTGAGAAGAGTTCAGAAAACTGACTTAAAAGATTTATACAGTTATCTTTCTGTTCAGCAGTAAGACAATCTGCAAGTACCACTCCCTTCACTAAGCCATCAGCTTCAGTGGTGGAGAAGAGATCAGGGAGAGGGCCACTCTCTTCTTCCTGTCCCTCATCAGTTGCCATGAGCAGGGTGAGATCAGCCCTGTCATAGTAGGGTTTTAGGCGGTTGACATGGAGTACCCTAAGGGGACTCTTGGCAGTGCCCAGGTCTACCAAGAAGGTAACCTCACCCTTTTTCTCAACAATTAGATGGGGCCCACTCCATTTGTCCTGGAGTGCTCTTGGGGCCACAGGCTCCAAAACCCACACATTCTGTCCTGGGTGGTACTGAGTCAGGACAGCCTTCTGGTCATGCCATTGCTTTTGCAGCTCCTGGCTGGCCTGAAGGTTTTTACTGGCCTTTTTCATGTACTCAGCCATTCTTGATCTTAGGCCAAGTACATAATCCACAATGTCTTGTTTAGTAGCTTTTAAAGGTTGTTCCCAACCCTCCTTAACAAGTGCAAGGGGACCTCTCACAGGGTGCCCAAAGAGGAGTTCAAAGGGGCTAAAGCCCACTCCTTTTTGGGGTACCTCCCTGTAAGCAAAAAGGAGGCAAGGTAACAGGACATCCCATCTCCTTCTGAGTTTTTTCAGGGAGTCCCATTATCATACCTTTGAGAGTTTTATTAAACCTCTCAACCAGACCATTTGTTTGTGGATGATAAGGAGTAGTGAACTTGTAAGTCACACACACTCCTTCCATATTGCTTTGAGGTATGCAGACATGAAGTTACTACCTCTGCCTGACACCACTTCCTTAGGGAAGCCCACTTTGGAAAAAATTCCCAGGAGGGCCTTTGCCACTGCAGGAGCTGTAGTGGTCCTTAAAGGGATGGTTTCAGGGTACCTAGTGGCATGGTCCATTACCACCAGGATACACCTATTGCCTGAAGCTGTTGGAGGGCAAAGGGGGGCAACTATGTCAACTTCTACCCTTTCAAAGGGCACCCCAACCACAGGAAGTGGAATTAAGGGGGCCTTTGGAGTGCCACCAGTCTTGCCACTGGCTTGGCAGGTCACACAAGAGTGACAAAACTCTTTAGTGTCCTCTGACATATGAGGCCAGTGAAACAGGGGAACAAGCCTGTCCCAAGTTTTACTTTGGCACAAATGCCCAGCCAAGGGAATGTCATGTGCCAAGGTAAGAAGAAACTCTCTGTATTGCAAGGGAATGACCAGTCTCCTGGCAGCTCCAGGTTTAGGGTCCCTTGACTCAGTATACAGGAGGTTGTCATCCCAATACACCTTATGGCTATCACTGACATCCTGATTCTGCTGCTTGACAGCTTGCTGTCTCAAACCCTCTAATGTGGGACAGGTCTGCTGTGCCACACTCAGCTCTTCCCTAGCAGGCCGCCCTGCACCCAAAAGCTCAACAGTGTCTTCTGCCAGCTAATCTGGTGTAGGTTCTGCACAGGGAGAGGATTCATCTTCTTCAAAAGGGGAATCTTCTGGTGAGGGAGGGACAGTGGGCAAGGATTTACCCTTCCTACCCCTAGCTTTTGGGAGCACTTGGTCCATTGTTCCAGGATCCATGTTTCCCTGTCCTTTTTGCTTTTTGGCCTGAGCCCTTGTCAAAGCAAAAATGTGCCCAGGAATGCCCAGCATTGCTGCATGAGCCTCTAACTCCACTTCAGCCCAAGCTAATGTCTCCAAATCATTGCCTAGTAAGCAATCTACAGGTAATTCAGTGGCTACCACAACTTTCTTTGGACCAGTAACCACCCCCCAGTTGAGATTCACAACAGCCATGGGGTGGCTAAGTGTGTTATTATGAGCATCAGTGACTTGGTACTGCTGACCAAGTAGGTGTTGATCAGGGTGAACCAGTTTCTCTATAACCATAGTTACACTGGCTCCTGTGTCCCTGTAGGCCTCAACTTCAACACTATTTATTAGGGGTAGTTGCTTGTACTTACTCATATTAAGGGGACAAGCAACCAAGGTGGCAAAGTCAATGCCACCATCAGAGACTAAAACAGCCTCTGTGGCCTCCCTAACAAGACCAACCCCAACTACACTGCCAATAGTGATCCCAGCGACACCCTTGGATTGGCTATTTGCAGTAGACTTCCCACCACCACTGCTATTACCAGGGGCACTAGAGGTTACAGTTGGGGTTGTGGTGGTGGCAGGTTTGGTGTTTTTCTTTGGACAAGTGGAATCACTTGCCCAATAGCCTTTTACATTACATAAATAACACCAAGGCTTTTTCTGATTGTTAGAAGAGGATTTGGACCCACCACCACCAGAGGATTTTAGTGGGCCTGATGAAGAATCAGAATGTTTTTTATCTTTGTCCCCACCCTTGTCAGAAGACTTACCATCCTTCTTCTTGCCATCCTTGTCACCCCTGTATGAACTTTTCTGTTCACTCTTGTTCTGACCCATTTGTCTGCATTCTTTCCCAATTCTTGGGGAGAGGTCAGATCTGAGTCTACCAAGTACTGGTGCAACAAATCAGACACACAATTGTTCAAAATATGCTCTCTCAGGATTAGATTATACAGGCGTTCATAGTCAGTCACTTTATGCCATGTAACCAACCCTCCAAGGCCTTCACTGAACAGTCTACAAAGTCTGTCCAGTCTTGAGAGGACTCTTTTCTGGTATCTCTGAACTTAATCCTGTATTGTTCAGTGGTTAAGCCAAATCCATCCAAGAGTGCATCCTTCAAAACTCTGTAGTTATTAGCATCACTTTCTCTGACAGTAAGGAGCCTATCCCTACCCTTACCAGTGAAAGATAGCCACAAAGTAGCAGCCCACTGCCTCTGAGGGACCAACTGTACCATACAGGCCCTCTCGAGTGCAGCAAACCACTTGTTAATGTCATCCCCCTCCTTGTAAGGGGGGACTATCTTATGCAGGTTTCTGGAATCTTGCTCTCTAACAGGATTGCTATCAAAAACACTGCTGCTGCCACCATGGGGAACTAACCCCAATCTCTGCCTTTCCCTTTCCACATCCAGAGATTCCCTGTCTAAGGCCAGCTGCTGCTGTTTAAGCTTCAGCCTGGCCTCTTCTAACTTCAGTTTTCTGAGTTCCCTTTCCATTAAGTTATCATCGGGGTGGGAGGCTTGGGAATTGTGAGATACAGAAGATATGTGGGAATTGGCAGAGAGAGACATGACCCTAACTGGCTGGACTCTAGTAACCTAGCCTTTAGGAGTGAAAGGTGCCCTACTAATGTGTGACCCCCTCCCACTACCAGTGTCACTAGATAGCCTGTTAGCTGACAGGTCCTTGGAAGAACCCTCCCCAGCAACCTCAGGGGGCTCCTCTGAGTCTGACTGGGTACCCCCCTCCTCTACCTCCTGATCCTGGGATGGGACAGACTGGTTCTGGAGAAGGCTGAGAAGATCTTTTTTAGGATTCTTTCCAATTGCTAAACCTCTTTCAATGCAGAGACCCCTCAAACTTTTAAAGTTTAGATTCCCATATGTTGCCTGGACAACTGTGGGAGTAAGCTCTACTGCAGACATGATAGAAAAGGTTTAGGACAGAGAGAGAGAAAAAATGTTGGGAACTTTTGAAAGAACAGAGAAATAAGTTTTCAAACTTTTTCAAACTTTTAAAAGTTTTCAGAAACGTTTCAGAAACTTTGTAGAACGTTTTAGAGAAGGAAAGCTAAACTGTTTAGGTCAGTGTGTATATTCTGAAGTATTTGGTATATGTTTTTCCAATGAAGAGCACCAATGACAAAGTGGTAAAGCAGTTACAAGTACTTATCCCACCGCTGCACCACCAATGTAGGAGGCTGGCCTGGCTTATAGTGGGTACCTTGTGGTACTTACACCTTGTGCCAGGTCCAGCTATCCCTTATTAGTAGATTAGAGGTGTTCTAGCAGCTTAGGCTGATAGAGGTAGCTATAGCAGAGAAGCTTAGGCTGAACTAGGAGACATGCAAAGCTATATACTATACCACTTATATCACTTAGCACTAAATCATAAGAAAACACAATAATCAGAGTTACCAAAAATAAAGGTACTTTATTTTAGTGACAATGGCCCTCATTACAACATTGGCGGTAAATGCCGCTTACCGCCGTGCAGAAGACCGCCAACACACCGCCGCGGCCGCGGAATTCCACCACAGCTATTATGACCCACAGCTCGGAATCCGCTAAAATCTAGACACCCACACAAGTTTGCCACACCAAAGGTCAGTGATAAACTGCTGATAACAAAACCTCCACCGTCACGCCAACAGGAATACACCCACACTATCACGACCCACGAATCCACGCAGCGGTCTTTCAACCGCAGTATTCCATTGGCGGTACACACCGCCGCGCTCAAAATACACACACATTTACAAAACACTACCACATTGGACAATTCCAAATACACACACCTGATACACATACACACACCACTCCCACACACCCAATACAATAGACGCCGCTGCTGAATCCGGTAACGTCGCCTGCACCTGACGCCGTGACCTTCGCTGGAACGCGACGCTCTTTGCAGGCCCGACGCCGCAGCAGCCCCGCTGAAGTCCGCGACTCCGTGGAAGTCGCCGCACCACGTCGTGACCGACGGTGCTCGAAGTGCACAGATTCAACGTTTCGCACAGACGCCGCGATTCCTGACTTCGCGCATCGGCTTGTTTTCACTCTTCACCAAAGGTACTGTATTTGGGGGTCTACACGACTCCGTGTCCAGCGCCGCTGGTGTCGGCTTGTTGGGAACAACTCCGTCATGATGCCGTGTTAACAGCTCATCGAAGCATTTTTGTTTCTAAGCGCTATTTTTGAGTTTAATCTTTAAAAATTCATAACGTGACTTGTGTATGCCGGATTTTTGTCATTTTGGTTTGTTTTGTTTAGATAAATATTTCCTATTTTTGTAAACTGGTGTTGTCATTTTGTAGTGTTCTCATTGAGTTACTGTGTGTGTTGGTACAAATACTTTACACCTAGCACTCTGAAGTTAAGCCTACTGCTCTGCCAAGCTACCAAGGGGGTAAGCAGGGGTTAGCTGAGGGTGATTCTCTTTTACCCTGACTAGAGTGAGGGTCCTTGCTTGAACAGGGGGTAACCTGACTGTCAACCAAAGACCCCATTTCTAACATTGGTGATCAGCGGTTGGGATTTGGACTTGTATTTGTACTTGACATACAGTAATTAAGTGTACACTACTGTTTTGAGTTCAGACCACTTTGTGACCACATACTACTTGTCTTGTGATTATGCTTTTTGTTCTCTGATGTCCTCCTGGAAGTATTGTTAATATTTTTGGACTTTGTTTTTTTTAGTTGTGAAGCCTTTTGCAGAATGGAAGTCAATTTCTGGCACTTATGTATAAAAAGTGGCAGCTTAAAGCATTCTGCATGGAAAGGGGACTGGCTGTGAACAAGAAATCCAGAAGGGAGGATCTTGAGTCAGCCCTGTTTCAGTATGAATTGAAACGTTGTCAGGCAACACCACCAAATGAGTCTGAGGAGGATAACTACTCTGAGGAGGAGGACTACTCTGAGGAGGAGGGCAGTGGCCCTGAGGAGGGAACAGAAAGAGATGATTGGCTCCTAGCTCGAATCCGGAGTCTGGAAGAAGTAGATACAGAGCTTGAGAGGGCTGAGGAGAAGAGAGCCTTAGTCCTGGAAAAAGAAAGGATTACAGCTCAAGAGCTGAGCTGCGAAGAGCTGAAGCTGGAGGCCATGAGGGCTGAGTCCAGTTCAGATGGTGGCAGCAGAAATCTGGTATCCAGTACTGCTGAAGAAGTGCACAGGCCCAGAGATGTGGTGCCCTACTTGAAGGAGAGAGTTAACACACGCCAGGAGGTTCAGCGGTATGAGGTAGCTCCAGTGATGCACAGGGTCCCTGAGGTGGATTGGGGAACTGGCATGGGGAGTCATATTTCTACTGGTGGGAGGGACACTCTACTGACTCTAGGTGAGAGTGACAGGGAGAGGGGTTCCCCCAAGGTAGAAGTCCTGGTTATGGAGTGTGAAGACATCCCAGAAGAGTGTGGGTTGAGTGTCAGGGACAGTCAGGTACTGTCTCACCAGTCTCAGGAGGGTGATGTGGGGTTCTTTTTCAAAGCAGAGTCACTGGATGGTTGGGTGAAGGGTACTTTGGTTAATTCATGTAAGGGGCTGAGTGATGTAATTGCTGGAGAGCATATGCCTAGTCCTTATTTTCCAGAGCTACGCCAACACCAGGTGGAGTGTGAGTTCTCTGACCCCAGGGAGCTTACAATGGAGGCAGACCTCTTGGTGAGTACCAGAGAGTCTGAAGAGGCATTTGGGGGGGCTCCTGAGAGGAGTGGTCTAGGTATTTCCCAACCAGGTGAGGTAGGGAAGGATTGTAGTGTCCCAGGTAGGTCCCAGTGTAGTCGGATGGGTGAGGGACCCCATGTCCAGTCTCTGAGGAGAGGGAATGGGGATGGGCTGAGGTCCAAGGTGCCCGAGATCCGGTCCCAGGTCCTGGAGGGTTCCATGAGGGAACACCAGGAGGGGAGCCTAGCCTGTACCATAGGGCCATCTGTTGAGGGAGATCCCACAGTGTCAGGAGAACTTGGGGGGGCGGCTGTAGCCAGCGTCCCACCAGTTCTGGTGTCTGGCAGTACCACTCCTAGTGAGGGGGTGCAGAAGTCCAGACAGAGGGTTGAGAGGGGGTTGCGGACCCCAGTGGAGAACCTGGAGGGTCAGGGGTCAGCTCTGAGAGCAGAGCCCCCCAGGAATGACCTTGGTGAGACCATTTCTGGGTTGGGGGGAATCCAGACTCTGTCAGATGGGCAGAGGTCAGGAGACCTGCGCCAGCCAGACTCTTGTGTGGCCCTTGGGGACAGTGTGTCCCTTGAGGGGGGTAAGTATGCCCCCCTGGAAGTCCTGGTGTTCCAGGCAGTGGTTCAACCGCAGGGTGGTGACTCTGGGTTGAATGATCAGGTTCAGGAGGTAAACTCTGACCTGGTGGGGGATAAGTGTGCTCCCAAGGAAGTCCTGGTGCGCCAGGCAGTGGTTCAACTGCAGGGTGGTGACCCTGGGTTGGATGACCAG
Organism: Pleurodeles waltl; assembly: GCF_031143425.1. Classification (NCBI taxonomy): domain Eukaryota; kingdom Metazoa; phylum Chordata; class Amphibia; order Caudata; family Salamandridae; genus Pleurodeles; species Pleurodeles waltl. The sequence goes on from NC_090438.1 coordinate 91,710,056, forward strand.
GTTCAGAGGGTAAACTCTGACCTGGTGGGGGGTAGGTATGCCCCCCAGGAATTCCTGGGTTGCCAGGCAGTGGTCCAGTCTGTGGGTACAGACCCTGGACTGGAGGATCAGGTGCAGGGGATAAACCCTGACCTGAAGGGGGGGGCGGTTTGCCCAATCACCCCCCCTGGTGTGATTTCAAGGGGTACTCTCCCTGAGGGGTGGGTGCAAAACCCTGAGAGTAGGGGAAGGGGAGAGAAAGACTCACCCCTGACCCCAGAGCAATCTAAGGGTACAGACCCTGGATTGGAAGGCCAGGTTCAGTGTGTCCCCCCTGACCTGGAGGAAGGGGCTACTGCTAACAGTGCCCCTACCATGTTGTCTTCTGGGGGGGTCACTCCTAGTTGGGTGGTTCAGGACCCCAGAAGAGAGGGCAGGGGGAGGGAAGCCTCACCCCTGGCCCTGGTCCAACCTGAAGGTACAGACCCCAGGTTGGAGGATCAGTTGCAGGTTAACATCCCTGCACTGGTGGAAGAATTGTGCAGGACTGCTTCTACAAGCACCCTGAAATTTTTAACTCGGGGGTGCCGCTCCTGGAGGGAGGGTACAGAGCCCCAGAGGGGAGGACCAGGGTCAGGTTATCTTCTCTGACCTGGTGGAAGGTAGAGTGGTCAAAGGGTGTCAGGCACCTGGGGTTACCGCCCACACTCTCCACAGTCACAGTGGTTGGAGAGGCCTGAGGTCAGGCTCTCATCCCTGACAGTTGTCAGGGGTCACTGTGGCTTGCTGTCCTGGTGGACAGAGCTGCCCCTGGGGGGGGAACGAGAGTCACACCCCAGGGGTGGAGTGGGCCCTGGTGGTACTATCTGCCCATTGCAATACATCTGTGAGCAAAGTAAATTTAGGCGCTGCACAGAGGGATCCAACTGGAGTCAGGAAGGCGTAGAACTGGAACATGCCCCTGCTGTTGTGGGCCTGGGTCCTTGTTCTATCGCCCCAATCAGGGAAGTACATCAAGGTATTGATTGTTCTCCCCTGGCTTCAGGCTGGTAGGGGGTCGTGTTGGACTTTTGCTTATGCAGGGTAATCCTGAATCTTTTTGCCTCCTGCCTCCTATTTTTTTCTGACCTGTCGCTGTTGGCTTTTGAACTCTGAGCACTTTCCCACTGCTAACCAGTGCTAAAGTGCATATGCTCTCCATGTAAATTGTATGTAATTTGTTTATCCATGACTGGCCTATTTGATTTACTAGTAAGTCCCTAGTAAGGTGCACTAGAGGTGCCAGGGCCTGTAAATCAAATGCTACTAGTGGGCCTGCAGCACTGGTTGTGCCACCCACATAAGTAGCTCTGTAATCATGTCTCAGACCTGCCACTGCAGTGTCTGTGTGTGTATTTTTACACTGTAAATTCGACTTGGCAAGTGTACCCACTTGCCAGGCCTAAACCTTCCCTTTTCTTACATGTAAGGCACCCCTAAGGTAGGCCCTAGGTAGCCCCAAGGGCAGGGTGCAGTGTATGGATAAGGTAGGACATATAGTAATGTGACTTATATGTCCTGACAGTGAAATACTGCCATCTTCGTTTTCAAAGACCCCATTTCTAACACTGAGGGAAATAGCAATGTCCATTCTACTGTCAACATACCTATGTCACACAGCTCTAGTCCATGAGGAAACATAGTAGAGGTCGCACAGTGGGACCCACATCTGTGAAATCGAAAGGGAAAGTGACAAATCAGGGTCCATACACTGGGTGAAAGCGACAGACAGATGAGAGGTAGAACAAGTGTATCAGATGTAGGAGGCAGTGATGTATTCTTACCTGTGTCTCACTGGAAGTATTGATGAATCACTGTGTTTCTGTTGTCGATATCCTCTTCTTCTGCCTCCTCTTCTTCACTGTCCACAGACTCCACAGCTGCCACAACACCTCCTTCAGGACCATCCTCCTGCAGAAAAGGCACCTGTCGTCACAAAGCCAAGTTGTGCAGCATACAGCAGGCCACGATGATCTGGCACACCTTCTTTGGTGAGTAGAATAGGGAACCACCTGTCATATGGAGACACCTGAATCTTGCCTTCAGGAGGCCGAAGGTCCTCTCTATAACCCCCCTAGTTCGCCCATGTGCCTCATTGTACCGTTCCTCTGCCCTTGTCCTGGGATTCCTCACTGGGGTCAGTAGCCATGACAGGTTGGGGTAGCCAGAGTCACCTGCAAATGTCGAGGGACAACTGTTAGACACACACTAACCCTTAGGGACAACCCCAGACCCAGACAAATATTCACACTGTATAGGGTCCATGTCCTCACCTAATAGCCACACACTGTGCCTCTGGAGTTGCCCCATCACATAAGGGATGCTGCTATTCCTCAGAATGTAAGCGACATGCACTGAGCCAGGAAACTTGGCATTCACATGGGAGATGTATGGTCTGCCAAACACACCATCTGCACATTCATCGTATGGTAACACTTCCGGTTTCTGTACACCTGTTCACTCCTGCGGGGGGGACCAAGGCCACATGTGTCCCATCAATGGCACCTATGATGTTGGGGATATGTCCCAAAGCATAGAAGTCACCTTTCACTGTAGGCAAATCCTCCACCTGAGGGAAAACGATGTAGCTGCGCATGTGTTTCAGCAGGGCAGACAACACTCTGGACAACACGTTGGAGAACATAGGCTGGGACATCCCTGATGCTATGGCCACTGTCGTTTGAAAAGACCCACTTGTCAGGAAATGGAGTACTGACAGGACCTGCACTAGAGGGGGGATACCTGTGGGATGTCGAATAGCTGACATCAGGTCTGCCTCCAACTGGGCACATAGTTCATGGATTGTGGCACGGTCAAGTCTGTAGGTGACAATTACATCTCACTCTTCCATTGTCGACAGGTCCACCAGCGGTCTGTACACCGGAGGATGCCGCCATTTCCTCACCTGCCCCAGCGGACGTGCTCTATGGATGAGAACAGCGAGCAGAGGCTCAGCCAACACTGAGGTACGAAAACACAACTTTATTGCACACAATTGTCAATCCACTATGTGCCTGTCTTAGTGTGTATGCAAGGCCTAGATATGTGTGACGCATTTAAAATTATTGCCATGTGGCCCCCTGAAATGGCGGCTGCCTGACCTATAAGGTGGGACAATGGGATATGAGGTAACTGCGCTGGCGTTGTACACCGTCGCGGTAGGCGGTCGAAGACTGCGGCGCAATCCTGCATTGGTTAACATTGGACCCTATGGGTCCCAGGAGCGAATGACGATGTACGCCGGCGGTGACGGTACACACTGCCGCAGACGTGACCGCCATTTTATCTCTATTCACTCACTTGATATCTGATCTTCGACAGGAGAGGACCTTCACTGCAAGTGCTGCTGTGACCTCAGTCTGGAAGCGACAATGGCTACAGTGTCTGAGGAAAGGGCTCCTGCCTTCACTTCAGGGGAGTTGGACAAACTAGTTGATTGGGTCCTCCCCCAGTACACGCTACTCTACGGTCCTCCAGACAAACAGGTGAGTACACTGTGAGCATGCTGTATGGGCAATGCCTGTTTGGAGTGGTGTGGATGGGAGAATAGGGGGATGAGGCATGCATGAGCGGACGGTGAGTGTATGTGCGTCAGGGCAAGGGTGGGAACATCGACCAATGACAGTGACGGTCCGGACGGTTATATATTCTCCTTTTCCCCTGTACTATTCTTCTAGGTCAGCGCCCACCAGAAGAAGGATATTTGGTGTGCCATCGCCAAGGAAGTCCGGACCCTGGGGGTCCACCACAGACGGAGCACCCACTGCCGTAAAAGATGGGAGGACATTCTCCGCTGGAGCAAGAAGAAGGCGGAGGCCAATCGCACCATGACCCCCCTGATGTTCCGAATCCTGGCGGTGGCGTATCCGGAGTTGGATGGGCGCTTGAGGGCATCACAGGAGCTACAAGGGGGTGAGTACACTCTCATTCAGCTGATTCAGCGCGCATGGGAGGTGTCTGGGTGGGGGAGGTGGGCAGTGGGTTACACTAGGCCAGGGCGAGTTTTGCAGGCAAGGACCCTTTGTGAGGCAGGCTCAGTGGCACCCCATCAACACCAGTGGTAAGAGCCATCTACCCCTAGTCAGGCTCCTGTGACTTCCATGTGTGCAGCAATTGGGCATAGGCCTTATACCCCATGGTCCTGTGATTAATTAGGGAACTCTTGGCGTAGTGCAGATGGCTGCTGTGTCTGTAGTGTCCGCCAAAAGTAGCAGTATTGCATGCACTGAACATGTCTTTCTACTTTCTTTCCCCCCCGTTTGTGGTCTCCCTGTTCTTGTGTGCATTAGCATCATCACGTGGAGGAGCAGTGCCACCGGAGCAGGAGGGACCTGCATCCCACATGGCCCTGGAGGGCGAGACTACGGACTCCGAATTCACCAGTGGGACGGAGGGCGAGGGGAGCTCCACGGCGGGGACAGGAGCTGAGACCAGCGACACCTACTCCTCCTCTGATGGGAGCTCCCTTGCGGTGGCTGGCCCCTCTGTGCCCACCACATCTACAGGTACAGCGGCCACCCCCCCTACCAGCACCGCCCTCCCAGCAGCTCCTCAGCGTGTATCCCGTGGCCGCTCACCCAGGAGGGTGGGCATCTCCTTCGCCCCAGGCACCTCAGCTCCTGCCCCTGACCTCCTCAGATCCCTCACTCTTGGGCAGTCTACCATTCTGAATGCCATCCAGGGTGTAGAGAGGCAGTTGCAACAGACCAATGCATACCTGGAGGGCATTTATTCTGGTCAGGCAGCCCAACAGCGAGCTTTTCAGACTCTGGCCTCTGCACTGATGGCAGCCATTGTCCCTATGTCCAGCCTCCCCCCTCCAACTTCCTCCACCCAGACCTAATCCCCAGTACCTCAGCCTATCCCAAGCACACCATCAGACCAGCATGCACACACATCAACACACAAGGGTAGCTCTGGCAAACATAAGCACCACACATCCCACAGGCACTCACACAATCATCATACCCATGCAGGCATGCCAACATCCACTGCCTCCACTGTGTCCCCCTCCTCCATGTCTCCCTCCTCCCTCCCTGTCACGTCTCCACTCATACCTGCATGCACTACATCTTCAGCCACTACGTCCATCACCAGCACGCCCATCACCACACACCGCTCACGTGCACTCACCACCCCCACTACCATTCGCACATCCCCAGTGTTCTCTCCCAGTGTGTCTGTGAGCCCTCCTCTCAAACTACACAAACGCAGTCACACACCCACCCAACAGCCATCCACCTCATGACAGCCTCCAGCCCCTGCACCTTCACCCAAAGTCAGCAAATGTACACCTCCTACAACCACTACCTCTTCCTCCACTCCCAAACCCCCTCCATCTACCCATCCCAGTGTGTCTAAAAAACTTTTCCTGTCAAACCTTGACCTCTTCCCTACACCTCCCCCACCCCTTCCGGCCCCTAGTGCCCGCCTGTCCAGGTCCCAACCCAGTACCTCAGCCACCACATCACCGGGATCAGTGGTGCCAGCAGTAACCGGCTTCTGGAGTGTGCCAATCAGCAGGGCAGCCAGTGAGCCAAGAAGCCAGCACAAGGACATTCCCCTACCTCAAAAAGTAAAGAAGTTGGCCACAGCCCGGAGGGAGAAGGCCAAAACACCAGCCACCAAGGGCTCTCCCTCCCAGGACAGGTGTGAGTGGCAAGACAGCTGCACCACCATCCAAGGTGGGAAAGGGCCAGAGGAAAAAAGGGAAGTCGCTGCCAACCTGCACGGCGGACAAGACCGCCACCGCCACATGCACCGCCGACACGGGCACTGCCGCTCAGGACACCGCCGCCAGCAGCACGCTCACAGAGCCAGCCACCAGCACCGCCGCCCAGGACACCGCCGCCAGCAGCATGCTCACAGAGCCAGCCACCAGCACTGCCGCCCAGGACACCGCGGCCAGCAGCTCGCTCACTGAGCCAGCCACCAGCACCGCCGCCCAGGACACCACCGCCAGCAGCACGCTCACTAAGCCACCCACCAGCACCGCTGTCCAATGAGCGCCGCAAGCACCGCCGCCACTGAGGCTGCCGCCAGCACCGCCAGCGGCCACGCCACATCCTGTGCCAGAGGCACCACCGCAGACATGGCTGCCATCCCCAGTGGTCAGTCGTACAGGCTGGTGGTCAGTTCCAGGGGCCTGGACAGCTTCCATGTTGTCCCACCATCAGTGGAGAATGACATCCACTACCTCTGTCCTTGGCAGGATGAAGCACTCTGGGCACAAAGCCCCCTCCAGAACCAGTGGAGAATGACATCCACTACCTCTGTCCTTGGCAGGATGAAGCACTCTGGGCGCAAAGCCCCCTCCAGAACCAGTGGAAAATGACATCCACTTGAGAGACTGTGGCTTTGCACTCCCCAGGATGCAGCAGTGGGCAAACCACCCACTGGAGAGACTTGTGAGTCTGTGGCTTTGCACTCCCCAGGATAATGCAGTTGGCAAACCACCCACTTGAAACACTTGAGAGACTGTGGCTTTGCACTCCCAAGGATAAAGCAGTGGGCAAACCACCCACTGGAGAGACTTGTGAGACTGTGGTTTGCACTCCCCAGGATAATACAGTGGGCAAACCACCCACTTGAGACACTTGAGAGACTGTGGCTTTGCACTCCCCAGGATAATGCAGTGGGCAAACCACACACTTGAGACACTTGAGAGACTGTGGCTTTGCACTCTCCAGGATACCTCAATTGGAATGGAGCCCCCTCGTAGAGCTGGCGTCGTGCACTCATCCGGCTGAGGTGCCCCTCCTTCCCTTCCCCCTGAGGTGCCTGTTTTATTTTGATCTGATGCCCCAGCAGTGTTCTCTCCGTTTGGATCGGGTATCTTATGTGGGCCTCGCCTGTGCATTTTGTGCCCACTGGTCCACGGACTATGTAGGTAGAGTACATGGACTTGAAATCTTGGTGTACATATTTGTTAATAGTGTATATATATATTTTTGACTGATGGATTTTTACTCATTACAATCGTTCAAATCATTTCCTTTTGTCCTTGCATTCTTCCAGGGGGTTTTGTGGGGTGTAAATGTAATATTTCAACATGTATTTGTGTGTATGTTGTGTGTGAGGGTGGGGGTGTTTTGTGTTGAGTGTGTGTTTGTCACTCTCATTTCCCTCCCCCCTCCCCTGTGTCGTAGGTGCAGTACTCACCGTGGTCGTTGTCGCCGTCGGTCATGTTCCTGGTAGAGGAGTAGGAAGAGAATGGCAGGTAAGTTTGGAATTCCGTCTCCATGGCGTCCTGGTTCCTCGTGGGGTGTGTAGAGGTGAGCGTTTTCCCTTCCAAGTCCTGTTTCCGCCATGGTTTTGTTCGAGTTGAATCCACCCCGGAAAAGGTGGCGGATTGGCCTCTCATAATGGTGTGGGCGGTACATTGTCTTCTGCCTGTCTGTTGGCGTGACCGCCGTGCTGTTTGTTTGTACCAGTGTGGCGGTCGGAGTGTTAAGGTGGCTGTCTATGTTGGCGGTTTCCGCCACGGTCATAATTCAATTTTTTTACCGCCGGCCTGTTGGCGGTCTTACCGCCGCTTTAACACCGACCGCCAGGATTGTAATGGGGGCCAATATGCCAAAAGTATCTCAGAGGATATACTCCCTTAGGAGGTAAGTAAAATACACAAAATATACACACACAAAACAAATCAGGTAAGTAAACAGTTGGTAAAGTAGTGCAGAACACAATGGAATGCAATAGGAGACAATAGGCCTAGGGGCAACACAAACCATATACTCCAAAAGTGGAATGCGAACCACGAATGGACCCCAGGCCTAGTGTTGTGTGTAGAGGGTCGCTGGGAGTGTAAGAAAACACTAAGGGTGTCTAAGATACCCCACCCCAAGACCCTGAAAACTAGGAGTAAAGTTACCCTACTACCCCAGAAAGACAGTAAAGTCGAGACAGGGGATTCTGCAAGGACAACAACTGACTGCAAAGCACTGAAGACAGATTCCTGGACCTGAGGACCTGTAAAGAAAGGGGACCAAGTCCAAGAATCATGCAAGAGTCTAGGAGGGGCAGGAGCCCACTAAACCTCGGATGAAGGTGGAAAAGGGCTGCCTCCGGGTGGAAGAAGCCAAAGATTCTGCAACAACGGAAGGTGCCAGTAACTTCTCCTTTGGTCAGAAGATGTCCCACGGCGTGCTGGAGGATGCAGAGTTGTTTCCATGCAGAAAGACTGCAAACAAGCCTTGCTAGCTGCAGGAGTTGCGGTTAAAGGTTTAGGGTGCAGCCAGTGCCCAGGAAGGACCAGGAGGTCGCCCCTTGGAGGAGGGGACAGAGGGGATGCTCAGCAATACAGAGAGCCCACACAGAAGCAGGCAGCACCCGCAGAAGCACCTGAACAGGCGTTCAGAAGATCTGAGCACAACGGTCATCTCAGCACAACAAAAGAGAGTCCCACGAAGTCGGAGTCCAACTCAGCGGGTTGGGCAATGCAGGACAGAGTGTTGGGGGCCTGGGCTAGGCTGTGCATGAAGCAAGTCTTGCAAAACTGCACAGTAGCCCGATCAGCTGCAGTTCATGCAGTACACAGGATTACTGTCTGGCGTGGGGAGGCAAGGACTTACCTCCACCAAATCTGGACAGAAGGGCCACTGGACTGTCGGGGACACTTAGATCCAGCTCCTGTGTTCCAGGGACCATGCTCGTCAAGATGAGAGGGGACCCAGAGGACCGGTGATGCAGAATTTTGGTGCCTGCGTTGGCAGGGGGAAGATTCCGTCGACCCACAGGAGATTTCTTCTTGGCTTCCAGTGCAGGGTGAAGGCAGACCGCCCTCAGAGCATGCACCACCAGGAAACAGTTGAGAAAGCCGGCAGGATGAGGCGCTACAATGTTGCTGGTAGTCTTCTTGCTACTTTGTTGCGGTTTTGCAGACGTCCTGGAGCAGTCAGCGGTCGATCCTTGGCAGAAGTCGAAGAGGGAAGAGTAGAGAAACTCTGGTGAGCTCTTGCATTCGTTATCTAATGAGATACCCACAGGAGAGACCCTAAATAGCCCTCAGAGGAGGATTGGCTACAGAGAAAGGTAAGCACCTATCAGGCGGGGTCTCTGACGTCACCTGCTGGCACTGGCCACTCAGAGCTGTCCATTGTGCCCTCACACTTCTGCATCCAAGATGGCAGAGGTCTGGGACACACTGGAGGAGCTCTGGGCACCTCCCCTGGGAGGTGCTGTTCAGGGGAGTGGTCACTCCCCTTTCCTTTGTCCAGTTTCGCACCAGAGCAGGGCTGGGGGGATCCCTGAACCGGTGTAGACTGGCTTATGCAAGGAGGGCACCATCTGTGCCCTTCAAAGCATTTTCAGAGGCCAGGAGAGGCTACTCCTCTCAGGCCCTTCACACCTATTTCCAAAGGGAGAGGGTGTAACACCCTCGCTCAGAGGAAATCCTTTGTCCTGCCTTCTTGGGACTGGGCTGCCCAGGCCCCCGGGGGGGCAGAAACCTGTCTGAGGGTTGGCAGCAGCGGTAGCTGCAGAGAAAACCCCAGAAAGTTAGTTTGGCAGTACCCGGGCTCTATGCTGGAGACCCGGGGATGCATGGAATTGTCCCCCCAATACCAGAATGGTATTGGGGTGACAATTCCATGATCCTAGACATGTTACATGGCCATGTTCGGAGTTACCATGGTGACGCCACATATAGGTATTGTCCTATATGTAGTGCACGCGTGTACTGGTGTCCCCGCACTCACAAAGTCCGGGGAAATTGCCCTGAACAATGTGGGGGCACCTTGGCTAGTGCCAGGGTGCCCTCACACTAAGTAGCTTTGCACCTAACCTTCACTAAGTGAGGGTTAGACATATAGGTGACTTATAAGTTACTTAAGTGCAGTGTAAAATGGCTGTGAAATAACGTGGACGTTATTTCACTCAGGCTGCAGTGGCAGTCCTGTGTAAGAATTGTCTGAGCTCCCTATGGGTGGCAAAAGAAATGCTGCAGCCCATAGGGATCTCCTGGAACCCCAATACCTTGGGTAGCTGGGTACCATATACTAGGGAATTATATGGGTGTTCCAGTGTGTCAATCAGAATTGGTCAAATTAGTCACTTGCCTGCAGTGACAATTTTAAAAGCAGAGAGAGCATAAACACTGAGGTTCTGGTTAGCAGAGCCTCAGTGATACAGTTAGGCACCACACAGGGAACACATGCAGGGCACACTTTATGAGCACTGGGGTCCTGGCTAGCAGGATCCCAGTGACACAGGCAAAAACAAACATGTATACAGTAAAAATGGGGGTAACATGCCAGGCAAGATGGTATTTTCCTACACACACCCCATCCCCTGATCTGATGAGCTCACAGACAGGCTGAGAGCTGCCAAATTTCTCAGTACTTTTGATTTGACATCAGGGTACTGGCAAATTGCTCTGACTGAGGGAGCAAAGGAGAAGCTTGCATTCTCAACCCCAGAGGGCCACTTCCAGTTCTGGGTGATGCCCTTTGGTTTGAAGAATGCTCCTGCTACCTTTCAGAGGTTGGTCAACAGGGTCCTGGCTGGGAAGGAAGCATTCTGTGCCGCTTACCAGGACAACATAGCTGTCTATAGCTCGAGCTGGAAGGAACACCAGTACCACCTGCAGGAGGTGCTTTAGGCCCAATAGCAGGCGGGCCTGACTATCAAGGCCAGAAGGTGCCAGATCAGGCAGGGTTCTGTGGTTTATCTGGGCCATATGGTGGGTAGGGGCAAAGTGGAGGCCCTTAACAGAGTTGACTTCGAAAAAGCAGCCCAAACAGGTGATCTGGACAAAGGCCAGCCTAAAAGCCTTTGATACCTTCAAGGAAGCCATGTGTACGGCACTCGTACTCAAGGCTCCTAAATCCTAAGGAGTTAATAGTTCGAACAGACTCTTCAAAGCAAGGCATAGGGGCAGTTTTACCACAGTTAAATGGGGAGGATCTAGACCAACTGGCACCCTTCATTAGCTGGAGGCAACTTCCATGGGAACAGAGGTGGAGCACAATTGAAAGGGAGGGGTTTGCTGAGGTCTAGGCACTGAAGAAGCTAAGACTATTCCTGTGTGGGACTCACTTCCAGGTTCAGACAGACCACAGACCCCCTCAGATGGCTAATGCATATGAGGAGGGTAATCCCAAACTTTTGAGGTGGCCCATCTCCTTACAGGTTATGGATTTTTCAGTGGAAAACCATCCTGGGTCAGACCATACCAATGCTGATGGTCTATCCAGGTTCTTCCGCAATAGTGAAAAGAACTCCCCAGGGATTTGTAGCTCTTCCAAATTTCAGCTGGGGGGGCACAAGTTAGACCAGTCAGCCTTAGGGTGTCCTCCTCCCCAAATTTTTGCTTTTCTCTTCAATTTTTCTGACCTTGATTTTGCTGGTATCTTATCCCCAATTACCATATTTAATTTAATGCTGCTAGAGGGCCTGCAGCACTAATTGTACCACCCACTTAAGTAGCCCTTTAAACATGTCTCAGGCCTGTCGTGCAGTTTTAAACTGCCATTTTTACCTGGCAAAATAAACCTTTTGCCAGACCCAAACTTTCCTTTTTAATACATATAAGGTACCCCTAGTGTAGGCCCTAGACAGCCCAATAGGCAGGGTGCAATGTATGTAAAACATAGGACATGTATTTTTTAGTTTTACATGTCCTGGTAGTGAAAAACTCTTAAGTTCATTTTTCACTACTGCAAGTCCTATCCCTACCATAGGCTAACATTGGAGTTGCCTTATTATATATTATAAGTATAATTTCAAATTGGGAAAAGGTAACACCTTGAAGTTTGGTGTCTCTCAAATCACAATTTAAAATCCTAATTTATGGTGAAGTCCAATGTTAATTTGTAATTCTGAAAATGCCACTTTTAGAAAGTTTGAATTATCTTACTTTAACCACTCTGGTCACATGACTGGGTGCAGTTGGGCTTTGTATATTCCTCCTTGACACCCACAAGCAAAGGGAGCTTAGGTGTGACTTGATGGTCCATCTCAGGCAGGGTGGGAGAGAGGAGCTTGAAACAGCCTTACACCTCAACAGGTTGTGTCTTGTCCAAACACAAAGGGCCTAATGACCCTGTATTGTCAATCCAGCCAGCCTGGAGCTATGGCAGGAGATGTAGGGAATTCCTTGCACTTCAGAGCCACTGTCTAGAAGTTTCTCCCACCATCCAGAACCAGGGCACCAAGGTATAAATACTGGACCTCAGACACCACCACATCTGGAACTGTGGATACTCCACCAGGAACAATTACTGCTGTGCTACTGAAGAACTACCACTCTGCTAGAGTGCACTCTGCTGGACTCATGCTTTGCTGTGCTGACCTGCTGCCTGCTACCCTCTTGCCTGGGCAACAAGGATTGGACCTGCATCTCTTGAACCCAGAACCCAAAGTGACTCCAAGGGCTAGTTGGCTGACCTACTTATCTGAAGTCTCAGCAACATAACAGACTTTCAACACCCCTGTTTCCACACCTGGACTCTGCCATCTGTGAGTCTACCTGGCCAAGTAGTACCACCCCAGTCCTAGACTCTTGAATTGAATTGAATTGCACATTTAAAAACCGTAAACTGTCACTCCCTGGGGATCATCCTGGAGCTACAGCGGAAATCTGCAGAAGCTTGACCATGTGTAGTAGATACATTATAATTTCAGAGAATAACAGAGTGTGTCAGAAAGCCCAAAAACTCAAGTCTTGAGTTGCTTTCTAAAACTAGATTCTGAGTCAATTAACTTCAGTTGCAGAGGTAGGTTGTCCCAGGCCTTGGGCTCTAGGGCCAAGAAAGGTTTGCCTCCCCTAGTTTGTCGTTTGAAGGCTGCTGGTTTAAGCAGACATGCTGAGGATGACCTTGGGGTTCTGCTGGTGGTATGATGGGTGAATCTGGCAGTGAGGAATTTAGGTCCAGCAGCATTAAAGGCTATGTAAGTCATCATAATAATATTAAACAGTTTCCTCATATGGACTGGCAGCCAGTGCAAAGTTTTTAAGGCTGCTGAAGCAGAGGACATTCTTGGGAGTTTAAGGGCCAGTCTGGCTGCTGCATGCTGGACAATTTGCAATTTGCTCACAGTTTGTTTTGTGGATCCAGCACACAAACAGTTACAATAGTCCAGCCATGAAGCGATGAGTGCACATGCCACTGTCTTCCTGGCTGCTAAAGGCAACGGACCAAAATAATTCTTTAGGGCCTTTATCAAATTAAAACAGGTCCCCGCTACAGCAAAAGCCTGAGATGGAAAGGACAACTGAGAACCAAATTTTACTCCCAGATTCCTTACTACTTCTACTGTGGCTGGGGGAAAGGGGGTTAGGGGCGGGGGCTGATTCAGGCCACTATTAGGAAGGATTAAAAAAAATCCTTTCCCATCCGCATGGTCTCTGTTTTTCCTGTGCTGCATTTCAAATTATTATTTTGCATCCACTGGATAACTGCAGTCAGGCAGTTTTGGAAGTTCAACTTTGATCCCAGAGATGTCTTATTCAAATATAGTATCAACTGGGTATCATCAGCATAGGAAATAATATCAATACCAAATGACGCATTCAAGGAGATTAAAGGGGCCATGTAAATATTGAAGAGAACAGGACCCAGCGATTGCTCATGTGGGACCCCCGACGTTAGCCTTACTTCTGGCGAGACATACGGCCCTAATAACACCTTTGTCTACGATCTGAAGGAAAGGATCGCATACATGAAAGAGCCAATGTATTAACTCTGCACTCTTTAATTCTTTGAAGTAAAAGACTGTGAGAGATAGTATTGAATGCGCCAGATAGATCTAACAAGATCAGTCCGCATTCATGCCTGCTTCCAAAGCCAACTTCCAGTACAGCAGTCTCGGTGGAATGTTTTGGACATAATCTTGACTGCTGTGGGTGCTGTGATTCTGTGTTTTCCAAGAATACAGTTAGTTGGGTGTTGCTCATTGTGAGCAATAATGAAATTGGACCTAGGTTGGACAATAAGATGGGGTCCGCAAGGGGTTTCTTTTTTAAAGGTTTAACAGTCTCCAGTTTCCATACTGTTGCTGTGGCTATTGAGATGTTCATAATCTTATTTAAAATGGGTTTACTATGTCTACCACCTTATGGAGAAGCCAGGGAGGACAGGAGTTGTCTGGAGACCCTGATTTGCAGGAAAAAATAGCCTGGCGAGGTTGGTCTAAGGATATTTCCTGAAAGGCAAGTAAGGTTCTGTTATCTACCATTTCTGGCCAATCATCAATTGGGACATTTGAGGAGGGGGGGAAATCTTGCTGTATGGTCCTGATCTTCTCCTCAAAAAAAGAGGAGATCTGATTGCAGAGAGCTTGAGGGGGTGGGATCTGACTTTCCAGTGCCCTAGGCCTTAAGAAAGAATTGGCGATCCTAAAAATAGTTTTTGGGTCACCATATGCTTCCACAATTTGAGTGGCAAAATAAGCTTTTTTTGCTGTTTTTATCTGTTCATGATAAGCTTTTAGGGCAGCCTTAAATTTTTGCAAATCTTCTGCCATATAAGCTTTATGCCACTTCCTTTTCAGTTTTTACAACATAAATGTTGTTCTGCTAAGGTCTTATTAAACCAATCATAAGAGGAGGAGGAGGCTTTGGGGAATGTTTTTAGAACTTCCTGAGGCCAGAGTATTGGCTGAGCAGGTAAGTTACTTATTTAAAGATTCTCCATCACTAGCACAATGTAAGATGTGAATAGAGTTTGCTAACGTAGTAGGGAGTCTACTATCATTTAGCAGCTTTTCTTAAGAAGGGGTTGTGGGGAGATTTGAAACTGTGCTAAAATGGGGGAGTGACCTTGTTCACAGTAATTTTAAATGGTAATAACATGTGGTCAGACCAACTGTGTGAGATAGGGGCTTCTAATGATAAGTTGGGGTTATTAGAGCAAATACAGTCAAGTGTATGCCCTGCACTATGAGTGGGTTGAGTAACCAGCTGCTGTAGTCCTAGAATGCTTAACATGTCTAAAAAATTAGATGTTTCAGAATAATTTGTGCATTCTAAATCCATTCTTGGAAGTGGGCCTACCATGCTTTGCCAGTGGAACTGATGCATCCTGTCTGCTGAGCGACACATCCTTGAGCAGTACCGACCCATCTCCTTGGCTGTGCGGTGCATCCCTGGGCAGAACCGATGCATCGCCGCTGCTGCGTGGATTGGTCCCATCAAAAAAGACTCACACCGCCTCCTGAATCTTTGATCCCACACATTGCTCTCAGAACCTCGGTTGCGTGACACTTCTCAGAGCAGATCTTTGCATCTCTTGTTGACAGACGCTTCGACAACGATGCCAAACCTCTGCATCACAGCTTCACCTCTCTTCAGAATCAACGCATCACCTCGAATGAGCATCACATCCCTGACACCGGCCTTCATATCTCAGGCCCCATGGGCGAGATCCTTGATGTCGATGCAACAGGACCTCGCACCGCAGCCTCGCCACATCTTGGAAATGATGCATCACCTCAGCTGCAAGATGCATCTTCGATGCGTATCTATGCAACACTCCACAACCAGTATTTAAGGTACTTTGTCCAGTGGGCCTAAGTGTGTTCCTGAAGGTGGCCGATACCTCATTGTGGTTGGCGTGAACTTGAGACTTGAGACTTTGTCCCGGTCCGGAAAGACCAGATACTTTTTGGCGCTACTATGACATAAAACTGTGAAATTCAATATCTTTGATCCAACTAATTGGATTTTTGCTGTTCTCATCTTGTTTTATTTATTTTCCTAACTCTGCTGTGGGCTCATTTTGTGGTTTGCTCTCACTATGTTACGGTTTGAAATGTTTCACAAACACGTTACACACTGCCTCGAAATTAAGCCTGACTGCTCTGTGCCAAGCTATCATGGGTTGAGCACAGGTTAATTTGGGGTTTGCTTGTGTCTTATCCTAAAAAGGCTTCAGCTTGCTGCTTGACCACAGATCACACAAGTCAACCAACAACCCAATTTCTTACAGACTGTATCTCACAGACTTCTGTTTGTTGGGTCTATTTGTTTTAAGCTGTCCAGCTTAAGTTTATCCCTCCTGCGGCCAATATTCTAGCTATGGTATCTTTCTACCAGTGCTCAATTTCTGTAAACATGCCTTTAAATCCTATTCTTATCTTGTCACGTTTGCTATGCATTGAAAGACAGAGGTCAAATGTCAGGTTCTGTCTTCTGAGGGAGCTTGATGTTAGCTTTTCTTTCTCTGACTTCAAAGGGAGATGTGTTACGTGACAATCATGCTGGTTATGGGAGAGTGCTGGACTTAAGGCTTTACGGTGTTATTTTTTTTCCTAGTCCACAACCAAATATAAATGTTTGTAAATTAACTGTGCAGATATTTCAGAACTGAAAGTACAAAAAAACATATTGTTTGGTAATTTTTAAGTGTGATGGAAACAAATATTTTAATATGATTAAAAAAACAATACAATAGGTAATGACTGTTCCACACATTGTCACTAGCCGGACATCCTGTGTACTCATCTAGTCCTGGCTCTGTGGTTAAGAACAAGGGTTTCTGGCTTGATGATGAGGTCTCAATTAATTATCAAATTTTGAAGGTAGCCTCCACATGTCTTGGTGTCTTAAGGTGTCTTAGGAAAATACTGTGGTTACTGCCTTTTTCTTTTCAACAAACAGTAATTCAAGCCCTCATTCTTTCTAAATTGGACTATGGCAACATTACCACTATTCACCACTAAACTTTTCGCCACTAGACTCTAAACCACTCCAGTCTAGGCCACTCCACTCTACTCTGCACCAATCCAATCCACTCTACACCACTCCACTATATGCTACTATACTCTGCAACACTGCACTTTATGCCACTGCACTCTACACCACTGTACTCTGCACCACTCTACGCCACTGCACTCTACAACACTCTACTCAGCAACACTGCACTCCACCACTAAGTTCTAAATTACTCTACTCTGCGCCACTGCACGATACTCTGCACCACTCTACTGCACTATATGCCAATGTGCTCTACACCAATGTACCCAACCTCACTGCACTCTATGCCACTGTACTCTGCACCACTCTACACCACTGCACTGTACAACAATGCACTCTACACCACAAAACTGCATTCTACGACACACTAACCTGCAAGACTGAACTCTCTGCCACTGAAGTCTATGCCACTCTACTCTGCACCACAGCACTCCATGCCACTGCACTCTACACCACTCAACTCCATGCACTCTACACCACTCTACACCAATATTCTCTAGGCACTATACTCAATGCCTTTCCACTCTGCATCACTCCACTAACTCTAACCTACTCTACTCCACTGCACTCTATGCCACTTCACCCTGCTCCACTCCATTCAACACCACTTAATTTTACTCTGAAACAATCTACTCTGCGCCACTGCTCTCTATGCCACTTTACTCCACTGCACTCTACTCCATTCTGCGCCACTCCACTTTGCGCTGCACCACTCAACACTACGCCACTCTACTGTACTCTACACCACTCTAATCTACATCACTGCACTTTACATCGATGTACTCTACACCACTTTACTCAAAATCAATGCACTCTCTGCCACTGCACTCTACGCCAGTCTATTCTGTACTTTATGCCACTTCACTCTAGGCCACTCTACTTCACTCTACAACACACCGCTCTACGACACTACACTCCATGATACTCCACTCTGTGATGCTCTGCTCCATTAAACTCTACTCCACTCTATGCCACTCCACAAGACTCTACACCACTCTAAGCCACTCTATGACACTACTCCACTCTACGATGCTCTACACAACTCTCTCTATGCCACTCCATGACACTTTACTCCATTCTATTTTATGATAGACTACTCCACTCTATGCCATTTTAAAACACTCTACTCCACTATATGCCATTCCACTCTACTACACTACTCCACTCTATGACAATCTACTCTGCTCTACGCCACTCTACTCTACGCTACACCTTCTACGCCATGCCACTTCACTCTACGAAACTGTGTGCCACTCCACTCTATGATACTCTACAACACCCTACTCCGCTCTACATCTTTCCACTCTAAGACACTGTACTCCCTCGATCCCATTCCACAACACTACACCACTCCTTGGCACTCAACTCTATGCCACACTATGCCACTCCATAACAGCTTCACTCTACTTCACGAGACTCCACTTTATGACACTCCACTACATGCCACTCTCCTTTACACCACTCACTTTTAGCCACGCTGAACAGCAGCCAAGCT
Organism: Pleurodeles waltl; assembly: GCF_031143425.1. NCBI lineage: Eukaryota > Metazoa > Chordata > Amphibia > Caudata > Salamandridae > Pleurodeles > Pleurodeles waltl. Next base: position 91,728,265 of record NC_090438.1, read on the forward strand.
GGTGTGTAACGTGGCTAAAACATATTAATAAAGCCAATAGCTCTTCCAAGGTGAGACCTATTGGCTTTGCCAATGCCTGTTTTCCTTTTTCTGCTAGATTCCTGACCAAAACATCCATGGCTGCCATACGGGTGTGATCAATTTCCAGACTTGTTTCTTCAAAATATGCATAATTTCCAATAAATGTAAAGTTGCCCGATGTCATGATTGTGACTTTCAGTCAACCCTGATTTTGGACCATGGGGACTATGCTCATATGCTTTTGCAGGAAAAGGGTAAAACAAGTTCACACACAGCCCAATCCCATATTTTAAGCAGCAAAAAAAAGAAAACATCTCCAGAAGGAAAGCATAGGTTTCGCTTACTAGGCAGTGCATACATCTGGCGCCACCTAGTGGTCTCACTGTATGCTAGCTGCTTTATTATTAATTAACTTGGCTAGCATACTTTCTTTATTATATAGATCAGTGGTTCTCAACATTTTGACTCCTGTGGAACCCCACTTTATCATTACTGGAACCAGGGGACCCTCACTGTATCATTATTGTAATCCTTGGGCCCCACTGAGTCAATACTGGAAGCCGGGGACCCTGACCTAAACATTGTCGATGATTTGACCCACATAAGAATACACAAAAATACAGTAATAAGCATTCATCAAACACATACGCAAATGATAACACATTTTATTTAATTTGCAAATAAATATAAATAAAAAATAAAAAATATTAATAGGATGGTTGGAGCTTTTCTAAATTCATTTGAAGCTAAACATTGTCCATATCATATTCGGTCTGATGCACCTGAATTAATGAATTAATTAATCTAAGAATAATAATTACATTTTTATCCTCCATTTTCAAATCCCTTGACATTTACAGAACGTTTAAAAATGTTTAATTATACATTTAGCCACTTTATTTATATACACTTTATTAATCTGTTTGTATTATTTACATTTCTAAGCATGGGCGTAGGAAGTGCGGGGGATATGTCCCCTAAAGATTTTGGAGTGGAGGGGACACAGGGGACAAGGTGGGGGGGCGAGGGGAATAAAAAACAATCCGGGGAACCTTCACCGTTAGCAGAGACACTCCCTCTCCCGTCACCACAAGGACACATGGTAATTGTTTTAAAGTAGTTTCAGAGACTACCCTGCTGTGGGTCAGTGTCTCAGTGAAGCAGCCAGCAGGACTTAAAGAAAGGCAAATCAGCATCTGAAGAGACCCTCAGTTGATGCCCCAGTTCTTGAGATTTCCTCTTCGCTTCAAAACAAAATTTTGAAAAGGAGAGAGGCTATATAATGAAAACATGTGTGCACTGTTTTAATTTAAATTGTAACCCAATTGGCAAACCTTTGATGCTATATCAAGTGTTAAGAAGGACCATGTATGTCTTTTTTTTTTATTCCAGATTGTAGAAAAGGCAGTTTGATTATTGATCCTTGTGACTCTCTTCGCTACCTTCCCTTCTATCTAGTAGGCACATATTAAGTCCTGGTTTTATATTTTTCTTTCATGGTTTTGCAGCTCTGGTTTTACTTTTCTAGAGGCAAAACTACAAGTACCAGAATGCAAGCCACTAAAAGCTTGAGCCAGCTTGAGGCAGATGCCTCGCTGTGAATCAGCTCGATGTCCTCTTCGAACCTCGAGCCCAAAGTGAAATGAGCTTTCATATGCGATTGTATGACCTCATGGCTACAGCTGGCGACCATGTAACATGGGGATCTCTGTTTGAATATTGGCCTCAGCTCCGCATCTTGAGAAGCCTAGCAAATATTGCTGTGCTGAAAAAAAAAAAACGTGTTTTGCAGTCTGTCTAGGGTGAAGAACTTCCCTGTCCTTGGGCAAGGTTTGCACTTTTTAAAACTGTCCAAAATAAAAAATATTGAGCTTTCTGCGAGCTGTGCTTTAATCTCATCCTCAGAAAGAGATACACATCTAGCTCCTGAATTGGTCAGTGTAAAACTAGAAAATCTGGGATCAAACTCAGCTTCCATAAATTGTGTGACCCTAGGCAACTACTTTAGATCACCAAATCTTCTTTTTGTTAATTGTGCTTATTTGTTGATGCAAAACTGTAGTCCTATTTCTATGTTTGTCAAATATCCCAGTTTTTTATTTTCAAAATGTGGTCACTTTAACCTATTATGGCCCTGCTTTTGACTGTCTGATAGGCCATAGTAATGTGAGCGACTGTCATGAAGTTCACTCTAGCCTTAATCCCTCTGCCTTTTCATTTAGACTCCACAGCTTTGCCCAATCGTTGTGTGCTTGGTACCCCACAGATTCAAAGTGTCCTGTGCCACTGAGGACAAAAGAGGAGGAAGCTGTTTGCTGTCTACTCTTTACTGCCTGCAACCTGCCAAGGACAAGAACTAGGACCTCCACATATGACCCACCGGCTGGCAGAACCGGACTCTGTGTCATCTAGTGCCCACAGCTCTCCTCAGAAACAGCTCTACCAAGTTTCCTACATGCATGTGTTATAAGCTGCTTCAGCCTAGATATTTTCTTTGAAGTCTGGGACTTGTATTCTTGCTTCTTGAAATATAAGAGCAACACTACAAGTCACAGAATTCAAAGAAAAAAAGCCTGAATGGAGCAGTCATTAAGCATGCACCTGGGAAAGTTGGCAGCTATCCATCTCTAACCTGTTTGATGCTTTGAAGCCAAGTTTCATGATGAAAAAGAGGACAGTCAGTGTGCCGCCCAGCCAAATGCCTGCATCCTACCACTGCCAGGTAAGAGATTGCTAGAGTGTAACAATGCACACTCCCAATAACATGTAAAGTTTAAACAGACAGCAATGCAAACTCATTCTTCAGTGCATAAAAGCATGGAAACTGTGATTCTGACAACAACGGAGATGGAGGATTGAGATGTGGAAAAAATAACATCATAGAATTTAATCATTCAATGTATAGATAACTTGTGAATAGTTTTATTTATAGACCCAGCTGACTTTTTACCCCAGTGTCAAGGTTCTGTTGTTTTCTATTGTATGAAATATTTATTAAATATATTCTTATTTAAAAATTGATGAACCTCAGCCAAAAATACATTTTAAATCCTTGAATTAATCATGTTTAGCATCGACATAAATTCAACTTTTCTCTTTTCAAGGAGCGCACACCTAAGCCAGATACTTGTGTTCTGCACTACTCAATCACATGCCAGTAACACAGCCAGACGTTGAGTTGCTTCTGTTAGTTCATTTGCTGCCTGAAACACAACATGTTGCAGTGGCTGGTGATAGAATCTTCAAGGCTTCTGTGAGGCAGCTTTACTAATGTGTTACCTTTCACCAAATGTTTTTCCTGTTCTCCATTTTCTTACTTTCTCTGTTCAAAAATGTCATTGACTGCTTCTGTAATTCATGATGGGTCACTCGAGGGTGACTGCATTTCACATCAAACTGAGCAGAGCCGTTCTTGACAAGTAGTATCATACTGTGCTGAGCTAGTGTTTTGTAATGTGTGTGTGAACAGGCTTGTGACTTTTACTAATGCCTTGTTGAGCAGTGAGCCATGAGCAGGGCCACTGGAATAATGCAATTCTGTGCCTGCTGCATTCTCTTCATATTTATGCATTTGTGGCATTCGTAACAATCTGTTTTCTGCTGCACAACCTCCAGAGTTCAACAAAAAAATGTTTCCAGCTCAAACAAATTAAAAGCCACTAAAACTGCAGTCACACAAATCACTGCGCAGTGGAGTGTCATTTGCAAGGTGACATGTCAGCCTTTCAGTTGCTTATTCCTGTATTTGGTTGTTAAACTGGTATTAATGATGTGAAACCTTTATTAAGATGTGTAAGAATGTCAAGTTAATGAAGTAATACCATCACGAAATGTGCTGGATTATGCCTCATAATTGGCCTTTTATTGCTGCATAACTGCGTCAACCATAATATCAGTGGCTCTGAACGTGGGTGATAACTGCATCTAAAATATAATGCAGACACCTGGAGTGAGAATTAAATGCAAGGCAAACTAATATGTGGAAAATAGATTGTTCTGGTAGGAAAGCTTAGTTGTATAAAATAATGACTTCAGATATCTCTGTGTGTAACTGGTTGGTGCAATAGGGACCAGTGACTTGTGTGTGCATAAAGCTACGAGGTCCCAGCCTGGGAATGAAAGCACTGTGAATATGTAGGCCAGTTTAAAAAATATATTACACACAGTGTATAATAGGCTCTACACACTGCCACAAAATGTGCAAAAAGACTTGAGGGGTAATATACCAACACTTTTCACTAGGTTTGCATACAAAATAATGCAAACTCTGACAAAGTTTACTTTCCAGCACAAATTCTGATTTGCATTTGAAAATTGCCTATCGTAAGTAGGGCTACGTGCTACTTTGCGACAGGGGGGCATTCCATGGGTGGTAAATGGGCATTTCCATTCTACTACCCATGGTTTTTGATGCAAAATTGTATCTATTTAAAAAAAGTGGACAGGAATTTGTGCCAAAATTTCCACTTCCTCGAGGCAGCCATACAGTTTGAGAAAAGTTTTCTTTTCTCTCAACTTTTTAGAACTTTGCGTACATACTGCACTTTATACCATACACACAAAGTGGTAAAGGTGCTAAAGGGTACCCTTCCACTCCTATACCTCTGCCGAACATCACATAACCACACTTGGATTATTGCAGTATGCATAGTACAATAAAGCATACTTGCAAACTATGACTACACGCCTGCCTTTCTATTTCACTTCAGAACGTTGTAATTGTATATGTTTATCATCGCAGACCACAGGCACTTTGTATAGGAATGTCCGCAGGCCGCCTCCCCCCCAAATGTAGTGTTTCCTTTGCCCTTGTTTCTAAGCAGTCGAGGCATTGCAGCACCCAAGGGGTCCCACACCCTGGAGCACAGGTTGAGAACCACTGACCGAGATTAATTTGGTGGCAAAAGCACGAGTTCAGTGATAAAGTGTCCTTTCTGCCCCTCCCTTGTGACGCACCTGGTACTTTATACCAATCAGAAGACGGGCACTGGATACCAATAGAGCTACGTCATCTGTTCAGCTTTCTATTAATGAAGTACAAACCTCTACCTCCAGAGCGAATGGGGGGCGTATACCTTCAAAATGATAAATAAATACTGATGGAGCGTTCCTTCCTAATAACTTACCTGTATTTGGACGCTCTTGGGTCGATGAATCTTTTGACCAAGTGGGGCTCTCTTCACTCGAGATTAGTCAATTTAATCAAATCAATAACGAACATAAGCAATGCCCTGATCAACATAACACTTCACAATTAATCCAGAAAACATTTCGGCGAACCATGACCTTTCGGCCATGAATAACCACACCAGTTCATTCAAAGTTAATGAATTTATTTCCCTATATTAACAAAGCTAGCACGATATAAATGTGTCTCAACACCAAATGATATATGTAAATGAACATTAATAGCTGTCCATAACGGCGAAAAAAGATGCAATCTATGCAGCATTTGAATAACAATGCATTCGATAATAGCAACGCAAACCACTAAAACTATAATCTGTAATGGGCTAATTGCATACATTAGTCAGCATAACAAGGTCTCAAATTGCATCGTGCAACAAATGAATCCTCATCTAACCTCAAATTAGCATCTGCATGTGGGACTTCATGCAAAAAACAATTTAGCAACATTGATTTGGAAAACTCCTAACTAGGGCTCTTATCAAAAATCAGCAGTTGGTTACCTAAAAAGAAACACAATGCAATTGTACATTTTCCTTTCATATTTACCAAATTCAATCAGCATTCAAGGAAGTCTTCGTCTCACAGGTACCGGTTTCGATCAGCATGGGACGGGGCAAAGGGGGCAGGGTGGACGGGGCAATTGCCTCACAGCGGCAAGATAAAAGGACAAAACTACTACTTTATGCAAAGGGGCAGATCAAAGTTAAAGTCTCTAGAGCGAGAATTACTTAAAGTCTCTTTCTCTCGATTAGAGAAAGCATCAAAGTCTCATTCAAAATGGCGTCGAACATCAATTGGCATCGTAGAAGATGGCAAAATTACGAGGTCGGCAAGATGGGCCATAATGGCTGCAATGGGCAATAATGTCCTCAATGGGTGCAGTGGGTAATGGCCAATGGCTGCTTTCTTCTTGTGCACCAGGTTTAAATAAAAAAACAGTTCAAATCCAGTAGGGTCTTCCATTGGAGGGTTCATAGGTTGGCTTCAAATTGTCCAATCAAAAACAACAATTCACAAGCTTCTACCTAGGCATACATTATCCTTGGAGTCGGGAACGTAAGTTGCAACATATTTTACCAATTAACTCACTTTCAGAGCTTCCATTGTCTGCACCTGCAGATTGACCTTGGAGCAAAGAAGAAGATGCCAGGCTGGCACGAAACCTTAAAGATAAGCATGTGAACCGATCTCACTGGAAAAGTACAGCTTCAAGCAAGAATACACGTTTTATTAGCACATTAGAAAAACACGAGCATCTAAACCGTGAGACAAGGCAACTAGGCCGAAGCCTCCACTAAAGTTATGCTAAGTTAAAACATTTCAAACAAGCAAATCATGGCACACGTTTACGGTTATGTCATATTAGTACAATTCTAATACATCACGTTATATAAAGCACGCTTATAAATGTTGGCGAACTACTCTGAGGACACATTTGTCCCCGTACAATCTTTATTAGTTCGGTTAAAGTCACACTTGATTATTGCGGCACTACGTTTATGCGCTAATAAATGTAAAACCTTCGTTTCTGCGTCATCAATCCCTCCTCTGATGACTATTTGTCATCACACAAAACTATTCCCACAAAATTTATTCCATTAAAATTCTGTCAGTTCTCTTTGCCTTTTAGTTCCCCTTGTTCTTGCCTTGTATTCTTCTGCCATTCTTTTCATCATTTTCTCTTCCTTCCTTCTCTTAATTCTTGCCATGATCATTAGTATTCCCCTCTTTATTCCCCAAATCCCAAAGATGCAAATTAGTACTATTAGTATTCCCTGTATTATTTTTAGTAATATTCCATTCCAAATGCCACCAAGCCAATTTCCCACTGAAGCAACTCCCTTTCCAACCTTCTCCCAAACTCCTGGTTCTTTCAATTCCTTCAAGTCTGCACTCTCTTTTGTTAGATTTGCAAGCATTGTTTTAATCTTCACACTGTTGTCTGGTATATACGTGCAACAGTGACGCGCACCAAGCATTTTGCAAACGCCACCATCCTTTGCTAAAAGAATGTCTAGGGCAAGCCTGTTTTGAAGAGTCATAGCTCTTTCTGCTGCAAGTTCAGCATCCATCAGGATTATAGCACCTGAAAACTTTGTCAACATGTTATCCACTATAGTAGACAACTTTCTTATTTTGATGGAATTCAACACAACTCCCAATGAAGGAATCATGGCTCCAAATATATCTCCTACCACAGCAGCTGCAGTCTCTCTTTTCTGGATACGATGAGATCCAGACGTCTTTGGAATCACCGATAGGTCATCCAGTTGATAAACCTTTGGGAACACTATACCCAAATAACATCTCCCCCACCATCCCTTTGGAAGACGATAATAGGCATTATGCCCACAAATGTAATATACACCAGGTATGACAGGGTCAAGTCCGTTCAGCATGAATGTCCATTTGGCCTTAAAGATAAACGTATGTTTACATTCACTCGCTCCCACGAAAATGTTATCATAATAAGATTCACCACAATATATACAAAATTTCCCTACATGCCAAGCGTCTAAAGCTATTTTTCCTTGTGTTTTTATTGCGGCAAAAGCATAATTATCTACTGAAGTCCTCTTACTTAGCTCTTTTTCTAATTTCGCATTCATTTGTGCCCTTCTATCATCTGTGCGATCTAAAAAGCTTATTTCTACTGCAGAGAGCGAGCAGGTAAGGTTTTCCCTATGAGCGTGAGCTGTTTCAAAAGGTTGCATTGGCTCGAAAAATTCCCTCATTATTTTAGCATCCCAATCTTTAGCAATCTGGCTTATTTGCGTTATTATAGGAACATATGCAAAGGTAACATCATAATTTGAATAAAAATACTGTATGTTAGTTTGACCATAAAATCTAGAAGTTACTAAACTACATGTAATCCCATATGTAAGAGGCATGTGGTGATAAGTCACCCCTTCCGTTACCGATGTTGGTATCTGTGTACACACATAACAATCTTTCGCATCCATAGTCTCAACATATTCTGTTAGTAGGCGATAGAAAACATTATACGAAAGTTCCTTCTTATCATGCAAGTGTCTCTCATCTAAGTCTAGTCTTTTCAATGCGGTTAGTTCAGTGACAGTAACAGGAGCAGAAGTAGAAGCATCAATTTTCTCATTCTCACCCTTACCACGCGTTGCAAGCACTATTGCCATTATTATTAGTACACATGCAGTTATCAAGCCTATACACGCATATTTACAATATTTCACTCTACTGTTTTGTGTAGCGTACTTAGTCATGATCTGTATAGAATCAGAGAGCTAGAAGCACTTATAAAGAAACGATTTAGCAATTAGTTACAAAGCTGAACGAGCGCAATGTTCACACAGTTTTCTTCAGGAGCCCAGTCACTTATCGGTTAGCAGCATTTGTCTCAATTCGGCAATAACTCAGTCTTTTATCAGTTAGCAACGTTGTCTCAAATCGGGTTTAAGAGTCAATCAGGTTATCAAAGTCTTATCAAGTTAGCAAATGTCTCATCCTGTTTAGCAATGTCTCAGCTGGTTGTATCACGTTAGATTATAGCAAGCAATGTCATTTATCACCCTTTCAATCAATAGTGTCCATAAAACTTTTCTTTTCTATTGGTATCTCTTCTTCTTCGTTCTCGAGGCTAAGAGATACAAATTCGTCGGTCCAATCGTCATTGACTACATATGCCCATTCTGGACCGGAATATCTCCTGTTTGGTATCCTTTTCCTTTCCAATTTTGCATCTCTCTTCGATTCTGCCTCACTGGTACTTTCCTCTTTGGCCAAGTCTTTTTCTTCACTTGATGTTGGTACCACGACAGACACTTCCTTTCTTTTCTCTTTCACTCTTGGCCCTTCACTGTCGTTCAACGTTTCTCTAGTTCTTAGTTTTACTGGTGATATACTTGGTCTTCTCTTTGCACTGTGTCCACTTGATGGACCTGCGATCTCTTCTGAGGAAGTTTGAACAGTTTCGTTCTGTTCTGCCTTGTCCCCTCCTTCTGGGGAGTCAATCAGGTTTTCCTTTTCTTTTTCTGTACCGTCTGCTTCTGGGAAAGCCCTCCTCTGATCAGGCTCTCCTGCTTCTTCACCTCTTTCGAGCCCTTTGTCACCGTTACTTTCTTCAGGCTCTTTGTTACCTTCAGCTGCTTCAGGCTCTTTGTTACCTTCAGCTGCTTCAGGCTCTTTGTTACCTTCAGCTGCTTCGTCGCTGTCTGAGGTTTCTCCTTGGTCTTCCCCAAGTGAATCGGTTGTTTCGTCCTCAGAGAATATTTCTCTCTCTTCTATTTCTGCCTGTTCGCTTCTAGTTCTGTTTTGCTCTGTCTCAGCGCTCGGCACTTTGTTATCAGGTACTGGCAGTTTCAGCGCTTCAACTTCCTCATCTGTGGGACACAACACCTTCTTTGTATGACTGGCATGAATCCAGTTGGGAACTCCCGCACACTTCACAGCGGTAGTGGTCGTCAGGATCACTTGGAAAGGGCCTTTCCAACGGGGTTCCAGACACGACTTCCTCACGTGCTTCTTTATCACGACCCAGTCACCTGCTTTCAGTGTGTGTCCTGGACCTTGGATCGGTGACAAGGTGGTTGCTTCCACCTGGTGAGAGAAAGAGCGAACCACGTCAGCCAGACCTTTGCAGTAGTCTAACACCATATCATCTGTAATATTCAAAAGCGCGTTTGCGGGAACTGCAGGAAGTCTCATGGCCCTGCCCATGAGAATTTCGTGTGGGGACAATCCAGTCTTTCTGTCAGGGGTGTTTCTCATTGACATTAACACCAAAGGCAATGCGTCAGGCCATTTCAAATTTGTCGATGCACATATTTTCGCCATTCTTGATTTCAGTGTACCATTCATCTGTTCCACCAGTCCTGAGGCTTCAGGGCGATAGCTACAATGCAGTTTTTGCTCAATGTTCAGCGCTGCGCAAAGTAACTTTATCACCTCGTTATTGAAGTGACTTCCTCTATCTGATTCTAAAGAGATCGGGAATCCGAAACGTGGTATCAACTCCCTCAACAATAGTTTTGCAACTGTAAGGCTGTCATTTCTACGTGTGGGGTATGCTTCAATCCAGTGACTAAAAATGCACACAATCACCAACACATACTTCAGACCTCCATGCACAGGCATCTCAATAAAGTCCATCTGCATTCTGCTGAACGGGCCACCCGCCCTGCCAATGTGGCTCACGTTCACAACCGTTCCCTTCCCTGGGTTCATCTGCTGACAAATGACACAACGATGGCAAACTGCTTCTGCAACTTGACGGAATCTGGGGTTAAACCAATCAGTTTTGAACAATCTTATCATGGCATCTCTCCCTAGGTGAGCCTGCCCATGATAGAACCGCGCTAGCTGCGATAAGAGACTATTTGGTAAAACAAATTTTCCTTCATTTGAAACCCATAACTCATCTGGTCTCCTTGTACATTGTGACTTAATCCAGGAAACTCTTTCATCCTCCCTGACGCTATTCTGTAATGCTTTTAGTTCATCCATTGTATCCACGACCTTCAAGGCAAATGCTTCAGCTGGTTCGAGTTCTGGTTCACTTATCAAATTCCATTCATCCCTGAGCAATGTACAGTTCAAGGCACAAAATCTTGCGACTTGATCCGCATATGCATTTCCCAGGGAAACATAGTCCTGTCCTTTTGTATGAGCACTACACTTTACCACTGCAATTTCGGCTGGCATCTGAATGGCGTGTAACAATTCCCTTATTCTCTCCCCGTTTTTCACTGGGGACCCTGAAGAGGTCAGGAAACCTCTCTGTGACCATAGTTGCCCAAAGTCGTGCACAATTCCAAACCCGTACTGACTGTCAGTGTAAACGGTAACCTTCATCAATGTAGACAGTTGGCATGCTCTTGTAAGGGCTACAAGCTCTGCTACTTGTGCGGAATAGACTCCTTGAAGCCAGGATGCTTCCAAGACACCTGTTACAGTACATACAGCATATCCTGCTTTCAAAATTCCCAACCCATCTCTTAGACATGAACCATCAACAAAAATAATATGGTCATTTTCATCAAGCTTAGTATCCCTAATATCAGGTCGGGGTTTTGTGCAAAATTCAGTCACCTGAAGGCAGTCGTGCTCGACGTCTTCAGCGTTCTCAATTTCAGCATTTTCACCGGGAAGCAAGGTTGCTGGATTCAACGTAGTGCACCTTTTCAGCTGCACATTCGGTGAGCCCAGAATTATTGTTTCATACCTTGTGAGTCTTGCTCCAGTCATGTGTTGCGTTCGGGAGCGGGTAAAAAGTATCTCAACTGAGTCAGGGACCATGACTGTTAATGGGTGTCCCATCACTATTCCTTCACTCTGAGTGAGGCTGATACCAACTGCTGCTACGGCGCGCAAACACCCTGGCAGTGCTGCTGCGACCGGATCCAAAGTAGCTGAAAAATACGCTACTGGTCTGTTTATGCCACCATGGGCTTGGGTCAAGACAGACAAAGAACATGCATCACGTTCATGACAAAACAATGTGAAAGGCTTTGTGTAATCAGGCATACCTAAAGCTGGAGCCCTGCACATGCATTCTTTCAATTCAATAAAAGCATCCATCTCATCTCCTTTCAGCTCAATTTCATCCAAGGCATCCTTCTGGGTCAGTTTCAGTAAAGGCTTTGCTAGAGTTGAAAAGTTGGGAATCCACTGGCGACAGTAGCTCACCATCCCCAAAAACTTCCTCACCTCCCTCCTCGTCTTTGGTGGACTCATTTGAAGTACACTTGTTATTCTTTCCTTCATTATTCTCCGTGACCCTTTCTCTATTTGATGACCCAAGTATTTTACTTTCTTCTGACAGAACTGCAACTTTGAAGGAGACACCTTGTGTCCATTCCTTCCCAAATGGTTCAGTAGAGCAATGGTGTCGGCTGTGCAGCCACTTTCTGTCTTAGATGCAATCAGTAAGTCATCGATGTACTGTACTAGGGTTGACTCGAATGGCAATTCTAACGCTTCCAAGTCTTTCTTTAGAATCTGATTGAAAATTGACGGTGACTCCGAAAACCCTTGAGGAATTCGACACCAACTGTAAACTCTGTCTAAGAATTTGAAACAAAAGAGAAATTGGCTGTCCTCATGAAGAGGCACCGAAAAGAATGCTTGTGACAAGTCAATGACTGAGAACCACTCGGCCTCGCAAGGGACTTGAAACATTATCACAGCTGGATTCGGTACTACAGGGCAGCATTTAATTATGATGTCATTTATTTTCCTCAAGTCCTGCACGATTCGGACCTTTCCACTCGGCTTTATTAGTCCCATGATTGGTGAATTACATGGACTGCTTAACACTTCTTTCAGTACTCCCTGTTTTACAAACTCGTCAATGAGTTGGGCGACTTTCATGAGGGTGTCTTGTGCCATGTGGTATTGTGGGGTCTGGGGAAAGGTTACATTGGGTTTTACGGTCACTTTCACTGGTTCCACTCCTTTCACCAATCCCACCTCTTTTCCTGTCATATCCCACACTTCCTTTCCGACTGTTTCCCGTAATTCAGCTGGAATATCTTCTTCAGTTATCATCGGAAAAAGGTTAATCAGAGGATATTCTTCATCGACAGTTTCCATCTCATCCCCTTCTACACTGTCCTCTTCTTCCCCATCACTGCTCGTCTGAATTCTAATTCCATCGTTCGAACACATAATCGAACATCCCAATTTGCACAATAGGTCTCTCCCTAACAGTGCTATCGGGCTTGAGTCACATACCACAAAATTATGTGACCCTTGATAGTTACCAATTCTGACTTGTACTGGATCTGTGATTGGGTTCGTCAGGTGCCTGTTTGCTACTCCCACTACTTGAACTGTTCTACCTGAGAGTGGCAAATTTGGTACTTCAATGCTCCTAACAGTTGAACGTGTGGCTCCTGTGTCAACCAAGAATGAAACACGATGACCCATAACTCTTCCCTCCACATATGGACCCTTTTGATCAACTTCCAAGGATGCTGCAAGCACACAATTTCCCTCCTCATCTGAACTTTCACTCTCCCATACATTGTTTATTCCATTATCACTGTGTAATGGGAACTGTTGTACGGTGCCATTTGTATTCATCACCTGACCCGAGACCTGTGGAGGAACCATCACTTGCTGCTGACTCACTGGTGCCAAAGGTATTTGCATTTGCTGATTAGGTACCATGGGAAACTGCTGTTGCATTGGCTGCATTTGCGTCATCTGCATACGGGGCATCTGCATCTGCTGCGGCTGCATGGGCTGTAATCCCTGCAGCTGATTTATGGTCTGAAAATTTGGGTTTGGACCTCTCATTTTCGGTCCCCTCATTGTCTGGAATGCATTGACATCATTGTTTTGCTGACCAACACCTGCACCTTCCTGCATCACCATCGGGCACTCGCGTTTCCAATGCTCGACGATTCCGCACACGTGACACGGCATCACCCTTTTCATTGCCTGCACACCATTCGGAATTGCAACAGTGTTCAAATCCGGACCATTACTCCCAAAGCCTCCTCTGCCTCTGCCTCTCGCCTGTGGCTGAAACACCATATTTCCCTGCGGCTGCGGCTGCGGTATCTGCTGTTGGAACCCTTGCAGACCTGTCTGAGCTGCTTTAAGTTGCATCACCATCACTTTCTCTTTCAACCTTTTCTGTTTCACTTCAATTTCGTCGCTACAGTATTTCGCATAATTCAACACCTCATCAATAAGTTTCGACTGCCAACAAATCAAATGCGTCTTTATCATCTGACTTATCTCTGGTCTCAGCCCTTCCACGAATCTAAACACAAAATGAAGCATGTCCTTCGCCTCTATTGTTTCCGTGCCACTGTAGTTCTTGAACGCCTTCAACAACCTCTCATAGTAACCATGAATCGACTCTTTAGCCTCTTGGGCAGTTCGATCAATCTTCTGCCAATCCACATTTTTCGCGGCAACCTTCGTCTTCAAATGCTCAATCACCTTATAGTACAAGCTCATTACCATAGGTGATGGTGCACCCGTATCCCTGTCTCTCTCTGGTTCACTTGTCGGCCAACCTACAGCCCTTTTGCAGTCTTCCCACAAATCTGCCGGAACCACAATCTCAAAGAGGGTGTTCAGGTCTTCCCAAAGACATTTTGCAAGCTTCACAAACCTATCAGTCTGTTGATACCATTCAATCGGTTTCTCTCTCAGTTTGGGAAAATCATCCGTAAAAGACTGAATGTTGCTTCTGTGCCACGGTACATGTATTAATTTTCCCCCTGCTGTCTCCCTCATTGGTAACATGGTTATTGCATCACTACTCTGCGGTCTTTTCTCCTTATGCTCTGGGACACTATTTTTCTTCTTTTCCTTTTTCTTTGCCCATCTACTTTCCCATTTGTCTAAGCACCTCCACACTTGTGCACTCTGCAGCAATTCTCTAAGGTGCGTTTTCATGCCTGCTGACCTCATGTGTTCAAAGTCTGTGGTCCCGAAATCCAATCTATAGCTCCTGCTCAAGTGTTTTGTCTTGTCTATCTCAACCCCGTTTTTGTCAGCTATTTCTTGCAACCTTCTATGTACCTTGTTCACTTCTCTCGTAATCCTAGGACATAGATACCTCAGCTCTTCTTCCGAGTAGGACTCTAACCTATTCAAACCCATAGTCCCTTCCACCAATTCTTCTGCTTCCATGTTCAACCTGACCTTATTCAGATAGTCTTCTCCCTTCCCACTGGCTGAGCTTTGTGTGGAATTCAGACTGTTGAACCACTGTGTCAGCTGTTGCGCATTCAACCCCATCAGTGTAGCATTCACATCGACTGCCATTGATGGTTGCGGCAACTTTTCAGTGTTCGATGATAGCGGTATCATCAGTGGGGGACTCGACCTCACCACTGTTGACTGAGCACATATGGGACTAAACTCCATCAAGGACCCAGATCCAGTTGGCAGAGCCGCTATCGGAGTTGTCTCTGGAGTGTTTTCTATGCACCTCCTTTCCGTCCCACTCTGCACAATTGATCCTTGACCGCTCATACCTGAGTTAGGCTGAATGTACAAAGGTACCGGTGGACCTACAGTAATGGGTAGGGATATCGCATCTGGGTTCTGTCCATTCCCCAAGTTCTGAGGCATGTTCATTCCCACACTATGGGTCATCATTGCCGGCATGCCCGTCTGACTCCCCGTCATCTGAGCATGTGCGGTTCCCCCCTGCATCTGCTTTTGAGGCATCAAAAACTGGGTTGATTCAGCTTGTGCCAATGTTGGGTTGCGACCATTCTGTACTCCCATTACGGTTGGATCTAGAATCATTCCCGTACTGTTGTCACTGCTGTAGTACCTTGGGACCTGAGGCTGATAATTTTCTGCTGTTTTCAATATAGGCACATCTGGATATATTCTCCTAACCTGCGGTATCTGCGGGGTGAACAGTAAACTCGGGTCCTTAGATCCCGATGGCGTTTCTGAACTCGGAGTTTCATTATTCTGTACCGGTGCCGGAGGGGCAGAACTGGTACTTGGACCTTGTTCACTCTCTGCATAAGGTGGTGGACGGTCGTTCAGCAATTGCATGATGAACTCCTCATCCTCTGACTCGTCTTCTCTCCTTAACTTTTCCTCGTCCTCTCTATCTTTGGAACACCTCCTGTTTGTCTTACAGGTAGCTTTCTTGCCTGTCGCCTCTTCTTCCTTAGCAATTGCGGGAAACAATTTTATCCCCTGCAATATATCTGACCTCCACACCTTCTGTGCATTATCCCACCTAGCGTCCGCTAGTGTCTTTTCTACCTTTCTTATCCTGGTCTCGAACTTCTTTTGCTGTTGCTGTCTAGCCATTAGTTCCCAAATCGCTAGAGCCTCAAACTGTGCTGGCCTTGGAGGTACCTTCATGTCGTACATCGCGAATCTCAAATTCTCTAGGATCCTTATATTGAATGTCCCATGGATCGGGAACGCTACGCTCCCATGTCTCTCTGTCAGCTTGTGCCATTGCTTTAGCCAAAGGCACGGAGCTACCCCCCTTTCCTCCATTACAATGTAAGCTGGTGTACCTTCGGGTGGCGTCTCCTCTCCTACGCTCGCTTTAATGTAAGACTCCCCCTTCATCGCACTCTTTAATGCTTTAAAAAATTTCATTTTCTCGTCTTTTATTTCACAAAGTTTGTAATCAATAAGTGACTTTAATTCCCGGAATACTCTTCGCTTGCCTTTCCCCTTCCAATCGAGCCCCCACGGACTGCGTCCAATCCGTGCGCGGCCCTTCTTTGCAACCAACATATCCCAGCGCGGCTCCTAGTGACGTCACACTCACACACACTGCGGCTGACAAAGCCTCGCGGCTTGTCCTCCTTCACTCCGCTCCTCTCGTAACAACTTCTGGCATGTATCGCGAGCAACCAAATAATAATAAAACAGATCTGTCGGTTTACTACAGGAAGGGTAACACAATCGCTTCAGGACCTTAGGGATTTTTCACTAGCCTCGGCAGTTATTCCATCTTTCTCGGTCCCCACTTTCGCAAGCAAATCCTGACCCGCAGACTCTGCTCTCAACTTGTCAATGATCTATTCTAGTGCACTTAGAATTTGTCAAAGCCCGAAGTCGAAGTTTTCTTTCACTCCCTTAACACATGTACCGACTCGTTGACCACGCCCGGTCAACCTATTAAACCGACCAGACCACAACATAAAACAAGTGTCTCATACACTTTTCAACATACTCCGGAGTCTCTTGACCTCGCAGGGCCCGTCTCAACAACAACAACCACGTGGACCTTTTTCTGCACAAAGCGCCACATGCACATGAAGTTCGACGACTTCCCTACTCTCACACTCGGAGTCGCACCTCCGCTATTCTCTAAAATCCTCGCAACCTTTTCAAACAATCTGCGGCAATAAGCTGTGCAAGCGCAAAACCCTGACTTCACTCATACCGTCACTAGTACCGCCAACGCCGATTTCACACCTCCATTCTCTCCATTCGCAAGCTCCGAGATCCCGGGAAAGTCGCGGGGGACTTAGGGCATCATCATTCTCTCAATCTGTTTTACCCAAGAAAAATCTAATTCAACACCATATACCTCTCGAGTTGGGTCTCAAAGAGCGCAACCGTTACCTCTCGAGCGGGGTCCCAAAGGGCGAAACCGTTACCTCTCGAGTGGGGTCCCAAAGGGCGAAACCGTCCTCTGCTACCATCTACTGATAGAGCGTTCCTTCCTAATAAATTACCTGTATTTGGACGCTCTTGGGTCGATGAATCTTTTGACCAAGTGGGGCTCTCTTCACTCGAGATTAGTCAATTTAATCAAATCAATAATCAATAACGAACATAAGCAATGCCCTGATCAACATAACACTTCACAATTAATCCAGAAAACATTTCGGCGAACCATGACCTTTCGGCCATGAATAACCACACCAGTTCATTCAAAGTTAATGAATTTATTTCCCTATATTAACAAAGCTAGCACGATATAAATGTGTCTCAACACCAAATGATATATGTAAATGAACATTAATAGCTGTCCATAACGGCGAAAAAGATGCAATCTATGCAGCATTTGAATAACAATGCATTCGATAATAGCAACGCAAACCACTAAAACTATAATCTGTAATGGGCTAATTGCATACATTAGTCAGCATAACAAGGTCTCAAATTGCATTGTGCAACAAATGAATCCTCATCTAACCTCAAATTAGCATCTGCATGTGGGACTTCATGCAAAAAACAATTTAGCAACATTGATTTGGAAAACTCCTAACTAGGGCTCTTATCAAAAATCAGCAGTTGGTTACCTAAAAAGAAACACAATGCAATTGTACATTTTCCTTTCATATTTACCAAATTCAATCAGCATTCAAGGAAGTCTTCGTCTCACAGGTACCGGTTTCGATCAGCATGGGATGGGGCAAAGGGGGCAGGGTGGACGGGGCAATTGCCTCACAGCGGCAAGATAAAAGGACAAAACTACTACTTTATGCAAAGGGGCAGATCAAAGTTAAAGTCTCTAGAGCGAGAATTACTTAAAGTCTCTTTCTCTCGATTAGAGAAAGCATCAAAGTCTCATTCAAAATGGCGTCGAACATCAATTGGCATCGTAGAAGATTGCAAAATGACGAGGTCGGCAAGATGGGCCATAATGGCTGCAATGGGCAATAATGTCCTCAATGGGTGCAGTGGGTAATGGCCAATGGCTGCTTTCTTCTTGTGCACCAGGTTTAAATAAAAAAACAGTTCAAATCCAGTAGGGTCTTCCATTGGAGGGTTCATAGGTTGGCTTCAAATTGTCCAATCAAAAACAACAATTCACAAGCTTCTACCTAGGCATACATTATCCTTGGAGTCGGGAACGTAAGTTGCAACATATTTTACCAATTAACTCACTTTCAGAGCTTCCATTGTCTGCACCTGCAGATTGACCTTGGAGCAAAGAAGAAGATGCCAGGCTGGCACGAAACCTTAAAGATAAGCATGTGAACCGATCTCACTGGAAAAGTACAGCTTCAAGCAAGAATACACGTTTTATTAGCACATTAGAAAAACACGAGCATCTAAACCGTGAGACAAGGCAACTAGGCCGAAGCCTCCACTAAAGTTATGCTAAGTTAAAACATTTCAAACAAGCAAATCATGGCACACGTTTACGGTTATGTCAGATTAGTACAATTCTAATACATCACGTTATATAAAGCACGCTTATAAATGTTGGCGAACTACTCTGAGGGCACATTTGTCCCCGTACAATCTTTATTAGTTCGGTTAAAGTCACACTTGATTATTGCGGCACTACGTTTATGCGCTAATAAATGTAAAACCTTTGTTTCTGCGTCATCAATACCATGGGTAAAAAAACAAGATTAACTTCTCAGCCAAAGTTGTCTCATTTTTTACTGCATAGAGGGACACAAGCTTGTCTCGGCTAATTAGGAACCTGATAGCGCTTCACACATTGAGGGACGTTAATTACTTCTCCACGCACGTCCTCCCTCGAGGGAAAATCAATGATTTCCCCCACCCGAGCTTGTGTGCTAAGCACTATTTGCATTTCCCCACACAAGGCTGGCACTTGCTGTTGTTTGATAAATCCTGAGCTAAGGAAACACATCAGCCTCGTTGTCACACCTCCCGGCACCCGGGCGCGCTCCCCTCTCCTGGGCGCCATTCCTGGAAGCTGCGTTATTTCAGTCCCATCAGCCATTAACCCACATCCTTCCCTGATTCTGCATCGTAGCAAACGGCGCACTTCCAAAATGGATGCCGTCAGGGGACCCGCCGGGGAGAAGCCAGCCTGGATTCTTACTCACTCGAGGCCTAATTACGGCTTAATCGTAAAAGATTTTTATTGGGAAGACCTGGGCACATTCGCAAATACAAACACAGGATCGCCTCACCACACAAGGAACTTCTAAGACTCACATTCAGTCTCAGGGCGACATTTACTTTTGTTTATAAATGCTTCGAAATCATCAGTCCAATTTATTTTAAAGTGGTGGTCGCGGCCAGTCAACTGCTGCTTCTTTCTAATTTCCAAACTTGTTAATGCCGCCCCTCCTCCCTCCCCCAGTTGGAAAAAATAAATCAGGCCCCCCTCAGATTTTTTCATAACTATTCTATTAAGTTGACAATGTTTAAATAAATCGGGACTTATTCGAACATTGCAGTTAAGTTCTATTACCTTTTTACATATGTAATACACATTTTTCTGCTTAAAACAAAGCACTATTATCGGCATAATCCTTCTTTTGGCCAGACCCTGGTGACCCCCCATGATCACTTTGGGCCCCCACCCCCCCAGTTTGAAGACCCCTGGCATAGGAGAAGGTGGCATTCAGGGTGAAACTACACAACCTTACAACAACAGTATCAATGTTCTCAATTCTTAACTAAAATGTAAACAAACGTAAATACGCTTCGGGCACTAATGTCGAAAAGTAAAACAAATCCCAGTGCCCCGTCCTAGGCTGTGACAATGGGACATTAAATATGGCCTCCTTAACCCCAACGACTATGAATATTAGAAAAGAAGAGCATCGAATATAGTCAATTAATTGACATCATGAACTTCCTGGAGTTGGTCAACTCTACCTCCATGGAGACAACTGTAGCTCCCAAAGTATTGATCAAGGAATGGGCACTAAACTCAAGGCACCGGGCATTTGACTCACAGCATTCAGACACTTGACTCATAGCACGGGGCACTTGACTCACAGAATGAGGCACTTGACTCAAGGCACCGGGCAATTGACTTGCAGCACCGGGCGCTTGACTCACAGCACCAGGCGCTTGACTCATAGCACCAGAAACTGGACTCACAGCACCAGGCACTTGACTCACGGCCCCAGGCTCATGACTCCCAGCAATGGGCACGTGACTCCAGGCACCAGGCACTTGACTTGCAGCACCGGGTACTTGACTTATGGAACAGAGCCCTTGATCCATGGCCCTGGGCACTTGACTCACGGCACTGGGCAATTGACTCACAGCACCAGGCACTTAACTCACGGCACTGTTCACCCACTTCTCCTAATAACCGCAATCAATCCCATGGAGTGCACAGACAGCAATTTAGCAGGTTAGGATTGCACCAGAATGTGGAAACTGCCACAAGTGACAGAGAGAAATCGACACACGCCCTGAACAGTGACATGGAAAATCTCTGGCTCACCCCCAAAAGCAAGGGGTTCTTATACAAAATTCTTGCATATCAAAAATTTGAGAAAACTGCACTTTCATAGTGGCATGCCAAAAAATATAATCGAAAAGATGTGAGTGTGTAGCATCATCCTAAACCCTATAACACGAACCTATTTCAAAGGAAGCTTTGAGCAGCTTTGGCAGGACATCATCATAGGGAGTAAACAATATACACCAGTACAAGTGCTAACCCAGCAGTGGAACACCAGCGGAAAAGACTGAGTATTTTGCAACATTAGGAACACTTGAAAAATGAATTCACAACACATGTACTTCTCACAAAATACAGTATGATATAATTCATCTCTTGTTCTGCGGAGCCTGTGAAGATGCGCAGGGGGATGAGACGGGAGGGGAAGAGTAGGAGTGAAATGAACAGCATCCATATTAACTTAAAAGTGGGTGGTCAGCAAAATGTGGTCTAACTAAAATATATTGATAAACACAGTTCTACACATTATTTTGAACTCGTTTCAAGTGCATTCACATTAGTTTTGTATCACTAAGTTGGAGCCATTATTAAAACCATTATTCAGCAACATTTATTTTTCTACAAAAAAAGCAAATCCTAAAAACATCTCAAAGTGCCTCTCTGGCACAGAGTTGCACCTCAGGTGTTTGCTTCTTGGTCTGGAGAAATTAGCAGTACAGTCCCATTCCGTGGCCCTCCCCAATACATGATAGTAACGTCTATGTTCCATCAGTCAGTCCAGTGTTTCTGCACGCTCCATTATACCTGTTCACTCACCAACTTACCGCACTGCTAAAAACAGTGGAGCTGGTCACGACCTTCCCGGAGGGGATTACTCTGTCCCAAATGTGACGGATATCCCGTCCGCCGTGTTTCAAGTTCTATAGGATATAATGGAACTTGTAATACAGAGGGCGGCATACCCGTCACATTTGGGACAGAGTAATTTCGTCCGCCAAGGTCGTAACCAGGCCCAGTGTTTCCTCACTTAAACCCATCTGGCAGGGCCGGACTGGGAGCCCAAAGCAGCCCTGGCAATTTGTCCTGACTAGCCTCCGCACAGGGGTTGTGTTAAATTTTGTATTCTTTTAAAAACAGTAGTTGAGTGCAAGTGTGAAGCACTGGCTGACCCCGGGAGGCTGGAAACGAGAGTGAGTGGATTATGCTGGTTTGCTGCTTTTGATACTGGGAGCCAGGAGCACCTGCGGGGATTTGTTGGGGCGGCGCAGGGGGGAACAGTGGGAGGCAAATTAATAAAAGGTTTTTTTTTTAAATCACTTACCTGCTTGTCCGCCGCAGCGCTGCTCCTCTCCTGCATTGCAGGCACAGGCTCCCAGTCTGCCCTTCGGCCAAGCCTGACGCTGCTCAAAGCAGCATTAAGATCGTCTGGAAGCGCCCAGCCGGGGCGCTACCAGGAAGACTGGGAACCTGTACCTAGCCCAGCAACACAGTTGCTGGGCTGGAGAGAGCTTACTGCGCATGTATGTTTGGCCGGCCTGAGACGGCCAGCCAAACACACATGAGCACTGAGGGGAGTGCACAGAGCACTCCCCTGATCGTTGTCATCCCCAATGCCCCACCGCTTTAACAAACAAAACGATAATTAACATGGTTTATTATTGTCTCGTTTGTTAAAGGATTTTCAGCGGCTGCTGCTGGTGGGAGGAGGTGGCGCTCCTCCGCACTAACGGAAGAGCCGCGCCTGCTAGGAGCTGATATTGTAGCACCATTACAAAACCAGCTCCCAGTAACCAAACCTGCCCCCACCCTTACAGCCTCCAGGAGAAATGCCCAGTGCCTGGTACGGTCCCTCCAGCCATGTCCTCGGGGTTCCAACCACTGCATAACCCCATATCACCCCCTCTAGCCACCCAAGTTTCTTGAAGTTTGCAGCTTTCTTAAATTCCTGTGGTAGTGCCAACCTGTAAGCTTGCTACAGCTGTGGTGCCATGACTTCAAAGCATTCCTTCCCCAGACCTTTGACGGTGACATCATGGACTGTCATTCATATGTGTTACTAGGTAAAAAGCAAAATGATTCTCCGTTATCTGAAGACTAAAGGCTCAGGCATTGCAATTATACAAGGGAAACACTTGTCAAGGACCAAAGCGCTGAAATTTAAAATGAATTGAGAGGGCTCGGGCATGAGAATATCCATTCTGTCACCACTCTAACCATATGTGATAGCACTAACAACTTTTCCAAAAAATGTATAGTAGTCATTCCCATATAAAAGGCCCTACTAAATTAAATCCCTGGGAAATAGGTGACGTAGTAGGGTGGAGCATACGCTGCTAATGCGTACACCTAGTCACGTTCCTGTCAACATTGTCCAGACTGTTCATAGCATTTAGCACTTCTCCTGCAGTGGGAGGCTGAAGCTGGAATCTGCCCCCAGATTCTATGTTAGACAGGTCTGGACTACCTAACAGGTGTAATGAGAATGACTGATCGATGCTCCCGGACTTCATGAGAGACCACGACCTGATCAATACATGGCACCTCTTACATCCAGCGGATTACAGTTGTCTGTCTTACCCACATGGTAGCTCCTTGTGCCTAGATTACTTCTTGATTCAGGGGCCCTCATTATCAGATGTATCCCTCAGTGACATTCTGGAGGGTAACTGTGGTGAAGTTCCTTGTGCCCAGGAATCAGTCTGGACTCTGCAGTACAAACAGGTAGCTATATTATACATCAGGATAAGTTCAGGAAATGCCAGGCTCAGTTTCAGGTTACACATACACATGTAGAAGAAGCAGCAACAGGAGCATGGGACGTCCATGCTCATCCTATCTGCTCTACTGATGTAGCTGTCAGACTGACAGTCCAACTGCACAGCAAGGTAACAGATCATTCACATATATAACTGAGTTTTGACATGAGCTCCCCTCCCTCAAGCTGGCACATGCAGGCCACGAAATAAAGAACCTCCCAAAACAAGTGACTCTCATATTCTGACTTCTGTTGAGGAGAAATAGAGCTCCATGTCCTCAGCACAAAATCAATGGACAATAGGTAAAGCTACCTTTTGATGCACAACACAGTCATAGCTACAAACAAAACTTGAACCACATGTCATTGACCTGGATACAGCATATGACACAGACCCCACTCCCACCACTAGTCACTGGCTGGAAACCATTGAGCTCATGCTTAATTTATTTTTATTCATAAGATGGAACATTTAACTAAAGCACTGAATTGGAGGTGTTAAAATCGAGGAAAAGGCTGGTTGGTTGCTAATGCAGAGCTGTGCCAGAGGCATATAAGTTCATAGTGCCTCCTCCTCACACATCTTCTAGATATTTTGAGGCTTTCACCTCATAGTTTGAGAGGCTTTATTCCTCAGAAACAACTGACACACTTGGCTTAGAAGAAAAATTTGTACGATTTCTACCATCTCTTTCTTGACCGCTGAGGATAGAGACTCGCTTGATGGGGAAATCTCAGTGGAGGAAACGGCAGGAGCTATATCTGACTTCCCCACATGGAAATCTCAGGTGAGAACAGATTTCCAGGAGAATTTACAGGAGAGGTAAGTTATGCCTGAAACTGTTACTCTACACGGCATTCAAGAAAGCCAGAATCTTCCAGTCGCCTGGGCCATTTTGCCAATAAAGCCATCACATCATTCAAGGATCTTTTAGACGGCTCGAGCTACCGCCTATTTCTTTGATTAACATAGATGTCAAAATCCTAGTCAAGGCCCTGGAAACTGGTGCAAAATAATACCATCACTGGTACTCACATTACAAGTGGGATTCTTTCCTGTACATTCCTCGCAAAATACCTGAGGACCTTGGCACCCATTTTATGACAAATTGAAGACTCCATGGAGGAACCTTTGACCCTTTCCCTTGTTAGATAGAACCTTCGATCGAGTTGAATGAGGCAGGTTTTTTTTCAAATGTGTGACACTGTCTAAAAAGCTGCTTGACTCTGTCTCTTGTGGTCCTCAGGGAACCCTTATTGTGCAGTATCTTAGGGTCCAGTGACATTACCATGATGTGGTCTCTGGACTTTACAAAGTGATCATTAGTGAATTATTCCTCAAAATCCATGTAGACTTCCAAACTGGAGAGGGAAACTACCCCTTGTTGACAATAGTTCACTAAGCAGTGGTTGTTGCTGTTGCTGCATCACAACAGTTAAGCTAGCATTCTTGGCTTACCTTTTTTTATTTCAAGATATGACGCTGCTGCTGGTCACCCCAGAAACTAAAGAGAGTGTGGTGCTGGAGGTGCTCTTAAGGAGGCTGTAACTTGTTACACATGCTGTGGGAATGTCTGCCTGTATAATCATACTAGAATTCTGTTTCACAAACATTGTCTCATAACAGAGCACTGGACACTGCCCCATCCACACGCCTGACACTACTACATGACAAGACTGATGTTAGTAGAGTTAATACCCATAACCACCGGTGGACTGCAACATTCTGGCAACAGCCAAGCAGTGTAGCCCCCTACACAGAAGACAGCAAATTGTGCCCACTCACAACGAATGGTTGGCAGAGCTTTCACAGATATCCAACTGAAGAATGATCATATACAGAATTAACTAACAGTTTGGTGTTTTTTAATGTGTTTGGGGCTCCTACCTGGTGCATCAGAACTGTGACTGAAAGGATGGAAGTTATGTTTTTTCTCATACTTGGTAGGTGAGCGGTTACATTATCTTGCACCTGCACTATCACTACCTCACTATCCCCCCAATGACTATAACCTGGTAGGCCTGCAAAGCATCCCTCGCGTCTTGTCATTTTCACACCTGATGCCTATTGACTTGGTAGGCACATATACCTACCCCTTCTATGACATTTACTGACTTCATTTGATGTAGGGTAGTCTATCACTGGAGATGATGGCACAATTAGACCCATCCAACCTCCTCAAAATACCTTCGCACATGTAGCTTGTCAATGTTGATTTTGTAAGAAGGCTCAGAGTGACGACTCGCAGCCTACATACCTAGTTTCTCCTCCTCCTTACCCTCTCTCTGCTGTTGATGGGTTCTCATTTAGCAGTCCTCAAAGTCCTACAGACAGTGTTCTCAGATGACTGAACATGCTCCCACTAGTTGGAACTTACATCCCAATCAGCACCCATCCCTACTAATTGATTGAACGGTTGGTGTAGATTGATTGGATTATACAGTTTTGCTATATTGAGGTTGTTGTGTCCTGTCCACCTGGTTACAGATCACAATGCTTGTTTACAATGTATTCCTGATTATTCTGTCTATGTCATAAAAATATATTGCAAAAAATAAGTAATAAAAATACCTCAGTTTATGTCACTACTTCACTCTAGAGAAAAAGTATCTGCAAGGATCATGTGTCTGTGGTGTGGTGTTTCATCATTCAGTTATCAAAGCTTGCGGCTTTCAGTTGCAAATATTTTCAAAATTCAAGACTACATTACTTTCTATTAATTGAAATCTCTTCTGCTGATTCTGACAAGATCTAAGTGTTCTCCAAAATTGCTCTATTGTTTATGTTGGGAAGCCTAAATATTCATCTTCCTAATTTTATTTCTTCCCTGTATTCTGCTCATAGGTCTCCAAATGTATCAATTACGCAGCCTACCTTTTTTGTAAGACCGAGCCTATTCGAGAGCACATGCGCGGTCTGCTGCGAGGTATATTGTGGCTCACCAAGAACATAGAAGGGTCTCTTAACAATCTCTTTAATTGGCTGGCATGGATGCTTCTACTGCTGGCTTTTCAAGCACTACTTTTTTCTTTTGTGTGATGCACATTCCATTTGAGTGTGTGAACTCTGTGTTCCTCTCTGTTACCAAACTGCTTCTCCCCACCCTCCTACCTCTTGCACCACCTGTGTACTTCTCCCCATTGCTTTCCTCCACCAGTGCCCTCAATGTTGCTTTCACCCAACCCCACGTTGCTTTTGCACCTGCCCTTCCCACCTGTTGTTTTTCCATCCACGCCAGCATTCTCCCTTGTTGCTTTAAAGTCCACTCCTGTGTTGCTTTGGTCTTTGCCCCATCCTCTGCCGTGTTGCTTTGCCATTGCCCACCATGGTCCCCCATGAAACTTTGCCATTCTACCATCCCTCTCCTGTGTTGCCCTGCCCACTCACTTAAAAAAAACTCATTTGCACGTTTTACTTTCTTTCCAGTTGCCATTACATCATAACATACAACAATGACTTCCTAGGTGACTGGTTGTTTCTTCCTTATTGTGTGACTACAGGGATATGTCCCCCCTCTCTTCTTTTGTCACACAGATAATTCCAACAATAGGGTGAGATACTATGTGTGTGTGTATATATAGGTGTATTCTCACTGACCGACTATAACTTTGCAGAGGAGTGATCAACTGTAGTTTCCCACCAATTATTCCGTTCATTCTGAGCATGACTTGAACCACATAAGGAAGGTATGTGCTTCCTGAGTGAGCTTTACAGTGCATTTGTGCATGTCAGTGTGCTGTGCCGTGTAATGGCACTAACAAGTGCAATATGTCTTTTGTACAATATGACAATATCATCATATCCCCTTATCCTGTTCTTTCCTCCCATTACAGGAACTATAACTCAATGGACACATATTTCATATACATGTTATATGTTGTGTGTTATGTCCAGGCTGAAGAGGAAAAAGACCTATAGACTTCATTCTGTTAATCAAGTAGACACATATTCTGTTTTGTCTTGACAAAAGCCAAGGACCCGAGGCCACAGAAACATTGGCTGAAACATGTCGACACAAATGCGGGCATAAGGACATTATGTCCTATAAACACCCAACACAGTGTTTTTATCTACGCCAGGGACACCCACGATTAAAGGGATACCTGGGTGCCACTAGGTATTTTTAATTTAGGTTAAGACCCCGGCAGAAAAAATATAAAAAGTGCTCCCTAGAATATGGTTAAGCCTGTCCTGGGCTTTAGGAACCTGGATGTGACCGTATGATGAAGCATGACACTATTAGGTGTCTAAGGGGTTAATCTGAATTGGTACTTACAGGTTGTGAATTGCCCTTTTGTGTGAAGAATTATTTTTATTGAGGGAGACTGTATCCTATATCCCTAAAATGTTCTCTCCCCTTCCCATCTACAGATGGCCTAGTGGCATTAGTACCTGATGCGTCATATGTATCCTGCAGATATTCTGAGCTACAAAGTTATTGTGAAGTGAGAAAGGACAACATAGTACCCTTTGTCAATAAACGGACTGAAAAATTGTTCACAAAGCATGAATTGTTTATGAGGTGCTGTTATTGCAGTGGATGTGGTTATTTAAATTAACACATTACACCAGTGGATATGGTTGGAGCAACATTGCCTTGAGGAAGTCGTCATGTAGATGGAAACAATCACTTCTCCTGAAGTATTAATAGTGAAATAAAGAAATGCATTCTCCTAATATTCAGTCTTACTGCAGTCCTTCCCATGTGGTGTGATGCTGGTTTTGGCAAATGTGGAAAACGTAAAATCCCCCACGCTAATAAATCTCATACCACCGACCAGGTATTCTCTTTTGCAGCATCAGGGCCTTTGAACTCCTTTTCCTTAATACTTAGGCGGCCCAACTCTTTTGAAAATAGTTAAAAAAAATTGTGTTTGGAATCTGTGCTTAATTTAGGCCGGTGGTTGCAGGTGGGGCCCACCAGCGACTTATTTTTGGGTAGGGGCACTTATTTTTCCTCATCAGATTGAACAAGAGGCAGAAAGACACACAAAGAGGGGAAGTGGGAGGAGGAGAGAGAAGGGAGAACAGTGACAAATAAACAAATCAAGGATGAAAAAGACCCTGAGTGAGATAAAGGGGCAGGGAGTGTCTGGTGGTGGATGAAAGTGGCATGAGGTGGAATCAACACCGTTCAGCCTGGGTATGCTGCACTCCTGACCTTTCATAGCGCCTGCTATGAACCTTTGAGCCAAACTTTGGGCACCAGTGCCTCTTCTTTCACAAGTTAAGCACTGCTTGGAAAGCAGGTGTCTAAAGTTCCTTGTAGCACTTTTTATCATCGTGATGAGATTTGCTGATGTAGAATTTCATTTGATTGTTATGTTTTATTAAGAAGCACTCTGACAGCCTCTGGTAAGGTTTGCGGTTTAAACACATTTAAAATTAAAAATCCAGTGCTGCATCTAAAGTATTGAAGTCACGCCTAGATGGGGCCAGATATGCCTTCGCTACTATGTTTTTTTAATATTGCAGATGTTATTTCTTTGCTCTTTGTGATCCTTTCAGTAACCATTATGTTGTTTTTTCTGTTTTAATACACTGCTTTGTTTTATTTTACACTGTAAAATATTTTGATGCTTCCTTTAGTAGAAGCAAAATTTTTTGTCCAAAATAAAATGAATGAATGAGTCGGTGCCAGTCTTTCCACTAGGATACTTTATCGGTTACCATGACAGTGTAGACTTCATGCCCCTAGTAGGAGATCGATGGAAGGTCCCATAACATCTCACTCACGCGCGAGGATTGGCCATCAGAATTTAGGGGCGTATTTATGGTTGGGGTTGTGTCACTCTTGCACCAAGCAAGGTGGTGCATGTGTGATGTGGCTTGATAAATCCAGAGTAATGCAACGAAGCGCAAATCACTATGTTCCGTTACTCTGCAACAGCGAGGAGTTTCATAGGTGTTGTGTGGGTGTTCCCACACAACATCCATGGATTTTGCTGCATTGCCAGATTTACCAAAAGTGGTAGACCTGGGAATGATGGTGATGTATAACGAGGAGAAATATCTGTATTGCTCCTTGTTTTTTCGTCTTTCTATGTGTGCTGCATTCTGCAACAGACATAGAAAGAGGAAAATGCCTCAGGGGATTGTTTTTGTGCAGGAAGGTGCATTACTGCCCTGTCTTTGTCATGCAGCGCAGCGGAAAAGGTGACTTGCTGCGTGACTTTGACATAAACATGGCCCTTAGGTACTTTCTCCTGGCAGGGGCATTTTTCCTCCAAGTTCTTCTGGTCTACTGAGGACTGACTTTCCTCATATCTGATCTCATAGAAGCCTTGCCAGATGCAGGCTTCACCTTCATCCCAATGGACAGACTTTTTCCTCCATGATGCATTTCAGGTTTACATTCTAGGTAACATCATAAACATGCTTTCCTCAACTTCAGTCCAATCACAGGCTCTAGCACTCACTAATATGTCCACGAAAAGGCCCACTGGCAACTTTATCATGGTTTCAGGATTGGTAACAATTCCAAATGACTTTCTTTATTTTTGTGGGTTTTTTTTTTGGTAGAGGTTCGTATAAGGTGGGTTATAGTTAAAAGTAACTACCTTATGTTTCTGTTATTTTGTAGGAACATTTTTATCAGATCTTGGTTTGATCGTTCCTTAGTTGTTAACTGTATTGTTGTTTGTTTTGGGTTTAAAAAAATATATATTTATAAAGTTTAACAGAAGGTAAACAAAATACAGAGATAAGTCACAAGTGCATCATATGATTCTTCATGTTTGCAATGCAAGAGCTCACTAACGCATTGATTCATTTAAAGTGGTTATTTTCAAAACCTTTCGTGATGCTCCGGTGGCGCTAAGCACTGCTCCATATTTACAAGAAGGTGTATCACCACTTTTTGTGGCGTCACACCTCCTTGTAAATATGGGCCCTTCTGATGCAGTTTTCTGTGTCAGAGGGGCGGGCAATGGATGTTGCAGTGGGCCTTCCATCGCAACACCTATTGCTTTTTACACTGCCTCAGATTTACGAGTTGTCGTTGTAGGAGGCTGGCCTGGCTTGTAGTGGGTACCAGAGGTACTTACACCTTGTGCCAGGTTCAGTTATCCCTTATTAGTGTAGAAGAGGTGTTTCTAGCAGCTTAGGCTGATAGAAGGTAGCTATGGCAAAGCAGCTTAGACGGAACTAGGAGGCATGTAAAGCTCCTACTATACCACTGGTGTCATATGCACAATATCATAAGAAAACATAATATACAGATATACTAAAAATAAAGGTACTTTATTTTTATGACAATATGCCAAAAGTATCTCAGTGAGTACCCTCACAAGATATATGTACACAAACCAAAATTATGCAGGTTATAGCAAGAATAGTAATGCAAGCAGTGTAAAGTTACAGTAGATTGAAATAGGAGCACATAGGTATAGGGGCAACACAAACCATATGCTCCAAAAGTGGAATGCGAACCACGAATGGACCCCAAACCTATGTGAGCTTGTAGAGGGTCACTGGGACTGCAAGAAAACAGTGAGGGTTAGAAAAATAGCCCACCCCAAGACCCTGAAAGGTAGGTGTAAAGTGCACCTACAACTCCCAGAGAGCACAGAAGTCGTGATAGGGGGATTCTGCAAGGAGAACAAACACCAGCAATGCAACAACAGTGGGTTTCGGGCCTGAGTACCTGTAAGACAGGGGGACCAAGTCCAAGAGTCGCGACAGTGTCGAGAGTGGGCAGGAGCCCAGGAAATGCCAGCTGAGGGTGCAAGGAAGCTGCCACCGGTTGGAAGAACCTTGGTGTTCTGCAAGAACGAAGAGGACTAGGAACTTCTCCTTTGGAGGATGGATGTCCCACGTTGTGAAGAAGCTTGCAGAGGTGTTCCCCCGCAGAAAGACCGTAAACAAGCCTTGCTAGCTGCAAGGGTCACGGTTCGGGTTTTTGGATGCTGCTGTGGCCCAGGAGGGACCAGGATGTCGCCACTTGGATGAGGAGACAGAGGGGGCGCCTAGCAAGTCAGGGAGCCCTCACAGAAGCAGGCAGCACCTGCTGAAGTACCTGAACAGGCACTTAGAAGAAAAGTGAACTGGAGTCCACCGAAGTCACAAAAGGGAGTCCCATGACGCCGGAGGACAACTCAGAAGGTTGTGCACTGCAGGTTAGAGTGTCGGAGACCCAGGCTTGGCTGTGCACTAAGGAAATCCTGGAAGAGTGCACATGAGCCGGAGCAGCTGCAAATCACGCGGTTCCCAGCAATGCAGTCTAGCGTGGGAAGGCAAGGACTTACCCCCACCAAACTTGGACTGAAGAGTCACTGGACTGTGGGAGTCAATTGGACAGAGTTGCTGAGGTCCAGGGACCACGCTCATCATGCTGAGAGGGGACCCAGAGGACCGGTGATGCAGTCTTTTGGTGCCTGCGGTTGCAGGGGGAAGATTCCGTCGACCCACAGGAGATTTCTTCAGAGCTCCTGGTGCAGAAAGGAGGCAGGCTGCCCCAGAGCATACACCACCTGGAAACAGCCGAGAAAGCCGGCAGGATGAAGCGATACAAGGTTGCTAGTAGTCGTCTTGCTACTTTGTTGCGGTTTTGCAGGCGTCCTGAGCAGTCAGCGGTCGATCCTTTGGCAGAAGGTGAAGAGGGAGATGCAGAGGAACTCTGGTGAGCTCTTGCATTCGTTATCTGGTGAGATCCCCAAAGCAGAGACCCTAAATAGCCAGAAAAGGAGGTTTGGCTACCTAGGAAGGAGGATTGGCTACCAAGAGAGGTAAGAGCCTATCAGAAGGAGCCTCTGACGTCACCTGCTGGCACTGGCCACTCAGAGTAGTCCAGTGTGCCACAGACACCTCTGTTTCCAAGATGGCAGAGGTCTGGGACACACTGGAGGAGCTCTGGGCACCTCCCCTGCGAGGTCAGGGGAGTGGTCACTCCCCTTTCCTTTGTCCAGTTTCGCGCCAGAGCAGGGCTGGGGGATCCCTGAACCGGTGTAGACTGGCTTATGCAGAGATGGGCACCATCTGTGCCCATCAAAGCATTTCTAGAGGATGGGGGAGGCTACTCCTCCCCAGCTTTCACACCTATTTCCAAAGGGAGAGGGTGTTACACCCTCTCTCAGAAGAAGTACTTTGTTCTGCCTTCCTGGGCCAGGGCTGCCTGGACCCCAGGAGGGCAGAAACCTGTCTGAGGGGTTGGCAGCAGCAGCAGCTGCAGTGGAGACCCCGGAAAGGCAGTTTGGCAGTACCCGGGTTCTGTGCTAGAGACCCGGGGGATCATGGATGTTACATGGCCATGTTTGGAGTTACCATTGTGACGCTGTACATAGGTAGTAACCTATGTACAGTGCACACGTGTAATGGTGTCCCCGCACTCACAAAGTCCGGGGAATTTGCCCTGAACGATGTGGGGGCACCTTGGCTAGTGCCAGGGTGCCCACACACTAAGTAACTTTGCACCCAACCTTCACCAGGTGAAGGTTAGACATATGGGTGACTTATAAGTTACTTAAGTGCAGTGGTAAATGGCTGTGAAATAACGTGGACGTTATTTCACTCAGGCTGCACTGGCAGGCCTGTGTAAGAATTGTCAGAGCTCCCTATGGGTGGCAAAAGAAATGCTGCAGCCCATAGGGATCTCCTGGAACCCCAATACCCTGGGTACCTCAGTACCATATACTAGGGAATTATATGGGTGTACCAGTATGCCAATGTAAATTGGTAAATTTAGTCACCAGCCTGTTAGTGACAAATTTGGAAAGAAGAGAGAGCATAACCACTGAAGTTCTGGTTAGCAGAGCCTCAGTGAGACAGTTAGGCATCACACAGGGAACACATTCAGGGCACATACTTATGAGCACTGGGGCCCTGCCTGGTAGGGTCCCAGTGACACATAGACTAAAACAGCATGTGAAATATGGGGGTAACATGCCGGGCAAGATGGTACTTTCCTACAGTCGTAAACCTGAGGCAGCACAAAAACAAATGCTTTTATTCCTCCTTGTTTTTTGCTTTTTCTATGTGTGCTGCATTTTGCAGCACACATAGAAGTGTCAAATCGTCATTATAGATTGTTTATGTGCAGGAAGGAACACCTTCCTGCACATACACAGTCTATTCCCTCAACGCAGACACCCTTGCACTACAGTGCAAGGATGCCTGCGTTGGCGCTAGGCAGCTTAATTCAGCACCGGTGCAGGGGGAAATGCAGCGGTACACCATATTCCTCTAAATATGGTGCACCTCTGCGTTTCTAAAGTGGTGCAGCGAGGCGCTGCTATTTTTGGCACAGCACCCCGCTGCGCCACTTTAATTTAAATCTGGCCCTGAGTTTCTTGGGGGCATATTTAAGAGCCCCTAACGCCACCGGAGCATCACTTTTAGTGGCAGTCCGGTGGCGCTCTGCACTTTACCATATTTACAATGTGGCGTTAAGCCACTTTTTGAGGCTTAACACCACCTTGCAAATATGGCCCCTTCACACGCAGCACTTTGTGTGGAAGGGGCGTGCAATGGGTGTTTCTGTGGGCATGCCACAGCAACACCCATTGCATTTTGACACCGCCCCAGATATACAGTTTTCATAAACCTGAGGCAACGACAACATCTAACGCCACCCCAGGGGTGGCATTAGCATGGCGCAACGAGGAGAAATGCTTTAATTTCCCATCGTTTCTTGCTCTTTCTATGTGTGCTGCATTCTGCAGCACACATGGAAAGTGCTAATCGCCATTCGAGATTGTTTTTGTGCAGGAATGCACTATGATGCAAGGATTGCTGTGTTGGAGCATGGAAGCAAATTTAGAACCGGCGCAGGGGGAAACATCGGGGTGCGCCGTATTCTATTAAATTTGGCACATGACTGCATTGTGAAAATGACGGACCGCGATGCTGCCAAATTTGGCGCAGCGACGCACACTGTAATTTTCTCTTAAATCTGGCCCTTGGTTGTGCATTTATCGCTATTAACAGCTTTCTGAGAAGTTGTTCAATGGCTGGCAGCAACAATACTAACAATCACGTAAAAACTCAACAAATAGCCAGAAACACCACACTTTGAATTTGGGGATTCTGTTTTTGCCAAGTTCTGGTTTGTGAACTTAGATTCTTTAATTTTGTCGCAATTAATTCACCCGATGACTAGTTTCCCTCACAAATGTGTGTGCCTGTAGTTTCAAAATTGATTAGTTTTTGTCACTGATGGATACCTTTGCAATTACTTTCTATGGGGAAGGTGTTTCAGAAGCAGGCATGCTTCAGGAATCCCGTTAAATTAGATTTTTACACTGAAGCACCCTCTCTTTGCTGGACCTGACGATTATACAAGGCAGCAAGCGGTGCATCAGGTAATTGTTCTTCTGGACCACCAGGGTTTGCTCACATCTAGTTTCTCTCCACTATTACTCTTCAATGTTACTGCTTAGTTTCCAGCCATCTGCCACATGTTGCAATGCTATGTCCTGGTTGCATCTCTCCCTGCCTAGCTCAGAAAAGTTTCAGTGCCTTGTAGGCTTTTTTCCCAAGTTTTTATTTGAGCACATGCTATCAAAGGTGTCAATTCCCTCCTCTGTATAATCAATAAACCACATACATAACACTTGGTTCGATGGCATCTGTCGCTGTAGATACGCATGTTCTGCAATAGCTCGCCATCTGGTGTTGGGCCGGAGTGTTACAAGTTGTTTTTGTTCGAAGAAGTCTTTCGAGTCACGGGACCGAGTGACTCCTCCTTTTGTCTCCATTGCGCATGGGCGTCGACTCCATCTTCGATTGTTTTTTTTCCGCCATCGGGTTCGGACGTGTTCCTGTCGCTCCGAGTTTCGGAACGGAAAATTAGCTAATTTCGGAAGATTTTCGTCGGTATTGTTGCGTTCGGGATCGGCGTACTTAGATTTCACACCGCATCGAAGATCGAAGAGCTCCGGTGCCCTTCGGGGTAGTTTTTCGATCCTCCGTCGGGGCCTGGTCGGCCCGACCGCGTGCTGAAGAACGCCGATGGAACGGACCCCGTTTCGTTTCTGCCCCAAATGCCACAATAAATACCCCTACACAGACCAACACTTGGTCTGCAACCTGTGCCTGTCACCTGAGCACAGCGAAGACACCTGCGAGGCCTGTCGTGCGTTCCGGTCCCGAAAAACACTCCGAGACCGTCGAGCCAGAAGACTTCAAATGGCGTCCGCACCGACAGCCCAACGGGAGTTCGAGGAACAGGAAGAAGAAGGTACCTTCTCGTTCCAAGACTCAGACTCCGAAGGATTCGACGACACACAAACCGTGAGTAAGACGTCGAAAACCACACAAAGAAACATTTACAAGGCCCAGGGGACGCCACTGCCACCAGGCCATGGCTCCACCCATAAATTCGGTGACCGACCGTCGGCACCGAAAAAGGCCAAAACAGTGCCGAGATCGTCCGACTCCGGTCGAGACACCGGCACGCAGCCTTCTCGGGACCGAGAAAGTGCTGGAGACAAGCCTCGACACCGAGATGCCGGTGTGGACACGGCTCGACGCCGAGACAGCGGCACCGAAACAGATCGACGCCGAGAGGTTTCGGCCCCGAAAAGGAAAAAAGTCACCTCGGAGCCGAAAAAACACGCAGACAAAGTTTCGACGCCGAAACAAACTGCAAGCGACCCAGCTTCAGGCTCTTATACAGAAGAGCACTCGCTAACCTCCCAAATGCAAAAGCATAGGTTTGAGGAAGAGCTACAAGCAACTGATGTGGACCATACGCAAAAGCGTATCTTCATTCAGCAGGGGACAGGAAAAATAAGCACCCTTCCCCCCATTAGGAGAAAGAGAAGGTTGGAGTTCCAGACGGAGCAAGCACCACAACCAAAAGTGGTTAAAAGAATTACACCACCACCCTCTCCTCCGCCCGTGATTAACGTTTCACCAGCACAAACTCCATCTCACTCCCCAGCTCACACCACCATGAGCCAGGGTGACCAAGATCAGGACGCATGGGACCTATACGACGCCCCAGTGTCAGATAACAGCCCGGAGGCCTACCCTACAAAGCCATCTCCACCAGAAGACAGCACCGCGTACTCTCAGGTGGTGGCTAGAGCAGCACAATTTCATAACGTAAGCCTCCACTCAGAACAGGTCGAGGATGATTTCTTGTTCAACACACTCTCCTCCACCCACAGCTCCTACCAAAGCCTGCCTATGCTCCCTGGTATGCTCCGGCACGCAAAAGACATATTTAAGGAGCCGGTCAAAAGTAGGGCAATCA
The DNA here is from genome assembly GCF_031143425.1 of Pleurodeles waltl. NCBI lineage: Eukaryota > Metazoa > Chordata > Amphibia > Caudata > Salamandridae > Pleurodeles > Pleurodeles waltl. The sequence continues at coordinate 91,764,998 of NC_090438.1, forward strand.
CACCAAGGGTGGAAAAGAAGTATAAGCCGCCTCCTACGGACCCGGTTTTCATCACTACACAGCTGCCACCAGACTCTGTTGTTGTAGGAGCAGCTAGGAAAAGGGCCAACTCTCACACATCTGGAGATGCACCACCCCCAGATAAAGAAAGCCGCAAGTTTGATGCAGCTGGTAAAAGAGTCGCAGCACAAGCTGCAAACCAGTGGCGCATCGCGAACTCCCAGGCACTACTTGCGCGCTATGACAGAGCCCACTGGGACGAGATGCAACATCTCATTCAACATCTGCCCAAGGACTTCCAAAATAGGGCGAAACAAGTGGTTGAGGAGGGACAGACCATCTCCAACAACCAGATACGTTCCTCCATGGACGCTGCAGATACAGCTGCACGGACAATTAATACATCTGTAACTATCAGACGGCATGCATGGCTCCGAACGTCTGGATTTAAACCAGAGATTCAACAAGCAGTTCTCAATATGCCTTTTAATGAAAAAGAACTGTTCGGTCCAGAAGTGGACACAGCGATTGAGAAACTCAAAAAAGATACGGACACTGCCAAAGCCATGGGCGCACTCTACTCCCCGCAGAGCAGAGGGAATTACAGCACATTCCGTAAAACGCCCTTTCGAGGGGGGTTTCGGGGTCAAAGCACACAAGCCAGCACCTCACAAGCAACACCGTCCACTTACCAGGGACAGTATAGAGGAGGTTTTCGGGGACAATATAGAGGAGGGCAATTCCCTAGAAATAGAGGAAGATTTCAAAGCCCCAAAACCCCTACTACTAAACAATGACTCACATGTCACTCACCCCCTCCACACAACACCAGTGGGGGGAAGAATAGGTCATTATTACAAAGCATGGGAGGAAATCACTACAGACACTTGGGTTCTAGCAATTATCCAACATGGTTATTGCATAGAATTTCTACAATTCCCTCCAAACATACCACCAAAAGCACAAAATTTAACAACACACCATTCCAATCTCCTGGAGATAGAAGTGCAGGCACTATTGCAAAAGAATGCAATCGAATTAGTGCCAGACACACAAATAAACACAGGAGTTTACTCACTGTACTTTCTGATACCAAAGAAGGACGAAACGCTCAGACCAATCCTAGACCTCAGAGTAGTGAACACTTTCATCAAATCAGACCACTTCCACATGGTCACACTACAAGAAGTATTGCCATTGCTAAAACTACACGACTACATGGCAACTTTAGACCTCAAGGATGCTTATTTCCATATACCAATACACCCATCGCACAGGAAATACCTAAGGTTTGTATTCAAAGGAATACATTACCAATTCAAGGTACTGCCTTTCGGATTAACAACCGCACCAAGAGTCTTTACCAAATGTCTAGCGGTAGTCGCTGCACACATAAGAAGGCAGCAAATACATGTGTTCCCATATTTGGACGACTGGCTAATCAAGGCCCATTCGTTCATACAGTGCTCAAATCACACAAATCAGATCATACAAACCCTCTTCAAACTCGGGTTCACCGTCAATTTCACAAAATCCAAAATTCTGCCACGCAAGGTACAACAATACCTGGGAGCCATAATAGACACATCAAAGGGAGTAGCCACTCCAAGTCCACAAAGAATTCAAAATTTCAACACCATCATACAACGCATGTATCCAACACAAAAGATACAGGCAAAGATGGTATTACAACTCCTAGGCATGATGTCATCATGCATAGCCATTGTCCCAAACGCAAGACTGCACATGAGGCCCTTACAACAATGCCTAGCATCACAGTGGTCTCAAGCACAGGGTCACCTTCTAGATCTGGTGTTAATAGACCGCCAAACTTACCTCTCGCTTCTGTGGTGGAACAACATAAATTTAAACAAAGGGCGGCCTTTCCAAGACCCAGTGCCACAATACGTAATAACAACAGATGCTTCCATGACAGGGTGGGGAGCACACCTCGGTCAACACAGCATACAAGGACAATGGAACGTACATCAAACAAAACTGCATATCAATCACCTAGAACTTCTAGCAGTTTTTCAAGCACTAAAAGCTTTCCAACCAATAATAGTTCACAAATACATTCTCGTCAAAACAGACAACATGACAACAATGTATTATCTAAACAAGCAGGGAGGGACGCACTCCACGCAGTTAAGCCTGCTAGCACAAAAAATTTGGCATTGGGCAATTCACAACCAAATTCGCCTAATTGCACAGTTTATACCAGGGATACAAAATCAACTCGCAGACAATCTCTCTCGAGATCACCAACAGGTCCACGAATGGGAAATTCACCCCCAAATTCTGAACACTTATTTCAAATTCTGGGGAACACCTCAGATAGACTTGTTTGCAACAAGGGAGAACGCAAAATGCCAAAACTTCGCATCCAGGTACCCACACAAACAATCCCAAGGCAATGCCCTATGGATGAACTGGTCAGGGATATTTGCTTACGCTTTTCCTCCTCTCCCTCTCCTTCCTTACCTGGTAAACAAACTCAGTCAAAGCAAACTCAAACTCATATTGATAGCACCAACTTGGGCAAGGCAACCCTGGTACACAACGCTGCTAGACCTATCAGTGGTACCCTGCATCAAATTGCCCAACAGGCCAGATCTGTTGACACAGCACAACCAAAAGATCAGACACCCAGATCCAGCATCGCTGAATCTAGCAATCTGGCTCCTGAAATCCTAGAATTCGGGCACTTACAACTTACCCAAGAATGTATGGAAGTCATAAAACAAGCAAGAAGGCCATCCACCAGGCACTGCTATGCAAGTAAATGGAAGAGGTTTGTTTGCTACTGCCATATTAATCAAATACAACCATTACACACAACTCCAGAACATGTAGTGGGTTACTTGCTTCACTTACAAAAATCTAACCTAGCTTTCTCTTCCATTAAGATTCACCTTGCAGCAATATCTGCATACCTGCAGACTACCTATTCAACTTCCCTATATAAAATACCAGTCATTAAAGCATTCATGGAGGGCCTTAGGAGAATTATACCACCAAGAACACCACCTGTTCCTTCATGGAACCTAAATGTTGTCCTAACTAGACTTATGGGTCCACCTTTTGAACCCATGCACTCCTGCGACATACAGTTCCTAACCTGGAAGGTGGCATTTCTCATCGCCATTACTTCCCTGAGAAGAGTAAGCGAGATTCAGGCGTTTACTATACAAGAACCTTTTATACAACTACACAAAAATAAAGTCGTCCTAAGGACCAATCCTAAATTTTTGCCAAAGGTTATTTCACCGTTCCATCTAAATCAAACAGTGGAACTTCCAGTGTTCTTTCCACAGCCAGATACCGTAGCTGAAAGGGCACTACATACATTAGATGTCAAAAGAGCATTGATGTATTACATTGACAGAACAAAAAACATCAGAAAGACTAAACAACTCTTTATTGCATTTCAAAAACCTCACGCAGGAAACCCAATTTCAAAACAAGGTATAGCCAGATGGATAGTTAAATGCATCCAAATCTGCTACCTTAAAGCTAAACGACAGCTGCCCATTACACCAAGGGCACACTCAACCAGAAAGAAAGGTGCTACCATGGCCTTTCTAGGAAACATCCCAATGCAAGAAATATGTAAGGCAGCCACATGGTCTACGCCTCACACATTCACCAAGCACTACTGTGTAGACGTGTTATCCGCACAACAAGCCACAGTAGGTCAAGCCGTATTAAGGACATTATTTCAAACTACTTCCACTCCTACAGGCTGATCCACCGCTTTTGGGGAAATAACTGCTTACTAGTCTATGCAGAACATGCGTATCTACAGCGACAGATGCCATCGAACTGAAAATGTCACTTACCCAGTGTACATCTGTTCGTGGCATCAGTCGCAGTAGATTCGCATGTGCCCACCCGCCTCCCCGGGAGCCTGTAGCAGTTTGGAAGTTACCTTCAATTATTTATATATGTATCATCTCAACCTTAAATAGGTGCATACTTAGTCACTCCATTGCATGGGCACTATTACTACAATTCAACTCCTACCTCACCCTCTGCGGGGAAAAACAATCGAAGATGGAGTCGACGCCCATGCGCAATGGAGACAAAAGGAGGAGTCACTCGGTCCCGTGACTCGAAAGACTTCTTCGAACAAAAACAACTTGTAACACTCCGGCCCAACACCAGATGGCGAGCTATTGCAGAACATGCGAATCTACTGCGACTGAT